>NW_027507718.1:57457510-58165010 GCF_037356315.1 Lithobates pipiens | reverse complement strand
CCGCAATACACATAAAAGTTCATTGATAAAAACGGCATGGGGATTTCCCCACAGGGGAACTCCGAACCAAAATGTAACAAAAAAACGGTGGGGGCCCCCCTAAAATCCATACCAGGCCCTTCAAGTCTGGCATGGGGTCCCCCCAAAAATCCATACCAGACCCTTATGCGAGCACACAACCTGGCAGGCCACAGGAAAAGAGGGGGAGACGAGAGAGCGCCCCCCTCCTGAACCATACCAGGCCACATGCCCTCAACATTGGGAGGGTGCTTTGAAGTAGCCCCTCAAAGCTCATTGTCACCATGTTGATGGGGAGAAGGGCCTCATGCTCACAACCCTTGCCCGGTGGTTGTGGGGGTCTGCGGGTGGAGGGCTTATCAGAATCTGGAAGCCCCCTTTAACAAGGGGACCCCTAGATCCCGCCTCCCCGTGTGAATTGGTAATGGGGTGCAAATGTACCCCTACCAATTCACAAAAAAAGTGACAAAAAACTTAAAAAAAGACAAAATACAGTTTTTTATTAAATTCTTCTTTGCGCTTCTTCTTTCATCTTCTTTCTTCTTGTCTTCCTTTGGTGTTGTACTTCTTCTCCATCTTCTTCTTCATCTTCTCCTAGCTCCGCTCTTCTCGTCTCACATCTTGCTCCAGCTTCTTCTCCGTGCACGATCGGCCTCAGCAGTGTGATGCTCCTCTGATGCACGGGGACTTCCCTATGGCTTTCCCTGTGTTGTCAGAGGGGGGCGGGTCACCCGTAAACGGGTGACCCCGTCCGTTTTGGTTTGGGGTTCCCCATGGGGAAATCCCCATGCCGTTTTTATCAATGAACTTTTATGTGTATTGCGGACCAACAATTTATTGTAGCCTCGAGTAGTTTTAAATTACTTTTTTTCCTTTAGAAATGTCATTTTGCTGTCGGACTGTTCTAAACACGGGAAACATGCGCCCCTTTACAGGCATACTATAGACACCTCCCAGGTATGAAATTTAAAGGAATATTAAACTTTTATTGTTTCACTTTAAGCATTATTAAAATCACTGCTCCCGAAAAAATTGCAGTTTTTAACACTTTTTTTACATGTCCCCAGGGGCAGGACGCAGGTCCCCAAACACTTTTTATGATAATACCATGCATATAAGCCTTTAAAATTAGCACTTTTGATTTCTCCCATAGACTTTTAAAGGTATGTTCCGCGGCTTCCAAATTTGCCGAAAACACCCAAAATTGTTCGCTGTTCCGCGAACTGGCGAAGAGCCAACGTTCCAGTCGAACATGAGTTCTAGTCAAACATAAAGCTCATCCCTGGTCATGACACAAGCCAGAACGGGGAAATGCCTTGCTTACATAGCCACTTCCCCGTTCTGAAGCTCAGTGACACGATCGCGGGGAGACCGGCTGACATCGAATCTGCAGGTCCTGTGGGCACGGTCAAGCTGTACGCTGCGGGCGCATTCTTCTGGTAGTCTGCTATCCCCGCCTCTTCAAGGGGGCATACAGGTACATCCATTTGCCCACTGCTGCTATTGTGCCGATGTATATCAGTATGCAGCGGTTGGCAAGTGGTTAATAAAGGAATTGTCAAAAACGGTCTCTGTGTTTTAATTACTTTTGACACTTTTTTTGGTAAATTGGTAGGGGTACTACATACGCCATACTCATTCATCATGGGGGTACCAGTATCTGAGGGGTCCCCTTGTTAAAGGGGGCTTCCATATTCCAGTAAGCCCTCTGCCTGCAGACCCCCACAACCACATGCTCAGATGGAGTCTAGTATGGATTTTGAGGGGAGCTTCACCCCTTTTTTTTTCTTCCATTACATTTTGGCATGGGTTTCCTATCAGGGAATCCCTGTGAGATGTCTGGCACACATATGTGCGCAGGCCCGTAGAGTTTCTCTAGAATGGCTAACAGGCGTGCTCATGCACGCAAGAGTCTGGGATCACGGGTGCGCAAGCGCACAGGCATAATCCCTCTTGGCGCCAGACAGCCTATTTAAAGGGCGTTTAACCTCCTATCCTTTGCTGACTGATCTGTATCCTGTATCCTGATCTGATCCTGCGTGCTCTTCCAATTGCTGACCTGGCTTGATCTTTGACCTTGGCTGTGTATCCTGTTCCTGTTCTGCTGCCCACCTCTGACCCGGCTCCATTCCTGACTCTGGCTCTGTCCATGATTTGGTACCCCACTGCCCGCATGCTGATGACCCTGGCTATTCCTGAGACTCTGCTTCAGTCTATGATCCTGGCTTCTGTTAACCCTCAGGTGCCTGCCTGGCTGTCTACTGCTCCAGCTCTGCACACCGCTGCATACTCCAGTCTCCAGAACCCTGACAAGCTGCTGGCCCGGAATCATCCATATCAGGCTCTCGAATCCCTCCTGTCCTTCAGCTTCCTCTGTCTCATCCTCAGTGGGAGATATAAGAGAGGCCGACCTCATCAACTCAGTCTCCTATCAGGTACATGACAGTCCACCTTGAAATTCATACCAGACCCGAAGAGCCTGGTATGGATTAGGGGGACTCCCATGCATTTTTTTTTTTTGTTTCAATATGTCTTTATTGGTTTATCAAGATGATCAAACGTTTTAAACATGTTAGTATATACTTCTTGTAAGTGCATATAAACGTATAAGCAATCATGGTGCAGAGAGAGAGGGAGTAGATGGGCAGATGCCCAAAAGGATATAGTCAGGGGGAAGGTATAGATGAGAAGTAAGAAGGAGGAAGATGAAAACGGGGGTGCGAAGGCTTGGGTGGGGCAGGGGTAGGGTAGAGGGGAGGGGAGTAAGGGAAGGTAGAGAGGTGAAAGACAAGGGAAGGGAAGGGGGGAGGATGACACCACAAGTTGGATAACAAACACAAACAAGGGAGGAGGTCATATTTAACCACTTACTTACCGGCCACTTAAACCCCCCTCCTGCCCGGACCAATTTTCAGCTTTCAGCGCTGATGCACTTTGAATGACAATCAAACAACTAGATATTTCTTTTGGTGGTATTTAATCACAGCTGGGATTTTAATTGCTAAACAAACAAAAAAAGGAAAATGTTTAAAAAAAAATCATGTTTCATAGTTTGCTATAAAATGTTTCTCTTTCATTGATATGCGCTGATGAGGAGGCACTGGTGGACACTGATAGGCTGCACTGGTGGGCACTGATAGGCACAGTTAAGGCAGCAATGATAGGCACAGTTAAGGCGGCACTGTTGGACACAGATAAGGCGGCATTGATGGGCACTGATAGGTACCACTGATAGATGCCACTGATGGGCACTGATAGGTGGCACTGATGGGCGGTACTGGTGGGCACTGATGGGCACTGGTAGGTGACACTGATGGGCACTGGTAGGTGGCACTGATGTGCAGCACTGTTGATGAGACACTGATTGTGGGCACTGATAGGTGGCACTGTGAGCAATGATGGATGGCACTCTGGACACTGATGGGTGAGGCTGGTGGGCACTGATAGGTGACTTTGTTGTGTACTGTTGGTGGCACAGCCGCCAGTGATTGGATTTTTCTTTTCTCCTTGCACTGTCAGCGTGAGGAGAAAAAATAGCCGGTTACCGGCTCTGTTTACATCACATGATCAGCTGTCATTGGCTGACAGCTGATCACGTGGTAAGGGGCCAGGATCGACCCCCGACACCAATCTGTGATCCAGCAAGTCTCAGAGGCATGCAATCCGCTCGGGCACGGGAGGACAGCAATAGTCGTACTCCCGGCAAAGCAGGTCCGTGCTGTAGCCATAATTTGGCTATAACGTGGATCTGAATATGTTAATTGTGTTACATTTTAGCAATATATTAAGCAATTTTGAAACCGGATTGATTACATCAGGTTAGAGATTGCTAGGGTTGGGGTAGAGTGCCAGTAGGGTGAGAGGTCCATGGAGACCATAGAAAGATAAATTTGTCAAGATGCAAGTTTTATTTTCCGAGCATAAACTCAAGAAGTGCATGTTCATTTAACATTTTAGTTGTAGTAGCAACATCAGGGGTGTTTATTGTTTCCAGTTCCTGGTTATTGTGAGTCTGGCTGCTTTGAATATGTGTAGGGGGGTTTGGAACCAGTGATGGATGGTGCTTCATTTTTTTTGGGGGGCGCAAACAGAGCCCCAACCATCAACCCCTCCCCCGTCACTCGCCCTTAATAGGGCTTACAGACAGACAGATTGATAGGCAGGCAGATAAATAGATAGATTTAATATTAAAACTTTTTTTTGCATTGATACATGTCCCCTGGGGCAGGACCCAGGTCCCCATAGACTTTTTATGGCAATAACTTGCATATAAGCCTTTAAATGAGCACTTTTGGTTTTTCATGTTAGTATCCCATAGACTTTAACAGTGTCCCATGGCTTTAGAATTTGCAGCGAACAACACATAATGTTCGCTGTTTGCCGAACAGGCAAACACCCAATGTTCGAGTTGAACTTATATTTAACTTGAGCATTGGACTCATCCCTAGTTGTGACATATTATGTATTCCAGCTTGGTCCCAATCTACCAGTGAGGTTACTGGGATCAATGGTTCAAGAGATCTCAGTGGGAGGAAGTGAAGAGTTTGTTGTGAAAGGCCTTAACTACTGAGCTCTATACTTTAAGAGATGCTTTAATGGTGTCCAGGAATTGTGGTGGGAGAATTTGTGAGAGCCAGGTAGCCTTTAATATAATTTTCAGGTCTGATTTCATAGCAGCAGACTCAATTTGAGTCCAGGGTAGTCCTAGAGTAGGAGTCCGCCATGGCCTTGATTGGGAGAGAATGGTAGCTTTGTAGTAGGCAGTAAAGTTGGGAGCACCCATGCCTGGTAATTTAGGCAACATGCTGAGAGTCTCTTTTCTGAGGTGTGGTTTTCTAGAATCCCAGATGAAGTTCTGTATAATGGTTTGGATCCATCTAAACTGTACTTGAGAATGTGGGAGAGCCAGTGTGCAAAATAGATACATAGCATGTTGTAATAATAACATTTTTGCTATGGATATACGACCTACCCATGAGGTAACTTTAAGGGTAGAACATTGTTTTAATAAGGTGTTGGTTACATTTATAAGGTTGAGAGCCTGTATCTTAAAGGCTGGAGACATAAGTTGAACTCCTAAGTATGAAAGCTTATCTTGAAGAACCTACGAGAAGGGAGTGATACTAGCGATTTTGGTTTTAGTTTGTGGTGGGAGCTTAACAGCTAACATATGGGATTTAGAGCTTATATAAAAAATTAAACCGAAGTGGTCTAGTAGGGCACAAAGGGGTGGAAGAGACTATTCTAGGCTTGTTAGGGGAATGAGGATATTGTCAAATGAGGATATATATCTGTTGAGGGATGGGATCTAATGTGTTCGGCAAGGGGTTCCATGACTAAGGAAAAAATTATCAGGGAAAAGTGGGCACCCCTGATGTGTTCGTTTTGTAAAATGGAAGGAGGATGACATAGATCCTGAGGTCCAGACTTTGGCAGTTAGCTGTGAGTACAGAGTGGTTATAGCTGAGAGTATGCAGCCTGAAAATCCAATTTGGAGAGTACAGCTAGCATATATGACCAGTGTACCTGGTCAAAGTTTTTCCCTGCTTTGAGTAAAAATAGTATAGAGGGAGTTTTATGATATTCAGCCCACTGTATTAAGTTCATAAATCGTCTAGTGCCGTTGGACGTTTGACGCCAGTATACAAATCCAACTTGATCTGGATGTTAGGAGTAATCAGCAAGGCGAAGTGCTATAGGTTTTGCATATATTTTGGCGTCCATGTTCAGTAGAGAAATGGGGTGGAAATTGGCTGGGTCTTCCATAGGTTTCCCAGGTTTAGGAATGGTAACAATGATGGATTCAAGAAACTCAGAAGGGCATACTCCATTTTTAGCAATGATGTTTATGGCGTTAGTAAAGTGAGGGAGTAAATGCGTAATGGGCCGGGGAGTAGAAGGTTTAATCCCTTTCGTTGCCATGTGCACAGCGCCAGATATCATACAGGTCCTCCCAGGTTAGGAAGGCAATTTAGTTTAAGTGATTTATTATGAGAGGGGTCCGTTGAGTCAGAGGCAGATAATTAGTGAATGAGACTTGTACTGTTGGAGTTTCCACACTAGAATAATGAAGAATTTTGGGGTGGGGGTGTTCGGGGCATATACTGTATGTTGAATATAGTGAGCCGTGAGTTACTGTAGGAGGCAGATAATATCAGGAAGCAGCCGCTTGGATCGGCATTCACAGAATAGAGCTGAAAGGCTACAGAGCTTTTTACTGCAATCATAATGCCTCGGCGATTTGGAAATATCATGGTGGGTTTATTGGACACAAATGATATAGCATTTAGAGGTGAGAGCTTCCTTCCAAACAAGGGAACATTTATAGGGGCTATTGAGCCCTTTTTGGCATTTAGAGATACAATTAAAGTGACATGGGGTAAGAAAGGACAAGAGCAGATCGAGATTAATTTGACCATGGGTGCATGCAACGAAAAAGACAACAGCCTTTTGAAGCAAGTAGCATTAATATTTGCATAGGTATAAATGAATGTTTCGGGGGGCGTGGCTTGGCGCGCAACGAGGATGGCAGCACATTAGGTGAGCTCCGTCGGACGCGCGGCCCTACGGCCTGAAAACCCACCGCACAGCCCTCAATGCCGGGTAAAAAGCACTGCAGCACGGCACCCTCTCGCCCCAGACGTGGCCAGACACCCGCGGCAGCAAGAAACATCTCGGAGCTGTTTAAACACAGCTCCGCCATCAGGAGCAGCGCGGCCGAATCCAAGATGGCGCCGACACCCCGCCATGAGGTGGACCAGGGCGGAGACTCAGACTCGGCCACGGAGGCCCCAGGTAGGGGGAAAACGAAGTCAAATCAGCCCCTGACATATGCAGACATGTCCTGCTTCACAGCAGACATTAAATCTACATTCTCAGCCGCAATCACAGACTTGAAAACGAACCTAGTGGTTCTCACTGAAAAACTGGCAGCCACAGAGCATGCTGGCAAGCAGAGGGACAAGGCCCTACATAGACTGGATGAGGTAGCAACGGCACATGCACAGCATTTTATTGAAATGAACAGGCATTTGGAAGACCTCGATAATAGGGGGAGAAGGAACAACATAAGGGTGAGGGGAATACCCGAATCTGTGGACGCTGACCAAATAATCCCTGCGCTCCAAAGAGTGTTCAATAGTCTCCTGGAAAGACAAGAGGACACTGTGATTGAGTTTGTTCAGGCGCACAGGGCCCTTAGACCGAGGGGTTTAGATAATGCTCCCCCCAGGGATGTGATTTGCTGCCTCCAAAGTTTCCAGCTAAAGGAGTCCATAATGCGCAAGGCCCGCAGGAATGATAGGATTGTTTTTAATGGTGAAACTATCATGCTGTTCCAGGACTTATCACAGATCACCCTCAGGAATCGCAGAGCCTTACGCCCCTTGCTTGAGCAGCTGAGAGAAAAAGGTTTGAACTACACGTGGCGCTTTCCTTTTGCACTTATTGTAGCCGCTAATGGTCGCCAACATGTGCTGCGATCACCTCTGGACCTACCGGACTTTTGTGCAAATCTAGGTCTGGAGCTTGTGGAGCTCCCGGATTGGTATGCAGAATTCGCCCTCCCCCCTAAATGCAAAAACCAAGTGCGCTCACCGTTTGCCACTCCGGAGAAGCACAGCAACAAGAAACCGAAATATGGCAAAGCTGGAAGCTCGAAAGTTGGCACGCCAAACCTGAGAGGCGCCCTGGAGCGGGACAGGGCCGGAGAATAATGGACGCGGCTCAACTCGCAACATCGTCACCAACTTCTGCACCTGTTCCTTTCAACAATCTGTGACTGAGGATGGTCTGTCGCCATTTGATGACCCCCTTTGTGATGTTTTGGTTGCCCTGCAGCACCCGGCGACGGACAGTATAGCATCTCGACCCCCTTTTGGGGGGCACCAAACCTAATGCCTCTCTCCTTCACACGGCTCAGTAGGCTCCATTGCTTTACGGGGATTGAACTGTCATCGATTCATCTGCACGAGGTAGATTGACTGGCACCTTGCCCGGGCACACTGGACTACTCCTCTCAAGACCGGGAAGGGAGCTCCCCAGGGGGCTGAGGCTCATATCTATGGGGACTCGGCTCGCGTTTGCTATATTGCAGCGGACTACTACTCTGCCTTTCAAAGCTACAGGGCCTGCTCGGAGGGAGGCTGGACAGGCATTTTTCTGGTTTGCAGGTTGTTGACGGGGTTGGAATGCCACCACGACGCTTGGAAGGCGGTGGTTGCTGCGGGGTTTCCGTAGTTTGAGATGTTGCTCAGTTTATTGTGTATGCGGTGCTCTATATACATATATATATGTCTATATGTAGGCGTAGATGTATGATTTTTACCACAGGGGGAGTTTGGGGTCGGGCGCCTCACTTCGGTGGGGCGTGGGGCCCCACTCTCTCAGGGTTGATTAATGCGCTTAATTAATACGTTTACATATTAGGGCCGTGCGTCGAGTGGAGATGGCTTTACGTGACATCAAACTCATTTACAGTGTTTAGGAATTTGTGTTGATTCATATAAGTTCCGAGTTGACGTCTCCCTCTCGCCCCCACAAGGTGCCTTGGCTCTTCAAGGACACCACATCATAGCTGGATAGGGAACTATCTAGTGATAATACTTGTTCTCCTTTTACTATAGCCTTAGATCTCTTTTTCTTGGGGCTTGGGTCGACCCCCTAGAGTAATCTAACTAAATTGCTCGCTATTGCTTCCGCGCTTCTATAGCCACCCATTGAAACTGTTATTTAACTTTTTGCTTTTTCTTCCAGTGCACAGGCCCCTCCGAACCACGAGTCTCCTGGCCGCACACCATGGCCTATACATCCCTGGGTGCTGCACCCACCGTGATATTGCATAATGTACGGGGACTGAATATCCCTGAAAAACGCGCCACGCTATTGAGGGAAGCCAAGAAGGGTAAGCCGCACTTTGTGTTACTACAGGAGACACACTTTAAGACTAATGCCGTGCCTAGAATTACTGATGCGACCTATACCAGGGCTTTTCATTCCACAAATAACCTAGCCAAATCCAAAGGGGTGTCAACCCTGATTCACAAAAATGCGCCTTTTGAGTTGGCAGAGCAGTTAACTGACACGGAAGGACGCTATGTATTCATTAGGGGGAAATATGGAGGTACGCCCATTACTATAGCAAATGTATACTTCCCCAACAAAGGACATTTGACGTTCTGCAGACATCTGATCCATCAGTTAATGGGTTTTGCAACCGGCTGTCTGGTTCTGGGTGGAGACTTTAACATACCGTTGAGCCCACTACTGGACACGTCCACGGGCAAAACGTGTGTGCGATATAAGACTCTCCAGTGCATTAAAAAGCTCTTGCAATCCTTACATCTGATTGATGCGTGGAGATTTAAGAACCCAGACGGACGCGACTACACATTTTACTCCATCCCGCACAAAATACACATTAGATTGGACTATCTTTTTATTTCCCGAAATGATCTAGCCAAATTGACAGACGCCCGTATCGGTCTGCAAACGATCTCGGATCATACCCCAATCGCTCTCACCCTGACCCCGACGGGACCCTCCCAGCGGACGCAATCCTGGAGACTGAACGCCTCCTTACTTACTGACCAGACGTTGTTGCCCAAATTGAAAGAGTCCATTGCTGACTTCTTTGCACGAAATGACACACCAGATATCGACCCTTTGACTATCTGGGAAGCTCATAAGTGTACGATGAGGGGAGAGCTGATGAAATTAGGGGCACAACGTAAGAGACTGGAGGCACGGGAAGTACTGGCACTGACCGACCGTATTAACAAACTAGAGACATTGCACAAACAGTCGCTCTCGATAGACTTGGCCAGGGAACTGTTGGACCTGCGGAAAACGCTCCAGCGGATTTTTGAAACAAAATCTAAACGATTCCTGTTTTTTAGGAAAAGAGTCTACTATGAATCGGGGAACAAAACAAGCAGGACGTTAGCCAGAGCCCTCAAAGAGCAGAACTACAGTAATGCTATACTGGGCATTAAGCAGTCCAATGGATCTCTGGATATCACTACAGAAGCCATCGCGGGCCATTTTCATGCATATTATTCCAATCTTTATAACCTGCCACGACAACATAGACAACCAGACATGTCAGGCGACAGATCCCAGATTATCGCAGATTTTCTGACTAAGAGTGGTCTTCCTTCCCTTGATAACTCCGATGCAGACTCTCTGGAACAACCGATAGGAGTGACGGAGATTAGGCAGGCGATCAAAGCACTGAAACTGGGAAAAAGTCCGGGCCCTGACGGGTACACAGCGATCTATTATAAGACTTTTATTGATCTTCTAGATGGACCATTGGGGAAGGCCTTGAACTTCTTGCCCCAATCTACAAAGACGTCACAGGACTGGCTCTCAGCCTTTATAACGGTCATACCGAAACCAGGAAAGGACCCCTCGGAGTGTGCAAGCTACCGGCCAATCTCACTTTTAAATCTAGATTTGAAGATTTTTGCTAAAATTTTGGCGGAAAGATTAAAACCGCTCCTGGCTAATTTGATAGGCCCAGAACAGGTGGGCTTTATGCCGGGGAGGGAGGCCAAGGACAATGTTATTAAGTCCTTGCTGCTGATCCACGCGGCGGAAAAGGGTACGGTCGAGGGCCTTCTCCTGTCTACGGACGCGGAGAAGGCCTTCGACAGAGTAGCGTGGGACTACATGATGGCCACATGTAGGCATGTGGGTTTGGGCACAAACATGTTAGCCTGGATCTCGACTTTATACCGGAATCCCACGGCTCAACTGAAAATAAATGGCACACTATCAGAGAGGGTCCGTATTGCCAACGGAACAAGACAGGGATGTCCACTGTCTCCGCTGTTATTTATTTTGACCCTGGAGCCGTTCATTCGGTTGATTAATTTAGAGCCCTCCATAAGCGGCTTCCGGATGGCGGGCGGGGAGTTCAAGGTTGCAGCTTACGCAGACGACTTGCATTTTTTACTTGACTTCTCCACACACGTCCCTCCCTAATTTGCTGAATGCTTTTAAACAATACGGATACGTATCCAACCTAAAAATAAATTACGCAAAGTCTGAGGCCTTGAACGTGACATTACCGACCCAGACGCTTAACGCGACGAAAGCCAACTCACCCTTTCGTTGGGAATCTCGCTCCCTGAATTATTTGGGGGTTAGGTTACCTACGCAGGTCTCCCAGACCTTTGAGCAAAACTTTACGCCCATATTTAAAGCTATCGAACAAGACCTGACGAGATGGCACACGGGAAACTTCTCATGGTTTGGCCGTGCGGCGATCGTCAAAATGACAGTTCTCCCGAGACTTCTTTATTTGTTTCGCACACTTCCCATCAAGATCCCGAGGCGTTGGTTTCATGCCCTCTGATCGTTGATCATGAAGTTTATCTGGGCACACAAAAAGCCGAGAATTAAGTACGAATCCTTGATTAGATCAAAGGAGCTCGGAGGACTGGGAATACCTGATTTTCACAATTACTATGTGGCTGCGCATGTGGCGAGAATCATAGATTGGCACTGCCATGGCAACACTAAGGACTGGGTTGCGTTGGAGAGGTCAATCTTTTCATTACCGCTGACTTTCTCACCCTGGATCCCATGGGAGGCATATCCGGATGACCTGAAACGTCACCCGGTAACCGGGACGACACTTAGGCTGATACAGGATCTCCCCCTATGGACAGAAATCACTTCAGGTAGAGGCCCCTTGACACCACTTCACGACAATCCAGACTTCATTCCAGGGCTAGGTAACCCACAGCTTCAGACTATCAATGGAGACAGACCCTTACTAGCCAAGGACTGCTACACACACAATGAGGTGAAAGGCCTCCCAGAAATGAAAGGGGACTTGGGCCGTCCCAGGCTGACTTTCTGGACTTACCTCCAACTGAGGAGTTATTTACAGACGCACGGGAAGTTGGGCACGTTTAATAGGCACTTGACAGGCTTTGAGTCGGTGTGTCTCTCTGGTACACAGGTTATTAAGGCTACCTCGATGGCATATGAGTGGCTGCAGGAGGCTAAACAGCCAGTGGGGGACGGACCCAGGAGACGGTGGTCGGAGGAACTACAGGTAACAATCAGTGAGAGACAGTGGAGGAGTGCTTGTTTGTTAGCTCATAAGTGCTCAATCAGCACTAAAATTCAGGAAACGGCCTTTAAATTACTGACACATTGGTACCTAACCCCCCAAAGGTTACACAGGTGGAACCCACAGGTTTACGAACTATGTTGGAGGTGTCAGAGGGAGGTGGGTTCCTTACTGCACATTTGGTGGCACTGTCCGCGGATTGTCCCTTTTTGGGATACAGTAAGGAAGTATATCAGGGAAATGACAGGTACCACTTTGGCCCTGGATGCTGCAGGCTGCTTGTTACACATATCCAGCTGGTCTCTGAAGAGATACAAGCGCTCTCTCACCGTACATCTACTGAATGCGGCAAAATCTTTAATCCCAGTGCACTGGAAGTCCTCTCTGGCCCCTTCTGTGAAAGATTGGCTACACAGAGTTGTAGACATCTACGAATTGGAAAACACAAGGGCTCAGGCAGATGAGAAAGTGGAGAGTTTCCTGGTAACTTGGCAACCATGGATTATCTTCAGGTACTCAGCGACATTCGCAGAGATTGTCTCAGGTTGAAAAGGGGAAGCACACTGCTCTCTAGGACCGACCCACATCTCCCACAGCCACGAGGAGGCGACTCCGCTGGCTGTGGGGGTTGACCCGCTCTTTCTTACTCCCGATCCCCCCTTTCCCCTTTTTTTTTTATACTTCTCTTTTCATTTCTCATTCACTTTCTCGTCTATTTTATTTTCTCACTTCCTCTTCCCCGCAAGGCCCCTTTCCCCTACTCTTCCGTGCCTTTTCCCGCTACTTTTTGCTACCTACTCTTTATATAACACTCTTCTGAGGCTTTAAGACATTCCTACTTTTGGTTAAACACAATGGAAATATGTTATCTGGTTATATTTGCATGTGGTATGCGAATTTTGTATGTTGATTTCAGTAATGGCACTGTTGTGGGACTTGGGATTTCCGCCACAGCGAAGCCATTTGGCGAACAGTGTTAGCAACCACACCGTCCTACTTTGGTTCCAGCTCACAGTATGATGTATTCTGGTTTTATAGGTAACCTTAAGCATATTTGATTGTATAGCTATTGATGTCATTGTGTTTCCTGTTCACATTGTATTATTATCGGTCTCAATAAACTCTTTAAAGTAAAAAAAAATAAATGAATGTTTCATATAACAGAAAATATGTGTGTGTGTCTGTGTGTGTGTGTGTGTGTGTGGGGGGGGGTTAAGGAAAGAAAGTGAGGAGAATAATGAAGAAGAAAATGAGGTAAGAAGAGGAAAACAAAATGACTTGCGTACATAGTACACCTTAACTGGGAGGGTAATAACATGGCTCTGCAAGTAGCAGGGCAGAAAAATATATAATAACAGTAAACCCAGTAAATTAACTGCTAACACAGGGGAAGAGTAGATACTACTATATAGATTGTGCCTGTCTATTAGGTCTTAGGTAGTCATTTATTGATGATGCCATGCTAGTCTTCTTGAATATGATTAGGTGTGTTGTAGTTTGGGGCTCCTTCATCAGGTGCTAGGCTCCAATTATGGAGTCATTTTAGGCCCTGTTTCAGGTGTAGGATGGCAGTGGTTTTGCCCTGGTGGGTAATGGAGATCTTGGCTGGTAATCCACATTTATATGGAATGTTGTGTTGCTGAAGAATTTTGGTGATTGGGGCAAGCTCCTTTCATTTCTTCGCTGTAGCTGCAGAGATATCTGAGAAAATGGCAAGGTGAGTGTAGGGGTCTGGAACAGGGGACATATTTCTGGCGGCCCTCAGTATTTTCTGTTTGGAGTTGAAAAAATGTATGCGGATGAGGACATCTCTTGGCTTGAATACTGCAATGTGTGGAGGCTTAAAGATCCTGTTGGCCCTATCGATAAATAGGTCTTGTTCAGACAGGGAGGGTACCAGAATCTTAAAGAGGCTTTGGAGATATTGTGTCAGCTCCTGAGGAGGGGCCGATTCAGGGACACCATGGATTTTTAGCTTGTTTCTGCGAGAGCGATTCTCAAAATCTGGCAGCTTAGATTGAATGCATTGGAGCTTAGTCACCTGTTAGCGATGGGCATCAAGCGATTCATTATAAGCATCTGTGAAATCTATTGTCTCTCACCTTGTCAGTGCATTCTCTTAAATCATCTATTTGTATTTGGATGTGGGAGATTGATTTTGAAAGGTCTTTCTGAATGCCTTTCTGCAGGGTCATGAGCATCTGTTTCAAAGTGTGCATTATCCAATGTAGGAAGGTCATAATCATCATCCTCTGCCTCCCCTTGTCATTGTGGAAGTGTAGTGACTTTTCTCTTTCCTGTGGCCACCTGGCTTGGTGAGGCAAAGGGTAATGAGGCAGCCTTCTTGTTCCTGTCCCTGCTTGGCATGGCTATAGGGCTAGAGCACTCCATGTGAGGAGCTTGAGGCTGTGCAGAGCACTGCGGGGAAGCATGTGTTGCTGCCTGGTCTCTGTGTCCGGAGCCATCTTGGGGCCTGTGCGGTTGGGAACTGCTAAAGAAGGCAGACAGCCTGTGGGTTTCCGGCGGCTTGTTGTTCAGCTTTCAAGACATAACTGCAGGGTCTCCAGGTAGGAGCTGCTTCGGGTGGTGTCGGCGCTGCTAAGTCCCCTGTGTTAGCAGAGAGCACGGCTCAAGTGGCCATCTCGGATTGCGGCCAAGTCCGCACCCTTTTTTCATTTTTTTATTGCTCAGAGTCTTTTTTTATTCAGCTGTCAGCACAGAAGCCCATTTACAGCTGATTACTCATCATCGGTTGTTAAGCATTCCACGGCCGACTTCCCGGCCTCGCTCCTTAACAACCAGCTATTCACTGCACCCTGATTAGGCAAATCTTTGCCCAATCAGGGCTTAGAATGCAAAAACTATTCATAAACTTCTTCATATGTAACATAATTTCTGTTTAGATCACCATGTTGTATTCACCCCAGCCAGGCTATTCTGTCCCCTCCATGGATAGTGTATTTTCACTTGCAGGACCCATTCACGTCTAGCATAGTAAGGGCGCATGTTTTGTGGACCGTTTTTACTGTGCCACGCATAGGGCAGCCTGTTGATTTTAATGGGCTGGTCTACATGTGACTCATGGGACATTTTGGTTTGTTGTGGGTTGCTTGTTTTTCGCAGCATTTGCCACTCCTTTTTTCACATGGAAAAATGTGTGTTTGCTTCTGTGTTCTGTGTGCCATTAACAATTAATTGTACTGAAAGCACAGCTAGAAATTTTAGGTGTATAAAAGTGGCCATATACTATACAATCTGATTGTACAATCTACTTTAGATTTACAAAATGTATATAATAGGAGGAAACACCTATCTAGCCAATCACTCTGTATCCACTCAGACAGGCCCTTGCACTACATAGTTCATGGTAGATCTAAAGGAGATTATACAATCAGATTGTATATTTTATGGTGAACTTTAGGGCCCTTTTACATGGGCAGTCTGGCCAGCAGACTCCGCTTTGCTTAGCGGGGGGATTGCTCCACATTCCCCCGTTGAGCAGGCGAATGACAGATCCGTCTCCTCTTACTGTGCAGAAACACACCTGTCAGAGCCCCGCTCTCATCTATGGAGAGATTGGATGAAAACAGATCACTGTCCGTTTTCATCCGATTCTATCCGATCCATCAGATGGATGGAAAATAGGGTCGCTATACATCTGGTTTTCATGAACAGGATTGGATTGGATAGCAGCAGGTGACCATCCACCGCTCCATAGGAGTGAATGGAGCATCTGATCAGGTCTGCTTGAAAAACTGACAGAGGGACCTGATCGGAAAGCTCGTATGAAAGGGGCCTTATAGAACCTAGGACACACGTCTCCTCTTTTCCCTACTACAGCTCTATACACATAAGCTGTTATTTCATATCTCATTTTCTGCACACTTCAAAATGCCAAATGAACGCTCTATGCAACATTAAGCTGGGGTTCATACTGTAGCGAACACAGACTTTGCATATGATTCGCACCTGCACTGCAGTGTCGATCACATGCAATATCTGTGCAATGCGAATTCAGCCATACAATTTCTATGTGTTGATAAAGTAACACGAAATGGCTCCAAACTATCAATGTATAAATGAGTGAAGCTGTCCCTTTAAAAGTGGCTAAACACTCAAGTGGTATATATATATATATATATATATATATATATATATATATATATATATATATACACACATCTACTAAAATCAAAATTGGGAATCTAATACCTGTGATTATATATAAAATATAACTAAAACATTTAACAATCAGCTTCAAAAGAATAATATACAATCAACAAAAAATCCCTAAAAAAATCAAGACACCATGATAAAACGTGAAAGAGTTCAAAAATATTTTTAGGGATGCAGTTCTAAAGGTGATAAGAGTGTCAAATCACCCTAAAACATACGTGGGGTGTTCCCACTCATCAGTACTGGTTGTAAAAAAACTCAAGGTTGGTAGATATCTCTACACCAGCAACACAGGTAATGATAATTCCTTATTTTTTGTTGAACTTCAGGCAATCATGCTTAAAGAAAGACAAAGAAGACACAATCATAGCGTAGCAAAGCTTAATAGCAGGAGCTAATGCAGGTTAGAAAAACAATGCCCACTCACATTTGAAAGTGCTATGTGCTAGCACCAACATCAATCAACAACTTTAGGGTACCTATGTACGCCATCCAGACGCCCATGGTGTGTGTTCCAAAGCAAGAGGAAGTAGAATCCAGCAGGCATGGAAATTATGTCAGTGAGGGATGGGCAAACAGCCTCTATTCATTTGTTACGCTATGATTGTTCCTTTGTTGTGTCTCCTATGTCTTTCTTTGAGCATGATTGCCCGAAGTTCAACAAAGAATAAGGAATTATCATTACCTGTGTTGCTGGTGTAGAGATATCTACCAACCTTGAGTTTTTTTTACAGAAAGTGCTGGTGAGTGTGAACACCCCACATATGTTTGAGTGATTTTACACTCTTATCATCTTTAGAACTGCATCTCTCAAAATATTTTTGAACTCTTTCACGTTTTATCATGGTGTTTTAATTTTTTGGGGATTTTTTCTTGATTGTATATTATTCATTTGAAGTTGATTGTTAATCATGTTTTAGTTATTTTCGTATAGATATTCATATGTTTTTTAGTAGAGTATTATATGTATTTTTTGTTTTTTTGAGGTAGCGCCATACCCTTTTTACACAGCCTTATACAAAATGTATGCTCGCATTGGATTTTCACAAAAAAGGTAAAAAAAGTGCAGGGACTTTTTCTTTCCTGCACTGGAATCTGTCCGCATGAGTCTTCTCACATCTGTGATCCAATCTGGGCGTGTAATTGACATTATATTGACACTCGCAGCCATTCACAGAAGGCAGTGTGAGCTGCCTGCAGGAGAGATGTGATGTGGGAATGGGAGCTGTAATGGCGCTGGTTCCTGCATCGCCACAGTGTGAACCCAGGCTAAAATTAAGTAAGGACATTTATTTAGTGAGAGGGTTGATCACTGATTGATTGCATTTAATTTAAAAAAAACATACACCTGGGAGTGGGTGGGTAGGTAGGAGGGTGAATGATGCAGGGTGTGTGCTAATGAGGTCAGCTGGTCAACTCCTTCCTGTGTCATGACCTAAAGTCTGTCCAAGAAGTAAGGTAGAAGTAATGGATACGTTTGGAAATATGGATAAAGACAATGAAGTAAGTGTATGTTGAATTAATGGAAAGCTTTGATATTTTTGCAAAAGAAGTACACTAATGCTATATTAATGCATAGGGGAGCTGGAATTTAAGAAAAAAAAGGTGGATAAAGGTGAACTTAGCCTTTAAGCTCCTGGTGAAGTGGACCAAAGTCCAAGAAAAACGTCAAGCTTTGCAGACATTGTTTAGATAAAAACTGGATATAAGTTTGTATACCCAATTGGGCTATTGGTGTAAAAAGCCAAGTTTACCCCTTGCCGCCGAGCGTACGCAGATGTGCATACTTGGCTTTCGGGGGTTATACCGGGATGATTCCCACAGCTGCAGGCATCATCCCAGTACTGTTTTTTAGAGCCAGCAATCGGCTTTCCAGCGATAACAACCAAAGCAGCTAAAAGCCACTTGCCTATTATACCGGAGGAGCCGGAGGGGATGACCCCCTCCAGCCGCTCTTATCCGGCCTCCCGTTCCCCCGAGAGGCTGTTCCTTGTGACAGCAATAAAATTGATCATTTATTTTTAAAACGATTTATTAATATTAAAATAAATAAAAATAAATAAGATAAACATTATTTAAAGTGCCCCAGTTGCCGCGAGCTCGCGCAGCAAAGAAATCGCATACGGAAGTCACGCCCACATATGTAAACAGTGTTCAAATCACACATGTGAGGTATCGCCGTGATCGACAGAGTGAGAGCAATAATTATAGCACTAAACCTCCTCTGTAACTCTAACCTGGTAACTGTAAAAAAATTGTTGCCATTCCACAAATGCGTGCAATTATAAAACGTGACATGTTTGGTATTTATTTACTCGGCGTAACATCATCTTTCACATTATACAAAAAAATTGGGTTAAATTTACTGTTTCGTTTTTTAAAATTCATGAATGTGTCCCTTTTCCCAGAAAGTTGTGTTTAAAACACCACTGCACAAATACCATGTGACATAAAATATCGCCATTTTATTCTCTAGATTCTCTGCTAAAAAAAAAAAAAAAAAAAATATATATATATATATATATATATATATATATATATATATATATATATATATATATATATATATATATATATATATATATATAATGTTTGGGGGTTCTAAGTAATTTTCTAGCAAATATACAGATTTTAACTTTTAAACACCAAATGTCAAAAATAGGCTTAGTCATGAAAGGGTTATTGATACGCATAATTTTAACTGTGTGTGGTTTTTAATTAATTTGTAACTTTGAATGATAAGCAGACTTGTGCCATTAAATTCCCACCATATCTTGGAGGCAACAAAACCTCCTCCTTTTTTTATACTGGTGTTTGATTAAATGAACAGCATTGGATGGAGCACAGATCATAGACTTTGTTCAGGAAGGGGTAGGGGAGTGTCATTTCAGTATAAGTCAGCTTGAATGAAATTTTTTATGTGTAGTACAGTGGCATTTTAAGTTCAAAATACTATATTTCTAATAATAGGAATAACATTTTGGTAATGTTTATACTATGGCTAGTCCAAAAGTTGAGAAAGGAGTTGTATTGGTCTTTGAGCTTGCAACCAAGCCTTGTAAAAAGCTGCTAAAAAAAATGCTAATGTGCCTAATATCAGGAAAAACACTGTTTTAAATGTTTTAAAAATTTGTTTTTGTTAATTATTAGTTTTACTTTGTCATTATATCCACAATTACCAATAGACCAGTAACACAATTTTTTGCACCATTTTGTTTAATGCCAAGTGTGCCAAGAAAAACAACTGCTATGGAAGGTGTTAGCTGATGTGCCTAAAAACAGGAAAGACACAAATGTACTTTAATTAAATCATAAACCTTTTTAAATTATGTATATATGTAATTTTAATAAAATGTTTACTTTTATTTTTGCTGTTGTGTCTGAAGTTATCAGTACACCAAAACACAATTAATTGCACAGTTTTATCGAATGCCTATATATATATTTTTTTCTTCTTTAAAGCAAATGAACACAGTCTTGTAGTTTTATTCCACAAACTTTGAATATTGCCTTGGGAATATATCATAGTCTCAGAAGCCAAACGTAATTCTAATACACAATTCTCAAATCTCCAAATATGCACCCATCTGCTTTGATGATTTACTGTTGGCTTACTGTGCTGTGTAACTGCTGTAAGGCAAGTTGCTAGTCCATGATTGCTTTTGTGGTTATAGTAGTCAAATTTCATAATGTTAAACAATGCTTCTGTAATACAGAATGCATAATCAAGCTGAAGACATTAAAACACTGACACTATGGTGCTATGTGACTACTGTGATTTTACCTCCAGTTAAACTTCCAAATATATCCTTTTTTGAAAACACTGTGAGCTTAAGAAGATAAAGTGTGCAAAGAAGACTTAAATATGGATTCCAATATTGTACTGAGATTGATTTTTTAAAGTATACCTATTAAGAGTGTAGTATTGGGGCTACCATTGCTTGTCTTCTTGTGAAAAATCTTGTTGCCTGGCTGATTCCTTCATGCAGCAAATGAATGTCAGAAAAAATCTTTAATTTATTTTAAGGGAAATTATCAAAAGTCATCAAAAATGGAGCAGACAGAATATGAAAACAGATGAGCATGGCAACCAATCGAGTTCTATCTTTCATTTTCAAAGCTTAAAGGGTAAGTCCATTCCCCTCTGAGTGATCTATGTGCATTGCAAGAATTTTAACAAAGTTTGGTGCAGATTCCTACCTTTTATAATTCTGAAGAAATCCCTGTGTGTTTGGCTGTATTCATGTGGGAAAGTTAGTCTAATGGGAGTGGTTTCATAATTATCAATCAGCTGTGCACCTGCAGGGCACTAATGAGGAAAGCTGCAGGGTCTGCATCCCTTTAGATGCGATTTTCTACCGTGGGTATCTCACCAAAAATTATTATTATTATTTTTTTTTTTTGCAGGGGATGTCTGAAATCTGACTTGTACCTTAGTGCAGACTTCTAGGAAAATCAGTAAACCAATCACACAAGTAGGAAATAATGTTTCTGGGGGGCATTCTGTACACATTCTGTGTACAGAACACCTCCAGGTAGCCATATTGTATTGCATTTTCAGAAAGCACATGTCGGCGGTATTTTTGAAAGCCCATGGTGTGTGAAACACACTCAGAAATGTCACCCAGTGGCAAAAAATGGGTGTACACAAGCCCTCTAAAATCAGAGGGCCTTGCCCTGATCCCCCAGGGCATTAGGCTCCAGACTGGGACTGAGGTACTTACACTTGGTCCATCTGCCCGAAACCAGATGGAACCCATTCTCTGGAGGATCTGCTGAAACAGACCCATCCAAGTACTAGGTGGGACTCCCCCGAAGGGAGACCCCATGAGAGAGGGTGAACTAAGCCAGAAAGCCATGTCCACTCCCTCCCAAGACTTTCAGGGCAGGCCTAAGGACCTACACCATACCAGTGCAACGTACTAAAACCATGTACAAGCATAAAAATACAAAAAGTGACAAACGTGGGTTTAAATAAAAAGAAAGCGGGGAAGAAGGATGTGGAGAGGAGAGTGAAAAATGGTCATTATGTGAAACAATGACCAGGCCCTCTGGCCAGGAATAAAAAATTCCTCCAGTCCCAGCCAAAAGCACTGACCCAGGTGGAAAAAAAAAGTGGGATAAGGTGCAGTGACCATGGTGCCATAAATAAAAGTGACCCTCACTTACTGTGATATTATGGCACCCCTGGACTGCCACTCCAAGGACACATACACCATGGGTTTTTCTCCAACCCTGGCCCTGCAGCCCCCACCCCTACCAGGAAGGCCTGGATCTCTGAGAGCTTAGGGAGAGTCCTGGACGCAAGGGCTCAACCACCACTCCTGTCGCTCCTACCTAATTTCATTAGAGAAATACTAACCATCCCCCTGGTGGCAAAGGGGTCCAGTGTTCTTTCCTGAAAAACTGGCAGGAGCAAGGACCGCACCAATCTAGGCCAGAAGGCCAGGGACCCGACCCATCTGCCAGACCCAGCACCTATCTTCACCAGGAGCACCCTTCAGGCCTGCTCAGACACAACCATGCATTGGCCTCTATCACCTAAGAGTGCCCCTACCGAAACAGACCGTCCAGATACAATTGCACCAGAGGATTTGCATAGCCCTCCACATTGGCAGCAGCACAGCACCTCCTCTGGCAACTGATAAGAACAGATACTACACTTGATCTTAGCCAAAAGGCCAAGAGACTAACATCTCCTTTAGAACAATGTCTATAACAGGCTGGTTATTTGTGGAGAATATATCTATGGAATCTGGCAGCTCCATGGTGTCATCCCCTGAGTCATGGAGAGAGCTCACCTCATGATCTGCATCCATCCAGAATCTTGCATTTTCTGGGCTCCCAGAGGTTGGTGTGGTTGGCGAAGATTGTGGGCTTTTAGGGGGGCTGCTCCTTTTTTGAGTTTTCCCTTTCTGTGCTGATTAATTAGGAAAGCCAGATGCCGGGGTGGATGAGCCAGCACCATTTTGTTTAGGCCTGAGGGTGAAGAATTCCATGAGTTTCTGGGGGCAATCAATCTCCTTCCTGTTCCTGGACATGATGTCTTCTCATTTCTCTGGTGCTTTAGAGCAAGAACACAGAGTTGGGGTGAGAAGAGATGGCCCTGGTAGGTCAATGTGAGCTGTATTTGTCCCATTGGTACCAGAGCTCTGTTACTAAGCATCTATCATGATCTCCCTCTAGCTCTGCCCCCTCAATTTTTTTATCCCCATAAATGTGGATTTACCATTTGACTAAACAAGGTAAAGATAGAAATGAATTGGTTGCCATGCACAGCTGCTCCATAGCTGCCTTCTCCAGATTTGATAAATCTCCCTGTGCAGAGGAGGCACAATTGAGGTTTGAGGCTGCGGGTGCAAAGGAGACACAATAGAGACTAGAGACAGTAGGGTTGTTTTACTAAAGGCAAATAGAGGTGCATTTTACAGGTGCAGTTGCACTCTGCTAGTGTGTTTGACCCAGAGAATAGTAAATGAGCGGAAGCTTTACTTTACAAAGAATACCCATTTTTACATGGGAGGAAAAAAACAATATTTTTGTTTGCACATAGATTGAATGATGGAAGTCAGCAGAACTTTACCCTATTTACTAAGCTCTAAAGCTACTGCATTTGCAAACTGTACACTTTGGGGTTGTTTTACTAAAAATGGAGACAAAATCTGGTGCAGCTACACATGGTAGCCAGTCAGCTTCTAATTTTAGCTTGTTCAATTAAACTTTGACAAAAAAATGGAAGCTGGTTTCTATGCAGAGCTGCACCAGATGTTGCACTTTCCAGTTTTAGTAAATCAACCCTTTTATTTGCCTTAAAGGGGTTGTAAAGGTAATTTTTTTATTTTCTACATAGGTTCCTTTAAGCTAGGGCATTGTTGGTTCACTTACCTTTTCCTTTGATTTCCCTTCTAAATGTTTTTTTGCTTTGTCTGAATATCTCACTTCCTGTTTCTCCTCAGTAAACTTCTCACCATCATCGGAGCTGGTGGTTAGTCAGCCAGAACAGCTTACTGAACAGCTTACTGGGGTGAAACAGGAAGTGAGAAATTTAGACAAAGAAAACAAAGAAAAAAAACATTTAGAAGGGAAATCGAAGGAAAAGATAAGTGAACCAACAATGCACTAGCTTAAAGGAACCTATGTAGAAAATAAAAAAATTACCTTTACAACCCCGTAAATCAACCCCTGTGGGTGCAGATGTGGTGCAGCATCATTGAAACCACAGAGGAGATAGGATGCTCCCAGTCTGTGTTATTGTTTAGAAGAAAAAACAGAAAGGCACATACACCCCATCATCCTATTTTTGTATGTTTTTTTTTTTTGCCAGGGGTATTGGGTAATTTGGTAATTGCATGGATTCTTTGAATCAGTAGACCCGGCCAAACTTATGATGCGCTGATAGGAGTGAAAAAAGGAGGCTTTAAACAGCTGAAAACTTTTGAATAGACCATCTTGATCACTGAAAGTTTTTTTTTTTTTTTAATGTACATATTCAGTCCGGTCTATTATTCCTCCCTAGTTAAATTACAATTCAGAATTGACTTTATGTTCTGGTTGAGAGAAAGTTAATGCAGAAAGATGATGAAGAACATCGATCCCCTCAAAAAAAAAATATATATAATTTGTGTTACTGGCAGGATTATCAGTTAAATATAAGGGAAACAAAAATGAAAAAAATAACAACAAACAAAAGTAGCCACCATATAATTTTTGTTTTTTGGTTTAGATACATTTGCTAATACTGTTAATAGGTAAATCAATTAATAGCACATATTGAATGAAATTACATATTTACACTGTTTTGAATAATTGATTATGGATTTTTATATTTTACTTCTATACTTCTATACCTGATAGAGATATGCATTTGACGTTGTTTGGATGGTGTCCTTTACAATAAGAAATGTTTAAAAGAACTTAAATACATCTGTTTTCTTCTTCACAAACATGCATGCATCCATTCTTTATTAATAGGCTCTTTTGTGAATCCAACATTCCTTCCAGATGTCCTGTCCCTTTCCATATACCTTTCTACAGCTAAACCTGCAAAAAAAAATAACAGGCCTGCAGTGCTGGTCTTAATCTTCTTCAAAGGGTGGTCTGGTAGATTGGTCAGTTCCACATACCTCAGGCAATACTTCTCAGGCCAGTTCAATACTTGCCTCATTATAGCCTTTTTGAAGATTTTTTCTCTCTCAAGATGTCATTTTATTTCATCCATGCTAAAATGGACGCTATAGATAAAAACCAGATGACAAAGTTTGATATCATATGGAAACCCTGGATTAAATATTATACGTCAGATAATATTGACAACCGAGTTTTATTGTTATGGTGATTAAGATTTTTTATAGAATTACAACATTAGCTGATATATAAAACCTCCTCCGGAGAATTATTCCCTCCCCTTCCCCTCCTATATACCTTTTATGTTCTTCCCTTACTATATAATACTTACTATAAACATACTTTAGAAGTTATGGTCAAAACTTTAAAATCATATATTTCCTTTTAGACATATTTATATTTTCTTGGGATTAAAATGTTTAAAACTCAGCTATAAGAATGTTTTCAAATTCTAAAATATATAAGGCCATTTATTGTCATTCCCACGAGAATATCTTGAAATTCTTCTTTGCTTTGTATCATCCGTACTTCAATATGTCTACTTTTTATTTCTGGTATCACATAATTTGTCTTATATTCTGTACATGTAATTTATTTTAACATAAAATAAAAAATTTTGAACGAGAAAAGATGTCATTTTAAGAGATGTATGTCTCCATAGTAGAACAGTTCCTGTGCAACCTACAACCTACTTGAACTTGCTCTTTTCTTTTTATTCTTTACAGCATCCTGAATTATCTGCTTGGCTGGCCTTTGCTGCATCAAATTGTCTCTTAGATCTTAGCGGATTGTTGTCTAGTGCCTAGAGTTACCTGTATCTTGTTAGTTCATTTATTTATCATTCACTCAATTTTTAACATGTGTATGTTATTTTGTTTTTACATCAGGTAGATGACTATTTTTACTTTGGATATGGGTCATAGCTATGTATGGGTTGCCACTTGTTATTGCATTTGTCATGCATCACTACAGTCTCCCCATATAAACAGGTGATTTTGAGGACAAGGATTGTGTTTTTTATTATATTGGGAAAGCTACCCCACCTACGGTCTGGTTTGGAAATCTCATATATACACAATGAGCTTTCCAAAGATCAAGATCTCAGAAGATGGCAAATGTATTGTCTAGTTTCACATCCTTTGTCCTATCTTAAAATGATCTACAGGAATAAATGTGAGATCTTTGTCAAAGGTTTTGTTTTGTGTCACATGGGTAAGGAGGGGGGTGAGGACCCATGGAAGTAAGAGGCGATTGAATCTTCTGTCCTTGCTTTACTTTCAATATTTTCATTTCAATTTTCAGTATAAAAGAACATCATTTACACTCATGGTGTCAAAACCATAAAAAGACAAACACAATAACTTACAAGGCATCTAATAGGCATGGTAAAAACAATGAGAGGTTAAGAGGGAGGGTGGTTTTCCAGGATGTACAATAAGCATTTCCTAAGGGATATACAGTAGCTAATATACTGGAATGGTAAAGCCAGCAGGGAAGCCTCCTATAAAAAGGCGCTCCATCAAAATTCCATTCTCCACATCTACTATCTATTTCCTAGGATTGAAGAAAAAATGTACAGATTTTCAGTACAGCTTTTAAGTCTTTTTTTGGATAGTTTACAATTTCTGAGAGTTGAAAGCAAACTTATGGCAACTGATAATAATTTTTTAGAAGACTGAAGATGAAAACATGTTACCAAATTTGTGTCACAGATATTAAAGGGGTTGTAAACCCTCATGTTTTTTCATCTTAATGCATCCTATGCATTAAGGTGAAAAAATTCCTGGCAGTGACTGGCCCCCCAGCACCCCGTTTTACTTACCTGAGCCCTGGAATTTCACACGCTAGAGATGCTCTCTTCCTCTGCCCCGGGTTCTCAGCTCCTGATTGGATAGATTGACAGCAGCGCAGCCATTGGCTCCCGCTGCTGTCAATCAAATCCAATGATGCGGGGACGGGGTCGAGTCAGGCATTCATGTCTATGGATGCAAATGCTGGACTCAGAAGAGCGCCCACAAGGTTCTCCTGGGAGGGTTATCTGATGTGGGGAAGAGCCACAAGAGCCTTCAAGGGACCCTGGAAGAGGCTGTTCGGGGCCCCTCTGTGCAAAATGAGCTGCACAGTGGAGATAAGTATGACATGTTTGTTATTTAAAAAAAATGTAAAAACACACCTTCACCATCACTTTAAGCTTGTATGCAACTGAGCACATTGCATCTGGAAATAATATTAGTGTCTTGTTTAATAGACTGACAAGGCCAAATGTTACAGTTTAGTACTTCAGATATTCAGTATGTATGGAAAGATTGCAATTTCTGAGTGACTGTGTGGGCATATTACATTGGGAAAGAACAAATCGGATTCTTGATTCAGAAACTGAAGAGGGAATAAAAATTCAGATTAGCATCACCGCTATTAAAGTGGTTCTAAAGCTAAAACATTTACTTACCTTAATGCATTTCCTGGATTAAGGGAAGACATGACATTGGTTCCTGCTGCTTTCAGCCAGATTCAGTGAGGAGGGAGCTGAGGGGTGCATCTCCATAGGAAGTGGCTTGAGGATGAGCCAAGAGTGCTGGCATCGGACCCCAGAGGGTGAGGAATTGGTGGCCACTCTATGCAATACCTATTGTACAGAACAGGTAAGTAAAACATGTTTGTTATTTAAAAAAAAAAATGAAGACTTTAAAATTACAAATGATTTTAATCCTTTTTGGACAGGCTAAATTTACAGGTATTAGGAATCAGCATGCATATTGCATCTGGGAAGAAACAAATGGTGTCTATCTGTTGTTTCAAATTTAAAAAAAATGAATGCACAGATTGTAGCACACATTTTAAGCCTTTCTTTGAGATGCATGCAGAATTAAAAATAAATAGTGTTTTGTTTCAGACTAAACATGAAAAAAGGTTACAGTAGTGTACCCCAGATCTTTAGAATGTATGGTCAGACTGCACTTTCTGAGGAACTGATCAGGCATATTGAAGCTGGAAGTTAAAAATAGTGTCTTTTTGTGTTAAATGTTAAATAAAAAGAAAATTAATTGATTCTGGTATATCTGGTGAGTGGCCATTGCATCAGGTGGTGGTGAAGTCACTCTTTTGGTGGATATAGCAGCCCTTTATACAGGGGGAATATATTTGCACAGAAGCGATCACTCATGCATTGCACTGAAGCAAATTATAATTATCATTGTTCTTTATTTTTTCATTTTTTGTTATTTTTATAACACGGAATTGCACTTTATATATTGTTGTTGAATTGTATGAATGTATATGTCTTCATTAATGGTGTATATGCATTGAGGAAACTATATATGTTTTGATATATGCACAACACTTTAAATTTTTATAAATAAAATAAATATATGCAAACATTGCAATCTATTTCAGTGGTTCAAGGTCAGGAGGATCATCTGATACCCTCAGACACCCCATCTGGGAACAAACTGTGTCTTGAAGGGGAGACGCTTCAGCTAACCTTTAATCTTGTGTGTAAAAATTCTGTAGGTCAGTAAGGAATCAAGGGATACTTTCAAACTGTGGTCCTTAACCAGTTGCCGACCAGCACACGCCGATGTACGTCGGCAGAATGGCACGGACAGGCAAATGGGCGTACCTGTACGTCCCTTTAAATTTGCCGTCCTGCCATCGGGACCCTGGTCGGGACCCCCGTGAGTCCGGTCGCGGGACCCGTGGACTCGATCGCCGCGGGCATACCCGCGATCGTCTCACGGAGCGGCTGAATGAAGAAATTCCGTTGTAAACAGCATTTCTCCATTCTGCCTAGCAACTAGTGACGCTGATCTCTGCTCCATGTGATTGGAGCAGAGATCAGTGTTCACTAAATGAAAGCCCAACCCCCCCACAGTTAGTAACACACCCCTAGGAACACTTAACCCCTACACTGCCACCCACTGGTTAACCCCTTCACTGCCAGTGTCATTTACACAGGAATCACTGCATTTATATAGCAGTGATTACTGTATAAATGACAATGGTCCCAAAAATGTGTCAAAAAATGTCCGATGTGTCCGCCATAATGTCGCAGTCACAATAAATATCGCTGATCGCCGCCATTTCTAGTAAAAAAAAAAATATTAACAAAAATGCCATAAAACTATCCCTTATTTTGTAAATGCTATAACTTTTGCGCAAACCAATCAATAATCGCTTATTGCGATTTTTTTTACCAAAAATATGTAGAAGAATACGTATCAGCCTGAACTGAGGGAAAAAAATGTTTTTTTATATATTTTTGGGGGATATTTATTATAACATAAAGTAAAAAATAATGTGTTTTTTTCAAAATTGTCGCTCTATTTTTGTTTATAGCGCAAAAAATAAAAACCGCAGAGGTGATCAAATACCACCAAAAGAAAGCTCTATTTGTGGGGAAAAAAGGACGTCAATTTTGTTTGGGAGCCACGTCGCACGACCGCGCAATTGTCAGTTAAAGCGACGCAGTGCTGAATCGCAAAAAGTGGTCTGGTCTTTGACCAGCAAAATGGTCCGGTCTGTAAGTGGTTAAAAGTGGACAAGAAATAAACAGGTGGCTTAACAGTAACCATGTATTTTTAATATTGAGGGCGTTATGCTTTCATGTAGACTTTATATACCTATTACACATCACAAGGTTACACCCAAAGTGAACTGAAGCTTATGGGTAGTGTTTAAGTTGTCACAGATAGCGCAATTAACAGGTAGAGCTTACACAATGCAGTGAGATAGCGCTTGTGTAGGAGAGTCTACTGTGGTGTTCTAGATAATTCTGGGAAGTTGGCTACCCTATTGGGGGAGCCATGGTATATAAAGAAAGAAGTAGTAGAGGAAAGGGGAAGAAAGGGAAGATAGGGTGGGAGAAGGGGGAACCCGTGGTGTCACCAAATGGAACCTAGTGGGGAATATCAATATGCCATTAGGTGATATCTATTACAGGAGTAGAAGAGATTTGTCAAAGTTGGGCGGCTGATATTTGTGTTCGAACTAATTTACACCATAAATAAGTAGAAATAGTAAAAGGTTTCAACCCTTGGTGGGAAAATGCATTTGGATCTTTCAGTTTGTAGCTCCCACATGCAAATTTTTAGTGTTGCTGGTGTGACAAAGTAAGAAAATGGAGGAGTGTGACACATCTTTCTTGGACTTTGTTTTTTTTATTACTATTATTTATTTATTCCATCTATATTTTCTGTTATGTATGCACAATTTTATGGGGAAATCACTTAAGTTATACATTAATTTAGCGAAATCACTTAAGTTATACATTAATTTAGCACCACACTTTAATTTTGCTAAATTTGTATTGAGCCACTAGGCATGAGTGTGGCTAGGGGAATACTTCTTCTATTCCAGCAGCTGGTGCAAACAAACTCTTCTGCTGAATGCTACAGCTGGAGACAGTAGGTGGAGTTGGCATAATCAGGGAAAGTTTGCAGCCTATGCTTGAGCCCCATGCTGACTCTCTTCCACTCGAAAGGAACCATAAGGTAAATCTTTGACACCCCTTGGAAGAATTTCATTCCTTTTGCTACAGGCTGCTGATTTTAATCTTGTATTATGGGTGTAGAGGTGGAAAGGTTGGAGCTTGAAGCCCTTTTCCTGCTGATGGTTGTCATTCAGGTGCTGCTCCTTGTGAATTGTGTAGTTAGAAGCCATGTGTCTCATTGCACATGTGGTACCCAAATGACCATTGGTATTACAGTGGGTTCACACTGATGTGGTTTGGGTGCAGAGTGATTTATCCACATTTTACAGGCAGTTTTAGGTGCACTGCCATTGACGTCTATTAGACCATGAATCTTTATGAAAGAGTATTAAAGTCCTGCATGCTGCATCTTTGATGCTCTTTCACAAAACAGTGAACACACAGTCTAATAGAAGTCAATTGGAAGTCAATAGGAACCACGTATAAAACATGTATACAGTCACACTGCACCTATGTTACATCCAAACCTCAGTGCACTAGTATGAACCCAGCCTTAATCGGATGATAGCAAAGAAAAAAAAACAAGAACGCATGGGACTTTTTAGGTGCTACTTAAGAGTACAACTTTCATTAGCCATTATTGTTAAGGGTCAGTTCACACTGGAATGTGCTTGTCCCATGCAATCCAGTTTTGGCAGTCCATTTATCTTAGTGGGCCACCATACATACCAAAAAACTGGAAAAAGCAGCGCAAGCAATACTTTTTCAGATCATAACACACCAAGCTGCATGGTAGTGAGTTACCATGTGGTTTAGTGGCCACAAATGTTCTGTATTTTTATGAGCTATGTTTGAGATGCCATAACAAATTAATTGTCACCCATGTGTGTTTCGCAAGGGCAGCATGCTCACACATGGTGCTGGAAATGTATGCTGAATGCATCTTTTCTGCACTGCATTCCAATGTGAACAAGCCCTAAATCAGCTTTTATTACAAGCATTTTGCTTTAAAGTTAAAAACCATCAAAACTCTTTTTTTCACATTGTGTGGACAAAATAACATAAAATAAACTATATGCTAACACACCTATTTTTCAAATAGCTTCCAAAAAGATTTACACAACAGGACACGGTTAAAGAATAATAGGGATTTTAGTCATTCCCTTATCTATTTAAAACAAAATTCAAAACTATTTTTTTTTAGCTTTAGATACACTCTAATCACTATTTAAATGAGATGGAATTTCTTTTTTATTATGCACTCAACATATCCTGAGTACAAAAAAACAGTGGATGAACGTATTGTCCTGGGAAATAAATAAACAAGGCAAACAATATCTGACATTTTTATTTAAACCTACAGAGGGAGACTCTTATGAAATCCCAGATCAGCTTTATGCATAATATGAAGCACCAATAAACCATTTAGTAAACAATTTAAGATTAGATATAAGACTACACAGAACACTCCCAAAGGAGTGGAAGAAATAAGTATTCTTGTCATACTCTTGTATGACGTATATCATATTCTTGTCAAGTAATGTGTAAAAATCCCACAAAATAGACAATAATACTTAAAATAAAAGAAACCCTATGGTGACAACATTAAAAAACCAAAAGTAATTTAGCATCAGGTAGATGAGTTCTGGCTTCTATTAGTTGCTAAGTATCTGTTGAACCCTTTAATGCTCAGTTCACACCGTGGCGAATTGGATGTGGTTTCCCCGCATCCAAATCACAATGGCAGGAGATTTTGACTGGATCTCTATGGAACCCGGTGCACATATCTCCGCAGCGGGTCCGTTTTAGGTCCGAATTCAGCCCAATATTTGGACCTGAAATGGTTAACCAGGACAAACCAGACCCCCGCTGAGAGACGGATGTGGTTCATATGTGAACTCAGCCTCAGTGTTACCATTTTTCTGCACAGCACAACTTATTTGTTTTTAATTTGTGGCCTTCAGAGAATGAGACTGATTTACTAAACAAACTAAGATTTTTCATAATAAATTGTATGACACAAAAATGTGATTGGATACTTGAAGTAAATATGTATTTCATTTCATTTTAATATTGAAATTTTTTAGGGGTCTATATTAAATCAGCCCTAAAGCTGGCCATAGATAGGAAGTGTTTTCTCATTTAGGAAGCAGGCAGAATTAAAAAGAAAAAAACATATATAGATATAGATTTATGGCATTTTTATTAATATTTTTTTTATTAATAAAATCTGCGATTTTTATCATAACTGCAACATTGCCGTGGACAGATCAGACACTTTTTGACATTATTTTGGGACCATTGGCATGTATACAATGATCAGTGCTATAAAAATGCACGATTACTGTGTAAATGTCACTGGCAGGGAAGGGGTTAAACAATAGGGGGCGATCAAAGGGTCAGCATGTTCTAACTGTAGGTGGATGGGCTCACTAGAACATGACAGAGATCACTGTTCCCAATCACTGGGAGAAGTAGATCCATGTTATGTTGCTTGGCAGAACAGGGAAATGCCTTGTATCTCCCCGTTCTGCCTCTCCGTGCCATTATTGTGGGCCACTGGCAGACATCGAGTCTGCGGGGCATGCTCCTGGGGTGTGCAGCGCACGTGAGCCCGCTAGCCATGGATGATGCAGCAACGCACGGGTACGTTGTTTTGTGCACCCGTACAACTTTGCCAACGTATATCGGCGTGAGCCGATTGGCAAGTGGTTAAAGATGTCTAGATGCTGAACCCCATTTAAATCAATAGGCGCAAAATCTATCAAATTAAAAAATGCTAATTTTCTGGGCTAATAGGCAGGTAGGTTTAAAATAAATATATAATCTGAGGGATGGACACTGCCCTTGGGGAAAAAATAAAAAATTTCATGTGACCAAGAGTAGTGATTTTTTTAAAGCACTGACATTTACAAAGGAAAGTTTTAGATTGCCAGCAAATGCCATCTCCCTCCTGGGTTCTTCTTTTATTTTTATTTTTTTTACAGATAAAACAACACACAGATGTTATGTATTGTGGAGGACCTTTAACTGCTTGCTGCCCGCCCACCATCATATGATGGCAGAGTGGTGCAGCTCTTGTTCTGCTCCCCTGCAGCTTGGCGATCGTGGCCGCACCATGTTGCTAGGACATGGTGCGACCCCGATCTGTGGAAAGAGCCAAGTCCTCAGCTCTTTAAACATGTGATCGGCTTTGTCCAATCACAGCCAGTCATATGTAAAAAAGGAAGTGCCTGTAATCGGCGCTCCTCGCCTCACACTGACAGAGTGTGTGGCGAGGAGAGCCAATCAGTGACAATCTCCTCATAGGGGAACATTTAGGAATGTAATCAGGGCACTGATCATCAGTGCCCTGATTACAATAGTAAAAAAAAGTGTAAAAAAAACATTGCCCACCAATGCCAATGATCAGTGCCCACCAGTGGCAGCAATCAGTGCCCACCACTGCCCAAAAGTGCCACCAATCAGTGCCCATTAGCATCCCAGTCAATGTTGGCAATCAATGCCGACTATCGGTGCTGCCCATCAATGCCCATTACTGCAGTCAATCAATGCCCATTGGTGCCGCTCATCAGTGCCACCCATCAATGCCCATCAGTGTCCATCAGTACCGCCTATCCGGTCCGCCTATCAGTGCCCACCAGTGCCACCTATTAGTGCCCACTAATACCACCTGTTAGTGCCCACTAGTGCAGCCTAACAGTGCCCACCAAGTGCCACCTATCAGTGCTCATCAGTGCCACATATCAGTGCCACCTGTCAGTGCCAATAATTGTGGCATATTAGTGCCTCCTCATCAGTGCCACCTAATCAGTGCCAGTAAGTGCCGCCTCATCAGTGCCCATAAGTGCCACCTCAGTTCAGCCTATCAGTGTTCATTGGTGCCGCCTCATCAGCGCACATCAGGGATGGCAAAAAATGACTTAGTTACAAAATTTACTGACAGAAAAAAAGTGAAAAACTTTTTTTTTCAACATTTTTGGTCTTTTTTTTGTAAAAAAATAAAAAACCCAGCAGTGATTAAATACCACCAAAAGAAAGCTCTATTTGTGTGAAGAAAATGCTAATAAAATTGTTTGGGTACACTGTAGCATGACCGTGCAATTGTCATTCAAAGTGTGACAGTGCAGAAAGCTGAAAAATGGCTTGGGCAAGAAGGGGCTGAAAGTGCCCTGTAGGCAAGTGGTTAAAGAGGTCTGCATGTTTTTTAAGATGCTGACAATGAAGTTTTATTTGCTGGCAATTTAACTAGATGCTGACCACTGGCTGTCAAATGACGGCCAGGCGGCGCACCTATTGTGGCGGGAGGCCGTCATATGACGATCGTGTGTGAGGAGGAGATTGCGGTAACATCTCCTTACCGCCTACAGTGTACACCAATCTTACTGATTGCCCCCCCCAATAAAGAGGACCTGTCACCACCCCTCATAGTACCTGTCAATCACAGTCCATCAGAGTACCCGTCACAGTCCATCAGAGTATTTGAGTACCTGTCACAGCCCATCAGAGTACCCGAGTACCTGTCACAGCCCATCTGAGCACCCGAGTACCTGTCACAGCCCATCTGAGTACCTGAGTACCTGTCCCAGCCCATCTGAGTACCCAAGTACCTGTCAGTTCATCTGAGTACCCGAGTACCTGTCCCAGCCCATCAGAGTACCCGAGTACCTGTCCCGGCCCATCAGAGTACCCAAGTACCTGTCCCGGCACATCAGAGTACCTGAGTACCTGTCACGGCACATCAGAGTACCCGAGTACCTGTCACGGCCCATCAGAGTACCCGAGTACCTGTCACGACCCATCAGAATACCCGAGTACCTGTCACGGTCCATCAGAGTACCCAAGTATCTGTCACGGTCCATCAGGGTACCCGAGTACCTGTCACGGTCCATCAGGGTACCCGAGTACCTGTCACGGTCCATCAGGGTACCTGAGTACCTGTCACGGTCCATCAGGGTACCCGAGTACCTGTCACAGTCCATCAGGGTACCCGAGTACCTGTCACAGTCCATTAGAGTACCGAGTACCTGTCACAGTCCATCAGGGTACCCGAGTATCTGTCACGGTCCATCAGAGTACCCGAGTATCTGTCACAGTCCATCAGAGTACCTGAGTACCTGTCACAGCCCATCAAAGTACCCGAGTACCTGTCACGGTTCATCCGAGTACCCAAGTAGCTGTCACAGCCCATCAAAATACCCGAGTACCTGTCACAGTTCATCCGAGTACCCGAGTACCTGTTACAGCCCATCTGAGTACCCGAGTACCTGTCTCAGCCCATCTGAGTACCCGAGTACCTGTTCCAGTCCATCTGAGTACCCGAGTACCTGTCACAGTCCGAGTACCTGTCACAGTCCGAGTACCCGAGTACCTGTCACAGTCCAAGTACCCGAGTACCTGTCACAGTTCATCTGAGTACCCGAGTACCTGTCACAGTTCATCTGAGTACCCGAGTACCTGTCACAGTTCATCTGAGTACCTGAGTACCTGTCACAGTTCATCTTAGTACCCAAGTACCTGTCACAGTCCATATGAGTACCTGTCACCGCCCTTCAGAGTACCCAAATACCAGTCACCAAGCCATCAGAGTACCTGTCACCAGGCCATCAGAGTACCCAAGTACCTGTCACCAGGCCATCAGAGTACCCGAGTACCTGTCATCATGCCATCAGAGTACCCGAGTACCTGTCATCAGGCCATCAGAGTACCCGAGTACCTATCTCCAGCCCATCAGAGTACCCGAGTACCTATCTCCAGCCCCTCAGAGTACCCAAGTACCTATTTGCAGCCCATGTTTCATAAAATATACGTTGGGTGTTTGCTTTCCAAAATGGGGTCATTTTGTGGGTAATTTAGCTGTCCTGGTGGTCCAGGACCTTCAAAAGTGTGAAGGGTAGGAATGAAATGAGATGTGTCATTTATGCTCCTAGAACGCCTGAACGTACTACTTCAATGTTTGGCCTCTCTATGTGGCCAGGCTGTGTAAAAGTCCTACACATGTGGTATCGCCATACTCGGGAGGAGTAGTAGAATGTGTTTTGGGGTGTGATTTTTGCTATATACATGCTATGTGTTAGAAATATCTTATAAATTGACAATTTTGTGTAAAAAAAAATGCATTTTAATTTTTTTCCACATATTCCAAAAACTTCTGGAAAAAAATTAACCATTCAAAAGACTCATTATGCCTTGCAGATTATACGTTGGGGTGTTTGCTTTCCAAAATGGGGTCATTTTATGGGAAATTCCATTGTCCTGGTACTCCAGGGCCTTCAAAAGTGTAATAGGTGGTTGAGAAATGAGATGCGTCATTTTTGCTCGTAGAACGTCTGAAGGTACTACATCAATGTTGGTGCTCTGTATGTGGCCAGGCTGTGTAAAAGTCTCACACATGTTACTTACTTAATACCTTGGAATGTCTACTTTGTAAAAAGGGGTCATTTGGGGGTTATTTGTACTTTCCTGACTTGTTAGTGTTTCAAGAAATGAGATACACCTGATGTACTGAAGGCCTGATCAGAAGTGATCAATTTTCAGTGATTGGCACCATAGTTTGTAGACTCTATAACTTTCACAAAGACCAAATAATATTCACTAATGTGGGTTATTTTTACCAAGATAGGTAGCAGTATAAATTTTGGCCAAAATGTATGAAGAACAATTACTAATTAGCAAAAATTTATGACAGAAACAAAGAAAAAGGCATTTTTTTCACAAAATTTACGTTTTATTTTATTTATAGCACAAAAAATAAAAAACCCACTAGTGATTAAATACCACTAAAAGAAAGCTCTATTTGTGTGGAAAAAAGGACACAAGTTTCAAATGGATACAGTGTTGGATGAATGAGTAATTGTCATTCAAACTATGAGAGCGCTGAAAGCTGAAAATTGGTCTGGTCAGGAAGGGGGTGTAACTGCACTGTATTGAGGTGGTTAAACTGTGTATTTTTTTTTCTTAGCATAGAGCCCTACAAAAAATACATATCAGAACTTATAAATCTGGTATGGATGTTAAGGGAGGTCCCCCAGGAAATACATACCAGACACTTAAGGGCCATACATGTGGGCTGAATATCGGATGGTATCAGCTGGTTCAAAAAAAGCCAGCATTTGGCCCGTGTGTATGGAGGATGGTCTGGCAGAAGCTGGCTGTTCAAGAGCGCTGACCAGTGTGTTCTGGCATGGAGGTCAGCCCTCATCAGAACACAATAGTTTAGCGGGGGAGATAGCTGTACTAAAATCAAATTGTTAGTACAACGGCTCTTCCTGAGCTCTTCTGTTTTTTATGTTTCAGCTTGCTGGGTTGAAAAAAACCTTTAGCATGTACCAGGGTTCAGGGTCTAGTATAGATTTTAAAGGCAAAAAGACCTGAGCATGCAAACTGGTTGCCCATGATTCAGGGGCAATAAGTATGTGACCCCCTTCTGAGCCATGCTTTCCAGGAAAAGCACCTTGTTACTATGTTGAAGAGGACAATAGCCTGTTTCCTACAACCTGGCTGGTTGTTGTAAAGGTCTGCAGGTCGGGGCTTATTGGAATATCAAACCCCCTTTAATAATAAGGGTACCCCCAGATACTGCCCTCATGCATGCATGAGTATGGAGTACTATTCACAAAGATGTCATCTAAAAACAAAGAAAACAAAACATTTGAAAAGTCTTTTAAAATCCCCCAAAAGTCCCTTATTGTAAATCCATTGTCAATCACGATGCCTACTGCCAGCATGCACACTCCTAAACATAAGCTTAACCACTTCCGGACTGCCACATGCTGGTATACGTCCTCACTTTGAGGATGGATATCCTTGTTATGTTATACCCCGGTATTGCCGTGTTAGGCGGGCGGTCCTGTAGAAGATTAAAGTGGTCTTTGCGGCAGATTCACTGCGAGATCACTTTTATTGGCGATGGGAGGGGGCCCCCCTCCCACCGCAATCCGGTGCCCTTCACCGCTGCCGTCGGCAGTGGCAGAGACAGTCAGATCCTTCCCGTGGCTGTGCATTGAGACAAGTGAGGGGAAGATGGCCCTCACCCGTCTCCATGACACTACAGGGCGGAAGCAACGTCAAAACGTCACTTCCGCCCATAGCTCTTAAAGGCCTATTTTTTTTTCATTTTTTTTTTCATTTTTTAAGTGACAATTTTTTTTTATTGCATTTTTCCCGCCGATCTCGCGTACAGAAGCAAACGCATATGCCAATAACACCCACATATGAAAACAGTGTTTAAACCACACATGTGAGGTATCGACGTGATCGGTAGACCAAGAGCAATAATTCTAGCCCTAGGCCCCCTCTGTAACACAAAAACATGCAACCTGTAGAATTTTTTAGTTGAAATAATTTTTATTGAGCAGTTTGTTGTACAGAGAACAGTATAAAGGTTTTAACAATTGACAATAAGGCACTTACATAGTAAAGCCAGGATATACTATAACCTCTCTATGAGTTCCTCTGTTCTTATTTGTAATCAAATAAGGATTGACTGCATAATAGTATGTTTAATTAACATTATAACTTATGTAAATAGAAAGATCATAAGATTTATGGAACTTCAACAAATGTCAACACTTTAGTGTTGGCAATTAGACGATATAATAGTAGAATGATGATAGAGGAGGCTAAGGAAGGGAAGAACGGGGAAAGGGAGGAAATTTAGGCAGTAATATAGTTACAGGACTACGACCAAGAGGAGTTCAGGGAATTCCAAATTGACCAATTGGAAATATATCTTGCAACAGAACCGTCTTTGAAAGCTAATATATTTTCGTAATTCTGCCACAGTATTAACTTTTAATATTAGTTCTCTCACACTGGGGATTTCACTGGTTTTCCATTTGCTTATCATTAAGGATCTAGTGGCAAATACACTATGCATTGCTATAGATCTTACCATTAATGTATATTTTGACATATTAATGCTCAGGATTGCTTTTTCAATAGACAGCTGTACAAAGACCCCAGATACCTTCGCAATTAATTTGAAAACTTCTGTCAAGAATCCACGTATGTGAGGACATGCCCACACCATATGGACCAGCATTCCCACCTGTCCACAACCCCTCCAACAAAGATTTGAGTTGCTGTTGGAAAATTTAGCAACTATGTATGGGGTGTAGTACCATCTTGCCAGTAGTTTTGTGCTAATTCGTCATAGTTCGAGCATCTTGAGAATTGATTTTTACATTTGGTTGCATAGATCCCTTGTTTTTCTGTGAAAACCTTGCCCAATTCCTTTTCCCACTTGATTAGTTGGTTGGATTTGAGAAAGACTGACTTGGAGTTGAGTAAGTCGTATATCAGGGAGATACCTTTCGCTTTTGAGTTAGTGGAATTTAAGTGTCTCCAAAGTTGTGTAGGGATTGGGAAATTATTTGTATTTAGTTGTTGATAAATGGCGGATATTTGGAAATGTGTAGGAAGGTATACTGAATTTATCTTGGATTTCTGCAAATATCATCAGTGTGTCATCCTTCATAAGGTCTTTTAAGTGGAGAGTTTCCTTTCTTAGCCAGTGAGACAGGGAAATGTTTGGAATTAACCAATGTATGGATTCCAGAGGGATGGAGACTTTTGTAGAATGTGCCTTATGGTATGTTGCCTCTCTTAAATATGTCCATGCGCTCAATGAAGCTTGTATGGTGGGGGAGTCTATTGAAATATTTGTATGTGACACATTGTGTGCTATCAGGAGGGACTTTGGTGAATAGGGAAATAGCCAAGACTGTGCTACATGGCACCATGGTTTAGCTACAGGCTGGTCAAACCAGCCTCTGAGCTGGCCTAGAATCGCCGCTATATAGTAATCTTTCAGGACTGGGATACCTAGCCCACCTACTGACCTATGTTTCTTTTGCATTAATGAGGGGAATCTTACTGTCTTAACTGCCCAAACAAAATCCGATAGTTGTTTTTGCATGGATGTAAAGAATGATGATGGAATAGAAATTGTAAGTGCTCTGAAATAATACTTTAATTGTGGTAGAAGTAGCATCTTATATGCCGCTAGGCAGCCGCTCCAGGAGATGTAATGCTTCTGGATTCTAGAAATTTCCTGTTGAAATTTTGGGATTAATGGATAGTAATTGCCCTTATATAGATTTGAGATAGGTGAAGATAAAGAGGGATTTCACTGTAAAAAAAAAAAATTAAAAGCCAGCAGCTACAAATACTGCAGCTGCTGACTTTTAATAAATGGAAACTCACCTGTCCCAGGGTCCAGCGATGTCGGCAGCCAATGCCGATCGATTGCTCGGCTCTCGGCTGCTGCCGCCACCATTCTAGGTGAGGGAATCAGGAAGTGAAGAATTGCGGCTTCACTGCCTGGTTCCCTACTGTGCATGCACGAGTCATGCAGCGCAATAGGAATGGTCCGCACTGTCTCTGGGACCCATGTGTGTCCCAGCAGACAGAGCGCCGGGACAGGAAGAGACATAAACTCCCGTGGGAGTCTATGCCCGGAAGTGGGTGCAAATACCTGTCTTAGACAGGTATCTGCACCCCCCTCCCCCCTGAATGGTGCGAACTGTGACACCGGAGGGGGGGGGGTTCCGATGAGAGGAAGTTCCAGTTTAGGGTGGAAGCCCACTTTAACTGGATTCCCAAGTATGAAATAGAGTTGGAGAACTAAGGGTATGGAAGGTCTCTTTGGATGGCTGATTTAGTTGAATTGTATATTGCTATACCTAGAATGCTTGATTTAGATGCATATCTCTTATAGTAGGCTATCTTACTAAACTGAAGAAGAGTGTCATGAGCTGCATCGAGTGATATATAGGGATCAGACAATGTCAATATGACATCATCAGCAAAAAGTGAGATGTTGTTGGTTCCTGGAGGGATTGCCCTGGATAGTGGGGTGTGTTCTGATCTTTTTCACTAGGGGCTCCATGACTAAGGCAACAATTATAGAGGATAGTGGGTACCCCTGTCTAGTCCCATTGGTTATTCTAAAGTTCCTGGAGAACATGCCCTCTGTGTATACGAATGCTGAAGGAGAGGGGTACAGTGCCATAATGGCCTTCTGGATTGGACCAATTATACAAAATTTCTCCAGGACCTTAGTTAAATACCCCCAATGCACTCTATTTCTCTACATTCTCTATGTCTAACATGAGAAGCAGAGAAGGTCTTTTGGATTTTTCAGCAGAGTGTATAACGTTGATCATTCTTCTGATTGCATTGTTCGCCTGGCGACCAAGCACAAAACCCACCTGATCATGTTTATCAAGTTTCGGTAAGAGACTGGACAATCTGTTTGCAATTAATTTGGCATATATTTTAACGTCAACATTCAACAAATAAATGGGTCTGAAGTTTTGTGGATTAGAAGGTTCTTTACCCGGTTTAGGTAAAGTAATTAAAGTTGCTGTTAGCATTTCTGATGGGAAAGAGGATTTAGACATTGTGGCATCAAAAACTTGTTTTTGAAACAGCTGATAGTATTCAGATGAGTAGCCTTCTAATTAATACATTTTTGATTTCAGTGAACCTAAATGGTAAGTTAAGTGATAATAGCTCCTTTTGGGAAAAGTTTTGGAAGATGTATTGAAGAAAGGAAGTCAGTTATCATGTCGTCAGTGGGTTGATGGGTGTCTGGGTTGTCTTTAAGATTAAACAAAGATTCGTAGTAGTCGCTGAAAGCGTCTACAATTTCTTTAGGGTTCGACACTGATTTCCCTGTTTTGGGGTTTTTCGTATGTTGGATTTTTTGTTTGATCATTTTATCTTTCAGCGGATTCGCCAGCAATTTCCCCGCTTTATTACTGCAACAGTAGGTATTGGCTTTTAATTTATGAAATCATAATGTACATAATTCCTGTCCAGCATAGAATAAAGAATCTCTAGTTTTTTGTGTGGTATTTTGCTTGTTGATAGTTTCTAGATTTTTGTTTAACAAGTCATTGAGCTGCTTTGTCCGCTGTCTCCTGAGCTTACTGCTCATTTGTATGAGCAACTCTCTAATATAGACCTTATGTGTGTTCCAGTGTATGAAGGGGTCTTCCACCGATTGAGCATTGAGTTTGAAGAAATCCTTCAGAGCATTTTTAATAAGTTTCGAGTTTTCAGGTTGGGATAGAGTAAATATATCATTCCTCCATCTATTTTCCCTTGTTTCAGTGCCATCGTTCCCCCACACTAATGCAAATTGGTGCATGATAAACATCTCTGCGTTTTTTTGGTTCCAAAATTTGCCATTCTTTCATGAGTCAGAGGCCTTCTTTTATACTAGAAATCATGTAAGAAGTGCTCTCTTTGGTGACCAGTAGTTTGGCAGGTTATAGCCATCTTTATGGAATATGATGGTGATAGTGGCCCGTTGCCTGCATTGCTGCATGGTTTATGCAGAAAGATCTGCGAAGAAGGATAAATCCTGCATTTCAGGTGGTAGATCATCTCAGCCTCTTGCTGCAATCATGAATTGATCTTTTATGTGGTAAAAATGCACTTGGGCTATAGTGTCTCTGGGTAGATGAGAGGGGATATCTTTAGGCCATGGCAGCCTATGAATGGGGTCAATGACAATGTCCTCTAATGGAGCATCTGGAAGCGTCGCTTTCAGGATATTGACAAAATTATTTTTCAGGTCAGGGGGTTTGACCGATTCAGGGATCCCATGGATTTTAACATTGTTACGTCTGAATCTGTCTTCCAAATCTGCCAATTTGGTTTAATTTGCGCAATCTGGTCATCTCTGTCATTCTGGGCATCAACCATGTAATTGAATTTGGATGTAAACTCTCTCATTTTGGATTCAATGTGAGTGATTTTGTCGGACACAGCATTTACCTCTGACTTGAATTGCGCAATAGCAAGTATATCAGCATGCAGAGTGGTGCGCAGGGATACCAGCATATCCTTGAGGGTTTTGTCCATGACAGGCTGGTTTAATGTCAGGAAATCAATAATGGAGTCTTGTAACTCCCTGATGTCATCTAGTGAAGAGTTAAATCTGCTTACCTCCTCAGTATCTGCAGGCGCTATAGATGTTCTTTTTTGTCTTCTCTTTGCTGGGCGGGAGGACTCTGATGGAGGTGTGGAGTAGCGATCATACCCCTGGTTGAAATTTTTGTTGCTGCGGCTTCTGTTTGGCTTTGGAGCCATTCCGTGCTGTCTGAAAGCGCCGCGTGTGTCATCTCTCCGGCCGCCAACGCCATCTTGGCTGTGAGGATGGCACGGCAATGCAAATAAATCTGTAATTTTCCCTGGGATAGCACACCCTTTGCTCTGGCAGGACAGCATCAGGGAGTATGCCCGCTCAAGTTGTGCTAATTTGTGAGCAAAAACGAGGCTCGTAGTCACTGTGGATCCCCTCTGTGGCCCGGGATGAAGCGGAGCTCTTTCAGTGTACAGCCATCTGTGCTGTCGGCTAGCCACGTCCCCCGCAACCTGTAGAATTTTTTAAATGTTGCCTATGGAGATTTTTAAGGGTAAAAGTTTGTCGCCATTCCACTGGTGGGCGCAATTTTGAAGCGTAACATGTTGGGTATCAATTTACTCTGCATAACATTATCTTTCACAACATAAAAAAAAAATTGGCCTAACTTTACTGATGTCTTATTTTTAAATTAAAAAAGTGTATTTCTTTTAAAAAAAAGTGTGCTTGTAAGACCGCTGTGCAAATACGGTTTGACAGAAAGTATTGCAACGGCCGCCATTTTATTCTCTAGGGTGTTAGAAAAAAAATGTTTGGATTCTAAGTAATTTTCTAGCAAAAAACAAAACAAAACTGTTTTTAACTTGTAAACAACGCATTTAAAAAAGGTGGTTAAGCTTTAAAGTGTTTCAATTGAAAAATCTGTTGTTGATTTTGTAGCTATCACTATTTTTGTAGAAGTCAACCAATCTGTAATTAGTGTTGATTTCTATAAAGTTTCAATCATGGGAATTTATTGCTTTCAATATAAGACAAACATTTCATAAAACTGGAAGTGAATAATAAAATGGTCATATATATTATTGCAAAGCAAGATGATTATTATAAAATAGTAAGTGAATTGTAAGACATATACACACAGAGCTTGCAAGGTTTTGAAAGAGAATCGCAGATCTGGCATTGCAAAGCATAAATGTAATTTTATCACACAGGAAAACACATTGAGCATTTAAGTGCTAGGCTGGCACACATTTATGTTTTATCTCTGTACAGTCAGCAATATCAAGCTCATTTATAACCTTAGCTCAGTCTCAATACATTCTCTAGCTTTACTTGCTGAACATTTTACAAAGCTGTTGGTTGCTACCATTAATATAGTATTTTCCATTATCTTTCTCTCTAAATGTAAAAAATGCAAAAATTTGAAAATGCTTACAGAATTACAGGTTCATTGACTTTTTTGTAATTGAGATCATGCAACATTTTAGCTTTAATAATGTATGTAGATGCTAATAAGTAATTAGTCTATAATTTTACGGTAGATTGAATTTTATAGTCAACATTTTGTTTGTCTGTTTGTGTGTGTGGCATTTTTTTTTTTTTTTTGTGCTGTCAAATAGTCTGATTAATTGATCTAAACAAATGCTATTCTTCACATCCACTAATAAGCAGCAAAAATGTCTATGCTCAGTTTGAAGTAATTATATTAGAAAATATATAGTCAGCTAGTTTTTAACATACTTGCCTAGGCTGATCAGTATAATTTGGCAGTAGTAGTTTCAGCAAAAAATGAAAGTTTAAAATCAAGGCACTATATTAGTTATCTAGGTAAAGACCAAGCATATTAGTCATCATATGTTTCTTCTATAAATGCTGTATTCTTATGGAATTTTTTATAGCACCAACAACTTACAAAACACTTTTACATATTGTGCATTCGCTCTCTCAAGGGGCTTACCATCTTAGGATCCTACCTCACATACATAACTATACTAGGGACAATTTAGAAAAGGTAATTTATAAAGAATCCAATTACCTAGTAGTGGTAGGTGAACAGTTTGTGCTGAGCAAAAGTTTGGCCTGAACATCACCAGCGAACATTCGAATTTGCAGGATGCTCGGTGGGATATTAGCCTGCTGAGAGCCCCACAATGCACTGCACACTGCAATCTAGAGCCCTAATTGGATGAAGCAGTGCCCAATCAGGGCAGAGAGCACAGTCAGAGCCATGATGGGACAAAGTCATTTTGACTTTGCCCCATCATGGCTCAGTGCTCATAGTCCCACCCCACACTATAAAAGGTTCCTTCCCACAGGAACATTTTCAGTGTGTTGTTGGAGTGGAGATAGATATACATGTGCAGTTTGTTTCATTCTGAACTGGAATTTGTTCAAATTTTCAATTTTTGGTAATTCAGATGTATTCAAATTTTCAAATTACAATAGTACCAAATTTAAACGAATCCCAATTAACAGAAAACAAATTCAGACAAAATTCAAGTTTTTGAATCAAATTTGAATAGTTTTCAAATTCGAAAAGTTTTCAATTTTTTTTCAAATTTCCAAAGAGAATAAAATAGAATGGAAAATAAAGGAAAAAATAGAATAGAATAGAAAAGAATAGAACAGAAAAAAAGAATAGAATAAATTAGAAAGACTATAACCATCTTCTGAAATTCACATTTCAAATAGAATAAATTTGAAAACATAAAAAAAATTGAATAGAAAAAAAGAATAGAATAGACTATAATGGAGTAGAAAAGAATACAATTAAAAAAAACAATAGAATAGAAAGAATATAAGCATTTCCAAAAATTCTAATAAAAGCAATGTTAACTTGAATAGAATGAAAAAAGAATACATTATAATAGAATATCAAATAACAGAATAATATAGAAAAAAAAAACAATAGGATAGAATACAATATAATAGAATGAATATAACCATCTTCCGAAATTCACATTTTGAATAGAAAAGAATAGAATAGAATGGAATATAATAGAGAATAATAGAATAGAAAAAAATAGATAGAACAAATAGAAGTAAAAAACAATAGAATATGGGGGCGTGGTCTGGCTGGGTCCTAAGATGGCTGCTTAAGCACAGAGCTCCCGCAAGCTGAGGATGAAAATTTGCTTTCTTGGGGAATCTCCACACCCTAACATCATGGGCAGGCCTAACAGGAGTGCTTCAGTGTCCCGGACACCGAAGGAGACCGGAACGCAGCTCAGCCGCAACATCCCTTAGCTGTTCGGCACCCTGCACGCCAAACACCACGAGGCCTCGCAGGCCTCAGGGCCCTACTCCCCAAGCAACGGCTCGGACTCACAGTCAGAAGAGACACACAGGGCGGACAATCGGCTCCCACGGTAAGCCTGTCTAAAGAGCCTAAAGAAAGTTGCCTCCGACATCACAAGCAACATTACCAGCACCCTGTCAGCTACCATCCTTGATCTCAAGACGGACATACAGGCGGTAGCTACCCACCTAGCAGATGTGGAACAAACCACGCAGCTCCATACGCCTGCTATAAGGCAAGTCCAATGCACTTATGATTCACAGCTTTCATACTTATTTTACCTCCACCGTCAAGTTGAAGACCTCGACAATCGGGGTCGTAGACATAACGTGAGGGTTAGGAGAGTACCCGAGGGCCTGGAAGCCGGCTCCTTGCCACAAACAATCTGTACCATTTTTAATGAGCTGCTAGACCGTCCTGTGGACTCTTCCATCAAGATGGAGAGATTACACAGAGCCCTGAGACACCCTCCTCGGGATAATGAACCCCCGAGAGACATAATATGCTGCATAGTGAACTTTCCACTAAAGGAAGAAATACTGAGAAAGGCAAGGGAATGAGGTTGTTTATTATATAATGACACCGAGATCAAGCTTTTTCATGATCTCTCTCCAACCACTTTGCAGAACAGAAGGGTCTTGCGCCCCCTGCTGGACCAACTAAGATCTTGCAACATACAATACCACTGGAAGTTTCCGTTCTGCCTTTCAGCCTCCGCTGAGGCCACACTGCTCTCCTGTGCTCACCAGATGACTTGCCAGCCTTCTGTGAGCAGCTTGATTTGCCCTTAATGGAACTTCCAGACTGGTGCGCCTTCCACTTCCCAACTGAGCTGTGGCGTCTGGTGTCACACAACCCCTCTCCTAAAGCACAAAGGCATCGCTCTCGTCACCGGAGATCAGGCCCTCCCTCACCCGGAGCCCATGCATCCTGTGAGAATCTAAGCCAACACCTCCTGAAACTTCTAGCAGGGATCGCCTGGACGCATGAAACCCATTCAAGTCTTTTAAGACTGCCTACACATAAGTGCATACCAACTCCCACTTGTTCCAGCCAAAATTTTTTTTTTTTTCTGCTGAATTTGCCTTGAGCCCCAACCTGCCTTTGCTGAGACACTAACACTGGGGATAAACTGTGTCTGCCATAGGCGTACTCAGGGACTGACCTGATGTCTCTGAACTTTGACCCTGCAACAAATTTGGTCGTCTCTATCCTGACCTACTCCAAACTGCAAAGGGAACTAATTGTTGTTGTAGGATTGAGCTATATCTCCTGAAGCTCAGTGCTTGTCCCCTCCCCATCACATATACCGCAACTTCATGAGTGTACTTGAAGCATCCAATTGCGGAATTGACTATGGCTTCAGTCGTGGCCTTGCTCTCCCTTATCCCCCCTTTTTTTCCTGAATATAAACACCTGATTGCCTATATATACACACCATTTACCTATGTTGGCTTGCCTCATGGATTGTCGATGCAACTATACATAAACCTCGGCCCTCTCTATGGAGCTTCTCGCTATAATCATAACAATACTGGATCATAGAGGTAATGATACCTCCTTGTATAATTATGATCTAACCTGTCCAGACCCAATACTACTAAAAGCATAGACAATCCATGACCATTCCATAATTTTTAAGTAGCCCACAATAGGAAAAGATTTAATACTTGATATGTTTATTCCACAACTGAGCCTTAGGAGAAAAAGGAATAATTTTCCTATCCCTAGTAATGTGAGAATAACATCCCATTTTCCATTAACGAGGGGGATGGTTTAGTCTCATTTCAACTTGGATTTTAGTTTGTGGTTTGATTTGGGTCCTCATTTTCAGTTCTAGATCTGACAGCACCTGAACCTCTTAAGTATGCCACGCTCCTGCACTCAGAACCACATTTATAACCTTGCCTGTGCCCCGGAGGGATCTGAGTGAACCTCCCCTTACACTTATAAAGATGGTTCCATACTGCTTCCAATAGCGCCCCACCCAAGTTTAGTTGGGAGAGTTTAGCTCTCCTTGCATCATGCAGAAAGGCTCAGGGGCCACAAAGCTCTCTGACATTGATGTGTGTGTCACTTAATGTAAAAGGCCTAAATGTACCCGAAAAGCGGTCGCAAGTCATGTTCGAACTCTTCAAGAAGAAAGCCCAATTTATCTTCCTCCAAGAAACCCATTTCCATTCAAACTCTATTCCCACAACCAATAACCACCTATATCACATGGCTATTCACTCCACAAACCCCACAGCAAAGACTAAAGGCACTTCCATATTGATATCCAAACACTCCCCCTTCCAAATCTCAAATTCGCTAGTAGACCCAGAGGGCAGATTTGTTCAGGAAAGTCAGCGATCTCTTACTGACCTTCAGGGAGGGCATGGTCCTTCTTGGAGGAGACTTTAATGTCCCATTGAACCCAGATATGTACTTCTTTTCAGGCACTTCCACGCTGCCCTACCGAGCCCTTCGACAAATTAAATTACAGCTTCAGGTCCTGGAACTGCACGATACATGGCGTACATTATTCCCCTCGGTCAAAGACTATACTTTTTACTGTAATCCATTTAAAAAATATTCACGCATAAACAATTTTTTTCTCTCCCAACCGGACCTGACTTATCTTACACAAGCAACCATAGACCTAATGTACCCATCAGATCATCATCCTATCTCATTTACCCTGACTTTTCCGGACTCAGCCCCAAGAACTAAAATCTGGCGACTAAATTAGTGGAATTTACCACATGCTTGGAATCCCAAATCCGCAAATATTTTCTAGAAAACACTACCCCAGACGTATCTCCAACTACCCTATGGGAAGCACACAAATGCGTAGTTTGGGGGGAACTAATGGCACAAGTGTCAAAAGTCAAAAGACAACCAGAATACTATAGTAAGGCTAATCGATACAATTAAACACTTAGAGACTTCATACAAACACTCCAATTCACAGCGCCCTCTACAAGAACTATCTCTTTCACGTTTCCTGTTACTGGATGAGTTAGGGAAACGCACAAGACACCGTTATGTCCTCCATCAGAGAGTCTTTTATGAACAGGACAATACATGTGGGAGAATGTTAGCACGAGTAGTAAGAGCCTCCAGACCTTCCAACACAATCCACCAGATCCAAAACCCACAAGGTACGTGCCTTTCTAAAAACAAAGACATTGGGAGATGCGTCGAGCACTACTACAAAGAACTATATAACCTAAAACCCTCCACTCAGAACCCAGATCAAACTGATAGGAGATTAGAAGCTATCAGGGACTTTCTAACCCAATATTGCCTGAAACCACTCCCACGATCACAAACGAAAGACATGGAACAACCCCTCTCTATAGAAGAGCTCCAAACTGCTCTAAAACAAATGAAAACAGGGAAGAGCCCAGGCCCAGATGTGTTTGCGGTATGATTATGTCGGATTTTAGGTGTCATGGTTATGCAATAGAGTTGGTCTGCTTACCTGTTTCCATGTGTTCATCTCTAGCCACTTAAGGACCGCCGTATTGCCAATGTACGTCATTGCAATGGCACGTACAGGCACAAGCACGTACATGTACGTGCTTGCCTTCCAGCGGGTGGGGGGTCCGATCGGACCCCCTCCCGCTGGATACGGCGGTCCGTTTCGCTTCAGGAGCGATCCGGGATGAGGGGATGGCCGTTGGTTTCTGGCCATCCCCTCTCGATCGCTCCTGGCGAATGAGAAGCTTCCTCCCACTGTGTATTGTATACACAGGCAGGGAAGAAGTGATGTCATTCTCCTCGGGGCGGTCTTTTTGACCGGACTACGAGGAGAAGACAGAAAGTAAGTGTGCACCAACACTACACTGACATGTAGGCACACACAGGCACACAACCCCCCCCCCCCCCCCCCAGTCACAGTGTCACTGATTGCAGTGATCATTTATTTACTGATCACTGCATTCAGTGTCAGTTGTAAAAGTAAAAACTGTCAGGGCAGTTAGTGTTAGGTCCAGGGTAGCCCCCTACCACCCCCCAATAAAGGTTTAACCCCCTGATTGCCCCTAGAGTTAACCCTTTCACCCCCTTTTGCCAGTGTCACTAAGCGATTATTTTTCTGATCGCTGCATTAGTGTCGCTAGTGTCACTAGGTAGCTAGTTATTTTTTTAGGTTCACCGCCAGGTTTTTATAGCGCTAGGTACCCCGATATACTACCCAATAATGATTTTAACCCCCTGATTGCCCCTAGTTAACCCTTTCATCCCCTTTTGCCAGTGTCACTAAGCGATCTTTTTCTGATCGCTGCATTAGTGTCGCTAGTGTCGCTAGGTAGCTAGTTATTTTTTTAGGTTCACCGCCAGGTTTTTATAGCGTTAGGTACCCCGATATACTACCCAATAATGGTTTTAACCCCCTGATTGCCCCTAGTTAACCCTTTCACCCCCTTTTGCCAGTATCACTAAGCGATCATTTTTCTGATCGCTGCATTAGTGTCACTGATGTCGCTAGGTAGCTAGTTATTTTTTTAGGTTCACCGCCAGGTTTTTATAGCACTAGGTACCCCGATATACTACCCAATAATGGTTTTAACCCCCTGATTGCCCCTAGTTAACCCTTTCACCCCCTTTTGCCAGTGTCACTAAGCGATCATTTTTCTGATTGCTGCATTAGTGTCACTAGTGTCGCTAGGTAGCTAGTTATTTTTTTAGGTTCACCGCCAGGTTTTTATAGCGCTAGGTACCCCCATATACTACCTAATAATGGTTTTAACCCCCTGATTGCCCCTAGTTAACCCTTTCACCCCCTTTTGCCAGTGTCACTAAGCGATCATTTTTCTGATTGCTGCATTAGTGTCACTAGTGTCGCTAGGTAGCTAGTTATTTTTTTAGGTTTTTGAACCCCCTGATTGCCCCTAGTTAACCCTTTCACCAGTGATCACCGTATAAGTGTTATGGGTGACTCTGGTTAGTTTGCTTTTTATAGCATCAGGGCACCCACCATTTATCCCGAATAAAGGTTTAACCCCCTGATCACCCGGCGGGTGATATCAATTAGGTTTTAGGGTCAGGGTCTGCGTCGCCCCAGGCAGCGCTAGGTTAGTGCCAGTACCGCTAACACCCACACGCAAAGCATAAACCTCCCGTAGTGGTATAGAATGTGAACAGATCAATATCTGATCTGATCAGATCTATACTAGCATCCCCAGCAGTTTAGGGTTCCAAAAAAACGCATTGTTAGCTGGATCAGCCCAGATACCTGCTGGCACCTGCGTTTTGCCCCTCTGCCCAGCCCACCCAAGTGCAGTATCGATCGATCACTGTCACTTACAAAACACTAAACACATAACTGCAGCGATCGCAGAGTCAGGCCTGATCCCTGCGATCGCTAACAGTTTTTTTTGGTAGCATTTTATATTTAAATCCGGAAGGCAGTGCTTGGTTTTCGGGGTCCCGTACGTGGCTAGACTCCCAAAAAGTCTCCCACATGTGGTATCCCCGTACTCAGGAGAGGCAGCAGAATTTATTTTGGGGTGTAATTTGACTTATGCCCATAGCATGTGTGAGCAATATATCATTTAGTGACAACTTTGTGCAAAAAAAAAAAATTTGTAAAATTCCTGCAACTTGTGGCAAAATATAAAATATTTCATGGACTCAACATGCCTCTCACTAAATAGCTTGGGGTGTCTACTTTCCAAAATGGGGTAATTTGGGGGGGTTTTGTGCTATTTTGGCATTTTATGGCCTTCGAAACTGTGATAGGTAGTGAGGAGTGAAATCAAAAATTTGCACCCTTAGAAACCCTGAAGGCAGTGATTGGTTTTCGGGGTGCCGTACGCAGCTAGACTCCCAATAAGTCCCACATATGTGGTATCCTCGTACTCAGGAGAAGCAGCAGAATATATTTTGGGGTGCAATTCCACAAATAACTATGGCATGTGTGAGCAATATATCATTTAGTGACAACTTTTTGTAAACTTTTTTTTTTTTTGTGTCATTATTCAATCACTTGGGACAAAAAAAAATATTCAATGGGCTCAACATGCCTCTCCACAACTTCCTTGGGGTGTCTACTTTCCAAAATGGGGTCATTTGGGGGGGGGCTTTGTACTGCCCTGCCATTTTAGCACCTCAAGAAATGAGATAGGCAGTCGTAAATTAAAAGCTGTGTAAATTCCAGAAAATGTGCTCTAGTTTGCAGACGCTATAACTTTTGCGCAAACCAATAAATATACGCTTATTGACATTTTTTTTACTAAAGACATGTGGCTGAATAAATTTTGCCCTAAATGTATGACTAAAATTGAGTTTATTCGATTTTTCTTATAACAAAAAGTAGAAAATATAATTTTTTCTCAAAATTTTCGGTCTTTTTCCATTTATATCGCAAAAAATAAAAATCGCAGATGCAATCAAATACCATCAAAAGAAAGCTCTATTTGTAGGAAGAAAAGGACGCAAATTTCATTTGGGTACAACATTGCATGACCGCACAATTACCAGTTAAAGCAGTGCAGTGCGAAATTGTAAAAAGACCTCTGGTCCTTAGGCTGTTAATTGGTCCGGGGCTGAAGTGGCTAGAGACCAGCCGACCCTCACCTGACTGCTTTTGTAATCCATCCTCTGGCATGACTCCACCCTAGCTCCTATCAGAGAACTCTATATTAACCTGTGCACTGCAGGCCAACCCCGCTGATCAACCATTGTGTATTTCTTTGTGTGTTAGCTTCCTGTTACCTGCCGTGTGCTCTTCTGTTGTTCCGTTACCGACTTTGGCGTGTCTTTGACTATCCCTGTTTGCCTGTGATCCTGACCTTTTGGCGTGTCCCTGACTATTCCTGTCTGCTTGTGGCCCCGACCTTTGCTTTGTCCCTCACCATCCCTATCCTCCTGTTGCCTACTGTGGGTGTGAGCTGGGAGACCCTGGGGGTCGTGACCTGGAGCCAGTTGCAGCCAAGTCCATCCTCACCACTCGAGGCTCTGGTGAACACCTGCTGGCTCTTAGACTCCGCGCCCCAGGGAATCTTACGCTCTAACCCCGGTGGGACCTGTCTCCCGTCCGCAGCAGTCAGCCGTAGGGACCACAATCTTGCGGTGCACTCCTGATCCCTACGGTATGCATCTGTCACCTCGCCTCAAGGTGACCTGACAGTTTGATCAGCCATGGACCCGGCTGACGTGCCACTTCCTGCAGATGATCCATTGCAGAGCTTAGTTCGCAGACTTGAGACCCAAGAATCGCATTAGACCCAGGTGATGCGATTCCTTCAGGATTTGGCATCCCGTGTTGAACAGGTTCAGGCCTCATTAGGACCCCCGGTTCAACAACCTCAACCGCTATCTGCCGCTGCACCTATCGCATCAGTCGCAGCCACACATTCATTACAACTACCAGTTCCGGCCCGTTTCTCTGGGGACTCCAAGGCTTGCAGGGGGTTCCTTAGCCAGTGCACAATTCATTTTGAACTTCAGCCCCAAAACTTCCTTTCTGGTCGGGCGAAAGTAGCATATATTATATCCCTCCTGTCCGACGAGGCACTAGCTTGGGCTGCCCCTCTGTGGGAACTGAATAATCCAGTGGTTTCTAGCCTGTCTGATTTCTAGAAACTTTTTCGGAAAATCTTCAAGGAACCGTGTCGCGTCTCCTCTGTGGCTAGCGCTCTTTTACGTCTTCCTCAATAGTCCGCTTCTGTGGGACAGTATACTCTTCAGTTCCGTATCCTCACAGCTGAATTGAGCTGGAATAATGAGGCCCTAGTTGCAACCTTTTTACATGGCCTCTCTGATAGAGTGAAGGATGAATTAGCAGGAAGATCCCTTCCTGCTGATCTGGACAGTGTCATCACCTTGTGTAACCAGATCATTATTCGATTTCAGGAGAGGGCCTTGGAAAAAAGATGCCAGCAGTCTCTGTTCTTTAGGCAGCCTGAGCTCCCAGTCCCTTCTCTTTGATCCGAGGAGCACCCCCTGCCTGCTGAGGAGCCTATGCAGTTGGGCCAGACAAAGTTATCTCCCGAAGAACGCGCTAAGCGTAGAACTCTGGGCCTTTGCCTCTATTGTGGGGCCAAAGGTCATTTCCGTGACACTTGTTCTCTTTGTCCGGAAAAACGCTCAGGGCTAATACATCTGGAAGGTGGAGTATTAGACCCTGAAATATCACCTTCACCTTCTCGTCTTCTCCTTTCTGTGTTGCTTCATGTCGGTGCTTCCTCTCTTTCGGTCTCAGCACATCTGGATTCCGGAGCCGCTGCCAATTTCATGGATTGGGAAACTGCATCCTCCATGAGACTTACCCTTTTGCCCCTTACAACGCCATTGGTGGTCTTGGCGATTGGTGGCACTGTTCTCCCAGGGGGCCCTATCCGCTTCCAGACTCTTCCTGTTAAGATGTCAGTAGGGACACTCCACCAGGAGTGGATATCCTTCCTTGTCTTGCTTAAGGCTTCATCTCCTATCATATTAGGTCTTCCTTGGTTACGGCTCCATTCTCCACACGTTGACTGATCTGCTGGACAGATCCTGGCTTGGGGTTCCTCCTGTTCCTCTTCCTGCCTACGCAAGGGTACCCCAAAAGAGAAACTTCCTGTTACCACCATCCCAGTATCTTCTGCCCTTCCCGCTGTATATAGCGATCTCTGGGATGCGTCCTGCAATAGTCGGACTGATGCACTCTCTAGGTCATGTGGTACTCTGGATGAGGGGCCCACCTATGAACCTGAGTCGATCATTCACTCCAGTTTGCATAACCATTTTCCTTTGCCTGTCCCTAATCTCCCTTGGATGCACAGCCAGGCTAACTTGTCTGCAAGTTCCACAGTTGCTATGCCCTGTGATGCGATTGAGATGGTCGCTACACCTGACAATACTATTCAGTCAGGCTCTGCACCAGTTATGCCAGTCCAGCCCATGCCCAATGATCTTCCTGCTTCTTGTTCAGGACCTTCTGTGACCTGGCCTCACCCTACTGCTACTATGTCCGTTCAAACCCGTTTAAGAGGCTCAATCCATCCTTTGGATAGAATACCTCATTCGGCCAGGTGGGGTTTTCAATCTTTTTCTCAGGGTTCTCTGCATTATGTTTGTGTTTCAGCTATCCAGCTTGACTCTTGTGACATGTCACCTTCTAACCAACCTGACCTCAGGGATCCACTGACCTCTGCCCAGTCTGGTGGTCCTGTTATGGATGCCCAGCTCATCTTTAAGGGTCTGGGGGACCCTGCTCAGGTCCCTGATCTTCTCATGCCCTTACCCATTCCTAAAAAGCCTTTAGTCCTCAAGTCCTCTCGTCCTCTTCCTACCTCGGTTCCAGTCTCTGAGGATAATCTAAAATACGAGGTTAGTCAAGTTTTGGATTCCCGGCTCCGTAAAGGCATTCTTCAGTACCTCGTACATTGGAAAGGGTTTGGCCCTGAGGAGAGGTCATGGATCACTGTATCTGAGGACTTTGCTCCTAGTCTGTTGAGGAGGTTCCATCTGGAGTTTCCCTTTAAGCCTGGACCCAGGCGGGGGAGGGTGAGTCCTCGAAAGAGGGAGGGTACTGTCATGGTTATGCAATAGAGTTGGTCTGCTTACCTATTTCCATGTGTTCATCTCTAGAGACCAGCCGACCCTCACCTGACTGCTTTTGTAATCCATCCTCTGGCATAACTCCACCCTAGCTCCTATCAGAGAACTCTATATTAACCTGTGCACTGCAGGCCAACCCCGCTGATCAACCATTGTGTATTCCTTTGTGTGTTAGCTTCCTGTTACCTGCCGTGTGCTCTTCTGTTGTTCCGTTACTGACTTTGGCGTGTCTTTGACTATCCCTGTTTGCCTGTGATCCTGACCTTTTGGCGTGTCCCTGACTATTCCTGTCTGCTTGTGGCACCGACCTTGGCTTTGTCCCTCACCATCCCTATCCTCCTGTTGCCTACTGTGGGTGTGAGCTGGGGGATCCTGGGGGTCGCGACCTGGAGCCAGTTGCAGCCAAGTCCATCCTCACCACTCGAGGATCTGGTGAACACCTGCTGGCTCTTAGACTCCGCGCCCCAGGGAATCTTACGCTCTAACCCTGGTGGGACCTGTCTCCCATCCTCAGCAGTCAGCCGTAGGGTCCACAACCTTGCGGTGCACTCCTGATCCCTACGGTGTGCATCTGTCACCTCGCCTCAAGGTGACTTGACATTAGGTGCTGAAAGTGGTACAATTATTTTGCATGGAAATTTGGCGTTTTATATTGTAGGCCTGTAATTATTAGGAATAACTCACTTAAATCTGTCTAGTAGACATCCCAGGTATGATAAAGTTTGAAAAATTTAATCATAAATTATAATATAATTACTATAAATAACTATACCAAATAATAATATAATAATAATAAAAATTATTCAGTAATGTAATCAAATCAAAAGCACATGACGATCTCCCCACAAATCACTATCTCTCAATTCTGCAAGTGATTCTAATTTATTACAAATATAAATTGAAAATGAAAAACATGTTAATGAATATAAGCTGTTAGAACTAACATAGGCCATATCCACTAATAGCATCTTCTTATAGCCTAGGCCATCTTTATGTAGAGTAACGATTATTTTTTTCATATTGCCATGAGGTGCCATGTTGAACTTCCAGTGCATCAGTATGAGAGACATTCACACATGAGACCTTGTAACATAACGAGGCACATGACACTGTGGATGGAGAATGGTTAATTGGGCCCAATTTGGACATTTTCAGTTAGGGGTGTACTCACTTTTGTCACTTTTGTTTGACATTAATGGCTGCGCGTGGAGTTATTTTGAGGGGACAGCAAATTTAGACTGTTATACAAGCTGTACACTCATTACTTTACATTGTAGCAAAGTGTCATTTCTTCAGTGTTGTCACATGAAAAGATATAATAAAATGTGAGGGGTGTACCCACTTTTGTGAGATACTGTATGTTCAAAATGGAAAAGATAACGTGTGCATCTTAGCTTTTAAGGCTTCACAGGAAAGAAACCTCTGTGAAAAAAATTCTCCACGTGGATCTGTATGTGAGGTCAGATATCTTTTAGTAACTGAGGCCTGGGAAGAAAGCAGGGTTATATTGGAGAGGGGTGAGTGGACAGAGGAGAGGGCGAATAATGAGTATTCTGTATATTCTCTAGGAGTATGTCACTTAGGTCACCATGGAGCCAGATGCAAGGGGACTGTCATGTTTAAAAAACAAGCAAGATCTTGCGAGCTACCATGTAGAGATCCAAATGATACTTAAAATGAATTAAAAGGACAGCTGCTAACATTGATCACATCTCATATGCTCGTGCCAACCCTGCAAATAAACCAATAAAATGCTGCGCTATCCAAATGTAATCATGTGGTCTTCATAATAAATACTGACACTGTTGATTCCAACTAAAATGATATTAAAATATTATGCGATTCGGGGGTTGGGGCTAACGGCGCTGAAGAGAGAAGCATAGCTCTGTAACTCCGCTGTGAGGGAGAACACCAGAACAACACAGGCCCGTCTGTTGCCACACAATTCCACCATCCACACTCCCCAGCATTCCCTCCAACATGGAGTTGGCAGCAATGTCTTGCAAGAGGATAGGAGAGTTTAAACCCAGGAAACTGACATCCTTCATGCTTTCTCCTGAGGACAAGGTCAGTACTCCCTAAGATGGTGATGGCGGCCTAGCTGCGCTGCGCAAGGCCTAAACGTACCTCCCCAATGATACCCAGGAAGAAATGGGCCTCTCAGATCATCCTCCTTCCCCCACACTTGATCCAGGGACAGATCCCCTCATGAGCAGCCCCGCCAAAGCCCAAATGTGGATGGATGCACCACACCCACGGCTGTCATTACTGCTACTCAAGGTGCGGGCCTTTAATCCACTGAGCTCCAACCAGACCCTGCACAGTTCCATGGTGTCCTTCCCCACTACAGGACAGCCAGTCATGGACACAACCCTAAGGACATGCTCATGTCACTGGAGACATCACTGATGACAGATCTGTCCTCCCTCTTTCATAAAATCTCCACTGACATGCATCATATAGAAAACAGGGTCACTAACATTGAAGCGGGCATGACTGAATGCACATCTACTGTAAACTACTGTGAATGACCTAATGGACAAGCATGAGGAGGTAAGGGAAGCGCAAGATTGGGTGCAGGCCAAGCTGGCTGACTTAGAAGACCGCTCAAGATGCATGCAAGAGCATCAAATTGTGGGGGGTCCCTGAAACAGTCCCCCCAACAGATCTGCCTAAATATACAAGGGACCTTATGCACACTATCCTGCCTGAGGCATCCCACAGTGACATAATCATTGACATGATTCACAGAACCACAAAGCCATCCCATCTAGTGGCATCTGTTCCAAGAGATGTGTTCATTCGAGTTAATTTTTTCCACGTCAAAGAGAGAATGATGTCAGAAGCTAGGTCCAAAGCACCCCTACCCCAACCATATGAGGGAGTCCAGATTTTTCCAGATCTTTCAAAATATACACTGCAACTCAGGAGAAACCTGAACCTCATCACGAAAGGCCTACACAACCACAACATTCAGTATAAATGAAGATATCCAGATACCCTCCTCATCACCAGGATTGGTACCACGCATACTGTGGATGTATTACAAAAAGGCATGCACCTGCTGCATGAATGGGGCATCATCCTGGAACCCCCCAAAAGAACAGATCCAACTTTACAGCAATGCAGAGCCTCACAATCTCGTTGCTCCCAAGGACCTAAGAGTTCATGAGTGCAGCCTACATCTGCCAGCCGGGCCTAACACCACAACCAACCTTTCTCCCTCACTGTTACATGTTATTTACACAGACCTCTTCAGGTATTAACTTTTCCCCCCACAGCGGCATAGCTGATATCAGCTTCTTGTTTTCATACGCCTCCCGGATCCTTTCCTGTTACTTAGGTTCCAATCCTTTTATGCGAAGCCCCAGCAACAAACAGGACAGTTTATATAAGTTTTACCGATATCAATCTAACCTGACTTATTGTTTACACAGATGCTCTAGCAATACAGCATAGTACCACGATCTTCAACTCCACCAGACACAAGCCTCTGATGCCATCCACCCAACCCACCTTGGGACTCTAAGCATCTAACCCATAAGTGTTTTCCTTTATCTCCACATCCTACTACACACCTTGAAACCAGTCATGCCCATCACAGTCTTATCTCTCAACACTAAGGGTTTGAACCACCCAGCTAAATGCTACTCCCTCTCTCACACAGTAGAGAAACTCAAAAGTAACATTGTGTCCAAGACACACATAGTACCCTCCTCAACACCTCTCTAACACCAAGTATCCCAACATCTACCATGCCACCTTCCACTCCAAAAAGAGGGGTGTGCTAATTGCCATAAAGAAAGAAGTGGACTTTTACCTACTCCAGGTCATAATTGACCCACATGGCTGCTACATTATTTTGATCTGCACCATTAACAATTTTACCTATGCTATCCCACACTATGCTAAATGTGTATGCCCCCAATACGCAACAGATGAGCTTCCTCAAAAAAGTATTACACAAAACTCAAGATCTTCGGAAAGGCCATCTACTGATCTGCAGGGACTTTAATCTAGTTGCGGACATCGACAGCAAAACAAAGAGAATCCCCCTTGAACCAGCTCATCACATCATAAGTCATATTTGAGAATAGACATGTTCCTCACTGACAAGTGGTTGTTGCAAAAAATGTGCGCATCTGTAGTCCACACCATGACAATCTATTAATGACACTGGGCACCAAAGGAACACGTTCCTGTGGAAGTCCAACAATTATGTACTACAACACCCAAAATACTCCCTAGAATATAGAGGACATCTAACTGAATACTTTAACCTCAATGCAGGATCAGTGGTTGACCCCAGCATAGGTGCGGAACGTGCACAAAGCAGTTATTAGAGGTACCATAATGAAGCTAAGCTCTATAAGCAAAAAGAAGAGGACGCACCGTATTGAGGATATAACCTCACAAGTAGCCAGCATTGAAACCCAACACAAACCTGACCCGACCTCAACACGGACGTCACAACTATTGACATTAATACAGGAATTGAGATCACTTCTCCTACATTCCCTTGAGCATGTCCAACGCAAACTTAAGGCCACTTCCTACTCCACATCTAACAAAGCGGGGAAAGAATTAGCACAACACCTTAAAGGACAAAGGACCAAAGCCAAAATAAACCCCTTAATCCACCCACACACCAAAACACGCCTGACCAATCCGCAATACATAGCGAACACATTTAGTGACTACTACCTACTACGGTGACTTATATAACATCCACAAAGACCCTTCCACATTCCATCCCACAAATGAGGATATCCAAGCTTTCTTACAACACATTACTCTCCCTACTCTGACGGGAACACAGCTACAACAACTAAATGAACCCTTCACTGACCTAGAAATTCTCACCACAATAAACTCCCTACCCTCGGGGAAAGCACCAGGTCCCGACAGACTAACGGGGGAATACTATAAAAATTTTGCCATTCAACTGTCTCCACACTGAGCTCATCTTTTCAACACCGCTGCCTCTTCTTCTAGTTTCGCTAGAGAATCCTTAAATTCTATAATTATTAGACATGTGCAGAGTGAAATATTTCATTTTGGAATTTCGTTTTCGTCCGAAAAATTAATTTATTTAGTTACTCCTGAAATTCGTTTTTATTTATTTAGTTTTTCATTCAAAAATTGCATTAGTCCGAAAATCCACATGAATTATAGTTGAATCTGTCTTTGAAGGCTTATGGTGTCTGTCGAATGTATAAAGAAGATTCGATGGAGCTGCTAAACTCTATATAGCCTATAGGCGGAGCATTTGACTCTGGAAATGTACGACTGCAGCGGCGTACAGTTTCGATGCTCCGTCGAATATTATTATAAAAGTGTGTGTTTTTTGTTGCTTTGGCGAATCTCCGTCGTTCATGTTGAATGAATGGTCTAAGTCTCACAGTGTCAGGTGTCACATAGTGAGTGACTGATAATAACGAATATGGCGGCAATCCATTGTGAGAGCGACATGGAGGCATTGGAGGACGTTCCTGGGCCATCTACAAGTGTTTCTGTATATATATTATATACTCGTTCAAACAGAAACTGGTGGACTGGTGATAGCGATCACTGATCAGACAGGTAACAAGATTCTATAATAATAAATCCCCCCCTCCCCCAACAAAGGCAGCCTCTGAAGCTATCACAACAACATTAGCAGCAACACTAGTATCACTATAAGGTTCTTCTCACACTAACACAATAGCAGCAGATTATTAGGAAAAAGCTAAGTTGAACTGTAGCTTGCTTCACTATTGTTCTGCTGCTGTGCTTATGGTTAATAATAATTTGGGTTCTCTGACAAGTGACAATTCAAATGGACCAGCTAAGATTGACTGTCTTCTGAAATGATTCAGTGTGTGTGTGTGTGTCTATCTGCTAGCAATCATAAGTGAAAGTAAGTTGGCTGTACGTGTGTACTTAGTTCTAGCTATTTTACTGCTCCTCCTCTTTGGTTACAATCAGCCAATAACATTCATCATCATCATTATTTTATTTTACTTCCCCCACCCAATTCCAGAATCTTTTCTCTCTATCGAATCTTTTCTCTCTATGTCGAATATTTTCTCTCAATGTCGAATATTTTCTCTCTGTCAAATCTTTTCTCTATATAATCTTGGACTAATAGAGGTAAGGTTAGGCACATTCGACCACAGGTTCAATAGACACAGATTGTTATTGTCAGAGTAACGTTGAATCTACTATTCTATATCGAACTGTTGTAACAACGAAAACAAAAATAAAGCATTTATTTATGTCGGATATTTTCATTCGTATTCTGAGCTTTCGTTATCGTTTGTCAAAACGAAAACAAAAATACCTGAAATTCAGACGAAGATGCATTCGGACGAAAACAAATGCACATGTCTAATAATTATAACTCTCCCAAAACAAGGCAAGGACTCAACCTCTCCCCAAAATTTTCACCCCATATCCCTGCTGAACTGAAAAAGACCATTGCCAGACGCCAACTAGATATTAAGCCAGACCTCATCCGCATGGACCAATCAAGGTTTATCAAAGGGAGACAAGCGCCTGATGCTACCAGATGTATGATTAATTTAATCCACCATGCAGAATCCAGTGGAAAGCCTTCTCTGCTGCTCTCTTTAGATGCAGAGAAGGCACTAGACAGGGTGCATTGGAACTATCTACAAAAGGTCCTCCAAAAATTTGGCTTCAAGGACCACATCTACAGGGCCCTTATGGCACTCTACTCTGCACCATCGGCACAAGTTTACTCCGCAGACATGTTATTCCAATCATTCAACATCACAAATGGTACCCGTGAAGGGTGCCCTCTTTCACCAATCATCTTCAACCTACTGATGGAAATCTTGGTGGAATATATACGCTCAAACCCTCTGATTTTGGGCCTAAAAATAGACACACAAAATCTGCCTCTTTGTGGACAATGTGATCTTGATCCTCACAAACCCAACCTCCTCTCTAGCAGAAGTCCAAAAAACACTGGACTGGTTTAGTAAAGTATCATACTATCGACTGAACATGTATAAATCACACATACTAGACCTTAAACTTGACGCCACCACCAAAAACCTACTGCAGATCCAATACTCATTTGCATGGTCTGACCACAGTGTATCATATCTTGGGGTTAAACTTACCAGATCGGTCAAACAATTTTTCTCAGCCAACTTTAAACCCCTTCTTTCCAAACTACACACTGACATCCAAAATACAACACAACATCAACTATCATGGTCTGGTAGGTTCGCAGCATTTAAAATGCTTTATCTCTTGCAAATTCTCTACTTCTTCAGAACACTACCCATCCCTAAGCACTTCTTCAAATTCCTACAAACCTTACTCAACAGATGCATTTGGAAAGGAGCCAAGCCTCGGGGTGCACATGCGACACTTAGGAAACACAAATGGGCAGGGGGAGCAAGGACCATTGAGTTTGAGGATTACCACTTGGTCTCTGTACTGGACCAATTGACTGACTGGTTCCTCTCTGAGCCATGTAAACTGGAACAAAATTGAAAGCTCATCATTATTACACCCAAACCTGATGTGGTGGCTGATGAGCACCCCCCTAAATCAACAAATACCGGCGATATTCCCCACCATGAAATCAGCAGTGCAGGCATGGAAAACACTAGCCCATTCCAACCATAGCTCATCCACTCCCCCCCCCCATACCTATCCCGATCGAAACACTCCACCACCTCTCACCAGATTTATCTTTATCCAATTGGTCACGCCAGGGAATTAAATTCCTTCAAGACCTACTTCAAGGCTAATTTACGCAAATTTACGCTTCCACCCATGGAACTATTCACTTACATTAGGGTCAAACACCGTCTGGAATCACTAAGCCTTCCTCTACACTCAATACTCCCAAAAGCATGGGACCTTCTCTCTGGATCATCCCCCAAGCCTAAAGGGATATCACTATTCTTCAACCTACTACACCAAAAACCTACACTGAACAACAATGGCAACGGCCACTGCATACAAAATAACATAATGCTCAGCTTTGTGGGAACTCACAAAAAAATTGTCACTCAGATGGTATCCATCGCCCTCAAAGCTGGCGTTATTCAGCTCAAATACACCCAACAAATGTCGGAGATGCTGCTTAACCAAAGGCGACATGTTCCACATTTTTTGGCAGTGTAGGAATATTCACAAGAATTGGGAATTTATTTTCCAAGTCATATCAGACATTGCCAGTACACATGTCCCTCCCTCACCTGACCTTGCAATCTTGAACCTCAATATAGAATCTATACCGCAGCCCTTCAGACATGTTACCACTCATATCCTACTAGCTGCAAGACTGAGTATAACAAAGTTGTGGAAAACAGAAAAAGCCTCTTCCATCAGACACACACTTGAACTGGAAAACCTTCACTATAGTTATGAACTAGCTATGGCCTCCAGAGGCACTCTCAGTAAAATGTCGAAGGTTAGGTTACCTTGGAAAAAGTGGTCTGGAGCTGTGAACTTCTTATAGTAGTGAAACCTGGAGATTTTGTATATATGGTCCAGCAGTAACACCTGATTTAGATCTCCCCCAAGCAACATTAGGGGTTCTTGGAGTAGCAGAAACCACACCTTCTGAGGTGTGAAACCACACCTCTTTCACCTCCTTTCTTTAAGAATACAGGTCATACATAGGGAAATTTCTGTTTGTTTTTTTCTATAGTCAACGTAATACGTTTTTATCTGTACTTAACAAATGTACCTCGGCGTACAATGTATACATTGTCTACTTCTGTTTTCATAAACAAGGTTTTTTTTTTTAGGGACTTTAAGGAAGCCATGGCCGGTAGGTCACGTATTTCCATCCCTAGGGACTTTAATTGAAACCCTGACCTGGTAAGGTCAGGCATTTCCATCCCAATCTGATTCAAAGAAAAGGGGGGCTAAGCAAAGGGGGGAAAATAGGACTTTATATGAAGCCCAAGACTGCAAAGGGGTAATAGGTGAATCTAAGGAATTTTATTGGATACATCACAGATACAGGTATAACAATATCTGATGTACATGATAACATAGGTATAATACATAATAAAACAGTATAAACATACAAGTAATACTGGTAGTAATCATAATTTAGTATACATGATAAAAGCAAATAACATAACAATATCATAATGTGATATAACAACAAATTTCCTGTTTCACCACTAAAGAGATTTATATAAAAATGTAATCCAAATTAATATCTGCGGGACCTATGGCCTAATTGGCCTGTAAGGGTAGAAATTCCATGAACTTGTAAAAAATGTAAAATGAATAACAATATGACGTCCGGTAGCTCTACGCGTTTCGTGGCTTAAATGCCACTCATCAGGAGAAATTGATATCTGAAATGAAACTAATATAAGTAACAATGTAGAACACTTAAAAAATGTTGGTTGGGGGTAGGGTACATAAAAATAACCCCCAAAGCCAGTAGTTACTTACTGAGGTTGTGTGTGTCAAATGCGTGGAGGCAGGACCCCATAAGGCATCCGAAAGTGTCCCCAACTGGGAGCCCTGGTGAGCCACCCCGCGGGGATGGGCAGCCACACTGGCGGACAAGGCAAAACGAGACAATACTGTGAAAAAGTGAACATAGTTAACCAAATGGGTGGTGGGCAGGTGAACGTGAGGAAATGGAGAAGAAAGAGAGGGGGAACCAAAGTAGTGGAAGAAGGGTTGAGACCAAAACAAACCACCCATGATATCAGTGTGCACAGTGGAAGGTGAAGGGAAGAAGTGCTAGTTTAAAGTAAAATAGAACCAGTTCACCGGAGAAAAACCAGAAAGAGTGGTCAAAGGTGTTAAAGTTACCTTGTAGGAAGGGAAAAACCCGACCGTGTAAGAAGGGACCATGAGGTCCGGTGATTAGATAGCCTCGAGTGCGGAGACCCCTCGTGAGGAACCGCCCATAAATAACCCATCGCGGGGACGCCCACCAACGTCATGCCGGGGATCCTGGGAGGGAAGAAGGCACCGCGAGCCGGACAACCCGGTCTCCGACCCGCTGGTGCACTAGAACCCCCCAGGTCCACGAACCTGGAGTCACAGTGTGCAGAGCGGTGTCGGAAGACACAAAACAATAAAAACAATTGAAATAAAAATATTAAAATATTATGCTATTTAATTAATGTGCATACAATGCAATCCTATGCGATTAAAGATTGGAATCCTATGCAATACCACCAGTGACAACCTGTACACACAACTCTATATACACATATTGCAATCCTGTGCGATTATCAATAGGGATCTGATGCGATAATTCCTGTGACAGCCTATATACCTATACAAAACTATAATTAAAGTGCATCACCATAAAATAATCAATATACAATAAAGTAAAATAAAATCAATTAAAATAAAATAAATTGTGTTTAAAGTGCTCTTGTCCAACAATTTATGCATTAATGTATCTAAAAAGGAATGCAACATAAAGTCCATTCCTAATTAATCCATTCTTCTGATTCTCATTACAGATGATATAACAGCAGGTGTTTGTGTCTACTCATGTGCTCCCCCTTTGGTGTATGCGCTCACCTTAGAGCGTGTGACCTTGTACCTAAGCTCGGTCAAAGCGCGCTTTTAAACCTCCTCTGGGTTTATTGTCAGCATTCAGATCCTTGGATGGTTGCTTGCACATATATCCATATAGAAAACAGAGGAAACTGGATAGTGTGATACAGTTTTTTACGTTTATTAAAAATAACAATCTTTCCTATATTAGGGTACTCAAATTTCATAGGTGCTCAAGCACATCATTCTATATAAGCCAGAAATCGTAAAAATGCTGTACTGGCGTGTCCTCTCCTGCACTGAGAACACTCCACCAACTCACACACCATCCTGTCCCCTCCCCTTATTTTATTTAATTTTATTTTAATTAATTTTATTTTTTTGTAATGTATATTGATTATTTTATGGTGATACACTTTAATTATAGTTTTGTATAGGTATATAGGCTGTCACAGGAATTATCACATATGATTGCTATTATTAATCGCACAGGATTGCAATATATATATATATATATATATATATATATATATATATAGATAGATAGATAGATAGATAGATAGATAGATAGATAGATAGAGAGAGAGATGTGTATAGGTACACAGGTTGTCACTTGTGGTATTGCATAGGATTGTAAGCTTTAAAACGCATATGATTGCATTGTATGCACATTTATTAAATCGCATAACATTTTAATATAATTTTAGTTGGAGTCAACAGTGTCAGTATTTAGTATGATGACCGCATGATTACATTTGGATAGTGCAGCATTTTTTATTTATTTTTGCTGGACCATCATGTTTGCTTGTTTATAAGGATCCAGGCTTTTGTGGTGTGGTTGTCAGGGCTGGCTCAGCCCTTCCTTCAGGACTGGGATCAGCTGTCGGCTAATTGCCAGCTCCCATCTATCTACAGTGACTCACCTGTTGATGATATCCTGCTCGTCAGCCCTGCTTACTTAAGCTGCCCAGCCCAGATGATCTCTGCCTTCACCTTGGTCAACATCACAGAGACTTTCTCCTGCACTCCTGTTAAAGATTTGCTTGGCTGACATTTCTTCTGGCTTCAGATCCTGCTTGATGTTCCACTACACTGATTCCTGGCTTGCTGACTTTCTGGCTTGTCTGACTATCCGTTCTGGTTACCGAACTTTGGCTATGTTTTGACTACGTTTGTTCTATTTACATTTATTATTAAACAAGTGTGATTTAACTATACTTCTGTCTCGGTCTGATTCATGGTTTCTGACAGCAATGTACATTCCAGTCCACTATTCCCACTGCGGCTGCTTTGTTACAACCTGTGTTGCAGGCCATATCTGCTGCTGCTCCAATCTCTGTGCAGGAACCCGCCTCGAGTATTTCACGAAGCTAGATTTGAGAGGGGAATACAATCTTGTGAGGATTAACCACTTAAGCCCCAGACCAATTTGCAGCCAAAGGACCAGGCTCCTTTTTGCGATTCGGCAGTGCGTCACTTTAACTGAAAATTGCACAATCATGCGACATGGCTCCCAAAGAAAATTGGTGTCTTTTTTTCCCCCAGATATAGATTTCTTTTGGTGGTATTTGATCAGCTCTGCGTTTTTTATTTTTTGCGCTATAAACATAAATAGAGCGACAATTTTGAAAAAAATGCAATATATTTAACTTTTTTCTTTAATAAATATCCCCCAAAAATATATAAAAAAAATGTTTTTCCTCAGTTTAGGCCGATACGTATTCTTCTACATATTTTTGGTAAAAAAAAATCGCAATTAGCGAATATTTGGTTTGCGCAAAAGTTATAGCGTTTACAAAATAGGGGATAGTTTTATAGCAATTTTAGTAATATTTATTTTTTACTAGTAATAGCGGCGATCAGCAATTTTTATTGTGACTGCGACATTATGGCGGACACATCAGACATTTTTGACACGTGTTTGGGACCATTATCATTTATACAGCAATCAGTGCTATTTAAATGCACTGATTCCTGTGTAAATGACAATGGCAGTGAAGGAGTTAACCACTAGGGGATGAGGAGGGGTTATGTGTGACGTTGTGTTTTTTTTATTGTAGGGGGCGTGGCTTGGCATGTGACGTCACTGATCATATTTCCCTATAACAGGGAACAGATAATCGGTGACAGCCACAGTAGGAAGCACGGGGAGAGGTTTGTTTACACTTACCTCTCCTCGTTCTTCAGCTCTGTGACCCGATTATGGGACACAAGTGGCGATCGGGTCCGCGGGTCCTGCGGCCACGGTCACGGAGCTCAAGACCGGGTCTGCCTTCGCCTTGGTCAACATAACAGAGACTTTCTCCTGTACTCCTTTTAAAAACTTGATTGGCTGACATTCCTTCTGGCTCCAGATCCTGCTTGCTGTTCCACTACATTGATTCCTGGCTTCCTGACTTTCTGGCTTGTGTGACTATCTGTTACGGTTAACAGACTTTGGCTATGTTTTGACTACTTTTGTTCTATTTACTCTTATTATGAAACAAGTGTGATTTAACTGTACATTCCATTCCACTATTCCTGTGAGTTGCCACTAAAATTTATATTTATTTATATATATTTAAGTGTCTGGTAAACCTATTTCTCTCTTCAGTTTTGGCAATGTAAGTGTATTATAGCTAATTCTAGCCCCCCCCCCCCCTCACGCAAAGAGGGTGCAGGCTATCTGGTATGCTACAAAGAATGCTTTAGGTAGGAGATAGCTTCTGCCCAAACCAAGAGAAAATCCCCTTGTGCCAGGCCTGGAGGTCTCGTTGGATAGTACACAGTAGAGGGGCATAATTAAGCTTGTAAAAGTCAGATAAGGAGGATGTAAGCTGGATTCTGAGGTAGGTGATGGATCTCTTATGCCATGAAAAGGGGAAGCTAGATTTGCATGCATTCATCTTAGACTTCAGCAACATCATATTTAGGGCAAGCGATTTATAGTGTATTATAGTGTGTGAAATTCTTAAGTAGATTAGGAATTGTAAGTTGCGGATTAGAAAGGAAGAGTAGGATAGCATCGCTAATTGTATATGTACGCCCCATGACATCAATCCCCTTTATATTATGATTGTTCCTGAGTCGGTTCAGTAGAGGTTCCAGGGCGAGAACAAATAAAAGTGGTGAAAAAGGGCATCCTTGTCTACTGCAATTAGACACGGAGAAGAAAATGAAATTTAGCGTATTGTGTCGTGTCCCAACATGTGTCAGTACTGCTTACATATAGTCCCAGGCCACCTTGTCGATTGCCTTCTTTGCAAGGACAAGAAAAACATTTTATTGTTTGATTTTAGAGAACCAGTATTGCAGGTTTAGGACTTTCAGGGTGTTATCCCTGGCTTCCCTATCCGGGATGAAACCAACTTGATCATTGCTTATGTGAAGTGGCATAAGGGAGGAGAGATGGTTTGCTAGAATTTTTGGGAAATTTTTTAGGTCTATAGTTGTCTACATGTGTAGGGTCCTTACTCCCTTTGGGAATCACCGTGATATGTGCATCCAGGAGGCCTTGGAGACCTGATGGATTTGAGACTAATGACGCATACACACGATCAAACAATCCGGTGGAAATGTCAAGACAATCCACCCGTGTGTAGGCTCTGGCGGACTTTTTCTACCCGAAAGTCCGGCGGACTAAGATTGGAATTTTGCATATTAATCTGTCCGCCGGACAGTACGGCCATGTGTGTGCCAGTCCGCCGTACTTTTGAAATGAACAGACTTTTCCCGCCCGGAGAAAAGTCCGCTCATTTTGAGCGCGGCTCCAGGTAGCCGGGACCAGCGAAGGAGGCGTCGCTGGCCCCATCACCTGGTATGGACTTAAAGGGGAATCCCTAAGCTGTAAAAATGGCATGGGGGTCCCCCCTAGGTCCATATCAGACCCTTATCCGAGCACGCTACCTGGCCAGCTAGGAAAGGGGGGGACGATCAAGCGCCCCCCCCCCCTCCTGAGCCGTAGCAGGCCGCCTGCCCTCAACATGGGGGGTGCCTTGGGGAAGGGGGGGCCGCACGGCTTCATTTTGTCTTTTTTGGTAGACTCTCTATTTCTGCATATTGATGCCATTGGTTATGCTGTTCTGGTTCTCACTTCCAGACAGTTGAGCTCCTGCAGCCACAACTGGCCCGGATCCTCTGTATTGATATTTGCCTGGCCATCAATAGGCTTGTACACCACATCAACACGGGCAATATATTGCCTTGTTGGTATGTTTTAAATCCATTTTGAGTACTCCACCCCCTGCTGCTGAATACTGATGCTGTGCTAGACCTGTAAGTAGTGTCAGTTTATACTACCATGGTTTAAATGTGGTTATTGCCTTGCACTTTTGTATTTCATTCATACTCATTTCTTTTGTATATTTACATTTTAGATTATGTATTTATGAGACGTTTATTTTGCCTCAGAAAAAGGATGGAAAGTCCGAAACATGTCGGCAATACTCTATACTGTACATGCCATCTAAAGCCTGCTCTAACTCAGCATTGTCAAGTACCTCTTGCTTATATGCAATATTATTTACCATGTATGTTGTAAATCAATATATATATTTAACTACTGGCTGGTCTATTGGGTTGAATATCCATAGAGGTACTAGCTGTGCCTTTGAGCACTAGGCTTCTATCAAAGGACAGGAAGGGAAATTAGGGATTTTCGCGGTGCAAGTTAACAAAGTACATATAATTAAAGTACAAAATTTGTAGTACAAAAATTTATTAAGTTTGAAGTTAAAATCAGTAGCAATATATGCTTAAAAGATACAGAATAATGCAATACAGTGGTTGTTCTCGTCAAGCACACATAGTCCCGACATGTTTCGCATTGGATTGCTTCTTCAGGGGATGTGTGAATGTTTGAACAAAATCTAAACCAAAAGTACAAAAATAGTAATAGAATATATCACAAAGTTCATAAGTGCAGAGAGAAAAAAAAAAAAAACACAGACACACATCAAACCCACCTTCGACCACTACGTTGATGGTAAAGTAGGGGAATTGTCCACCTCGGGGGTTAACTGCAGCAGTGCTGAATCGCAGGGGGCTAAAAAGCCAACCCAAGGAAACTGATAACAAAAAGGTATGTAGTAAAAAGCGAAATTTGAAATTTTGGGATAATTTAAAGTTCTTTAATACATGACTTAATTTTAAGGTTGCTAAAATAAAACAGCCTTTTAGGGGTGAAAGACCCTCTAAAGTATAGAAATTGAGAAAGGTAGTACACAGATATATTTTAATTTCAAATATATTACTTACATAGGTTGGATAGTTGTAAGAAATGGGGACGCTCGTATTTTGAAAAAAATCTTTTGGAGCACTCAGGGAGACACACCTGCACAGAAGTACCAGCTGGGTGGCCAATCAAAGAAAAAACAAAACGAAGATTAGAAAGGTTAGGATAGGTAAGAAAGTATATCTCAAAAGGGTGGTGTGTACATCAAAAACTGAGTGTTATAAAAACACAAACAACAAGCATATAGACATACACTGAATTACACATTAGAATCCCAAAGCATAGAATTCCAAGCCAGGGAGTCAATGCAGACATACAAACAGAAACATGGACAATAGCCCAGGTCTAAAGGGTTGAAAAACAATCAGACGGAAAAGTGAACGTTTGCAAATGAAAAGAACGATCGATTAAAGTAAATATAGAAAGATATAGCAGTAAGCTTACCAAGAAGTACAAAGTCTGGAGGATCAAGCGTCACCCTTGGCTGCGACCCGCAAAGGAATGACGGTATTACGAAGGCTTTTTATATGCCCCGCCATCAAACCGGCGTCTGACGTAGTCGGCCTGATGCGGACAAAAGGAGCGCTATTGCACATGCTCACCAATGGGACGAGACTGAGTAAGCCTACAAGTCCCATAATGCCTCAAGCATGTGGGCGGGGGAAAGAGGGGAACGAACGATGCCTTCGTAAAAGGCGACGGCATAGACGAACGTGGCCACCAATCCGACCGCCCAGTCAGGCGTGGAGGCAAAAACGATGGAAAAAGAGGGTCGGAAAAGGATGGCAAAAAAATGGCCAATCCTTCCGACCGATGTAGGGGGAGCATCGCAGCGCTAGAGAGGGGCAGTGGCACACAAGGCGCCTATGCCCCCGGGCGTCCGTGCGAACAGCACTGATGGGGAAACCGAGGAGGTGGACCATTCGGGTGGGGAATCATTAAAAAAAAAAAAAAAAAAAAAGGGGGAGGGCATAAATTATTTCTCTGAAAGCTGCACATAATAATATCATAAACATAATAATATCATAAACATATAAACATATACATAATGTATTCTTATACTCGTTATTAACAAACAAATCAATACAAACAAATTTCAAATACAACAATGAAAAAAAAAAAAAAAAGGGAAAGAAAAAAAAAGGGGGGGGGAGGGAGGGGAAAGGGGGAGGGGGAAATGGGAACCCAAACAGGTTCCCTCTCAGAGGGGCGGTCAGCAGGACTGAAGGGCCAGAGAAAAAATATATCACAAAAAGGGTTTAAAGTTTTCATTAAAGCCAGGTGAAGTTGTAGCCCTTAAATTAAAAATCCATTCAGCTTCATGTTGAAGTAAGATATTATCCACACTGCCCCCTCTCACATCAAGGGGGATGTGTTCAAGTGCGGAAAAGGTGATAAATTTGGGATTGAAAGCATGAAAGAGGCCAACGTGCCGACTGATGGCCGTCTCCATTTTCTTTTTAATAATGGGTTTGATGTGGTCCTTGATTTGAATACAAAATTGTCGCTTTGTTTTACCTACATAAAATCCGCCACAAAGGCAACGGGCAAGATATATAACGCCCTGTGTTTGACATGTGACTCGATGTTTAGTGGAGTGCCATTTGCCATTTGGCAGTTTAAGTTTGGTATGTGAGTTAACATAACAACAAACGTCACAATGGCCACATGGAAAAGTGCCATTGATTACTTTTCTAGTATCCAACTTTGGTTGTTCAAAGTGACTATGCACTAGTTTATCTTTGAGAGAGGGAACTCTTTTAAAGGTAACTTCGGGAAAATTTTTAATATATTTCTTGGTGGTAGGGTCAGCTAGAAGGAGTGGCCAAAACTTGTGTAGAATTTCCTTAAACTTACGATGCTGATTGGAATAGCGAGTAATAATTCTAACTGAATCATTTGTACTGGAACGTCGGGTAGAGAAAATAAGTGAAGTTCTAGTTTTAGGTTTTACACAGTTATAGGCTCGTTTCAAACATTTATGGCTGTATCCTCTTTTTCTCAATCTTTGGTAAAGGTCATCAGCTGCTGTATGAAAATCTGAGTTTTTGCTACAATTGCGCTTTAAACGCAAATATTGGCTATAAGGAATACTATTAATCAAAGAAATTGGGTGAAAGCTAGTAGCGTGTAAAACCGTGTTACCAGCAGACGGTTTCCTAAATAAGAAAGAGTTGAGTCTACCTTCACTGTCCAAAGAAATAGTTATGTCTAAAAAGTTAACTATTGACTGACTATGGTAAATTTCAAATTAAAATTATTAATAGAAATCTATTGAAAAAAAGTTTTTAATTCTGTTTCCGTGCCTGACCAGAAAAAAAGAACATCGTCGATATAACGAAACCATGAAACAATTTTATCCAAAAACGGTGACAAATCTTCTCTAGAGAAAGTTTCCTTTTCCCACCCCCCCAGGTACAGGTTTGCATACGATGGGGCACATTTAGTCCCCATCGCAACCCCCTGTACCTGGAGGTAGTGGGTGGAGTCAAAAACAAAGACATTATGCTTAAGAATATATTCAAGAAGGTCCACAACAAAATAGCTGTATTGTAGGAAAGAGGAGCCTCTTTCAGAAAGAAACCTACGTACAACTTCAACTCCCTTGTCATGGGGAATTGTGTTGTAGAGGCTTTCGATGTCCAGGGCAACCAACCATGAGTTGGGAGGGAGAGACAATCCCTCAATCATTCTTAACAAATCGATGGTATCTTTTACATATGAAGATAAAGAGATGACATGTGGACTTAAATAGCTATCAACTAATGCGCTCGCATTTTCAGTTAAACAGGAACATCCTGAAATGATAGGACGTCCTGGGGGATTTGTTTGAGACTTGTGAATTTTCGGTAGTGCGTAAAAAGTTGGAATCTTTGGATCCTTGGTGTTTAGGAATTTCCATGTGTTGAGGTCAATGACCCCTTGTTGATATGCCTTAAAAATGAGATTCAAATAGATATTTTGATAATTTAGAATAACAGTTTTAGAAATAGGACGATACCAATTTCTGTTGGACAATATATTTCGGCACATGGAAGTGTATTGTGCAACTTCCATGATCACCAAATTTCCGCCCTTGTCTGCGGGCTTAATGATTAAATTTGTGTTTTTTTTGTAGAGATTTAATGGCTGCTCTCTGTTGTAACGAAAGATTGGTAGATAGAGGTGACTGAAAAGACAATTTCTCAATCTCTATAGTTGTTTGCTGTATAAACGCCCAAATGTTTGGGTTTGCATTGAGTAGAGGAAATGCTCTGGATTTGCATTTAAAGGATGGAGGAGGGGGGAAGGAAACACCTGGGACCGACAGACTCGGAGTAGAAATTACTTCCGAGTCGTCGTCATCAGTGTTGCCCTCCTCCCATAATTCCATCAAATTTTTGATAGCGTAATGTTCGGTCATATTTTCATAAGACCGGACATCGTCATTACTATTAAAACCTGCAGTAGCAGGCTTATCAAAAATAACTCGATACAACAATCTACGGGCAAAAAGATGTAAGTCCTTAATAAGTTGAAATTTGGTTGTGTTGGAATCAGGACAAAAGGTTAGTCCTAATTTCAGAACTTCCAATTCAGGTTCAGATAGTCTCTGTGATGATAAATTTATTATTGACAACTCATTTGTAGATGAATCAAGATTACCTTGTACATAAATATCATTCAAATCATAGATGGAATCGGGTCCTTGCCTAAAAAAATAGGTGCCAATTTCAAATCTGCAGGTAAAGGAGTACCTAGAGGCGAGATAATGACATTGGTAGTGCTTACCGATGGATTCGCAGATTGCAAAGAAGTTATAGAGGAAGTTGCCTAAGCCGAAGGGGCTGTGCATTGATTTATCATTGATTGTGTGCCACGAGAGCCTAAAGAAAGGGAGTGAGAGGGGTGAAACATCGCAAGTGTACCAGCAGGTGTTGGTTTCGATGAAAAAGGTGGTGCCCGACGAGAGAGCGGAGTGCCCAATTGATTCCGAAGGGACTCAGTGGAGGCGTGTTCAGAGTTCCCTTTTCTTTTTTTCGGTACTCTGTCCTCAGACAGGTCACGATACATAGTTGTCTGTGTAGAAGAAAAAGAGGAGGGTGGAGAGACATTAGGGGTGTTATCATTATTTCTATTTGTACGTGAGTTGAAAGGTTTGGTGAATTTAGGTTTGGAATCGCGAGTCCATTTGTAGGCATAACCATTGGTATGAGCCAGGTTATCCCTGGCAAATTTATTTTCTTTGGTATGAATAATTTCTAAAGTATATTTTTCAATAAGGACTTGAAGGTCCTGTTCCTTTTTCTGAAATCTCGTGGTCGAAATTCTAGATTCATGATCTTCATACCAATGGGAGATTAAACTGTCCAGTATAGAGAGTTCATGATCGTACTGAATACATAGCAAAGACATCATGCCAAAGGAGCATGTTTGTAGATTTTCTTCCCATTTCGATTTAGTAATATCATCAACTTTTTTAATGTTAGGAAAGATCTGGATTCGCAGTCCAAAAGGTACAATAAGGTTTTCTATATATTTCTGGAAATATTTTTTATGCCAAAAAACTCGAACCTTTCGTTCGAGAAGGCGTTGTAATCTAAGGAAAGCAAAATCAAGATCTTTATCTGAAATGTCACCTGTTTTTTGTGTAAGTTGGACTTTGTCCATTAAAGCATCCCACCCGAATGGTCCACCTCCTCGGTTTCCCCATCAGTGCTGTTCACACGGACGCCCGGGGGCATAGGCGCCTTGTGTGCCACTGCCCCTCTCTAGCGCTGCGACGCTCCCCCTACATCAGTCGGAAGGATTGGCCATTTTTTTGCCATCCTTTTCCGACCCTCTTTTTCCATCGTTTTTGCCTCCATGCCTGACTGGGCGGTCGGATTGGTGGCCACGTTCGTCTATGCCGTCGCCTTTTACGAAGGCATCGTTCGTTCCCCTCTTTCCCCCGCCCACATGCTTGAGGCATTATGGGACTTGTAGGCTTACTCAGTCTCGTCCCATTGGTGAGCATGCGCAATAGCGCTCCTTTTGTCCGCATCAGGCCGACTACGTCAGACGCCGGCTTGATGGCGGGGCATATAAAAAGCCTTCGTAATACCGTCATTCCTTTGCGGGTCGCAGCCAAGGGTGACGCTTGATCCTCCAGACTTTGTACTTCTTGGTAAGCTTACTGCTATATCTTTCTATATTTACTTTAATCGATCGTTCTTTTCATTTGCAAACGTTCACTTTTCCGTCTGATTGTTTTTCAACCCTTTAGACCTGGGCTATTGTCCATGTTTCTGTTTGTATGTCTGCATTGACTCCCTGGCTTGGAATTCTATGCTTTGGGATGCTAATGTGTAATTCTTAGTGTATGTCTATATGCTTGAGTGTTTGTGTTTTTATAACACTCAGTTTTTGATGTACACACCACCCTTTTGAGATATACTTTCTTACCTATCCTAACCTTTCTAATCTTCGTTTTGTTTTTTTCTTTGATTGGCCACCCAGCTGGTACTTCTGTGCAGGTGTGTCTCCCTGAGTGCTCCAAAAGATTTTTTTCAAAATACGAGCGTCCCCATTTCTTACAACTATCCAACCTATGTAAGTAATATATTTGAAATTAAAATATATCTGTGTACTACCTTTCTCAATTTCTATACTTTAGAGGGTCTTTCACCCCTAAAAGGCTGTTTTATTTTAGCAACCTTAAAATTAAGTCATGTATTAAAGAACTTTAAATTATCCCAAAATTTCAAATTTCGCTTTTTACTACATACCTTTTTGTTATCAGTTTCCTTGGGTTGGCTTTTTAGCCACCTGCGATTCAGCACTGCTGCAGTTAACCCCCGAGGTGGACAATTCCCCTACTTTACCATCAACGTAGTGGTCGAAGGTGGGTTTGATGTGTGTCTGTGTTTTTTTTTTTTTTCTCTCTGCACTTATGAACTTTGTGATATATTCTATTACTATTTTTGTACTTTTGGTTTAGATTTTGTTCAAACATTCACACATCCCCTGAAGAAGCAATCCAATGCGAAACATGTCGGGACTATGTGTGCTTGACGAGAACAACCACTGTATTGCATTATTCTGTATCTTTTAAGCATATATTGCTACTGATTTTAACTTCAAACTTAATAAATTTTTGTACTACAAATTTTGTACTTTAATTATATGTACTTTGTTAACTTGCACCGCGAAAATCCCTAATTTCCCTTCCTGTCCTTTGATTTATGTTTCAAATTTTCAGGGATGAGGTGCCATCTTTGTTAGGTGTTGTGTGAGGCTGAACCATCAAAATTTTTCCAACTAGGCTTCTATATTTTTGTTATCTTATTCACAGACGGCATCAAGATGGATCCCCAGAAGGTCTCTGCCATCCTGGACTGGCCAGCTCCCACAGACAAGAAAGGGGTACAATGGTTCATAGGATTTGCAAATTTCTATAGGAAGTTTATTAAGGGATTTTCTGCAACAATTTCACCCATTTACCCAACTGACAAGACAGGGCAAGCATTTCCAGTGGTCTTCAGAGTCTCAAATGCAGACAGTCTGCATTTGAGACTCTGAAAGGACTTTTTACATCTGCACCTATACTCTGGCATCCAGACCCTGCTCTGCCATTTCTCTTAAAGGTAGGGGCAGTTCTGTCTCAACGTAAGGGGGCCAAGGCCTTACTATACCCTGTAGCATTCTTTTTATGCAAGTTATCTCTGGCTGAAAAAAAATATGATGTGGGAGACCATGAGCTCCTGGCGATTAAGGCTGCACTTGAAAAGTGGAGATATTCGCTGGAAGGGGCAGCTCATCCAATCTTAATATATACTGACCACCGGAACTTGGAGTATTTGCAAGCTGTAAGATGTCTGAAACCATGGCAGGCCAGGTGGGTATTATTCTTCACAAGATTTGTTTTCCACATAACCTACAGGCCAGGTTCACAGAACACAAAGCCAGATGCTCTGTCTCATATGTTTGGTGTATCAGAAGAGTCTGCTCCGCCAAACACCATTCTATCCCCTGGGATGGCGTTACAAGCAGGGGATGGACTGCTTTAGCACTGTAACAAAATCTTTGTACCTGAAAACTTACGAGTTACCGTCCTTGGTCTCTGCCATGATCATGCCCTTGCGGGACACTTTGGAACCCACAAGACGTCTGAACTTCTACAACCCATCTTTTGGTGGCCCTGCTTAAAAGAGGGTTGTAAGAAGCACATGTCCTACGTATTAGAAATAAAATCAGTAGGACTAAGTCCTGGGGTCTGCGGAAACCCTTTCCAATCCCGGATAGACCTTGGAAAATAATTTCAATGGACTTTATCATTGAACTCCCTCCTTCTAAAGGTCACACTACCATCTTTGGGGTCGTAGACGATTTGTCAAAGATGGCAAACTTCTTACCCATGAGGGGTACACCATCAGCTTCAGAGACAGCACAGATCGTTATTAAGGAAATTGTGAAACTGCATGGACTTCCTATTAATATCGTGTCAGATAGCGGCATTCAATTCACGTCTATATTATGGAGAGCCTTGTGTGAAACCCTGAAAATTTAGTTGTTTTTTTCCCTCAGCGTACCACCCACAGACCAATGGTCAAACTAAAAGTACCAACCAGACACTGGAACCATATTTGCACTGTTTTTCTTCCTTTTCACAGGATGATTAGGTGGCACTATTACCATTAGCCAAATTTGCATGCAATAATTCTGAACATTCTGCCATCAAGTAATCCCCGTTTTTTGCCAACTATGGGTTTCACCCTTCATTCATACAAAAGGGCCCCTACCATTTCACAAAGAAAGTGTAAAAGAATGTTAAAAAAGGCAAACACACTTTTGAAAAAGTCCTTTATTAAAAAAAAATATAAATTGCAGGGGTGGTAATCCACTCTTGCTATCCAGCGACGGATGATCATCTCTCCGGGGTCCAGCGATGGCTGATCTGATCCAGCGATGCAGGATATCCCCCTCCAGTCCAGTGCAGCGCAGTCCATCCATCCTCTGTCTCCACTGGCGGAGACACTGCGGGGATCCCGGCAGCCTGACATTTCTTATATCTGGGGGTCCCCTTGTTAAAGGGGGCTTCCAGATTCTGATAAGCCCCCTGCCTGCAGACCCCCACAACCACTGGCCAGGGTTGTGGAGATGAGGCCCTTGTCCTCATCAACATGGGGACAAGGTGCTTTGAGGGGTCACAGACCCCCAAAGCATCCTCCCAACCCTGAATATGGGTGTAACATGCAACATGTTACAAAAGGTGAACTTATCCTTTAATAAGTACTATTGTAATTACGATATGCAAATGTTATAGTTTTGCTTTGTAAAGTTTATGGGGTGGTGATAAAGCCATATCTTTACATATTTTTTCTTATTTTGTCTTCTATGGGGATGTGGTACCCCATTTTTGTTTTTTATATGGCATTGGCCCACTACACTGTGTAATGTTTCACAGGGGGTTTACATTGTGGGACATTTTATTTTTCTTTGTAGTTTTGTGTGTTTTTACTTTTTTGGGCCATGGTTGGTTATGGGGAAGAGGTCTTTGTCCTCTTCAACATGGGGATAAGATGCATTGCCAGTGGGTCCCCTAGTTGGGGGCATGTGGCCTTGTATGGTTCAAGAGGTTGGGCTGCATGCTTGTCCTCTCTTTTTTCTGGCCAGCCAGGCTGAATGCTTATATAACGGGTCTGGTGTAAAGTGTGGGTAGATATAAAGATTTTTCTTGTTTTTTTGAATTACCCTTTAGGTCTGGTATGGAATTTGGGGGGTTCTACATTTTGTTTTTCAATTGAGACCTAAAAGATTAAATCAAATTAGTGCAACACTGTGTAATCATTGTCACATCACATACATATTTGAATTACACAAAGAAATAGGTGAAGGGAAATGTAGATTGTCTAGAGGTCGTTAACCCTTCAATTACCTCTAGTAAGATGTGACGATCAATCCCCCACACAGGCCTGGGAGATTTGCCCATTGAGACAATGACACAAAACAACAAAGTCTCTCCTAGCAAATCTAATCTTTATTTTTTGGTGTGAATATTTAAAGGGGGCTTTCAGAAAGTACCACCGTTTGAACGTGTCATACAGATTATCCAATCATATACAAGTACAACCAACAATAAAAGTGAAACTAGCAATTCCTCAAAATCATGTGCTTTCCAAGAAACAAAACAACTAAATAAGATAACAATAATATGGGAAACGAAACTAGACTAGCAAAACTTGAGCATACATTTTGTGAGGTGGATGTTAGAGAGAGACACAAAATGGAAACCACATTTCTTAAAGAATGAAAGCGGTTACGCTAAATATCTCTTCAATAAGGAGTGCATAAACTCCAGTACAATTACTGTTAATAATTTTCACAACACAAATTCCAGTGTGAAAAAATGATATGGTCCACGATGTAATCCACCAAAATTATTATCTTCACAGTGCTCATCCAATGAACAGACTTAAAACCACTAGCGTAAAATTTCATCTTCACACTGCAAATATGGGAATCTGTAAATCCCAACCAATAATCAAACCTTTACCCACACATATGATTTTATTCTCACCCTCATGTATGGACCTCTAAGTCAAAGGAGGTCTCAACTTGCTTTGATATCTCCAGGAACAACATCTCCAGAGCATATCCAATAACTCATCCATCATATATCTTGTCCTCAATAGATAAATAGAAAAGACCACACATTGCGAACCATTTAAGCGTTATTAAAATATTAAAAGCTAAAAACACTCACATAAAAATCATCAAACGAATGTGAGACTCTTAATAGTGCCTGTCACTTCCCCACTTGCTTACCCAATGTATCTCTCCTTCTCAGTGGCGTGTGAATTGGATCCATTACAACATGATGATGTCACCAGGCAAAGCTCCGCCTTACACCTCCACATTGCCTTCATCGGAGGCTGACTTGAAAAGCCTCATATGACATTTTGGAGTATTACATTTAGCAGTAGTAATAAAACCACTACTAAATGTTTCACTTCACACTGCTGCTGGATGTTTGTTTAGCCAAAAACCCATTTGTTCACTCATTTGCACAATCATTTCCATAAACTGAACACAGTGCTGAGGTCTCCCTCATATTATTGTGAATACTAGAAGAGAAATCCCCTGGGGGTAGATTTTTAAGGCACATACAAACTAAAATGGTACAAAAATTATTTTATTACATAAAACAAACAAAAAAAGTTTAGTATACAGTATACATATAAAAAATACATCAAAGGGTATCTATACAACCAGTATTTATACTACACTTGATTATGCCTTATAATCCATTTGGAAAAAATCACCCTACGCGTTTCGGAGCTTAACAAAGCATATCCTTCTTCAGGAGGGTCTTCATATTATTGTGACCACTTTAGTGCTCTCCTACCTGTGCACACATATCATAGGATTAGATCAGAGTATAGCCCGGATGTTATTCAGCTTTAAATCCACACCAGTCACAGCCAGCAATTATAAAGAACATCCAGGAAAAGGAAGAAAACAAGAACGGGTTGGTAGTAATGCCTATTTTATTGAGGAATTCATGCATGGATTCATCCTAGTATGCATGTGAGGTAAATGGTCATGTGACTCATGGGATTAATACAAAGTAGGCAGGTGTCTATAGAAACTATTTGGACTGTATTCATATCCTATGAGCCTAATGGGAAATGAGAGACTAGTTCCTCATTAGAGTCACTGCTCCTGTGCACATTGCTGGATCAAGATGGGGCTCAGGTAAGTATTAGGGGGCTGAGAGTCTGCTGCACACAGAAGGTTTTTTTTTTTTCTTCATGCATAGGATGCATGAAGATTAAAAAACCTTGAGCCTTTACAACTACTTTAACTACCACCAGAAATATGTCATTAAGGTGAGCCATAGTGTCAAACATACTGAAACATACATATTAGGTTATCAGTAGATATAATGATCCACTAACTGTAATAGGTTTATAATGCTGTTTATTTTGGAGTCAAACCATTGCAGCATTGTGATCCAAAAAGCACAAACCAATGCTCAGCAATAACGTCTTCTGGGGTATGGCCCATCCCCCAAAAGACGATATTACTGAAGATACACTTCATGGGGCGTGGCCAATCTCTGCACCCACACGCATTGGTTTCTGCTTTTTGGAACTATCAGCCTTCTGGATTTTATCTGTTTATTTATATTTATTTTTATGTGTGTTGATTGAGGCACATATGCATAATTTATAAACGCACCTTTGTATAGGGTTTTCATATTCTGCATGTGATGTACTTTAAGTAATGTAGGTGCATCTACTTTTGCTGTTCTATATTGCACTTTTTTTGCACTGTATGCTGCAGAATGCACTAATAACACTTTACAAACGTATATTACAGTGCTGCTTATGTTCTTTATCTATACAGCTAATTGGTATCACAATCTGTAGCTGGCTAATTTTAGGACTACTAACTTAGTGTGGGTTTTTATATTTATAATATGATTTACCACCTGGAAGCCACGAGGGAACATTATGCGATCCCAGTATCACAGTATGAATGCACATTTATACTACATTATGAAGTTTAATTAAAGTAAGGGAGCCTGGGACCTCTACAGGAGGCCCAGAGGCAGGGGTGTCGGGAGGGGGTGGCTGCTGGGGGCTAAAGCCCTGAATGTGACCCCCTAAAGCCCAGAGTGTCATCTCTGCAGGGTCTCCAATGCTAGCCCCGAGCGCCGCGGCGAGCGCCGGGACCAATCTGATCCCGAGCACCACCGAGTGTGGCCGAGTGCGGCCGAGTGCCATAGCAGGTCCCGCCTTCTGGAGCCTGCACGTCTATGATGGACGTCCCACTGGTCCAATGCCGGGACTGCGGGACGTGTGACATCCATCATAGGTGCTGTTGGCTCCAGAAGGCAGGAATTACAAAGCGGCTGCCACGCCACATCCCCGCTTGGCACTCAGGCAGACTGCTCTCCTCTCCTCTCCTCCTCGGCTCCTCCTCTGAGGACTGGCTGCCTGGCTGCTGTGACACCACACACCACGGCTGAATTAGGTCAGACAGTGCATGTGGGTCAGTGTATGTTAATGTCAGTGTAGGTAGGTCAGTGTAGGTAGGTCAGTGTATGTTAATTTCAGTGTAGTTAGGTCAGTGTATGTTAATGCCCGTGTAGGTAGGTCAGTGTATGTAAATGTCAGTGTATGTGTAGATCAGTCAGTATAGGTAGTTCAGGCAAGTCAGTGTAGGTAGGTCAATGTATGTAAATGTCAGTGTAGGTAGGTCAAGCAAGTCAGTGTAGGTAGGTCACTACCGTTAGTGTATGTAGGTCAGTGTATGTAAATGTCCAGTGTATGTAGGTCAGGCAGGTGAGTGTAGGTAGGTCACCATTGTCAGTGTAGGTAGGTCAGGTAGGTTAGTGTAGGTAGGTCAGTGTATGTAGGCCACTACCGTCAGTGTCACGGCCCAGCCAAAAAAACCTACGTCGCGTACAACCCCCCCCCCCCCCGGTTCCAGCCTTGGACTTCGGGCTGAAGCCCCTGGTCCTTTTGCCACCTAGCAACGTCCCTACCCAGAGGTACCCTGTTGTCAGTGGCCCTGCTCTATCCTACCCCCTGCTCACACTGCTGTGATCTTCTGTTGTGGCTGGGGTTGATACAGCGTTTGGGCTGTCAGGAGCTAACATCAAGAGACCTTTACTCTGCCTGCCCTTTTCTACTAGATCTGCTATTCATAGAAGCCAAACTACAGCTTCTATGCATGACATGGGATCTCGGAATGGGGGGGGGGGGGGGGTGAGCAGATGATTGATAGCTCTGCCCTCTCCTAGGTGTTATCACCAATGTGGCTCCAAAAGTGAAATTACGGGGCGTGGCCGGCGCGTGACCGAGATGGCTGCGTGAGGAGATTGCTCTCTGTCTGAACGGCTTCTGAAGCGGCATTTAAGCAATCCCAATCCGTTATTTTTGCTTCTGGCAACTTGGGGGAACACCCGCTCTACCTCCCGGAGATGTCGCTCAAGCGAAAGGATAGTCGGCTTCCCCGAAAACTGACGGCGTATATGTATCAGCCGTCCGCGCGGAAGAACCAAGATGGCGCCGAAGCGAATTCACAACCTACACAGGCTGAGGCCGCATCCCGATCGAATGAAGGGGGAGCTTACCACATCGCATCGGATCCTCTGGTAAGCAAAACAGGACACTCTCTTTCTCCCCCGGGAACTCCCACAGCCCACAGCCCAGCTAAGGCTAAAATGCGCCTGGATGACACGGAACCGGCCCAGGGCAGGGCTCAGAACAGTGGGATGCCTCAGGCCTACCCTCAGATGCACCACCAGCCTGACGCCATAGCAGCATTTCCTACCACTGGACAGGCTGTAATAGACTCTACCTTGAAAGACATGCTCATGTCTCTGAGGAGCTCTTTGCAATCTGACATGCTCTCCCTTATGCATAGTTTTGGCCACAAGTTAGGAGCAATGGATGACAGAATCACACACATGGAGGCTACTGTAAGTGACATTACGGGCACAGTGAATGATGTTATTGACACTCAGGAGGCACAATCTCAGGACATTGCTTGGATAAAAGACAAAATGGCAGATTTAGAGGACAGGGCCAGACGTAATAACTTTAAAATTAGAGGGATCCCAGAATCTGTCCAAAATACTGAGCTACCTGCCTTTGCCAAAGGTCTCATCAAAACGGTGCTTCCTGAGGCAAAAAATATTGAGCTGGTCATAGATCGCATTCACAGACTACCTAAACCTGCGTTCTTGCCAGATGCAGTACCTAGAGATGTCATACTGAGGGTACACTTCTATCACATCAAGGAACAGTTTATGCACAAAATGAGGGGAATGGAATCATTACCAGACCTGTACTCCCGTCTCCAAATCTATGCTGACCTCTCACAGCACACCTTGAGCAGACGGAGACAATTAAACACAATAACTAAAGCTCTCCGTAACCATCAGCTTCAATACCAATGGATAGCACCTGCTAAACTATCCATTCATCGTGAAGGGAGAAAACACGTAGTAACGTCTCTGCAACAAGGTTTGCACCTCCTACAAAGATGGGACATCATCCCTGCTCCCCCAGATGCAGCACCCATGGATCAAAGTAACACAGGCTCTCTTTCAACCCAACCTCTGCCCCCAAGGAGCCAGAAAAATGCCTCCCACTAGTTATGTGGTTTGGGGCCATGCTTTACAATTGCCGTTTGGCGCTTCCATCTACTCACACCCGGTCTTAAGACTCGTTACCCCTATTTAGTGTTTCTACGCGCGGAGGCGCTGAGGTAATTTCTCACTCTAAACACTTATTACAGTTTACGGTCATCTACCAAGCAGCATTCCGAATCATATTAATCCACTGCTATTGTTGTTTCTTGGACCGTTGAGTTATGTTTGTACCTTTTTGTACTTTTCCTTTTTTGTTCTTTCCCTACGCTCTTACCCTCCCCTTATTTCCTCCTTCCCCTCCTGTATCTCTACCTCACACAGCGCTTTGAGAGCCTCGACCTATTTGCCTGAACGCTCCCATTCAAGGTCTACCCTCGCCTCTATTACAAGTCCACTAGCACGGTACCTGCACTCGTTGCTGTTCACCTTCAACGCTCATCTATTCTGACAACTGAACCATATCTCATCGCTCACTGAAGTCCCAGTCTCCTCTAGCCCTACGCCCTATCAAGTAATACCTTTCTCATCTTTTTGACGTTCCTGCACTACATATGCCTATCACCATTGTCACAATCAATGCGAAGGGACTAAATCACCCTGCGAAGAGAAGATCCTTGTGGGCACTGGCCAAGCATACCAAATGTGAAATTCTATGCGCACAGGAAACACATTTCCAACAGAGTAATCCCCCTACATGCACCAACAGAAACTTCAGCACTGTCTTCACAGCTAATGCAATTAAAAAAAAGAAAGGGGTGCTTATTGCTTTTAAAAATTCTTTAGCGTTTCAACTGGTTCAGTGCACCAAGGACCCTGAAGGCCGTTATATTATTCTATCCTGTATCATCAATGGGGCTCCTTATACTTTTGTTAATGTCTATGCGCCCAATACTCATCAAGCTCATTTCTTACGAAAATTACATAAAAAAGTAGAAACAGAAAAACAAGGCACTACAATATGGTGTGGAGACTTTAACAGCACCCCTGATCCTGATCTTGATTCGTCCTTCCAGCCCAGGAGAAGCAGGCTGGCACTGAATCCTCTACTGAATAAGCTACGTCTTCTGGATGTTTGGAGATGTCAGCATGCAGAGGAGAGGGACTATACATACTTTTCCCCAGGACATAACTCTTAGGCCGCGTACACACGGGCGGACTGTCTGCCCAACTAAGTTCGGCAGACAATCCGACAAACAGTCCGTTCAAAATTAGCATGAACGGACTTGACCACACACGATGAGCAGACAGTCCGCTGAAAGCGTGCGTGATGACGTGTACAGCACGTACGACGGGACTAGAAAAACGACGTCCTATACACTGCAATGCAACCTTCGGCCGTGTAAACCCTTTCTGAGCATGCGCCATACTTAGTCCGTCCAACTTGCCTACACACGAGCGGACTGTCCGCTGAAACCAAGTTTGGACGGACAAAACCAAGTTTGAACGGACTGTCTTACGGAAATTCCGTAAGACTTTGTTCGTCAGACTGTCCGCTGAAAAAGTCCGCTGAAGCCCACACACGAGTGGATTGTCCGCTGAAACACTGTTCAGAGGACTAAGTTGGGCAGACAGTCCGCCCGTGTGTACGCGGCCTTACTCCCGCGTCGACCTCTTTTTGACAGATTCCCGGACCCTTCAAACCGTATTCTCCTCCAACATACACCTGACTACATGGTCAGATCACTCCCCTGTCAGCATTACCGTGGAAGACAATGTCAGACATTCTCCAGCGTATCTTTGGAGACTGAATACAAGAATCCTACAATCTGAACCCTATGCTCAAACACTGAAAAACGAATTCGAGGCATTCTTTGTCCACAACAAAGACTCTGTTGCAGATCCCCATATTTTATGGGCCTCGCATAAAGCATATATGCGGGGACTTTTCATTCAACTTGGAGCTAGAGATGGCAGGCGAAGGAGGCAGCAGATGGACGCACTTCTCATGCGCATCCAAAATATTGATCTACTCAATAAATCCCAACCCACCCAAGCACTCAAATCGGAATTAATATCATTAAGATTAGAGCTTAGGGCTCTTCTTCTAGAAAAACATGACCATATTCAGCGGAGACACAAAATGAACTTTTACGCTGCAGGTAATAAATCTGGCAAACTACTCTCCCACCAGATTAAGGGACCTCTCACTAGACGCCCCATTCCTTATATCCATCATCCTGACTCTAACTCCAAATTACAAAACCCACAAGATATCGCTAATGCCTTTAGCGCATATTATGGCAAACTATACAATTTGAAGAACGCTCCTGATCAAGCCAAACCCACCCCCGTACAGATACAAGCATTCTTAGATTCTGTGAAACTCCCCAGCCTGACTTCACAACAGCTGGAGGAATTAAACGCCCCTTTCACACAAATAGAAATTCAATCTGCCATATTAACGCTACCCAATGGTAAAACACCAGGCCCTGACGGTTTTGTGGGAGAATATTATAAGCAATTCAGCTCCATTCTCACTGAGCACATGACACCGCTGTTCAACTCTGCTGCCTCCTCTGCCTCTTTTCCTCAAGAGATGCTTAGAGCATTAATAGTGACTATACCGAAGCCAGGGAAGGAACCAAACTTAACTCAAAACTTCCGCCCTATTTCATTATTAAATCACGACGTGAAACTTTACGCTAAAGTTATAGCCAAAAGATTGATCGACGTCTTGCCAATGTTGATACATCCTGATCAGTCGGGATTTGTTAAGGGGCGCCAAACCTCAGATGCTACACGACGGATGATCAATCTTATCCATCACGTGGTGGCCCATCGAGCGCCTTCTCTGCTTCTATCATTGGATGCGGAGAAGGCTTTCGATAGGGTCCACTGGCATTACTTAAAATTGACCCTAGAGAAATTTGGATTCCAGAACCATATTCTCTCAGCCATCCTAGCCCTTTATTCTAATCCCTCGGCCCAAGTTTACTGCTCGTCCATGCTATTGACGCCATTTCACATTTCCAACGGCACTCGCCAAGGATGCCCACTGTCGCCCCTGATCTTTGACCTACTGATCGAACCCCTGGCTGCTAAAATTAGATCCCACCCCACCATCTTTGGTATCAACATTGGCAACACAGATCACAAAATTAGCCTCTTTGCTGATGATGTTATTTTCTCTTTGACACATCCCAGAGCTTCCCTGGCTTCGGTACAACAAACACTTGATGAATTCAGTCTTGTTTCTTATTACAAAGTGAACATTTCTAAATCCTATGTCCTCCCCTTGTTCTTACTGGAGCGCCAATCTCTGTTCCTAAAAAAACATTATCAATATACGTGGTCTACAGACTCTCTGAGTTACTTAGGTATCATTCTCACTTCTTGCCCTAAAGATCTATTCAAAACCAACTTCGTCCCTTTTCTCAATAAACTATCACTAGAACTAGATAAAATGTCTAGACTGATGCTCACAAGTTCGGGTAGACTAGCAGCGTTTACAATGATTCATCTTCCTCAACTCTTGTATTTATTTAGAGCAATCCCGATCCCCATACCTTCATCCTTCCACACGCAAATTCAATCACTCCTCAGAAGATTTGTGTGGCAAGGAAAAAGGGTTAGAATAGCACACAACTCCCTAATAAAACACAATCAGGCAGGAGGCATGGGATATATTAATATTAGAGACTATTACAACGCAGCTATACTGGCTCAAATTAGAGCCTGGTTTAATCCTGATCCTTCCAATCAGTGGAGCTCCATAGAATCCTGCCAAATACCTGGTAGCAATCTGGGATTGTGGCTCCTCTCAGCGCCTAAATTGAAGGCGAATTGTACTCACCTTTCCCCATCTATAGTAACATCAGTGTTAGCATTCAAATACTTGATTACCCACACAAAATCAAACATCACAAACTGTAGAATTCCCCTTCCAATAGATATTATTGGATTACTGATCTCCGATCTGCGTCTCCATTCTTGGAAAAACAATGGGATTACACACATAGCAGACCTTTATGATTCTGGACTCCTCAAATCCTTTACATCTCTACGACAGGAATTTAATTTTTCCCCCCGCGACTACTTTAAATACTTTCAAATCACTCACTGCCTACTACAAAATCCCCATCTCCATGTGAGTATTCCGAAAACAACTTGGCAATACATATCGGGTAATGATGTTACAGCTAAGGGTATCTCTTTGTTCTATACCACACTTAATGATAAAATGAGCTTTGCTAAACTACCCCCTTTGGTGAAATGGGAACATGAAACTGGTACTTCTTACTCACCACAACAATGGTCGCTCGCCATAAAAGCTGTCTATTCTGCGACCAAGTCGGCCAATCTTTGGGAACTCACGTATAAAATTAATCTCAGATGGTACCTTACCCCAAACCTTCTACACAAATACTTTGAGAACGCAAATTCTGCCTGCTGGAGGCACTGTGGCCTCCCAGGAACCCTCTATCATACCTTCTGGTCCTGCCCCAAACTGGTCCCCTTCTGGGCAGACATATTCAATCTTATATCGGCGGTCACCCACATTGTTACCCCACTTGATCCGGCTCTAGCTTTATTCAACATTGGCATCGAACAATTCCCACATGACCTTAGATGAATAGTAACACACATCTGCTTAGCAGCAAAATTGACTCTGACCCGAAATTGGAAATCCCTTGACACACCTTCCTGTGCTGAAGTTGTGAGAACAACACACCTACACGGAATGTATGAACGCATGCACGCCACTGCTGAGGGCCACCTACCCAGAACCATAAAACTGTGGGAAGCTTGGTTACAATGGTTTGACAAATCCCATCCCCTACTTATCTAATACTCATACTCCATTATGGGCTCACTTACTTGCTCTCTTACCACTTCATCTTTCACCTCCCCAAGCCCTTCCTCCTTCCCATCCCCCCTCTCCCCCCTCTCCCCCCCCCAATTGTTTTTGTTTTTGTTTATGCTTTATGACTTCTCACCCGCTACCATACTCGTACTCTAATACGTCCACCACTTACCCGGATCCAGGTACTCATGTGATAACTATTGTTTGCTCTTGCATTTGCTGCATCCCAACTACGTTGAGCGTTATACATGTTTTTCTTTTTATTTTTTTGTTTTTTGTTGTTATTCAGTTTTTTTCTTTTCTCTTGAAAGTTGGTCATATTTGACCCATATTGCTTGTCTGCATCCTCGGGGAAAACCTTAATATTACGCTTTTATTCTTAAGATGCTCTGAGGCTGATCCTTGACCCAGTACACAGCAAGATCCCATTTGGGGTGTCTGGTGGGAGAATATTCCCCGAGTATTGATATTCATTCTCTTTTTTGTCATAATTGTACATTACAAACAACCCTGCATTATTTTGTACAGTTTCTGGACACACGGTGTATTACTTTACTAATGACTGTACTATTGATATTTCGCTTATCTTTTATTTTGTTCCTTTGTTTCTTGTACTACTACAAATTTCAATAAAAAACTATTGAACACAAAAGTGAAATTACACTCTAAGCAAGCCTAACTCCAGGTGACATTTTTAAGCAGCAACAACTTCTTTTTTTTTTTTACTTTAATTCTTTTGAAAAATGCTTAACACTATGTTTAACTTAAAGTGGTTGTAAACCCTTACAACACACTTTGACCTACATGTAAGCCTAGATTAAGGCTTTCCTGTAGGTCCACAAAATATCTCCTAAACCTACACGGTTTAGGAGATATTTGCCAAAAGACAGGCACCGCTGTAGACAGCGGCGCGCAGGCGCACTGAGCGCACCGCGGTCAACGGCGATATGCCGCGAGTGGCGGCTCCCATGCGCATGCGCGGGAGTGACATCATCGCGGCTTCGCCGAATGACAGCGGCGGAGCAGCAAGACCCACCGAGAAGATGACAGCGGTGACTTTGCTGGCTCCTGTGTCAGGTAAGTGACACATAATGGGCTACTATGTGATGCATAGTAGTCCATTATGCTTTACCTTTGCAGGGAATGAAAGAGGAAGTAAACTCATCAGGGTTTACTTCCTCTTTAACTATTCAGCTCAGTGCACTGCCAAGAATCAGCATCTTTCTGTAGGGAGGATCACAGGTATATGTGACCAGACACGTCAGACGTGGCTCGGAAGTCTGTATGAGATGTAATGACAGGCTTACAGAGTGTTCTAGTGTAATTGCACATCGAGTGGTTACATGTAGTTGGGGAACAAATAAGCAACCCTGAGTGCAGACAGTTTGCATCCATTACTACTCTGTCTCTAATCACATATAGCCACTCGATGTGCAGTTACATGCGAACTGCGGCACCTGTCAGCCTGTCATTGATTTGTACTTTTGTGATCACAATACCCAAAAACACTTATTCTTGGTGGTGCACGGTGAGGCATTATAAATAGGAAAAAAGCACTGTTTTTACTTCTATCAGTATTGTAGTTTGTCTCAGCTATCATATTTTGTTTGACATCTTGGACTGCATGGAAATGTGGAGAAAATAAAAAGTAAGGCGTGTAAATTAAAAAAGGAATTCTTGTACTGAACCTTATAAAACAAACATATTGCAATGGACATTCTGACTAACTGACACTTTTGACACTATGTGGGAACCAGTGATACTAATACAGTGATCAATTCTAAAAATATGACACTGACTGGGAAGGGGTTAAACAACTAAGATGATCAAATATTTAAATATGTGCCTAGTAGGGATGAGCCAACCCCCCCCCCCCCCCGGTACAGTTCGCACCAGAACATACCGAACAGGAAAAAAATTCAGAAGAACACACAAACACCGTCAAAGTCTATGGGACACGAACATGAAAAATCATTGTAAAGGCTTATATGCAAGTTATTGTCATAAAAAGTGTTTGGGGACCTGGGTCCTGCCCCAGGGAACATGTATAAATGCAAAAAATATTTTTAAAATGTGATTTTTTTGGGGAGCAGTGATTATTTTAATGCTTAAAGTGAAACAATAAAATTGAAATATTCCTTTAAATATTGTGCCTGGGGGGTGTCCTTAGTATGCCTGTAAAGTGGCACATTTTTCCCGTGTTTAGAAGAGTACCACAGCAAAATGACATTTCTAAAGGAAAAATGGTAATTTAAAACTGATCACAGCTGTAATGAATTGTCGGCTCCAGGCAATACAGATAAAACTCATTGAAAAAAAGAGCATGGGTCCCCCCAATCTATTACCAGGCCCTTTGGGTCTGGTATGAATATTAAGGGGAACCCCAAATCAAAATGTAAAAAAAATTGTCCCAAGCTGTCTCTTGTCTTTTCTTAAAAATGTTTGACACTTTTTTTGTGAAATGGTAGGGGTACAATGTACCCCATTACCAATTCACATGGGGAGAGTCTGGGATCTGGGGGTTCCCTTGTTAAAGGGGGCTTCCAGATTATGGTAAGCCTCCCACCCTCATACCCCCACACCCACCAGGCAAGGGTTGTGGGGATGAGGCCCTTGTCCCCATGTGACCATGGTTCACGAGGGGGGCTCTCTCTCGCCCCCCTCTTTTCCTGTGGCCTGCCAGGTTGCGTGCTCGTATAAGGGTCTGGTATGGATTTTGGGGAGGACCCCTATGCCATTTTTTTTTATTTGGCACAGGGTTCCCCTTAATTTCCATATCAGACCTGAAGAGCCTGGTATGGATTTTAGGGGGACCCCCAAGCAACTTTTTTTAATTTTGGTTTGGGGTTCCCCTTAATATTCATACCAGACCCAAAGGGCTCTTTGTTTCAATGAGTTTTATCTATATTGCCGAGAGCCGACAATTCATTACAGCCGCAATCAGTTTTAAATGACAATTTTTCCTTTAGAAATGTCATTTTGCTGTGGTACTGTTCTAAAAATTGGAAAAATGCGCCACTTTAAAGGCATACTATATTTCACTATTTCACTATTATTTCATTTTTATTGATTCACTTTAAGCATTAAAAAAAACACTGCTCCCGAAAAAACGACCGAAAAAAAATTGCATTGATACATGTCGCATGGGGCTGGGCCCAGGTCCCCAAACACTTTTTATGACAATAATTTGCATATAAGCCTTTAAAATTAGTACTTTTGATTTTTCATGTTAGTGTCTCACAGACTTTAACGGTGTTCCAGCGGCTTTCGAATTTGCCGCAAACACTGCATATTGTTTGCTGTTCGGCGAACAGGCCAACACCCGATGTTGAACATCGGGCTCATCCCTAGTGCCTAGCCAGTGTTTGTGTACGTCGATTATGTGTGGTGCTTTTACTAAGGGAAGTGATGGACTTTGCTTTGTAGGGAATCAAAATCCATCACTTTCCAACTGACAGTACAGAGCTCTGCCTTGTTTACATAGACAGAGCTCTGTTCTGTCTCTCTCCTTACTGACCAGTGGGTGCCGGCAGACATCCTTTGGCTGGCACTCGCTGATCAGTTTGTGCTGTGTCCCCTACCTGGAAGTGCCAGATCACATACTACAGTAGGTACGTGATCTGGTACAGAAGAGCCACTCTGCCACTATACATTTAAGTGATGTCATCGGCAAGTGGTTAAAGTAAAGAATTAAATTACTAACTACCATCATTACTAACATTCCCCTAAAAAGTTAGCTGAAAACAATATACATCACAAAAGTAGGCCTTTATACTGTTTAGAACATCAATCTATTTACTGACAGTTTTTACTTTTCTCCAGCTTGCTGAGTTAAACCTCCCTCAAATAATATTCTTAGAATCACAGATTGCAGTCTCTTAAAAGAGTCATTAGGCCGCGTACACACGGGCGGATTGTCTGTCCAACTTAGTCCACAGAACTGTGTTTCAGCGGACAATCCGCTCGTGCGTGGGCTTCAGCGGACTTTTTCAGCGGACAATCTGACGAACAAAGTCTTACGGAATTTCTGTAAGACAGTCCGTTCAAACTTGGTTTTGTCCGTCCAAACTTGGTTTCAGCGGACAGTCCGCTCGTGTGTAGGCAAGTTGGACGGACTAAGTATGGCGCATACTCAGAAAGGATTTACACGGCCGAAGGTTGCATTGCAGTGTATAGGACGTCGTTTTTCTAGTCCCGTCGTACGTGATGTACACGTCATCACGCACGCTTTCAGCGGACTGTCTGCTCATCGTGTGTGGTCAAGTCCGTTCATGCAAATTTTGAACGGATTGTCTGTCGGATTGTCTGACGAACTTAGTTGGGCAGACAATCCGCCCATGTGTACGCGGCCTTAGGAAAAAAAATCAAACATTAATATCATAGTTAAAACAATTTTGTGTTTGTTAACTATCACTAAATAACCACCACTGACTCAGGCTACATGCTGCTTAAAAGAGAGTCCAGCTGTTAATTCTGTTGCTTATACTTAAAGTAAAAAATAAACATTTAATCCAATCGTGTTTGTATTCAAATTGATATGTACACATACTGTATACGTTTAGTTCTAATTAAATGAACTGTATTAACATAAAGCTCTGAACACTAGAAACAGCCGTTAAATATCAGTAAATGTTAAGATAAACAAGGAAAGCAAGGGGAGAGGTGACTAGCCTCAACGGGACTTTTAACTGTATCAAACATTACATATGAAAAAAATTGCATAGCAATCAAAAAAAGTTTTTTTTTAAAACGAATTTTCTTAGAAATGTATTATACAAAAACATAACAGATTTTGCTAAAACAGCACCATGAATACAGATATACATCCATACAATACATAGAGATCTGGAAGAATCATTTGTGAACTCAGTCAATGTAGTATGATGCTCGACATGTTTCACTCATAAGCGAGTTTCTTCAGGAGCTTAGAGTATCATTGACAAGAATAGTACTGCATGGATAAACACATAGACAAACAAAAATTAAATAGTGCAAATTCCATTATTCACAATGAGCTTTAAAGAAAAGCAAAACAAATCGATATGATTGCTACATACAGCATTGCCATAAACAAAATTCAAATAAATGGGTATTTAGGGAACAAAACATTTGGGTCATTCAGAATCATGGGGGCTGAAAGATCACATACTTACCAAATATATATTTACACAATAGATCAAAATAATCCCGTGTTGCAAAAAATGGAGAGGCTCAGTGGAAGATAAAGGGAAGGGGAAACCATCCGGACCATATATGCTTGCAGGGAGGTGCTTCAAAATAGCAGTTTAAATATATGCTATAAAAAGAGGAAAACAAAAATCCCGCTTTGATTAAAAGGGCATAATATTGCTCTCCTGAATCCCATCAAATTATGCGACTCTGGAGAGAAATTTATATTAACTGCATAGATTGATAAATAATTTAAAACTCATTACCTGGTAGGATCAAGGTTAAAGAAACTGAACCCCCACATAGGGGTCAGGGGCTGCCATAGCACACACAATTTGTGCTAGACCACAATTTCCAAAATGGGCAGGGGAGATGTCCACCTAGCCGTTCTCATATAGGGTGAAATTGACTCAGTGTTAGGCTGGGGCTTAGCAAATCTGGTATTCACAGAAAAGAAAGACCAAACAGCAAGCAATAGCACCAAATTAGTTCGGATAAATTCAGTATTAAGAAATCAGGATAGAGATAAAGATTTGAGCTGAAAGTCACACAAGCAAGCAAACAGCTACACACCTAATTACACAGGTGTAACGAACTTGCACATACACAGTCCAAGTGAAAGGCAGACACATGCTGCCTTATGAAGCCCTCCCCCCACACAGAGGCGTCTGGGAACGCCTCCAGTGGGCGGGCGGAAATATCTCAGCTTTCAGTCTCGGAACGAGCCGAGGAGTGTATCGCACATGCGCGCCGTGATGTAAACCGACGTCGCCCGCGCACGGTGATCATTTTGGAAAATCCAAATAGCCATCCACAGTACTGGCAAACCAGAAGATTCCTAGAGTACAACTCCTGTGCCTGCTTGAAATAATGACAACAACACACAGGATATGCCATATTGGCTAGGGGAATCCACAATATACTGTGCGTGGATCAGAATGGAAGAGCTGAGAGGGGAAAGCGGGCATTGAGTATATAAAATCACTCGCCGCCAAGATAAACACAGTGGGAGGGAGCAATGCCGGTGACCACCTACATCTGCTCATTAAGATACCACAGCGAAGGATCTCATTCACCTACATAGAGGAGCATAAATATGCTTCTATATGGAGGGGAGAAGGCCCTATCATTTAAGGCATAAATAGCCAACAGAAAACTGAGCAGAATAGGGCCAAGCAATAGTAGATCAATCAATGCGAGACTATAATAAGGCCCAGTGCGCCCGTACAAGCTTTGGTCCAGAGGTGCCCCAATCGCTATAAATAAGCAATATCAAAAAAATTATAATAATTTATAGGAGTGCTCTTCAAAATGAACTTGGGAATTATAATTAAGAAAACGTATTTCCTCTTAGATTCGAATAATCAATTATAGTATTGTAAGTATACAAGGATATCTCAGCCACCTGATTCATCGACCAAATTGAAATATAGGTTTACATATAAATAGCAGAGTGCCAGTCCATACAATAGAAATACAAAAAAACAAAAAAAAACAACCATATAGTTATAGTATTATAAAAACATCAGAGGAAAGGTTTATAACTTAGTGAATCGTTTAAACCAGGGGCACAGGTGGCCCCCAGGGTGTAAATCCATCGTGCCTCTTTTTGTAAGAGTATACGGTCGTAATTGCCCCCTCTCTCAAAACTCCAGTGCAAAAAACTCCAGTGCAAAAAAGTGCATACACGTCTCATCGAAGGCATGGAAGAGACCCATATGTCTACTTATTGGTGTCTCCATTTTCTTGACCTGAACCAGGGATACATGGTCCCTGATTCGGCAGAAAAAGGGACGCTTGGTCTTACCTACATAGTAGGCCCCACACCTGCAAGTCATTAGATATACAATGCCGATAGATTGGCATGTTGCTAAGAATTTAGGTTTGTAAATTTGACCATTGGGCAATAATATATGCCTAGAAGCAACCAGAAAACGTCAATAATTACACTTGTGACAGGGCCTACTACCTGTTTCCTTATTTTTAGTTTTAACTACCGGGCTGTAATGACTCCGGACTAACTTGTCACGAAGTGATTGGGATCGTCTATATGTAATAGATGGGTAATCCCCAACAAACTTGCAAATTTTGGGGTCTGCGCGCAGCAGGTACCAGTATTTATTTAAAACATCACGTATCTGCTGGTGCTGCCTCGAGAAACGTGTAATGACTCTGGTATAGACATTCTTCTTAAGGACTTTGTTACCATAGATCAAAATAGATCTATCTTGTTTTTTGGCTTTGAGATACGAGCGCTTGAGGCACCTGTGGCTGTAACCACGTTGCCGCAGACGCTCCTGTAACTGTTTAGCCTCTCTCTCGAAGAGTATGTCATCACTACAGTTCCTCCTCACTCGTAGGTATTGGCTATAAGGTATACTAGAGACTAAAGGGGGAGGGTGAGAACTGGTGGCGTGTAACACCGTATTTGCCGAGGAGGGCTTTCGAAACAAAGTGGATCCCAGACTTCCATCATTATTGATGAAAATTTGGAGATCAAAGTTTAAATCTAGTAAATGTTAGTCTATATTGCCTTGCACAATGTTGTCATTGTAATATGTTTTAGGCATTGGGAGCTATATGGGAAGATTTTCATGTAGACTGGGGAAATACACTTAGGCCATTGGTTGAGGTTGGGGAGGTGCAACCAAAAAATGCAAAGCTGCAGGCTCTAAATAGCAGCATCAGCCTCTAATATGTGGAGGCTATGATGTGTAAAACCCCTTTCACACTGGGGCATTTTTGCAGGCGTTTTTCAGGCGCTTTAGCATTAAAAAAAGTGGCTGTAAAGCGCTTGAAAGAAGCCTCATCTGCAATCCCAATGTGAAAGCCCAAGTGCTTTAAGAGCCCTTTCACACTGACATCGCCCAAAAAATGCTGGTAAAGCGCTGCTTAAACTAGCGGCGCTTTACCAGCGTTTTTCGAGCGCTATCAGGGAGCTTTTAACCCCTGCTAGTAGTCAAATAAAGGGTTAAAAGCATCCACAAAGCGCCACTGCCAAAAGCGTTTTGCAGGAGCTTTGCAGGCATTTTGCAGGTGCTTCCAATTGATTTCAATGGGAAAGGGTGCTTTAGGAGTGGTGTATTCACCGCTCCAAAAGCTCTGCAAATAAGCTGCTTGCAGGACTTTTTTTGACGCCCTGCCAGCGCAGCGCCTCAGTGTGAAAGCACTCGGGTTTCACATTGGGATTGCAGATGAGGCTTCTTTCAGGCACTTTACAAGCGCTTTTTTTAACGCTAAAGCGCCTGAAAAACACCCCAGTAGGAAAGGGTTCTCAGTGTGTAAGCACTGGGGCTTTCACATTGGGATTGCAGATGAGGCTTCTTTCAGGCGCTTTACAGGCGCTTTTTTTAATGCTAAAGCGCCTGAAAAATGCCTGAAAAATGCCCCAGTGTTAAAGGGGTCTTAATGTCAGCAAGGGCTGAATAGAAATTGTTGCCTTTTTTTCAGTATGTTAAAATCAATGTAACAAAATAATATCCAATCAATTAAGTATCTTATGCTACTAAAGCATATCAATTTGTCTATGCGGTGTAGCTCTTCAAAACATTTTAGACCCTCTTCCTAGTTACATGGCAAGTGGGCTCTGAAATGCCACTCCAAGCAATGTGACTTTTACTAATTTTCACTGGTGGTGAATCAGTCACTCTCGTTTAAATAACAATGTACAATGTACAAGGAAGATTCGTCTGCAGTCAGTCTTTGGACAATGTCTTCTGGTGCCCAGGGCAAAAATAGCAAACTGTGCCCATTTCTTACAAAAGAGTCAGTGTTGTTTCAAAACAAGAAGATATTTAAAATCTGCTTGGATTACTTTCACTCAAAAGAAAATTGCCAGCACTAAAATCCTCAACCATGATCCCAGTATAACCGCTTCCTTACCAGGCCATATATACATGTACGGCAGTAGGGAAGCTGTAAAAAAATAAAAATAAATAAATAACGTTATTATTAATATGCAGCATAAAGGTGTTAATGTACTGCCACTGGTCACTGATGCATTAGTGACCAGTGGCAGTTAACCAGGGCATTTTACCCCTTCCTGCCCAGACCAATTTTCAGTTTTCAGCGCTGTTACATTTTGAATGACAATTGCGCAGTCATGCAACAATGTATCCATATGACATTTTTTTCCCCACAGATAGAGCTTTCTTTTGGTGGTATTTGATCACCTCTACGTTTTTTTTTTGCGCTATAAACAAAAAATGAGCAACAATTTTGAAAAAAAAACACAATATTTTTTTCTTTTTTCTGTAATAAATATCCCATAAAAAAAAAAAAATCCTCAGTTTAGGCTGATATGTATTCTTCTACATATTTTTTGTGAAAAAATTGCAATAAGCCTATATTGATTGGTTTGCGCAAAAGTTATAGCATCTACAAAATAGGGGATACATTTATGGCATTTTTATTGTTATTTTTTTTTTTTACTAGTAATGGCGGCTATCTGCAATTTTTATCATGACTGGGGCTTTATGGTGGACACTTCAGACACTTTTGACACTATTTTGGGACCATTCACATTTATACAGTGATCAGTGCTATAAAAAAATGCACTGATTACCGTGTAAATGTGACTGGCTGGGCAGGGGTTGGCACTAGGGGGTGATCAAGGGGTTAATTATGCTTCCTAAGGAGTGATTCTAACTTTAGGGGGCAGGGACTCACAAGGGGAGGAGACCGATCGGTGTTGCTCTGTACTGGAAACACACCATCTGTCTCCTCTCCTCTGACAGGACATGGATCTGTGTGTTTACACACACAGATCCACGGTCCTGCTGTGTTCATGGGTAATCGCGGGTGCCCGGAGGACATTGCGGCCGCCTGGCACGCACATCAGGTGCCTAATGAAGCATCCCCTAGAGGCTCATGAAGTAAAAGACATCATATGATGGCGGCCTGAAGGGACAAAGAGTTCCTGCCACCGTCATATGACTATGCACAGTAAGGAAGTGGTTAAAGAGTAAGTTCACCTTAGTACCCTTTTTTCCTGAAATTCCAGCTCCCCTATGCACCAATATAGCATTCATGTACTTTCTTTGAAAAAATATCAAATCTTTCCATTAAATCAACAGTCACTTACTTTTCTTTCCCTAATCCGTGTTTCCAGATGTTTCCATTAGTAATATCTTCTTCCTGATCAGACTAGAGGTTATGACACAGGAAGGAGTTGACCAGCTGACCTCATTAACAGACACCCTGCATCATTTACCCTCCCACTCCTAAGTGCACATTTTTTTAATGAAATGCAATCAATCAGTGTTCATCCTTCTCACTAAACACACAATCAGATCGCATAGTGTATGGTCATCGTTATACAAGTACATAGGAGGGAGTGGACAGAAACACTGTCAAGCCCCATTCACATCTCTGCATAGCAGGAACTTGCATTCTGAATTTTTTTTTAGAGTGGAGCTTGGTGCGTTTTTTACTGTGATTTTTATTTCTGAAATGCAAGGAAATGCACAGATGTAAATGGAGCCTTGTTGTTCTTGTCTTACTGCACCAATTTCACTTTCAGGCCCCATTCACATCTAGCATAGTGGGAGCGCATATTTTGTGTCTCGTTTTTCCTGTGACATGCATAGGGCAGCCTGTTGATTTCAATTGGCTGCACTACATGTGGTTAATGGGACATTTTGGATGCCCTTAATAAAAGCGTCCTGCCTAATTGCTTCTGCCAGGGGCTCCATCACCAATGAAAAAAACAAAGGGGATAGAGGGCATCCCTGGTGGGTCCCATTTGTGATATAGAATTTATCTGACATGGCATTGGAGGTATATATTCGTGCAGTCGGTACAGTATAAAGTGCTGAGATAGATGAACAAATAGGACCTGTGAAGCCAAACTTGCTGAGTGTTGCTTTTAGGTACCCCCAGTGATCCCGATCAAATGCTTTTTCAACATCAGAAGCTCTGTGGGCACCTCCTGAGTCTCCAAAATCCTGAGAAGATTATACATTCTACGGGTGTCATCTGGGGCTTGCCTTCCCTTCACAAATCCTACTTGGTCTGCTTTTATTAAGTGGGGAATAACTTCTGCTAAGCGGTTGGCTAACATTTTTTTTATATATTTTCAAGTCCATTTTGAGGAGGGATATAGCGAGGAAGTTTTGAGGGGTATCTGTTTTTTCCCCTGGTTTTGGAAGGGCCACTATAACCACTTGTAGGATCTCTTCCGGGAATGAGGTAGAAGTTGTAACTTTGTGAAAGAGCTTGTTCATATATGGCACTAGTGTGTTTTGAAAGGCTTTATAATACTCGACCGAGAAGCCGTCAGCTCCTGGTGATTTATTGGGAGGTAGTGACTGGATGGCTTGGAGAATTTCTCAGTCTGAAATGGCAGAGTTTAAGTACTGCAACTCATTAGTATCTATGGACTGAAGTTTGGATGGAACACAGAAAATTATTGATATCTATGTCGGTGGGTTGAGGTGTTGAAGGATCCGCCTTTAAGTTGTATAGGTGTTTCTAGTATGTGCAGAATGCGTTGGCTATATCTAAAGGGTAATATACAAGTTTGGCCATGTTGGGATCAATGATATGGGAAAGCTGAGATTTTTGTTGTTTCTTCCGGATATAAGCAGCTAAGAATTTGCCAGCTTTGTTTTCCTGGGTATAGTGGGTGGCTTTGAGTCTCTGCAGGTATAGTTTATAATCGAAGATTAAATGTATACATATATCCGGTCTGGTTTGGAACAATGCAGAGTGTACCTGAGGGGTAGGATTAGATTTATGCTGCATTTCAAGGGATTTAAATTTAGCCAATAGTGAAGTCAATGCTTGCAATTTCCTCTTCTTTTCTCTTGATGCTGCCTGGAGGAGCAAGCATCTACTGTGTGCTTTGTGGGCGCAACACAGAAAAAAAAATAGAGGTGTCAGGCGTATCGTTATAAAAGAAAAAATCCTTAATCTGATCCTGCAACCTACTCCTATATTTTGGATTATTAAGTATGGATGCATTGTTATGCCACAGATGCACTGGCGCCACAGTATTTTGCTCTTTAGCCACTTGCTGACCAGCCGCCGTAGTTGTACTGTGACAGAATGGCACGGCTGGGCGAAATTATGTTATGTAATGTGTACTCCCCGCTCGCCCCCCTCGAGCCAATGTGAGTGCCCAGCATTGCCGATCACTGCCGGACTCCCTCAATCCCCGCTGACACGCGGAAAACGGGGATCTGTGTGTTAAACACACAGTTTCTTGTTCTCTGAGGGGTGAACAGACAGACTATTCCGAGTATGAACAACGATCTGTCATCTCCCCTGCACAGCCCCCCTTCAGTTAAAACACACACTAGGGAACACATTAACCCCTTGCTCGCCCACTAGTGTTAACCCCTTCACTGCCAGTGACATTTTTACAGTATTCAATGCATTTTTATAAGTATTTAAAGTAGGGAATAGGTGGCACTGCCTGTGAACTGAAAAGTGATAATAATAAACCCCCCCTTCCCGGGTAGGTAATGAAAGGTGACATAGTGAATCCCCCTTATCAGGTAGGTGATAAAAACAATGAAATCCTGGGGCCTTATTTACTGCTCCAGGTCTCCCAAAAACCCAGTGTAGTGATCATGAATTACTACTAAGTGCAAATATATCAAAACGATAAACATAAACAATAACATTTATAAATAGAATTCAGCCTGCACCCATATATATATATATACAGCCACATTCAGCGGTGATCAAAGGAAGTCCACCTCAAAGAGGTATTGGATCACTCTTCAAAGTGGTCTGGGTGTTCAGAGTGTTCTTCAACTCAGTGCAAAAAAACAAAAAACTAAAAACTATATATATATATATATATATATATATATATATATATATATATATATATATATATATATATATATATACAGAGAGAAAGAGATAAAAATGAAAATATATTAGGCAGTCCAAAGAATCATTCCACATGACTGATGTTATTTCAAAATGACTTTTGTGCTTGATTCCAATCCACAGATCAAAATAGTAAGGTGACTGTTGTGCTCCCCCTTTTAGATCCCTACTCGCCAGATGCTGGTACCCCTACAGGTCTAAAGTGCATGAGTAAGACTGCCGGATCGATTGTTCCCTCCCTGTGCACATCCTGGGGGAGTCCAGAGCATCCAGGTCCTCTGGGGGGCGGTTTCCTATGATGCTGCTGTCACTGGATCTGGGGTTGTAATTTTAAACGTGTCCTCAAGTAAAAAAGAGATGGGCTCCAAATTTTGTAATTATGGATAGACTTTTTATTAAGAATAAAGATGCCAACAAAGTTGTGAAAAAACATAGAACCTATGAAAAGCTCCCTTAGTGGAGGAATAAGTGGTGTCAAATTCGACTCCACTGAACTTTAAAAATGAGTGTTCTCGGGGCTTCGGGCATGTCGAATCTCCGAGACCTCCTAGAAGCTACAAGAGCCATATACAGTGCCAGGGGTAAGGCGAATCGATCACTACACCCTTTGGGCACCTCATGGGCAAAATCGGCCAGCAACAGCAGTACTATAAACTGGCCACGCACAGAGACAAACATGGACTGATATATTACTAGGCTGCAAACCTCTGACTCGAGTTCTCCCGCGGACCCCTTCGCCACAATGGACCTGCTTCTGGAGACAGAAGATGTCGATAACCATCCACCAGCTACCACCCAGATCCCAGCTTCTACCGCCTCTTCTCCACAGGAGGTTCTCATCCCAGTTATCCTGGATGCCAAGCTGGATGCTAAGCTGAAGCTTCTACACCAACAGATCACCCATACCGTCCCAGTAGACGTGAGCAAGTTATCAGCAGAACTAAGAGGGGAAATAAACCAAATTGGGGAACGTACTCATGCCCTTGAATACAAACTTGATGAAATAGTTAATTATGTGCAGGCCATTGAGGAGGAAAACAATAACCTTAGACATTCAGTGTCCCAGCTACAATTGTAGCAAGAGGACTTAGAAAACAGGGACAGAAGTCAGAACTTGCGCTTCTGAGGTATCCCTAAAACAGTAGGAGACCCCGATTTGCACCCTTACCTACTGGGTCTTTTTAATACCCTGGCCCCCGTGTTAGTGGATGTGGACTGGCACCTTGATAGGGCCCACCAATCTTTGGGCCCAAAACTTCCGGCTGGAGCTAGACCCAGAGATGTTATTGTGAGGTTTCACTATTATGACAGCAAAGAGGCACTAACCCTGGCCACATAAAATAAATCTCAGGTTGCATACAAAGGGGCAAAATTACAGATCTTCAGCAACCTCTCACCCATTACCCTTGCCAAGTGGAGGAATCTACGCCCAATCACGTCTCATTTGCAACACCATCAAATGCCATATTAGCCTTTTACCTCGTTGTATCCAAAGATGGCGTCCAACACTGTCTCCATGACCTTCAAGAGGGTGAAGCTTTCATTAAAAGCCTCGGTCTCCTCCCTATACCCAAAGAAGACCTAATACTTCCTCAGGTCCAGGCTTGTCCATTCCCTACCACTCCTAGTCGTGTCTGGACCCCTGTGAGGAGCCGATCGAAGAAACAACTATCCACATCTCAATGTACATGAATTTCCAAGCAACCTCCTTGATACCCTTACATCGAACTCTCTGGCTCAAAATTGTTTCTGATACCTCCATTGTCCAAGAGAAACACAGATCAGTGCTCTGGACTATAAGTTTCATAAGTTACCCCGTATATTACTTGGGTAATGTTTTCCCAACCCATGGGGTGTTAATGTTTTAGTCATTACCATTGTGTTGACAGTTGTTCCTGTTTTTTTTTTTTCTGACGATTTTCTTTTTTTTATTTAATATATTGGAATCTCTCCTGTCTTTTACAGCTGCTGTCAAGTTCATGAGGAGAGTAGATGGATCCCCTGCCTCTCTCCTTGGAATCCCATTATGGAGGTCCTCATGTGTCCTTACTTCAGGGCCTCCTGAGACATGGCTATGTCTCAGGCACTCAAACACAGGTTTTCTTTTTTTTTTTTTTCTGGTCTTGTCATGTGTTTATGACTTTGTTTTTTTTTCCATGTCCATGCTCAGATGCCAGCTCTGTAGGCTGAGGTCGCTAATTTTTATTATTTCTTTTTTTTTTATTTGTGCTGTTTTTCTCTCTACATGGTATATTGGTTATTGCTCAGGTACCGAGAGGCTAATCTGTCCATCTGTGATCTTACCCAACCTCATACCAATTTGTTATGCCTTCTATGTTTTTTTTTTTTCTTATTTTTTTTTTTTTATGAAAGTATCACACAAATGGCATTAAGGATCATGTCATACAATGTAAAGGGTCTGGGCTCCAATCAGAAACGTTGGGTGGTTCTGAAGGAGTTTAGATCCTCAGGAACAGATGTGATAATGATAAAGGATGAGCCAAACACCCCCCGTTTCGGTTCGCACCAGAACCTGCAAACAGACCTAAACTTCGTGTGAACTTTAGAACCCTATTAAAGTCTATGGGACTCGAACGTTCAAAATCTAAAGTGCTAATTTTAAAGGCTAATATGCTTAAAGTGAAACAATAAAAGTGTAATATTCCTTTAAATGTTGTACCTGGTGGGTATGTATAGTATGCCTGTAAAGGGGGAGCATGTTTCCTGTGCTTAGAACTGTCCCTGCCCAAAGTGTGATTTCTGCAGGAAAAAAAGTAATTTAAAATCACTCGCGGCTATAATGAATTGTCTGCTCCCCGTAATACAGAGAAGTCATTGCAATTCATTGATAAAAAAAAGCGTGGGGTTCCCCCAAATTCAATTACCAGGCCCTTCAGGTCTGGTATGGATATTAAGGGGAACCCGGTGTCAAATTTTTAAAAAAATGAGGTGGGGTTCCCCCTAAATATCCATACAAACCCTTCAGGTCTGGTATGGATTTTAAGGGGAACTCCATGCCAAATTAAAAAAAAAATGGTGTGGAGCTCCCCCTAAATCCATACCAGACCCTTTATCCGAGCACGCAACCTGGCAGGCCACAGGAAAAGAGGGGGGAATAGAGAGCGCCCCCCCTCCTGAACCGTACCAGGCCACATGCACTCAACATTGGGAGGATGCTTTGGGGGTCACAGACCCCTCAAAGCATATTGTCCCCATGTTGACAAGGGCCTCATCCCCACAACCCTGGCCATTGGTTGTGGGGGTCTACGGGCAGGGGGCTTATCAGAATCTGGAAGCCCCCTTTAACAAGGGGACCCCCATATCCCAGCCCCCCTGTTTGAAATGGTAAGGGGGTACAAAAGTACCCCTACCATTTCACAAAGAAAGTGTAAAAGAATGTTAAAAAAGACAAACACACTTTGAAAAAAGACTCCAGCTGTGGTAATCCACTCTTGCTATCCAGCGACGGATGATCATCTCTCCAGTGTCCAGTGATGGCTGATCTGATCCAGCGACGGGTGATCTCTCAGTCCAGCGCAGTGAAGTCCATCCATCCTTCCTCTGTCTCCACTGGCGGAGACATTGCGGGATCCCGGCAGCCTGACATTTCTTATATGAAACCTGCGTTACATCAGAGGGGGGCGGGGTCACCCATACATCATTGGGGAAGCCAGGCTTCCTCACTTGTATCAGAGGGGGGCGGGGTCAGGTGACGTGTGGCCCCACCCTCCTCATATAAGAAATGTCAGGCTGCCAGGATCCCGCAGTGTTTCTGCCAGTGGAGACAAAGGAAGGATGGATGGACTGCGCTGCGCTGGACGGTAGACATGGGCGCCGTCAATAAATTAATTTCGTTCTGTTCCGTTTCAATTCGTATTAAAATTAATTCGTACTTCGTATTTCGTGTCCGAAATTCCGTTTCGTTTTGTTTCGTGCGAAATACGAATTGTCGTTAGGTTCGTTAACGTGTACGAACGTTCTTACGATGAATTTAAAGGCAAAAATATACCTCAATGTGACAGTCGATGCTGATGGAAGTTTGGTTTTTATCTGAAATACGAAATTCCGTTTAAAAATTTCCTATCCGAAATACGAAGTTTCATTAGATGAGAAAGAGAGAAGCGGATTGTCTGCCATGCACCGCTGGTCCAGTTTGCGCCTGCTCCTCCTGGGGCTGCTTATTATGAGGGGCTCCCACCATCCCTGTTTTATGCTGACTTCCTCCTGGGGCTGCTTATTATGAGGGGCTCCCACCATCCCTGTGCTGTGCTGACTTCCTCCTGGGGCTGCTTATTATGAGGGGCTCCCACCATCCCTGTGCTATGCTGACTTCCTCCTGGGGCTGCTTATTATGAGGAGCTCCTACCATCCCTGTGCTGTGCTGACTTCCTGCTGGGGCTGCTTATTATGAGGGGCTTCGACCATCCCTGTGCTATGCTCACTTCCTCCTGGGGCTGCTTATTATGAGGGGCTCCCACCATCCATGTGCTATACTGACTTCCTGCTGGGGCTGCTAATTATGAGGGGCTCCCACCATCCCTGTGCTGACTTCCTCCTGGGGCTGATTATTATGAGGGGCTCCCACCATCCCTGTGCTACGCTGACTTCCTGCTAGGGCTGCTTATTATGAGGGGCTCCCACCATCCCTGTGCTGTGCTGACTTCCTCCTGGGGCTGCTTATTATGAGAGGCTCCCACCATCCCTGTGCTGTGCTGACTTCCTGCTGGGGCTGCTTATTATGAGGGGCTCCCACCATCCCTGTGCTGTGCTGACTTCCTGCTGGGGCTGCTTATTATGAGGGGCTCCCACCATCCCTGTGCTATGCTGACTTCCTGCTGGGGCTGCTTATTATAAGGGGCTCCCACCATCCCTGTGCTATGCTGACTTCCTCCTGGGGCTGCTTATTATGAGGGGCTCCCACCATCCATGTGCTATGCTGACTTCCTGCTGGGGCTGCTTATTATGAGGGGCTCCCACCATCCATGTGCTGTGCTGACTTCCTGCTGGGGCTGCTTATTATGAGGGGCTCCCACCATCCCTGTGCTATGCTGACTTCCTCCTCGCATAAAGTCAATGCGACGACGACGACAACTGATCCGAAATCTGTAAACAAAAATTCGTATTGCGTACAGAATTCGGACGCACGGCAATTTGAATTTAGGATACTCCCGAGCGTACGAATTTTGGGAAATTCGTACGAATTTGAGATTCATACGAAACGAAACGCACATGTCTACTGGACGGAGAGATCACCCGTCGCTGGATCAGATCAGCCATCGCTGGACCCCGGAGAGATGATCATCCGTCGCTGGATAGCAAGAGTGGATTACCACAGCTGGAGTCTTTTTTCAAAGTGTGTTTGTCTTTTTTAACATTCTTTTACACTTTCTTTGTGAAATGGTAGGGGTACTTTTGTACCCCCTTACCATTTCAAACAGGGGGGCTGGGATATGGGGGTCCCCTTGTTAAAGGGGGCTTCCAGATTCTGATAAGCCCCCTGCCCGTAGACCCCCACAACCAATGGCCAGGGTTGTGGGGATGAGGCCCTTGTCAACATGGGGACAATATGCTTTGAGGGGTCTGTGACCCCCAAAGCATCCTCCCAATGTTGAGTGCATGTGGCCTGGTACGGTTCAGGAGGGGGGGCGCTCTCTAGTCCCCCCTCTTTTCCTGTGGCCTGCCAGGTTGCGTGCTCGGATAAAGGGTCTGGTATGGATTTAGGGGGAGCTCCACGCCATTTTTTTTTAAATTTGGCATGGAGTTCCCCTTAAAATCCATACCAGACCTGAAGGGTTTGTATGGATATTTAGGGGGAACCCCACCTCATTTTTTTTAAAATTTGACGCCGGGTTCCCCTTAATATCCATACCAGACCTGAAGGGCCTGGTAATTGAATTTGGGGGAACCCCACGCTTTTTTTTATCAATGAATTGCAATGACTTCTCTGTATTACGGGGAGCCGACAATTCATTATAGCCGCGAGTGATTTTAAATTACTTTTTTTCCTGCAGAAATCACACTTTGGGCAGGGACAGTTCTAAGCACAGGAAACATGCTCCCCCTTTACAGGCATACTATACATACCCACCAGGTACAACATTTAAAGGAATATTACACTTTTATTGTTTCACTTTAAGCATATTAGCCTTTAAAATTAGCACTTTAGATTTGATGGATAAGAAGAGTGGATTACCACCCCTGGAATCCTTTTTTTTTTAATAAAGGACTTTTTCAAAAGTGTTTTTTGTCTTTTTTACCATACTTTTACACTTTCTTTGTGAAATGGTAGGCCCTTACCATTTCAAAAGGGGGGGCAGGATCTGGGGTCCCCTTGTTAAAGGGGGCTTCCAGATCCTGATAAGCCCCCGCCCGCAGAACCCCACAACCACCGGCCAGGGTTGTGGGGATGAGGCCCTTGTCCTCATCAACATGGGGACAAGGTGCTTTCAGGGGTCACAGACCCCCAAAGCATCCTCCCAATGTTGAGAGCATGTGGCCTGGTATGGTTCAGGAGGGGGGACACTCTCTCTTACCCCCCTCTTTTCCTGTGGCTTACCAGGTTGCCTGTTTGGATAAAGGGACGTATGGATATTTAGGGGGAACCCCACATAATTTTTTTTAATTTGACACAGGGTTCCCCTTAATATCCATACCAGACCTGAAGGGCCTGGTAATTGAATTTGGGGGGACCCCACACTTTTTTTTTTTTAATCAATGACTTTCAATGACTGATCTCTGTATTACGGGAGCCGACAATTCATTATAGCCGCAAGTGATTTTAAATTACTTTTTTTCCTGCAGAAATGTGCAGGGATAGTTCTAAGCACGGAAAACATGCACCCCTTTACAGGCATACTATACACACACCCCAGGTATGAAATTTAAAGGAATATTATACTTTTATTGTTTCACTTTAAGCATTATTAAAATCACGAAAAAACTGCTGTTTTTAAAACTTGTTTTGCGTTTATACATGTCCCCTGGGGCAGGACCTAGGTCTCCAAACTTTTTAGGAAAGTAACTTGCATATTAGCCTTTAAAATTAGCACTTTGGATTTCTCCCATAGACTTGTACAGGGTGTTCTGCGGCTTTTTGAATTTGCCACGAACACCCCAAATTTTTCACTGTTCGCTGAACAGGCGAACAGGCAATGTTCGACTCGAACATGAGTTCGACTCGAACTCGAAGCTCATCCCTAATAATGATCCAAGAGACACATTTTCGTGCAGACGCTCGCTCAAATTTGCCTCATATTTTTTCCCCATCTCCTACCTTGCCTCTGACTCCCCAGGCATGGCAGGAGTAGCAATCCTGATTAGCAAATTGTGTCCTATTAAGGTTAAAAATGCCCAAGCGGACCCTCATGGGAGGTTTCTCATCCTAGACTGTGATTATATGAACTCCTCCTTCACCCTAGTCAATCTATATACAATCTATATACTCCCAATACTGGCCAGATTGATTTCCTCAACAAACCTTTTGACTCCAGCTCTCAACCCTGAGGGGGAACTTCAATTTGGTCATGCTCCCCACTAGAGATAGACAAACTCTGTTTAACGGTACTCCCTCAAAGAAATCTACATCCCAAGCAAATTTATTGCGTAAATGTATTAGATCCCAACAACTTTTTAACTCATGGAGTATCAAACACCCTTCCTCTAAGCAATTCACATTCTATTCCATGGCCCATAAAATGTACTCACCACTGGACCATTTCTTTATTTCTGCCCCACTCATCCCCTATGTTACTGAGTCTGACATATCCCCCATTACATGGTCCGACCATGCTCCCATCATGTTAGATTTTGTGCTTTCCCAGACCCACACTAGGTCATGTCATTGCTTTCACAAACTAAATTGGCAACAGGCCTAAAAGAATTCGTTCAGCTTAATGTAGGGTCTGTACCCAATTTTTCTACTCTGTGGGAGGCTCACAAGGCTATTTTTCATGGTGAGTTCTTAGTAGAGAGTTCTTGTCTGAAAGAATACAACAATAGACTTTTGCAGTCCCTGTCGGTCGCTCTGGTGACTGCTAAACGACAGCTGTTGTGCAGTCCCACAGTGTTGAAGCTAAGTAAGGTTACTGTCACGGTACTACTTACAGTGAACCCACAGGCGAGCAGGTGACACGGGATCCCCCAGGGCATGGAATCTAAGAGCCAGCCGGTGTTCCGCCATGGACCCTCTCACGAAGGTTTGGACTTAGCTGCGTGCTGACCCCAGGTCACAACCCCCGGGTTCACCCTGATCGCCAGGGAAGTACCATTAGACAGTGTAGACAAGGATGGATGGATGAAGCAAGGAGAGCCACATAGTAATTCAAGGTCAGGGCGGGCTGCAGACAACGTAATCAGAACAAGATGGGTCGGTACACAAAAGATCAGTTCACGAGAAGTCAGGTAAAACAGGTTACACAGGGGAGCTTCAGAAACAAACGTTGCTCAAGCAATGGTAGCTAGTTAGGAAGGGATTTAAATAGAGAAGCCCATGAGGGGCTGGACAGGAAGTAGCAGGAAGGAAACATATATTAGGCAACAGGTGAAGGGCGGCGACAACAGATGCCAGCCAACCCACTGCAGTAAAGGTGAGACACAGATCAGCTCCGCAGCTGATCTGTGACAGTTACCTCCCTTAGAGAACAAATATTTCAATAAGCCCCATAATGAATCCGTACAAGATTGCCAAATTTGACCCTTCAACATCTCCTACATGCTGGAGAAACTGTATGCATCCAGGTACCCTCTTCCATATACTTTGGAACTGTGAAATTATCCTCTTTTTGGGCGGAGGTCTTCTTCATATTCCAACAGGTGACAGGGCTGCAGATTCCACAATCTCCCTCGTTAGCAATTCTAAATGTAGGAATTGATACTATCCCACAGCCCTATAGAAATTCTCCACCCATTTATTCCTAGCGGCCAAGCACTGAAAATCCCAGGAACCTCCTGGAGTGATAGAAATTATATGCACACTATTTACGCACTACACCTATGAGAGCATGCTAGTACGCATAGACGGTAACTACACCACATTTATACCTCAATGGCAGGTGTGGGAAACCTGGTATAAAATCCACAGAACCAAATATGAATGAAACTGTCCCGTTCAGACATGTAGGATGGGATGACCACTTCTAACCATGATAGATTCTGGTTACCTCTTATTTACCACATTATCCCTGTTTATCCACAGTTCATGTAGTTCACACGGTTACATGTTTTCCTATTTTAGTTTGTTAACACTAACCCCAGGTGAATGTTAGCCGATGGAACTGTTTTATTGATAATAAGTCACATCACTAATCTAGTGGGTAAGACGCGTCTCCATTGGTCACAGTTAGCTCCCAAAGGGGTGACTGATGTGGGGAAGCCGACCCACATATATACGGTATATGAAGATTGACACTATGTTAAGACTATCTGTAAACAAGCTTCTGTTAGCTATACAGTGGTGTGAAAAAGTGTTTGCCCCCTTCCTCATTTCCTGTTCCTTTGCATGTTTGTCACACTTAAGTGTTTCGGAACATCAAACCAATTTAAACAATAGTCAAGGACAACACAAGTAAACACAAAATGCAATTTGTAAATGAAGGTGTTTATTATTAAAGGTGAAAAAAAATCCAAACCATCATGGCCCTGTGTGAAAAAGTGATTGCCCCCTTGTTAAAACATACTATAACTGTGGTTGTCCACACCTGAGTTCAATTTCTCTAGCCACACCCAGGCCTGATTATTGCCACACCTGTTCACAATCAAGGCATCACTTAAGTAGGAGCTGCTTGACACAGTAAGGTCCACCAGAAGATCCTTAAAAGCTACACATCATGCCGAGACCCAAAGAAATTCAGGAACAATTGAGAAAGAAAGTAATTGAGATCTATCAGTCTGGAAAGGGTTATAAAGCCATTTCCAAAGCTTTGGGAATCCAGCGAACCACAGTGAGAGCCATTATCCACAAATGGCGAAGACATGGAACAGTGGTGAACCTTCCCAGGAGTGGCCGGCCGCCCAAAATTACCCCAAGAGCGCAGCGACGACTCATCCAAGAGGTCACAAAAGACCCCACAACAACTTCCAAGGAACTGCAGGCCTCACTTGCCTCAGTTAAGGTCAGCGTTCATGCCTCCACCATCAGGAAAAGACTGGGCAAAAATGGCCTGCATGGCGGAGTTCCAAGGAGAAAACCACTGCTGAGCAAAAAGAACATCAAAGCTCGTCTCAATTTCTCCACAACGCATCTTGATGATCCCCAAGACTTTTGGGACAACATTCTGTGGACCGATGAGACAAAAGTGGAACTCTTTGGAAGGTGTGTGTCCAAGTATATCTGGCGTAGAAGGAACACTGCATTTCATAAAAAGAACATTATACCAACAGTAAAATATGGTGGTGGTAGTGTGATGGTCTGGGGCTGTTTTGCTGCTTCAGGACCTGGAAGACTTGCCGTGATAAAAGGAACTATGAATTCTGCTGTCTACCAAGAGATCCTGAAGGAGAATGTCCGACCATCTGTTCGTGTACTCAAGCTGAAACCAACTTGGGTTCTGCAGCAGGACAATGATCCTAAACACACCAGCAAGTCCACCACCGAATGGCTGAAGAAAAACAAAATGAAGACTTTGGAGTGGCCTAGCCAAAGTCCTGACCTGAATCCTATTGAGATGTTGTGGTATGACCTTAAAAAAGGCCGTTCATGCTTGAAAACCCTCTAATGTAACTGAATTAGGACAATTCTGCAAAGATGAGTGGGCCAAAATTCCTCCAGGACGCTGTAAAAGCCTCATTGCACGTTATCGCAAACGCTTGGTTGCAGTTGTTGCTGCTAAGGGTGGCCCAACCAGTTATTAGGTTTAGGTGGCAATCACTTTTTCACACAGGGCCATGATGGTTTGGATTTTTTTTCACCTTTAATAATAAACACCTTCATTTACAAATTGCATTTTGTGTTTACTTGTGTTGTCCTTGACTATTGTTTAAATTGGTTTGATGTTCCGAAACACTTAAGTGTGACAAACATGCAAAGGAACAGGAAATGAGGAAGGGGGCAAACACTTTTTCACACCACTGTACACCTGTACGCTCTGTTACTCACCACTCAAAAATGTGTTATGTGACATTCACCTTTGTAAGTTGAAAAAGTTAATAAACACTATTTGAAAAAAAAATAAGAAATAAGCCCCATAAGATATTAGTCAATATACTGCATCCGCGTCTATTTAACTCATTCCCTGACTTTCTTTCCCAAGCTGACAGAACCAAAACCCATTTCCCCCAAGAGATCTCCAAAATCTTTGGTAAATTTTACCACAAACTATACAATTGTTTAACTCCTGACAACAATTTCAATTTCACCCAGGGAAAATTTGAGGAATTCTTTGCCAGCCTAAAGCTTCCAAAATTTACCTCAGCAGACTAGGGATGAGCTTCGTGTTCGAGTCGAACATATGTTCGACTCGAACATCGGCTGTTCGCCCGTTCGGCTACTTCCGAACGTTATGGGCCATTCGCGCCAAATTCGTGTGGCGCTCACGGCCCACAATGCACTGCACTCACTACCTCCAGGTGCAGGGAGTGGCTATGGGGACCAAATGTGCCCCCTCTTATGCTAACCTGTACCTGGGGGGTGGGAGCGTCACATTTTCCATCGTGAGGATTTAGCGGAATATCTTTGTCAGATTCCGGTCTGGCACAGATATATAGATGACATTTTCCTCATTTGGACAGGAACTGAAGCTGAGCTATCCACCTTTATGGAATTGCTCAAGACCAATACTTATAATTTAAAATTCACCATGGAAAAAAGCAAGTCGTCCATTACTTTTTTGGACATCCAAATCTACGCCAATGACAAAGGCGAAATTGGTTCCACTCTTTTTAGGAAACCCTCGGCTGCGAATACCGTCCTGCATGCCTCCAGCTCGCACCCAAAGCCATTGGTGACTAGCATCCCCTATGGACAATATCTCCGTCTCAAACGCAACTGTAGTAGTGCAACTGATTTTGAATATGAGGCTAAACAACTAAAAAAGCGTTTACAGCAGCGTGGCTACAGTAATAAATGCTTGAAAAGAGCATATGCTAGAGCAAACAAACATGTCAGATCCTCTCTTTTGCATGATAATAAACCTATTCAATCAAATGAAAGAGTGAGACTGATCACCCGTTATTGTGCTCAGCATTTCCAGATACGAGATATTTTAAGTAAACACTGGCATCTTTTACTGGGTGACCCGAAGATCTCAAAATTCTTAAGGGCCCATCCAGAGATAACTTTTAGAAAATCCCGATCAATCAAAGATACATTGGTCAGGAGCCATTTTGTCCCTTCAACTCTTACACCCTCAAAATCGGCACTTGGGTCCAGGCCGTGTCATAAGTGCAGTTTCTGCAGGCACATTTTTGCCTCGGACTCAATTCTGTTACCGAATAATCGACTGTACAAACCTAGATTCTCTGTCACCTATACATCGGTAGGCATTGTATACATTATGATTTGTGAATGCGGCGCCTACTACGTAGGCAAGACAAAAAGGCCTTTCTTTCACCGCATCAGGGATCATGTCTCCCTGGTGCGGGGAAAGAAAATGGAGACCCCCATTAGTCGCCATATGGGCCTTTTTCATAATTTTGACGACATCAAAATGCATTTTTTTGCTTTGGAACACGTTAGTCCAGGTGACAGAGGAGGCAACTACAATCAGATCCTTTTGCAGCGAGAGGCCCGCTGGATCTTTGACCTTAGGGCCACGGATGCACCGGGCCTCAATGAAGCCTTCAGCTTTAAACCCTTTTTATAGGGTCATTTGATTATAATATTCACCCTTTTTTTTTTTTCTCCTCCCTGCATCTGTAAATCTCTCCGAGTTTGCCAATGCTCCAATTAGCTAAAGTTCTTGAATATTCTAAAAACAATTTTATTAATTTATTTTTGTGAATCTTTTGAATTCATCACAATTTTACATTTCAATAGGAGATTTGCCGCCTTTGTTTTGAACTGGGTCTCTGTATGGGCGCCCCGGGGAACTAGAAACATTTCTGTTGTGACCTGTTAATCAATCAGCGTCTCAACCTTCAGTGTTCCCCATATCAATGGGATTTTTTAGCTGTCACCGCTTCTATTTTTCTTTACAATTATTTTTTTACTATCATCATTATTACAGCCAATTTTAGATTAACAATTCTTGCTCGCTATAGGATGCCCATGCATTAGTTGATCTATATTTCATTTATTATCATATCTTGATGTTACAATTATAGCAATTAGATCTGTTGCTTAGATGTAAACGACTTTCAGTTTAAACAATTTTTATTTCATTTTATTTCATTTTACTATATTTCTTTTGGAATATTGTCTCTATTGAAAATCTTGCGAGCTGTTTCTCCTCTTGGCTGTATTCACTTACTCAGTAGGCTAGGAACAGGCATTTGACACAGCACGCTATCATAGATGTGCGCCCTTTGTGTCGGCTGCACTGTTCTTCATTGATCTGCTTGACAAGTAGGTCATCGGCCTCTTTTAAAATGGCCGCTCTGGCTTCTCACGCCGTGCGGAACACTACTGCGTGACCGCACGAGCCTGTGCCTTGTCCTGGATCTTCTAAAATGGCCGCTGAGGCATCGGTACGTGGTGCGCCCTACACGTGGAGCCGCGACGTGATGTCCGCGCATGCGCACCTCCTCGCAATTGCAAGAATTCCGGCACCAGCCCTTCCTTCCCCTTGCTCTGTCTCCGCCCGCAGCTCGGCGGTGACGTCAGACGCCGCCGAGCTGGAGAGGCTTAAAACTTCTCATTCCCATCAGTTGCCTCTTGGCATTTGATGGGATTAGACGCATACCTGCAAATACCAGGCAGCCAATATGGGTAAGCCTATTGAACACTCCAGCTATTATCTATATCTTAAGCCATGATCCTGTTAGTGACCCATTTTAGTGGGTCCTACTTGAAGCTTTTTTTGTGATTGCGTATTCATCCTTTCATTATAATAGATCCCTCTCTAAGTGTAATTTCCTTTCTTTGTCTTAGCTTTAACCATTACGCCTGTTTCTAACACATCATATGGATTTTGACTTTGACACACCATTGAAGCCCATCAAATCTTTTTCAGTAATTTCCATTGATTCAACACTATTACCTGGGTAATTACTATATTACGATATATTTGCTTAAACTCAAATTGGCCCCTCTTTCTTTATAGGGTCCAATATATTTCTCCTTCTCTTTTTTGTATTCTTTGACTGTGTTATTCCTCTCTGCAGATTCCCAATAGGCGACGAATTTCTCCTGTTCTGCGATTTTATCGCTAAAATGATTACAGATTTTCCAACACTGTCCTAAAATTATTTTCGTTTGATACTTTGGATTTGTTGATTCGTGGAGCATTGGGCAATATCGGTGAGACACTCAACTACTGTAATAATTCTATGGTTTAATCATCTAAAATATATACGTATCTGTTTTAATAATTTAAATTTATGAAAAGATCATCAATATCAATTAATTGTTATTTACTTCATCAATTGTTGTTACTCTATGCACTAATTTATAGTAACATTCATGTTTTACTGTTTCATTACTCTAGTTCTGTGGCTGCTCAATCAGTTTTTCCTGAAGAAGCCCATTCCGGGCGAAACATGTTGAGAATGATTGCAGCTTGCCTTTTCTTCACTCTTCTTGTTTGGTAAAAAATGTGATTAAATACCAATATGCCTTTTCTTGCAAATTGATGTCAAATCATCGTTTTTATGAATGTTTAATTTATAATTGTGTATAGCATGAATAAAATTGTAATATTTTATATTTAAAAAAAATTCTTCGCAAATATTTTTTGATTTGATACCGTTAAAGTCCCTGGGGTTGGTGATTCCCCAGCCCCTCTTTGGCCCTTTTTCCTTTTTGTTGTATTTATAAACATTGGGACGTGGTATCCGGCCTGTTCAGATTCCCTCTCTCTCAAAAAACCTTTTTTTCTTAACGTCTATATAACAAACTATCTTGCTTGTTTTAAATAGAGCTTGCAGTCAGCGGTAGGAGCTTGTGCGTGCTGTCTGCGTGCTCTGAACCCAGTACACACCGCTATATCCACCTATATAGCAAACTATCTTGCTCGTTTTAAATAGAGCTTGCAGTCAGCGGTAGGAGCTTATGCGTGCTATCTGCGTGCTCTGAACCCAGTACACACTGCTATATCCACCTATATAGCAAACTATCTTGCTTGTTTTAAATAGAGCTTGCAGTCAGTGTTAGGAGCTTGTGCGTGCTGTCTGCGTGCTCTGAACCCAGTACACACCGCTATATCCACCTATATTGCAAACTATCTTGCTCATTTTAAATAGAGCTTGCAGTCAGAGGTAGGAGCTTGGGCATGCTATCTGCATGCTCTGAACCCAGTACACACTGCTATATCCAAATATATAGCAAACTATCTTGCTCGTTTTAAATAGAGCTTGCAGTCAGCGGTAGGTGCTTGTGCATGCTGTCTGCGTGCTCTGAACCCAGTACACACCGCTATATCCACCTATATAGCAAACTATTGTGCTCATTTTAAATAGAGCTTGCAGTCAGCGGTAGGAGCTTGTGCGTGCTGTCTGCGTGCTCTGAACCCAGTACACACCACTATATCCACCTATATAGCAAACTATCTTGCTCGTTTTAAATAGAGCTTGCAGTCAGTGGTAGGAGCTTGTGCATGCTGTCTGCGTGCTCTGAACCCAGTACACACGGCTATATCCACCTATATAGCAAACTATCTTGCTCGTTTTAAATAGAGCTTGTAGTCAGCGGTAGGAGCTTGTGCGTGCTGTCTGTGTGCTCTGAACCCAGTATACACCGTTATATCCACCTACGTAGCTCTTCTCTATTTGAGCCATCTGCCATTTGCAGGAGTTATTGGAAGTTGTGTGTGCCTCCAGCACAATATACACTACCCAATTGCTGTTTTTCCAACTCCCTTCAGGCCATTACCATGTCTGGAAGGCCAGCAAGGAGAGACAGACAGGCGCGAGCCGATAAGAGGGCAAGCAGGCTCTGTGTCTAGAGACAACAGTGCTGGTCGTGGACGCGGTGCATCGTCATCATCAGCACGTGGCCATGGGAAACGCTTGTCCTTCTTTTCGGCAGCTGGACATGTTGAGCCGCAACATGCCAACGACTTGGTAGAGTGGATGACCAAGCCCTCTTTATCTTCCTCATCCTCTCTCACCCAGTCTCAGGGTACTAGCAAAGCAGCTGCCAACGCATCGTCTTCCCTCCTCTCAATGTCATCATCAGTGACTCCTTCCCTAGACCCACCACGTCCTCCTGAGGAGTCTCCTGAACTCTTTGAGCACAGTGTTGGGTACATGCTCCAGGAGGATGCCCAGTGTTTTGTAGGCTCTGATGATGATACTCAGCTAGAGGAAGGCAGTAGCGTGAATGCAGAGAGAGGGGATGCTCAAGAAGGACAGCAATCTGGCAGTCATGTTCCACAAGCTGCAGCATACTGCCAGGTTTGCTCCAGCGATGAAGAGGGAGGGGATGATGAGGGCACTGACTCCACGTGGGTGCCTGGTAGGAGAGAGGAGGAGGAGGAGGCACATGTCCAACGAGGCAGGATGCCCTCCGGGGGCCAGCTTAGGGGCAGCACACCGACTAAATCACACCGCAGAGCTCCGCCTGTGCAGGGCGCTGCCTCTGCGCATTATTCTAAAAGTTCTTTGGTGTGGGCCTTTTTTGAGACAAGTGCATCAGATCACACCGCTGCTATTTACAACATATGTCTCAAGCGTATCTCGTGTGGCCAAAACATCAGACGCTTGGGCACCACATGCTTGACCAGATATATGTTGACCTGCCATGCAGCTCGTTGGCAAGCGTACCTCAAAGACCCACACCAAAGAACAAAGCGGACCTCTCCTTGCTCCTCATCAGCTGGCATCTCCAACCCCACTAGACCTTCAGTCATCTCTGAAACCTGCTCTGAGAGGAATGAAGGCGTAGAATTAGGTGTGTCACAGCCAAGTGCTTCCGGGAACTCTGCTAGCAGTACACCCACGTCCGATTATAGCAGGCAAATGTCCCTGCCCCAGCTGCTGGATCGGCGAAAGAAGTTCACTCCCAGCCATCCACATGCCCAGCGGTTGAATGCTAGCTTGGCTAAATTGCTAGCACTTCAACTGCTGCCTTTTCAGTTGGTAGACTCGGCCCCCTACCGTGAGTTTGTACAATGTGCGGTTCCTCAGTGGCAGGTCCCCAAACGCCACTTTTTCTCACGGAAAGCGATTCCGGCTCTCTACCGGCATGTGAAAGGCAATGTCCTTGCTTCGCTGGACAGGGCGGTCAGCGGTAAGGTGCATATTACCGCTGACTCATGGTCCAGCAGGCATGGACAGGGACGTTACCTGTCTTTCACTGCCCATTGGGTCACTCTTCTGACAGCTGGGAAGGATGCAGGACAAGGTGCAGTAGTGTTGGAGGTTGTTCCGCCACCATGCCTCCAAAATGCTACTATTGGTTGTGACACACCTCTCTCCTCAACCCCCTCCTCTTCTTCTACCTCCATGGCCTCTTCCAGTGCTCTGTCCTCAGAACCAGCGGTGCTCCGTAGGCATTCCAGGGGATACGCAAGTACGCAGGCAAAACGATGCCATGCCGTGCTTGTGCTGGTTTGTTTGGGGGACAGGAGCCACACTGGGGCGGATGTTTTGTCATGTGCCATGTGCCCTGTGTAGCTCACGTCCTTAACCTGGTCCAAAAGGAGTTGAACCTGCCCAAGAACCGCCTTATATGTGACATGCCCATCAGGTGGAACTCAACATTGGCCATGCTGCAGCAGCTGCACACGCAGCAGAGGGCCATCATTGAGTACCTGTGCGACTACGGCACCAGGACAGGGTCAGGGGAGCTCGGTTTTTTCTCACCACACCAGTGGGGCATGATCAGGGATGCATGCACTGTCCTGTCACCATTTGAGGAGGCCACAAGGATGGTGAGCAGTGACAGTGCATGCATCAGTGACACTGTACCTCTTGTCCACCTCTTGGAGCATACGCTGCGTTGAATAATGGACAGGGCACTTGAGGCAGAACAGAGGCAGGAAGAGGAGAACTTCCTTGCTTCTCAAGGCCCCTTTTATCCAGACAGTGTTCCTGCTGTGACACCCATCACACAGGAAGAGGATGAGGAGGAGGAAGAGGAGGTGGAGGATGATTGTGTCAGCATGGAGGTGGAGGCTGGCACTCAGCATCAGCAGCAGCAGCAGCAGTCTTGTAGGGATGATTTACAGTCCCAAGAAACCCGTGGACTTGTACGTGGCTGGGAGGAGGTAGCTGCGGATCATGTTGTCCTTAGTGACCCAGAGGACTCTGGACTGAATGCCTCAGCTAACCTACGCTGCATGCCCTCCCTGATCCTGCAAAGCCTGCGGAAGGATCCTCGTATTCTTCGGATCAAGGAGAGGGACCATTACTGGCTGGCCACTCTCCTTGATCCACGGTACAAGGGCAAGGTTGCCGACCTTATCTTACCATCGCAGAGGGAGCAGAGGATGAGACATCTCCGGGAGGCCTTGCAGAAAGGCCTGTGCAACGCGTTCCCAGAGACTGGGAGGTTACAAACTCCTGGTCCTGGACAACGTGTTGCTGAGGCATCAGTCAGAAGGAGCGGTGGAGAAGGTGGCTGTCTGACTGATGCTTTCAGACAATTTTTTAGTCCGCAGCCCCAAGGTATGATCGGTTCCAGCAACCATCGCCAGCGTCTGATTTTACATGGTGCAGGAATACCTAGGGGCAAGGTCAGACTTGGACACCTTTCCCCCCGAAAATACTCTGGCTTACTGGGTCTTGAGTAGGGATGAGCTTCGAGTTCGAGTCGAACCCATGTTCGACTCGAACATTGCCTGTTCGCCTGTTCAGCGAACAGTGAACAATTTGGGCTGTTCGCAGCAAATTCGAAAAGCCGGAACACCCTATACAAGTCTATGGGAGAAATCTAAAGTGCTCATTTTAAAGGGTAATATGCAGGTTACTGTCCTAAAAAGTGTTTGGGGACCTGGGTCCTGCCCCAGGGGACATGGATCAATGCAAAAAAAAGTTTTAAAAACGCCCGTTTTTTCAGGAGCAGTGATTTTAATAATGATTAAAGTGAAACTATAAAAGTGTAATATTCCTTTAAATTTCGTAGCTGGGGGGTATCTATAGTATGCCTGTGAAGGGGCGCATGTTTCTGGTGCTTAGAACTGTCCCTGCACAAAGTGTCATTTGTGCAGGAAAAAAAGTCTTTTAAAATCACTTGCGGCTAAATTGTCGGCTCCCTGTAATACAGAGAACACTCAATGAGTGTTCTCTGTATTAGCCGACAATTCATTCATTCATTGATTAAAAAAAAAAAAAAGCGTGGGGGTTCCCCTAAATTCAATTACCAGGCCCTTCAGGTCTGACATGGATATTAAGGGGAACCCGTGTCAAATAAAAAAAAAATTGACGTGGGGTCCCCCTAAAAATCCATACCAGACCCTTTATCCGAGCACGCAACCTGGCAGGCCGCAGGAAAAGAGGGGGGGACAAGATAGCGGCCCCCCTCCCTCCTGAATCGTACCAGGCCACATACCCTCAACATTGGGAGGATGCTTTGGGGGTCTGTGACCACTCAAAGCACCTTGTCCCCATGTTGATGAGGACAAGGGCCTCATCCTCACAACCCTGGCCGGTGGTTGTGAGGGTCTGCGGGCGGACAAGGGGACCCCCAGATCCCGCCCCCCCCCTGTTTGAAATGGTAAGGGGGTACAAAAGTACCCCTACCATTTCACAAAGAAAGTGTCAAAATGGTTAAATAAGACAAACACACTTTTGAAAAATTCCTTTATTAAAAAATAAAAAAAATAAAAAAAAGATTTCAGCGGTGCTAATCCACTCTTACTATCCAGCGACGGATGATCATATCCAGCGACGGGGGATCTCTCAGTCCAGCGCTGTCCATACATCCTTCTTCTGTCTCCACTGCGGAGATCCCCGCACTGACGTTTCTTATATTAGGAGGGCGGGGCCACCCGTCACCTGACCCCGCCCCTCTGACGCTGGAGAGGGAAGCCAGGGGTTCCCCAGTGACGTGTGGGTGACCCCGCCCCCTCTGATGTAACGCAGGTTTCCGTTACATCAGAGGGGGCGGGGTCACCCACACGCCACTGGGGAACCCCTGGCTCCCTTCACCAGCGTCAGAGGGGGCGGGGTCAGGTAACGAGTGGCCCCGCCCTCCTAATATAAGAAACGTCAGCGCTGGGATCTCTGCAGTGTCTCCGCAATGGAGACAGAAGAAGGATGTATGGACAGCGCTGGACTGAGAGATCCCCCGTCGCTGGATATGATCATCCATCGCTGGACCCCGGAGATTCGTCGCTGGATAGTAAGAGTGGATTAGCACCGCTGGAATCTTTTTTTAATTTTTTTTATTTTTAATAAAGGAATTTTTCAAAAGTGTGTTTGTCTTATTTAACCATTTTGACACTTTCTTTGTGAAATGGTAGGGGTACTTTTGTACCCCCTTACCATTTCAAACAGGGGGGGCCGGGATCTGGGGGTCCCCTTGTTAAAGGGGGCTTCCAGATTCTGATAAGCCCCCCGCCCGCAGACCCTCACAACCACCGGCCAGGGTTGTGAGGATGAGGCCCTTGTCCTCATCAACATGGGGACAAGGTGCTTTGAGGGGTCACAGACCCCCAAAGCATCCTCCCAATGTTGAGGGTATGTGGCCTGGTACGGTTCAGGAGGGAGGGGGGCCGCTCTCTCGTTCCCCCCTCTTTTCCTGCGGCCTGCCAGGTTGCGTGCTCGGATAAAGGGTCTGGTATGGATTTTTAGGGGGACCCCACGTTAATTTTTTTTTTTAATTTGATGCGGGGTCCCCTTAATATCCATATCAGACCTGAAGGGCATGGTAATTGAATTTAGGGGAACCCCCCACGCTTTTTTTTTTTTTTTATCAATGAATGAATCAATTGTCGGCTAATACAGAGAACACTCATTGAGTGTTCTCTGTATTACGGGGAGCCGACAATTTAGCTGCAAGTGATTTTAAAATACTTTTTTTCCTGCACAAATGACACTTTGTGCAGGGACAGTTCTAAGCACCAGAAACATGCGCCCCTTCACAGGCATACTATAGATACCCCCCAGCTACGAAATTAAAGGAATATTACACTTTTATTGTTTCACTTTAATCATTATTAAAATCACTGCTCCTGAAAAAACGTCAGTTTTTAAAACTTTTTTTTGCATTGATCCATGTCCCCTGGGGCAGGATCCAGGTCTCCAAACACTTTTTAGGACAGTAACTTGCATATTACCCTTTAAAATGAGCAATTTAGATTGTGAACATTCGAGTCCCATAGACTTTAATAGGGTTCTAAAGTTCACACGAAGTTTAGGTCTGTTCGCAGGTTCTGGTGCGAACCGAACAGGGGGGTGTTCGGCTCATCCCTAGTCTTGAGGATGGATCACTGGCCAGAGCTTGAACAGTATGCAATTGAGCTACTGGCCTGTCCTGCATCCAGCGTTCTTTCGGAACGCACCTTCAGTGCTGCTGGTGGCTTTGTTAGGGTACGCCTATCCACCAAATCAGTTTATTGACTGACCTTCATCAAGATGAATCAGTCTTGGATCACCCACAGCTACCAAGCACCTGAAGCTGACGTAACCGAATAATTTTTTTTTAAATATCACACCCCTTCAAGACTGCCTATGCTGATGCTAAGTGACTGTCCTGTTATGTTGATTGTCTATCCTCTTCCTCCTCCGCTGATATGTTGGAAGAACATTTCTGGTTCTGGGTGATGCCATCAGCCCAATTTTTGATGCAATGCTTTGCAGCAGGGCTAATTCCTGCACTAAAACTAGAGTATATGGAAGAGGTTGCAGTGTCGTGGCACCAGCACCAGTGCTTAAGGCCCAATTTTTCTGCCCCTGTTTAACAGGGGCGTTTAATTAAAATTTTTGATGCAATGCTTTGCAGCAGGGCTAATTCCTGCACTAAAACTAGAGTATATGGGGGAGGTTGCAGTGCGGTGGCACCAGCACTAGTGCCTAAGGCCCAATTTTTCTGCCCCTGTTTAACAGGGGCGTTTAATTACAATTTTTGATCCAATGCTTTGCAGCAGGGCTAATTCCTGCACTAAAACTAGAGTATATGGGAGAGATTGCCATGTCGTGGCACCAGCACCAGTGCCTAAGGCCCAATTTTTCTAATTACAATTCTTGATATAATATTTCACAAGAGGGCCCGTTCCTGTGCCCACCCAGAGTAACGGTGAGGACTTATAGTGTTGTGGCACCAGCACCACAACCACCAAAGGTCAATTTTTCTACCACTGTTCAACAATGGCATGTAATTACTATTCTTGATATAATCGTTCACAGCAGGGCACTCCAGCGCCCACCAAGAGTCACTTTGAGGGCTTACAATGTTGTGGCAAAACCAACACCTTTTTCCGCCATTTCTGCAGAGCATATAGGGCAGGCCCCTCCTTTCAAACATCCAACTTACAAACATCTCCTACTTGCAAACGGAAGGAGACAACAGCAAGTGAGATGAAAAAAGATGGACGACAAAACAAATTATACAGGGGTGATAACCCTTCCCTATGTTTTCCAAAAAGCATAAAAATAGTTTGTTTGACTGGAGCTACACTTTAAAAATGTACCAGTTGAAAATTACAAAAAAAATTCAACTTAACACAACAAACCTACACAGTCCCTGTCTTGTTTGCTACTCCTGTATACTGCTGTTCTGAGTATATAGGGCCTGGGGGCCACACGCATTTCCTTTTTTTAATATGGGTACGGGGTTCCCCTTAATATGCGTACAAGACCCAAAGGGGCTGGTAATGGGCAGGGAGGGCTACCCATGCCATTTTTCTCAATGATTTTCAACCATATTGCAGGAACCAGATATAACATTAAAACAAAAGCAGTTTTAAATTATGTTATTTCCGTTAAATGTCATTTTGTGCAGGGACTGTTCTAAACACGGGAAACACATGGCACTTCACAGGCATACTACAGACACCCCCCAGGCACGATATTTAAAGAAATATTTCACTTTTTTTTCACTTTAATCGTCATTAAAATCAGTGCTCCCGCCAAAACGGACATTTTTAAAAACATTTTAGGCATTGACCCATGTCCCCTGGGGCAGGAGCCAGGTCCCCAAACCCTTTTTAGGACAGCATCTTGCATATTAGCCGTTAAAATTAGCACTTTTAATTTCGAACGTTCGAGTCCCATAGATTTCAATGGGGTTCTAAAGTTCGTACGAATTTGGGGTCCGTTCGAAAGTTATGGTGCGAACCGAACCGGGGGGTGTTCGGCTCATCCCTACAGCAGACCTAGCTAGCTTAAACACAGCCATAACTGCAGTAGAACTCCTAACTATAATTAAAGGCCTCCCGTTACATAAATCACCTGGGCCGGATGGATTACCCTACTTTTGCTACAAAACCTTCCTTGACATATTGTCTCCCCACATGCTGACTCTCTATGAATCTCTACTCAAAGGGCAACCCCGATTTATCCCATTCCTACATTTCTGTCATCCCAAAACCTGGTAAAGACCCCTCCATTCCAGACAATTACAGGCCCATAGCCCTTTTAAACTCAGACTATAAAATATTTACAAAAATCCTTGCATCCAGACTAGACTTATCCCTAAATTGATCAATAGAGACCAAGTGGGTTTTGTCCCCGGCAGACATGCTATACTACTAACTATCACTAGCCTGTTGTTATCCCTCCTCTCACTACACAATTTACTTTCCTCTTTTGGCTCCATTTCGGGCTATAAGGTCAATACCTCCAAAACTGAAGCTCTTCCGATACACATCCCACCCTCTTTGTTATCCCAGCTCAAAGATGCCTATCCTTACAAGTGGTACATCACTTCCCTCAAGTACTTGGGTGTCATAGGGGCGTGGCAACCGAGCTCTAAGATGGACGTCTGATTCTGGAGCTCCGTTCGCCCGCCAGAGAGAACACGCCGCACCAGTGCTCACCGGCCGTATACTACTAACGGACACACCCGAACGATTGGCGGAACAGCTGGGGAATGTCGCGGAGACGAAAAAACACTCCTCAACCGCAGAAACTGGCTCACTTCTTCCCGGCGAAATCCCGCGGGCCTCCGCAAGATGGGATCGCATCCTCGCCTCATAGCAGAGCAGGCTGCGCAGAATGGGATGGAAGGCGGAGGTCTCAACACCCACCGAGAACCTGCGGGGTCCTACAGTGGCCAGTCCTCAGGTACACCGAGCCCCACAACAAGGAGCCCAGCTAAATCCAAACCTAGGCTGCTCTCTCCTGACAGAAATCAAGACATGGAGGTAAGTGCCACACAGGGTGACCAGGCAGCACAAATACCACAGGCCCCTGACCCCATAGCAGACTTTCCCACATCTGACCAACCTATCTCAGACACTGTGCTGAAAGAAATGCTAATCTCACTCCGGTCAGCTCTCCACACTGATATGGTGCAAGGTATCAACCAATGCAACAGAGAAGTGCAGGCTATAGGGGTCAGAGTGGACAGGGTGGAGCGCAAGATGGAGGATTTCTCAGCTACATACAATGTGATGGTGGATGCACACACAGCATAGGGGGAGGACATAGCATGGTTGAGAGATAAGGTTGCAGACCTCGAGGACCGCAGCAGACATAACAACATTAAGCTAAGGGGAATACCCGAATCTGTCTCTGCGCAACAACTCTTACAATATGCTCAAACGCTGTTTTCCTCCCTACTGCCTAATCTGACTGCACAGGACTTAATAGTGGACCGGATCCATAGGATCCCCAAACCCTCCTTCCTCCCTGAGGGCATCCCGAGAGACACACTACTGGGGATCCATTTCTTCCATGTTAAGGAGCAAATATTTCAGGCAGCACGTAACCCCAAGAATATACCTCCCCAATATGCTGATTTGCAAATCCTTCCGGACCTCTCTCGGCACACGTTGCAGAGAAGACGCAATCTGGCTACAATCACGAAAGCTCTGAGAAACCACAAAATTCCACACAAATGGAAATATCCGGCTACGCTCGTCATCACACATAATGGGGTCACCAAATCCATAAATAAGTTGGAAGAAGGCATTACCCTCCTGACCCAATGGGGGATTCTGCATGATCAACCACCTATTCTAGCTCCCCCAAGGCGCCCCCCGCCACTCCAGGAAGAATGGCAGCTAGTTTCACACAAGCGTCACAACAAACAGAGGCGATTCAGTTTGCATTGTGCGCTATATAAGTATTTCATTCATTCATTCATTCAAACACCAGGCCGGGAGTAGCTCCTAACTACTCCACAACCTGCATCTCACTTCTCTCTGGCAAACGGAGTCAGTTCTTACTCTCCAATCGCCCTGTTACTAAGTTCAGCAGTCATGACTGCACACGGATCAGTTGTTAGATCCATTTTTACTGTACATCCATTGCAAGTTTTTGTCTTATGTTTTTGTTTCTTTCCCTTTTTCCTCCCTTCTGGACACATGGACCTCTACACCAAGACCAAGAACTCCCTTGTAAAGGAACTAACAATATTCCGCTCAGCACTGGTGCAGACACATGTATTGAGAACATGCGACAACAGTGAGTACCATGCACTTACGGTCCCCAGACTTTCTTAGCACACCATAAATGACTATTACCTGCTTGTCTCTTAACGTAAGGGGGCTGAACCACCCCGCAAAACGCTTTTCACTCTGGCAGGAGGCCCACAAACAAAAAGCGGACATACTCCTCGTCCAAGAGACTCATTTCCAACTGTGGAAAACTCCGACTTGTACACATAAGGATTACCCGCACATATTTTTGGCATGCACTCCAGATAGTAAAAAAGGTGGGGTGATGGTAGCGATAAAGAACACTGTGTCCTTCCTTCTTAAGGAATCGTTTATAGATGATAAAGGTAGATTCATAATTCTAACAGGCGACTTTGACTCCCAACCCTTCACCTTAGTAACGCTTTATACTCCGATCTCCCACCAACTGAGATTCATCAGACGAGTGATCAAGAAAGCTGAATCTATGCTTTACGGTAGTCTTCTCATCGGAGGGGACTTTAACCTCATAGCGGATCATCATTTGGACACTACGGCTGTTCATAAGTGTAGATCATCGCCTCTACCTAACCTTTTACACACAAGAGACCTTTTTGATGTCTGGAGATGCCACCACGCTAATGAAAGGGACTATACTTTTTTCTCAGCTAGACACTGTACTTATTCACGAATTGATATGTTCCTCACTGACAAATGGCTTTTGCAGAGGGTCCGGGCCGCTACGATACATGATATCACGTGGTCGGATCATGCTGCAATTTCATTGTCTATTGATACACAGGGGGCCGCCCCCTCACCACCTATCTGGCGTTGCAATAATAGGCTTCTCCAAAAACCCACACTTGCCCCAATAATCTCTCAGCATTTCAGAGAATTTTTCCTAAATAACTCCACTCCAGATATTGATCCCTTTGTCCTCTGGAATACACACAAAGCATTCATGAGAGGTATTCTTATACAGTTAGGAGCCAGAGAAAAGAAAAAATACAATTCTCTACTCAAAGATGTGCTGGCTGAAATACATCTACTAGACACCCGCAATAAAATCTCCCCCACGCCCGCTATAGCGGCCACCATCACTGACCTAAGGAACAAACTGAGAAACCTCCTTACGCAAAAATTTGATAAACACCTACGCAGACTACAATTAAATTCTTATGCTCATGCAAACAGAGCAGGGAAATACCTAGCTAATAGAATAAAAGCTGCCCGCACCTGCTCCAAAATTGCCCATTTAATACATCCAACAACACACCACAAAATCACGAATCCCCAGGACATAGCGAATCAATTTGCGGATTATTATGGAGCTCTCTATAATCTACGCAATGACGTAAACACTCAACAACCGACTGCGCAAGACATTCAGACATTCCTGCAGGCCATTAATCTCCCATCTCTCTCGGAGGACCATCTCACTCAATTAAATGCCCCATTCACGCTCCAGGAGATAGCTAAGACTATATCCACCTTGCCCAATGGCAAATCCCCAGGTCCAGATGGCTTCGGGAACGAATACTATAAAGCCCTCATAGACCTGCTCTCCCCGCACCTTCTTGACGTTTTCACCAAAGCGGAATCAACATCTTCCTTCCCATCTGAGATGCTGAGAGCCCACATAGTAACTTTGCCAAAACCGGGTAAAGATCCCACCACTCCTGCTAATTTTAGGCCAATTTCTCTTCTAAATTCTGATATAAAAATTTATGCCAAATTACTGGCTAGAAGATTGACAGATATCATCCCATGTATTATACCAAAAGACCAGATGGGCTTCGTGAGGGGGCGGCAAACCTCAGACGCCACTAGGTGCATTATCAATGTTATTCACCACGCTAAAGCCTCCGGAACGCCTTCTCTGCTTCTTTCCATAGATGCAGAGAAGGCGTTCGATAGAGTGCACTGGATGTATATGAAAGCGGTATTGAGCAAATTTGGCTTCAAGGGACCAATACTCACTGCTATTATGGCACTTTACTCGTGCCCATCAGCACAGGTATACACGGCAGGCCTATTATCCAAATCGTTTGACATAACGAATGGCACTCGCCAAGGATGCCCTCTTTCCCCTACTATATTTAACCTGATCATAGAACCACTATCAGAATCTATACGGGCGAATGACCAGATCAAAGGTTTCTCCTTTGGCAAATCCAAGCATGTCATAAATCTATTTGCTGATGACATTATCCTATTATTAACAGACCCTATACACTCTCTCCCTCAAGCCCACAAAACCCTATCTGAATTTGGAGCTATCTCCTACTATAAGGTTAATCACACTAAGTCACTGATCTTAGATCTGGGGACCCACCGGAAAGCAAAAAAGACCTTACAATCCACTCTTCCATATTCTTGGGCCACCAAAAACATTACCTATTTGGGTCTGACGTTAACTAATACACTCCCCACCCTAGCTGATGCTAACTTCAAACCTTTATTGGCCAAAATAGACCGCCAACTTGCGGATATAGGAAGGAGGGAGTTATCATGGCTAGGCAGAATTGCGGCCTACAAAATGTCTATACTGCCCCAAATATTATACATGTTTCGCTCCTTACCAATTCCAATACCTCTACACTACGTTAACAAGCTATCCAACAGTATGTGGAAATTCACATGGGGGGGTAAAAAGGCTAGATGCCCTCGCCACATTCTCACGCCCCACAAATCAACAGGGGGAGCTGGATGTGTGGACCTAAGAGACTACATGTGAGCTACAAGACTTGACCAGCTCAAACACTGGTTCCACCCAGTAGAAAGCCCACTGTGGGCAGACATGGAAATTTCAATGCTCCCTGTAGATAATTCCACAGACTTCCTCTTTAGTGACTCCTGGGACCCTTGGGACACCAGAAGTTTGCCCCCCACTATTCAGGTGTCACTTCAAGCGTGGCAATTCCTCCTAAAACAGGATAGCAAGGAATTGACTATAATAACATATGACTTACCAATAGAAATCCTAAATGCCAAACTCCCCTCCCTACAAACTTCGCAACTTCAGGCGAAAAATATTTGCTATATCCAAGACTTATGCCAGGACAAGGAACCCAAATCGGCAGCACAGGTTCTATCGGAATTTGACTTGCCGCACACTACATGGTTTTCCTGCACTCGTATTGCTCACTACTTAAAGTCGCGCCCGATACCCACCACCCAAGTACCCACTAAGGCCTGGGCATTTTACTCGAATTCGCATCATAATACCAAAGGCATATCATTATTTTACAACATTTTCCAGGATAAACGCATATTTCACAAACCACCAGCCCTCAGGAAGTGGAAGGGGTCTTAGCAACCACCTTTACTGACGAACAATGGCTCTCTGCCTTTAAATCTATCCACAAATCCTCCCATTGTGTGAGTCACTGGGAAATGACCCTGAAAATCATATATAGGTGGCATTATACCCCTTTTAAAATGTCTGTCATGTTCCCATCCTCTTCACCACTTTGCTGGTGGAATTGTGGTCACACCGGAAACTTGATTCACATTCTATGGGAATGCCCAAGCTTGGAAAGCTTATGGAATAAAGTTTTCCAAACAATTTCTGACCTCACAGGTGTCCTAACCCCCCCAAACCCCAATCTAGCCATACTGCACATTGGTATAGAAACCTTTCCACATGGGGATAGAGCTATAGTAACACATATCTTACTGGCCACACGAAACCTAATTCTTCGCAATTGGAAGAAATCTATGGCCCTTAACTTCTCTGAAGTAGTCGCCATTGTAAATAGGAACTATTCGTTCGAACGATTGATTGCAATCAACTCATTCTCCTGTAAGCAATTTGATAAAGATTGGAAGTTATGGACCACCAGGTTTGGGCCTTGATACATGGTCACATCTTATTTTGAAACCTTACTATCGCTAACTGATACGATAAATTTTGCTTTGACTTATACTAACTGAACAAGCAGTACTTATATTGTCTGTACTACATATTCTTGCATCTTTAACTGCTGTATATCCTGTGTCCAGATACCCACCCTACTTTTCTTTCTTGTATTATGTTCTGTTTGTCTCTGAAGAACTTAATAAAAACTCATTGATAAAAAAAGTACTTGGGTGTCCTTCTTACCCCCTCCTACTCCTCCCTTTATTCTGTGAATTACCCTTTCCTGATCCTGGACATTAACAAATCCCTACAAAATGGGACAAAACTTCCCCTATCCCTTCTAGGCAGGATTAACGTTCTGAAAATGTTCATTTTACCTAGGATACTATATCATTTTGAAACACTACCTGTGGCAATTCCCCTTCCCCAACTTAAAACAATTCAGAGGAGTTTCCTAAAATTCATATGGAATTGCAGGGACCACCGCATAGTGAGTTTGGTAGTGTTTGCTAAGAAATCTAGGTAATTGGGGAGAATGGACAAAGGGAACAGCTAAACCTTTAAAATCTGAAGGGAATTTTGATTTACAAGTATGGCAAACTTTTCTGCACAATTATGGCCCACTACTGTGCAGTGAAGGAGGAGAATAGTAGCTTGCACATGGGAGACAGAAGCTAAAGTAGCAATTCAAACTGGCTTGATGGAGCTGTTTAATAAAAGTACCGCCCAAATGTACTACATTTGGCTAGAAGACTCTGTAGAGGAGGACCCCCCCCACCTTATGTGGCTGCCAGTTTGGCTTTAAGGGGTCCACCCACAAAAGCACAAGAATTAGATTACATGGAACACACAAAAGATGAGCTGGACAATATAGTAGAGAGCAGAGGTTTAACAACCCTATATCAACCTACAAAGAGGGATTTGGCTCATATCCTAGAAACAGATGATTGGCATAATTCAAAAGGCACATATGCAAAACTAGATTTCTCTGAACTTAAGGCTTTGGCCAGAGAACGAGAGATAGAGTCTGGACTTATGGAGCAAACCATAATTTCCAAATTGTGGCAACATGATGAAGAGAGAAGGAAGGAGACACCACCCCTTCTGCTCCTGTCACAGAGCAATCTGTTGCAGTTTATCCTTTTAGTTGCAGTTTAGCCAATAGTCGCATAAAGACGCATGTGCGTCCAATATGTGTCCAATGTTAATATTTGGCTGATGATACTGCCACCACAGACTACTGCTGTAATTGATACGTTGCGTGCACCCATCTGAACGGATAGAGACGAACGGCGGAGTTTTTACATGCATATGCTTTTAATAATAAATGTGAGTCGTTTTTTATGTTAATAAACGAACGATTTGGTTAAGAACGTATTACACTATGAATATGTCTTTCCTCATGCATAATTAACGTTGGAGACTATACAAACGGAACAGTGAAACTTCACCCAGTGCACTAGCAGCAGCCAGAGAGCGACACAGTGGCTTACATTGTGAAGGTCCATCTAGCCCCACAAGGGGCGTAAATTCTGGTGAGAGCATTTACATATTACAACACTGAGTGGCGCACCTGGGATGAAGGTTTCTAATTGAAGACCCGCACTGTTTGCATTAATGGATGAAACGTTCCCTATTGAATTCACGTTTCAATTACAGCAGTAGTCTGTGGTGGCAGTATCATCAGCCAAATATTAACATTGGGCACATATTGGACGCACATGCGTCTTTATGCGACTATTGGCTGAACTTGGTTTCTGATCTCTAACCTTTTTTCGCTTTCTTTGCACTTATTTGCATGGTTCATTCTTATTCTAAATAAGGACACTGAAGCATATCAGTAGTATTTCTTAGGCTGTCTGAAAGAAATATGTCATTTTTATATAGGAACGCAATACCTGCAATGACCTAAGTGAATGTTTACTATATTTTTGGTTTCACTTATAGCATGATGACACGTATATGATGACTCAATATTGATTGTATTTTTATGGTTTTGGATTTAATTATGATGAGATACATATGATGATTTAATACTGATTGCATTTTTATAATTAGGAAGCATTTGCACTTTAATTGCATATAGCACTTTCTCACAGCACCAATTTGTGACGATAGGTTAATTGAACACACCACTAATCGGGTTTAGCACCATAACCTTTTCATTTAACACTCTCAAAAATTCCCCTCCCCTCCCTGATAAGGAAGAGAGGGCTTCAGGTATAGGCAGCTCTAACCCTGAACACATTTTTTCAAATTTTTTTCACATTTTCTCTTATCACAATTTCTTATCACATTGAGGTTTGTTTGTTTTTATACAATTAGGGGGATTTTTCCATAGCGCGACTTTACTTATTAATTTATAAAGGACGAGTTGGCCCGAGTAGAGACTCCTGCCTCCCTGGAGGAATTAATCCAGTTGGCCACAAAACTGGACAGACGGATGCGCGAGCGGCGCTCCGAACGCCTCCAGGCCCCTCAGCCTAGTTGGATGCTTCCTAAGGCCACTGTCCCGTATTTGCCCATCCCGGTTCCTTCGGGTCCCTCAGCTTCGGAAGGGGAGCCCATGCAGCTAGGTTTGGTCCGTCCTCGTCTCACCCCAGAAGAGCGACAACGAAGACGCCAAGCCAATCTGTGCTTATACTGTGGGGGGCTTGGACATTTCATTCACAGCTGTCCCGTGAGACCCCGTAAGTTGCCCCCACGGTGTATAATGAACTACCAGAGTGTTGGTCCTGCTCAAACTTATGTGACTCTCTCTGTTTCCCTACAGCTGGCAGAAGAGAAGACCCCACTCCCAGCCGTGATTGACTCGGGGGCATGTAGTTGCTTTTTGGACATCTCCCTTGCACAGCAACTACGCATTCCAAGCCAGAATAAAGCAACACACCTTCTAGTCCATTTAGCAGATGGATCTCTGCCACACTCAGGTCCAGTAACACAGGAGACACTACCTTTGCTTACTATTACAGACTCTGGCCATAGAGAACTCCTACGCTTCGATCTAATATCATCTCCCATGTTCCCTATCATCCTGGGACTTCCTTGGTTGCAGGCTCATGATCCCCAGATCAGTTGGAACAAGAAGGAAGTGTCCTTTACATCCGCCTACTGTATACAGCATTGTTTTGATTCCATTCTAGCTCCTTGTATGACCGTGGCCCCCACCACTAATCACCTTCAGCACATTCCTCTGGTCTATTCCGAGTTTTAGGACGTCTTTGATAAAAAGAAGGCTGACCGTCTACCACCACACAGACCATATGACTGCCCCATTGAACTGTTACCCGGCTCTGAGATCCCTTTTGGACGAATATTCCCCTTATCCGAGACTGAACTAAAGGCTCTCATTGCCTACATTGATGAAAATCTTGAAAAGGGGTTCATTCGCCCATCTTCTTCGCCAGCAGGGGCAGGTATTTTCTTTGTGGGAAAAAAGGACAGATCCCTTAGGCCATGTGTTGACTACAGGGAACTTAATAAAGTCACAATCAAAAATCGCTTTCCACTTCCACTCATCCCTGAGTTATTCCAGCGCTTAGGATCTGCCAAAGTATTTTCCAAACTGGACTTGCGGGGGGCCTACAATCTCATTAGAATCTGTGCTGGGGATGAATGGAAGACAGCCTTCAGATTGAGATTTGGCCACTATGAATATCGTGTTATGCCCTTTGGCCTGTGCAATGCCCCGGCCACATTTCAGCATCTAGTAAATGATATCTTCGCTGACTATCTTGATGATTTTATAGTGGTATATTTAGATGATATCCTTATTTTCTCTGCTTCTCTTGAACTGCACAGGGTCCACGTGCAGAAAGTCCTCACCATCCTCCGACAACATTGGCTGTACCTTAAGGCGGAGAAATGTGAATTTGAGATCACTACAGATCAATTCTTAGGATTCGTCATTTCTACCAAGGGCATCTCCATGGACCCCCAAAAGATCAAGGCAATCTTGGAATGGTCTGCTCCAAGAGATAAGAAAGCCGTGCAAAGGTTTATAGGCTTCGCTAACTTTTATCGCAGATTCATCGCCGGGTTCTCTTCAATAGCTGCCCCCATTACTCAGCTGACCCGCCAACACACCCGATTTCAGTGGTCTCAAGAAGCCCAAGAAGCCTTTACCAAACTAAAGACCTTGTTCACCTCAACTCCTATTTTACAGCATCCCGATCCAGTACTACCATTTGTACTGGAAGTAGATGCCTCCGAGACAGCCACAGGAGCCATCCTCTCACAACGACAAGGGCCTAAAGCTTTGTTACACCCGGTGGCTTTCGCATCTCGGAAGCTGACCCCACCGGAGAGGAATTATGACGTAGGCGACCGAGAACGATTGGCCATCAAGTTCACTCTGGAGGAGTGGAGATAACTCTTAGAAGGAGCCACTCATCCCATCACAATATTCACAGATCACAAGAATCTTGAATATCTGCGGACTGCCAAACGCTTAAGACCCCGTCAAGCCCGCTGGGCGCTATTCTTTTCAAGATTCCAGTTCCATATCTCGTACCGGCCCGGATCCAAGAACAACAAAGCGGATGGGCTCTCGCGCATGTTCCCTGAGTCTTCCCAGGTAACGGAGCCTAGTACTATCTTGTCACCTCACAACTTCCTTCTACTCCCACAGCCTGACTTACTTACGGCCATCAGAACAGCTTCAATCCATTGCAATGACCCAGTCCTATCTACCTTGGAAAAGTGTGACAATCTGTTTTGGGCCCGAAACAAGGTCTTCGTTCACCCTTGAGATTAGGACTCAAGTTCTAAGGACTTGTCATGATCACAAATTGGCCGGCCACTTTGGGACACAGAAAACAGCAGAACTGATCTCTCGTTCTTTCTGGTGGCCAGGTTGGAGACAGGACTGCCAGACTTACATTGCCTCTTGTGTACCGTGTCAGCGCAGCAAGGGTCCCAAGATCAAGCCCTGGGGCCTGTTAAGGCCTTTGCCCATTCCTGACCGGCCTTGGGCAGACATGTCAATGGATTTTATTGTGAAGCTACCGCCCTCTGAAGGTTTCACCACAATTCTGGTAGTAGTCGACCGTCTTTCAAAGATGGCCCATTTCCTACCTATGGTCGGTACCCCCTCTGCTCTAGAAACTGCCAATCTCTTTATTAAGGAGGTTGTCAGGCTCCATGGGGTTCCCAGCAGTATCACGTCAGATAGAGGTCCACAGTTCACCTCTAGATTCTGGAGAGAACTCTGCAAGATACTGGAAATCAAGATCTGTTTGTCATCGGCATATCATCCCCAAAGCAACGGGCAAACTGAACGGACAAACCAAACCCTTGAGCAGTATCTTCGCTGCTTTTGTTCAGGATCTCAAAATGATTGGTCGGCCCTGTTGCCATATGCAGAATTCGCCTACAATAATTCAATTCATACAACTACCAACCAGACTCCCTTTTGGATCAACTGTGGGTTTCACCCTTCTTTCCTCCCCAACTCTATCCCAGAATCCATTGTTCCTGTGGTCCAAGATCGGATAGCCGCCATCCAATCTAATTTACAAAGGATCCAGGAGACCATACAGAAGGCCCAGGATGATTACAAGAAATACCATGATAGGGGAAGAAAGGAGAACCCTATCTTTAAAATTGGCGAGGAAGTCTGGCTATCTGCCACTAATCTTAAACTTCCATGTCCCACACGCAAGCTGGGTCCCAGATTCATAGGACCATTCAAAATCAAAAGGGTAATAAATCCTGTAGCCTTTGAACTAGCTCTCCCTGAATCATACAGGATACACCCTGTTTTCCATGCCTCCCTTTTGAAGCCATTGGTTCCTAGTCCTTTTCCTGGAAGAGAAGTGCCTCCTCCTCCACCCATCAAGATCGATGGAGAAGATGAATTTGAAGTGGAAGCTTTACTAGGATGCAGGAAAGTCGGTAGACAAATACAATACCTGGTAAAATGGAAGGGGTATCCTTCAGAAGATAATTCCTGGGCACCATCCAGGAACCTTCATGCTCCCAAATTAATAAAGACATTCCATCAGCAACATCCGGAATTGATGGCTAGCTTGGGCGTCCGGGGGCCGCCCCTCAGGGGGGGCACTGTCATAGGATGCGCACGGGTAAAGCGCTCTGGCGCACAGCTGTGTGCAATAGGAATAAACTAAAGCACACAAGCACACACACACAGGGTGTGACCCCTCGCTGACCTATAAAGGAAGTGAGGTCATCCAAACACACTGCTGGTTTGTCTTCAGCTTCCTGTGATTCCCACGTTTGTTCCTGTGATCTGTATTACCCGTTGTGACCCGGATTGCCTCATCGACCTCGCTGATCTTCTCCTGACCCAACCTCTGGCTTGACCTTGGACTCACGCTTTCTAAACGTGTTTGACCCTCAGCCTGCATCTGGACTTACCTGCTATCTCCTGTGTTCGACCCCCGGCTTGTCTTGGATTATCCTTCTGTCTCAGCGTTCCTGGTACTTGTTGTCTTCTGATCTGGACTGTGTTTGACCCCTGGCCTGTCTCTTGGATTCTGCCTTTGCCTTACGGACTTGCTACCTTTGCTTCTGGACCTTCCCACGGGACATCACCTTTCAGCTCTGCTCAAGCTACCTGCTGATCTACTAGCAAGTGACTGTCCTACTGGTATCTTGTGCCTCTTGGTGCAACCACCCTCTGTGCCACCTTCAGGGGTGGTCTGCGCCGCGTCGCAACAGCGACCGCTCTCGGCATCTTGGCCTCGGTGAGTACATTTATATGATATTAGGAATGCTAAGTAAGGGAAAGGAGAAGCAGCGGGGGCTTATTGGAGGCGGTTAAGCGATGTGGCTGAGGAATCAGGCTTTAAAGTCGAGGAAGAGAAGGCGGGTGAAACTGCAAGTTCATCTACACAACTGGTGAAACAAAGGTTTCTTGATGGCTTAATTCCCTAGTTGAAAGAAAAGTTGTTCACAGCATGGCCTGAGACAGGCAATATGTCTATGCAAGACCTCCTGCCTATCCTGTTAGCCATAGAAAACAGGATTAACCAAAAAGACAACAAACCCAAGGTTTTGTGCATGGGGAAGCAGAGAGGAAGAGGAAGAAGCAAAGGCAATTTCAGAAATCATGGCAATCGGGGACCAATTATATGCTACAAATGTAATGGAGAAGGACACATAGCCAAATTCTGCCATCTTCCTCAGCGTAAACTGGAAAGGAGCTTAGATGCACCTCATGCTGATCCCAGTTCTCTGCCAAAAGCAGTGGATCAGGCATAGGAAAATCGCATGCCAGTATCAATCATGTTAAATAGGGGAGACAATGGTCCAGAGGCCAGAGTAAAAGTATTTTTACAAGAACTCCGCCATCCTGGAGGAGAAACAGAATTAACCTGTTTAATAGATACTGGTGCAAGTCAAAGTGTTTTTAATAAAGAGGACTTACCTCCAGGATTATTATCTACAAATGTTATCTAAATGTTATCTGGTGTTGGCCTAACTCGGACCTCTACTGATTTGGTTGAGTACAAGCCACTTAACCAATTGCCGACTGCCTCACGCTGATATACGTCGGCAGAAGGGCTCATACAGGCAAACTAACGTACCTGTACATTGCCCTTTAAGAGGTGGTTAGCACGCGCACACCCCCAGCAAGCTCCATGAATCAGATCACGGGTCCCACCGACTTGATCGCCGTGGGCAGGGCTGTACTTTTTCCACAACAGGAACTCAGTTCCCATTAGCAGCTGCGTCCTGCAAGACTTTGAAGTATGCGAGCTGTGTGGAAGGTGCTACACCAGCAGCCGCTGACACAGCTCGCAATAGTAAGTGCCGCACACCAGGGGTGGACTGACCATTCAGGCATTGCCAGTAGGGGGCCCCATGACAGCTTCCTCTTCGATCTACCTGTCAATCACAGCTAGCTGACCAGTAGATCAGGTCCCTGCTGCTAATAGATTGTATTTATTCAGACCTCTCGTGATGCGCTCCTCCCCACCGGCCCCTCCTGATTTTCTGTCTCCTCATCCCCCAATCTTCTGCATACTTGCTCTGTGTGTCCCACTGAATCTCCCCACCTCTATCTTCAGTGCCATATGATGCGAGAACCCAGAGAAGGAGCACAACTATTCTGCTCACAGGACATGCAGGGAGAGAGGTGAGCTGAGGGAGGAACATCAGTTTGGGGTGGTAAGCTGAGCACAATACCTGGCAAAGTTTAATGCCAGGAGGGAAGTTTATGTGCAAATATGTGAAGGGTTGGAATAGCAGCGAGTGTATGTTGGAGCCCTGCTGAGTTTGCAGCCCCCCAAGCTAACATACATCTCCTAAGCAGGAACACATCACTATCTCCCCAAGAATTCTGTCTAGATAATGTGCAGTTAATTTATGACCTTTCCGTTTAACCCTGTGTTATCCAAGCTGTTCAATGAAAAGTGTAAACTCACCACATAAACAATCTGTATACAAAATAACATTCCCCAATAAAGATCAGAACATGATGCTCACATTTGCATGGAAGCACAACTGAATGAATGCTGATTATTTCGAGAATTACCGTATTTATGTTTATTGAGGATTGTTTTTTTTTTATGTACTAACAGTTAAGCTTCATACGCACAATATGAAAATTGAATGAAAATGACCACTTTTGAAGTGTTCGTGCATATGTGCGTGTCATTATTTTTTTTTGGTGGGGGAGTGGATCTTGGGTGGGAGTTCCCACACTTTTTTCCCCAAGACTTGACCCCTGGCCGTGGGGATACCTGCAATCGCATCACGGAGATGAAGAATGGGGAGATACTAATGTAAACAAGCCCCCGAGTGGTTAACCCCTTCACTGCCAGTGTCATTAACACAGAAATCAGTGCATTTGTATAGCACTGATTGTTGTATAAATGACAATGGCCCCAAAAATGTGTAAAAAATGTCCGATGTGTCCACCATAATAGTAAAAAGTAAAACTGTGCTATTCAGATAGACCGCCCTTTGAGCAGCAGCTCAAATCGTTATACTACGACACTTAAAACTATATACAATGGGGAGCTGCGCTAAATAAAATGAAAAAGGTTATTTCTATAAAGAAACCAAGACACATACTCTTGATATTATGTACTACTACCCACGTGTTCATATGAGGGAATAAATAAATCAATGACAAGTGGAAAATAAATAATATGAATTAAATTAAGTGAATAAATACATTAATTATATAAATAGATTGGATAAAGATGAAAAACACAATCAAGCCTTATTTAAATGTAAAAAAATCAAACCACATACATCAAATAATAAAGACTCACACTGTCAGGTGTACACCCTCAAAAATCAATAGATGAATAGATATAAATTAATTGGAATATCTCCAAAAAAAATAATAAGAATTGATGAATTACCTATATAAATAAATACATAAGCATAAATAGAAATAAATAGGCATAACAAAATTCAAAATTCATTCAGTGTGTAAACAAAAAGAATAATAGTCCAAATAGGTCCCATAGGTTATAAAAAACCTAAAATAGTAGGTAGTCCAATGTGAAGTGAAGACTAACACCGACAAAAAATCGTGTTGACAGGAATCAGATGAAGCACCTCCACCAAAGAGTAATTAGGGCCGCTTACCAGAGCATAAGATCTCAGGGTTAAGTGAGATCAAAAGATCACAAATATAGATGTTCTAAGTAAACCATCCCAGGGAACTACACCAGACCTCTCTCTCCAAATAATCCAGATGATTAAGCAATTATGACCCAATCCATGTGAAAAGACAAGGGGTCACTCGCATAGCATAAAACCCTTTGACTTTTATTGTACAGATAAAAAGCAAGTAAACTCACATGTTCAATGAACGTAAAAGCAATTTTCAAAATCGAGCCGGCCGGCTCTCGGCTACCGCTCGCAGTTCCGGGTCTGGCGTAGAATGCGGTGACGTCATCACGCCGTTCCTCCCTACGAGTTTCGTCACTATATGATCACGGGATGACGGTATCATCCCTTCCCTTCATATCTTCCCTTCTTTTGTCAGCATTACACCTGTTGACATTTTGGGATTAATCACTGATTGGTCAATCAAATGTGTTGGTATTTTCATTATATTATTCACATGTGTGCTTTGAACAAGGCTTATCACAGTAACGAGTTTCCCACTGTCTGTGTACTCACTGGTAATGGCAAAACAAAATACTTGAGGGCTATGGAGTTGGCAGCTGTCTTTTCTCAATGACTGCCTTGTCTTTTGGTGGATGCGAGGACTCCCAGATTGTGACTTCCAGTCTTTACCTAAACTCCACTGCTCTGAACAATGCATTTTGTTTGAATCATTATCTCAAAAGGACTGGTATAACTCATTGGACACTCTCTAGAAGTATCCAGAGCAACAAGCTATTTCTACCGTCTATGTGTTTTACAGAACTCATTTAGAATTTTCCCAGGCAGAGACCAGCCATAACAAATGAATTCAGTTCTTTCCTAACCTGTCCACCAGTTTTGATTTTAAACTCATTGTGGTTATCACGGAGAACTATTAAAGCCAAAACTTTCTGATAAAATTATGCTAAGATTATGTTTCTCACTATCCCAAAAGGACTGGTTTCACTGAACACTCACTTCTGTGTCCACATGTTTCTATATTTAAGGACAGGCTTACCTCAGCCTTCAGTGTCTCTTTCATCCTGGTATTTGGGATAGAAAAAAACTTTAGAACAGTGGTTCTCAACTCCTGCCCTCAGGACCCACTAGCAGGCCAGATTTTAAATATTACCTTGTGGAGATTCAGACTAGAATACTGCAATCACTGAGCAGCAAATGATAACACCTGTGATGTATATCAATTTTCTTGCAAACCTGGCTTGTTAGTGGGTCCTGAGGACAGGAGTTGAGAACCACTGAGTTAGAAGGAAGTACTTCAGCAGCTGATCTCATTAACACCCACCCTACACCTTCTCTCCCCCTCCATGAGATTGCATCCACCCACCTCTGTACTCACACGCAATCACTGTCAGTGAGCTCCTTTATCACTAAATACACAACCAGGATCTTCCTCTATTGATCATTTGTTTTTCACCTTACCTTCTTACATAGATTGTTCATTTGGCAGAGTGTGCAGGAGCTGAGTGATCACATAACAGTCTATGTGGAGCAGAGCTGTAATAATTAAAACAGAAGTACTGTATGTCCTCAGAAGTCTGTAAAGCTCACTAGGGATGATCTTGATGTTCAAGTTGAACGTAACTTTGATTAAAAAATCTGGTGTTCACCCATTTACGAAACAACGAATATTATAGGGGGGTTGCGGGAAATGAAAGCGCCATGAAACACCCCATAGTGCCCTGCGAGATTGCAGTGCATTGCTGTATGATGATTGGCCAAAGCCCACACCTGACCTGCATGCTTTGGCCAATCACAGTGCACTCTGCTGAGAGAGCCATAATTGGCCAAAGACAGGGTGCCTTTGGTCAATCATAGTGGCAGTGTATGTGGTATATATATATATATATATATATATATATATATATATATATATATATATATATATATATATATATATATATATATATATATACAGTCAGTCTAATATATATATTTATTATACATTTACCATAGACTATATCTTCAGTGTAGACTCTATTTTCAGTCAGTGCAGGCAGTGCATTTGATATATAAATACAGTCTAGTATATAAACCCCAAAGCATCCTCCCCATGTTGAGGGCATGTGGCCTGGTATGGTTCAGGAGAGGGGGCGCTCTCTCATTCCCCTCTTTTCCTGTGGCCTGCCAGGTTGAATGCTCGGATAAGGGTCTGGTATGGATTTTGGGTGGACCCCAATGCATTTAAAAAAAAAACACGGGGTTTCCCTTAAAATCCATACCAGACCTGAAGGGCCTGGCATGGATTTTGGAGGGAGCCCCATGCCATTTTTTTCATTTTGGAATGGAGTTCCCCTTAATATCTATACCAGACCCAGAGGGCCTGGTATGGACTGGTGGAACCCACGCCGTTTAAAAAAAAAATGTATATTGATGGGATCCAGCAATACATTACAGCCACAAGCAATTTTGAATTACATTTTTTCCTTTAGAAATGTAATTTTGCTGCAATACTGTTATAAACATAGTGAAGATGCGCTAATTTACAGGCAGACTAAGGGGACCCCTGGGTACGATATTTAACCACCTCAATACAGTGCACTTACACCCCCTTCCTGACCAGACCAATTTTCAGCTTTCAGCACTCTCACAGTTTGAATGACAATTACTCAGTCATGCAAAACTATACCCATATGAAATTTCGTCCTTTTTTCCACACAAATAGAGCTTTCTTTTAGTGGTATTTAATCACTAGTGGGTTTTTAATTTTTTGTGCTATAAATAAAATAAAACATAAATTTTGTGAAAAAAATGCCTTTTTCTTTGTTTCTGTCATAAATTTTTGCTAAATAGTAATTTTTCTTTATAAATTTTGGCCAAAATTTATACTGTTACATATCTTTGGTAAAAATAACCCACATTAGTGTATATTATTTGGTCATGTGAAAGTTATAGAGTCTACAAACTATGGTGCCAATCACTGAAAATTTATCACATCTGATCAGGCCTTCAGTACATCAGGTGTATCTCAATTCTTGAGACACTAACAAGTCAGGAAAGTACAAATACCCCCCAAATTACCCCGTTTTAGAAAGTAGACATTCCAAGGTATTAAGTAAGTAGCATGGTGAGTTTTTTAAGTTGTCATTTTTTCCCACAATTCTTTGAAAAATGAAGATTTTTTTTATTATTATTATTATTTTTACAAAATTGTCAAATTATCAGGTTATTTCTCACACACAGCATATGCATACAACAAATTACACCACAAAATACATTCTGCTACTCTTCCCGAGTATGGCGATACCACATGTGTGAGACTTTTACACAGCCTGGCCACATACAGAGCACCAACTTTGAAGTAGTACCTTCAGACGTTCTACGAGCAAAAATGACGCATCTCATTTCTCAACCACCTATTACACTTTTGAAGGCCCTTGAGTACCAGGACAATGGAATTTCCCATAAAATTACCCCATTTTGGAAAGCAAACACCCCAACGTATAATCTGTGAAGCATAATGAGTCTTTTGAACGGTTCATTTTTTTCCAGACGTTTTTGGAAAATGTGGAAAAAAATGAAAACACATTTTTTTTTTACACAAAGTTGTCAATTTATAAGATATTTCTAACACATAGCATGTATATAGCAGAAATTATACCCCAAAACACATTCTGCTACTCCTCCTGAGTATGACGATACCACATGTGTAGGACTTTTACACATCCTGGTTACATAGAAATGCCGAACATTGAAGTAATACCTTCAGGCGTTCTAGGAGCATAAATGACACATCTCATTTCATTCCTACCTATCACACTTTTGAAGGTCCTGGAGCACCAGGACAGTGGAATTACCCACACAATTACCCCATTTTGGAAAGCAAACACCCCAACGTATATATTCTATGAGGCATGGGCTGCAAATAGGTACTCAGGTACTCTGGTGGGCTGCAGATAGGTACTCTGGTACTCTGATGGGCTGGTGACAGGTAATTGAGTATTCTGATGGCCTGGTGACAGGTACTTGAGTACTCTGGTGGCCTGGTGACAGGTACTCGGGTACTCTGATGGCCTGGTGACAGGTACTTGGGTACTCTGATGGCCTGGTGACAGGTTCTCTGATGGCCTGGTGACTGGTATTTTGGTACTCTGAAGGGTGGCGATAGGTACTCAGGTACTCATATGGACTGTGACAGGTACTCTGGTACTCAGATGAACTGTGACAGGTACTCAGGTACTCAGATGAACTGTGACAGGTACTCAGATGAACTGTGACAGGTACTCAGGTACTCAGATGGACTGGGACAGGTACTCGGGTACTCTGATGGGCTGTGACAGGTACTCGGGTACTCTGATGGGCTGTGACAGGTACTCGGGTACTCAGATGGACTGTGACAGGTACTCGGGTACTCAGATGGACTGTGACAGGTACTCGGGTACTCTGATGGGCTGTGACAGGTACTCTGATGGGCTGTGACATGTACTCGGGTACCCTGATGGGCTGTGACAGGTACTCGGGTACCCTGATGGGCTGTGATAGGTACTCGGGTACCCTGATGGACTGTGACGGGTACTCTGATGGACTGTGACAGGTACTCGGGTACTCTTATGGACTGTGACAGGTACTCGGGTACTCTGATGGACTGTGACAGGTACTCGGGTATTCTGATGGACTGTGACGTGTACTTGGGTACTCTTATGGACTGTGACAGGTACTCGGGTACTCTGATGGACTGTGACAGGTACTCGGGTACTCTTATGGACTGTGACAGGTACTCGGGTACTCTGATGGACTGTGACAGGTACTCGGGTATTCTAATGGACTGTGACGTGTACTTGGGTACTCTTATGGACTGTGACAGGTACTCGGGTACTCTGATGGACTGTGACGGATACTCGGGTACTCTGATGGACTGTGACAGGTACTCGGGTACTGAGATGGACTGTGACAGGTACTCAGGTACTCTGATGGACTGTGACAGGTACTCGGGTACTCTGATGGACTGTGACGGGTACTCGGGTACTCTGATGGACTGTGACAGGTACTCGGTTACTCTGATGGACTGTGACAGGTACTCAGGTTATTTTATGGGCTGTGACAGGTACTCAGGTACTCTGATGGACTGTGACAGGTACCCTGATGGACTGTGACCGTGCACAGTGGGGGTGGGACCATCTGTGATCAGCCGTCAGTTCATCACGACCGATCACATGGTAAACAGCCATACCCAATGGTTGTTGACCCCCTTCGGTCTCCGTAACACGCCGCCACCGAAGAAACAGGGATGCGCGCGCACGATCACGTGCATTCCCTGTTTAAGTGGGATGACGTCATATGACGCCCTCCTGCCACAATAGGTGCGCTGCTTTGCCCTCATTTGACAGACGGTGGTCGGGAACTGGTTAACGGAATATTTAATTTTTATTGTTTCACTTTAATCATTATTAAAATCACTGCTCCTGAAAAAAGGTCATTTTTAAAAACATTATTTGCATTGATACATGTACCTTGGGGTAGTACCAGAGTCCCCATAAACTTTTTATGGCAATCATTTGCATATAAGCCTTTAAAATTAACACTTTTGATTTTTCACATTAGTGTTCCATAGACTTTAATGGTGTTTGCATGGTCGCACAAATGTATTGTCTGTTTGCATGTTCTGGTGCAAATCGAACCAGGGGGTGCTCGGCTCATCCCTAAAGCTCACCTTACACTATACATTCTGATTGTATAATCTCCTTTAAATCTACTATCAACTACGTAGTGAAAGTGACTGCCTGGATACAGAGTGAGTGTATACATAGGTGTGTCCTCCTATTGTACTGTATAGTTTGGGTAAATCTAAGGGAGATTGTACAGAGATTGTACAATCAGATTGTATAATGTATGGCCACCTTTATACACCTAAAATGAAAGAATTGCCCTATTTGATATCATTAACTTGTAATGGCAACCCAAACATGAAAACAAACATGGCACTTGAAATAAAGACAAATGCAGCAAAACATGTGGTAACAACATGCAAACTGCAATGAGCTACTTTGCCACATTTGTTGCACATAGGGCAGCTTATTGAAATCAGTAGGCTACCCTATGCATGCCAGCTGAAAATGCACCAAAAAGTTGTAGTTTGTCATTCACATAACTCTGTGTTTAACTTTTTTTAAATAGCGACAGCAAGCTCTTACACTGATCTGTGAAGATCAGTGTAAGAGTGCTACCCAATAAAAAAATGATGTGTGTGCATTAAACTCATATGACTACATCACAGTTGCTTAACCATTGTGCAACATAATCTAACTTGCAAAATCAATAAAAAACTATGAAAAAACAATAATTAAAGTCCATATAACGTTAATATGCTTTCTCAACTTTTATAGTGCAGATTCAAGTTTACATTGTGCTCCCCTCCTGTGTGCCCACTCACCAACCAGCTGCTCACACTGTCCGGCTCACACTGAGGCATCACGACTTACAGCGCGACTGCCTCAGGCAACCTGGACGCGACCACTGTGGCAACTTGCAAAATGACTTCTGTATAGAAGTCAATGCAAGTCGCCTCAAGTCGCCCCAAAAGTCGTACAGGAACCTTTTTCTAAGTCGGAGCGACTTGAGTTGAACAGTTCCATTACACAGAGCGGGACGAGACTTGTCAGCCGGCTAAGTCGCCTGACGAGTCGCCCCTGTGTGAACCGGCTCTTAGGACTCCCATACCAGGAGACTTTCTTGCCTGTGAAGTATGGATGGCTGGGCTTATATGGCTACTTCACAGTTGTTTAACCATTATGCAACATAATCTAACTTGCAAAATCAATAAAATCAATGAAGAACAATTCATTAAACAATCCACATAAAGATCATGAGCTTTCTCAATCTGCAGATTCAAATTTTGAAAAAAAATTGACAGGAGTCTTTCTTGCTTGTGAAGTATGGATGGCTAGGCTTTGTTGTTCATCTGGCTGTTTCTCAAGTTGTTCAAGATGTGCTCATAAGGATGTTAATAAATGGCAGAAAAGAGGAAGGAATATAGTGTAATTCCACTTATTTGATATTATTGCTAGAAAATTACTTTGAACCCCCAAACATTATATATATTTTTTTCTAACACGCTAGAGAATAAAATGGCGGTCGTTGCAATACATTCTGTCACACCGTATTTGCACAGCAGTCTTACAAGCGCACTTTCTTTGGAAAAAATACACTTTTTTAAATAAAAAAATAAGACAACAGTAAAGTTATACCCTGTACACATGGTCAGACTTTCCGACGGAAAATGTGCGATTGGATCGTGTTGAAAATCCGATCGTGTGCATGCTCCATCTGACTTTTCCGTCAGAATTTTTGACACACAAAGTTTGAGAGCTGGATCTAAAATTTTCCGACAACAAAATCCGATCGTTTAAATTCCGATCATGTGTAGACAATTCTGATGGACATAGTGGCACATATGCTTAGAATAAATTACAAGATGAAAGCTATTGGCTACTGGCCTCTTTATAGTCCTATCGTTCTTGGCTTACGTCACCTTGTTCTGAATGATCGGATTTTCCTACAACTTTGTGCGACTGTGTGCATGCAAGACAAGTTTGGGCCAAGATCCGTCAGAAAAAATCAGACGGATTTTGTCGTTGGAAAGTCCGACCGTGCGTACAGGGCATTAGCCAAATTTTTTTTTATATTGGGAAAGATGATGTTACACCAAGTAAATTGATACCCAACATGTCATGCTTCAAAATTACGCCCGCTCATGGAATGGCGACAAACTTTTACCCTTAAAAATCTCCATAGGTAATGTTTAAAAAATTCTACAGGTTGCATGTTTTGAGTTACAGGTGAGGTCTAGGGCTATAATTATTGCTCTTGCTCTAACGATCGAGCTTGACAGGATGGGGCGTGTTCAAATAGTTTTTTTCTTATTTATTTTACTTTTTATTTGATTTGCATTGCCTATTGTCTGTTTCTGCTTTTCAGGTCGTTCTTTCAGGCATTGCTGTTTATCGGTTCTTTCTGTTGTCCGTTCTGACCAGCCGACCGTTTTCAAGCCATGTTTCGTGTACGTACTCGTCGTAGAGTTTGTGCTGTGCAGGGGCTTGGTGTTGGGCTTTTAGCTTTCACACAAGCCCGGTCCATGAACAGGGCAAGGAGGAGTTCGTGGACCAAGAATTGGTTCCGTCAGCGTGACCAGTTCTCGCACATGCCTTTGTTTCGGGAGATCTGGGAGAATAATCCTGATGATTTCAGGAATTATCTCCTGATGACGGACCCTGTTTTTCACCGTCTGCTGGCTTTGCTGTCCCCTTATATCAGCAGACAGGATACCTGCATGCGGCAAGCCATCACTCCGGAAGAGAGGCTCATTGCCACGTTGCGCTACTTGGCGACAGGGAGAAGCCTTCAGGATCTGAAGTTCTCCACAGGCATCTCCCCCCAGGCTCTGGGGATCATTATTCCAGAGACCTGTTCTGCCATCATTTAGGTCCTGCAGAAGGACTATATGAAGGTAAGTTTTCTCCTTTAACATCACATTCTATGTATTTAATGATTGCTAATGTCTTGGATTTCTTTCCACATTCCCTAATTACCATGATTGCAATATGTTCTAATTGATATGCTGTGCCCCTTTGTCCTCATGCATGCTGGAAGCTTTTCAAGTTCCTTTTTTGTCCTTCGTGCATATTTGCCTTCACTAACTTCCCCACCATGCTCTTCTGGGCCCATAAACCTATAGTCTAGTCACTTAGCAATGTCTTTTGTCAGCTCCATAGTATTGCTTTCCTCTAAACACCCCCTAAAATGCCTACAAATGTTATATGTGTGCTTAAATTCATGCAGAGTGCCTTTTTTTTTTGGTTGGGCCAAACTCATTAGGAACCCCCCTCCCCGCAACTGCTAGGTCAGCTGATAGCAATCCTCTATCTGCTGACTTTGCCAAACCCAATACACACTCTACCTACCTTTTTTCTTGTCAGATTTATGGACTAATTTACCAAACCATGTAGTGCAAGGACCTGCCTCAATACTTTCAAATGCTACAGTTTATTGTTTTTTTTTTTCTACTATTATTATCTTGATAGATAATAGCAGAATGTCAAAATGTGCTTCCATTTTTTTATTTTTTTTGCTATTATGACACTTCTTACCTGTCCGGTGGGCTGCCAATAGTGTAAGTAAGGAGGGGCTGCCCAAAGTATCACACACTATTTATGCATTCAGCTCTCAATGAAGTGGAGACGGTTACCTGTCTAAAACACCCCCCCCTGATTTTTTGCAAGGGCCCATGAGATGGGGGGATGGGGGCGTGATGACTCTGATAAGGGCACCTTATACTTTAAGCTTTTTTTTTTTTCTCAATAGAATTTTATTAAGCAAATGTACATACATAGAAACAATATGCAAACTTGTAGTACAGAGATGTCATATCGCCAGAATCAGGTGTGAAATTATCAAAATGCTTAAACACATGAGCTCATAACTGCCTTCCATGAGTAGCCATCTCATTCTATGTAGGCAGAGCCTCTTTCTATCCAAAACTAAAGAAAGCCATGGCTACTACTTCTCATCATTACCTTTACTTAGATAATTGGTATAAATGCAATGGAGTGGGAAATGGGGCGGGGGATGGGAAAGAGAAAGAGATAAGAAAGACGTGGGAAGTGAAATGTAGAGAGAGAGAGGACGAAATATAAAGAAGAGGAAAAAGAGAGAGCAGAGCTTATCGCCCCAAGGAGGACCGATCAGATGGTAGGCTGTCTGCATCTGAACATATTTCTAGTACTTAAGCCCGTTATTGCGTACCAGGTTTAATGCCTCACCCAGTAAACAGGTCCCGGAAAGCCACCGAATATTTAAACTGAACCCAGGGAGACCAGGTTTTTTGAAATTTCTCAGCCGTGTCTTTCGCAGTGGCAAGTAGTTCTTCCAATGCGAAAATGTGATTAACTGTGTGTACCCATTCTGCTATTGAGGGTACCGTAGGGAGTTTCCAATATCTTGGAATTAGGGATTTGGCCGCTATCAGCAAGTATTTAGTTAAGGATCGATTGTACTTGCTCAGCGGTAAATTCGATATGTGCAGGAGACAGCACTCCGGTGTAAGCTTTACTGTGGTGCTTGTAATCTGCAAAATTAGTGTACAAATTTTTCCCCAAAAGCTACTCAATCTAGGGCAGCTCCACCAGATATGCAGCATATCACCCGCTTATTCCCCACATCTCCAACAAAGATCTGAGGACGTCGGGTACCAGCGTCTCACCTTGGTCGGGGTGGCGTACCACTGCGATAGCAGTTTGTAGGAATTTTCCTGAAATCTGGTGCTAATAGTGCCTTTGTGAGCCAGGATGCAGGCATCACGCCATTGTATGTCAGTAAAATTGGTATGGAGAGCAGACTCCCAGCGTTTCCTAAATTTATCCGATCCAGTATGGTCTAGTTGCTGGAGAGATGCATACATAAATGAGGTGGTTTTTTCCACTGGTGCCCCACGCAGACACATCGACTCAAAGGGGGTCAGGTCCCTGAGGACTGCTTCCCTCCTTTCCGGTGTTAGGAGGTAATGGCATGCCTGTCTATAATTCCAAAATGGGAATGTGGCTGGGGGAAGGATATCCCGCAAGTTATCGTAAGAGAGGACTGTTTTATTATGTACCAGATGCGTGGCCAGGAGGGGGACCTTAGTTGGTCCTGTAAAAGTCTTACCCGACAGCCCCGGTGGGAAATCAGGATTGCCCAAAAGGGGAGTAAGTGGCCCGGGGGACGACGTAAAGGGGTGTCGTGAAGCCAAAGTGTGGAACACCTTCAGCGAGGCCCCAATAAGGGGGTGTTGCGTGAGTTCCTTAGGACACTTGGTCCGTGGGATCCAAGGGGAAAATCTCAATGGTGTCCTTGACACACTACTCTCTATCGAGGTCCAGTCCTTGCTTCTCGTATGGCAATGCCAATCAATGATTCTGGCTAAATGGGTGGCATAATAGTATAGTTTAAAATTTGGTAAACCCATCCCCCCTGCCTCCTTCGCTTTCATCAACAGGTGCAGCCCAATTCATGGACGCTTTTGTGCCCACAGAAACTTCCATAATAAAGATTGTAGATGTTTAAAAAAGGAAGCCGGAAGCTCGATAGGTAGTGTGTGAAAGAGGTAGAGCAGACGTGGGAGAGTTATCATTTTAATTAGTGCTGCCCTTCCAAACCAAGAGAAAAGGCCTTGAGACCACTTGGTTAAATCTAGACCTATCTGCTTCAGTATGGGTGTGAAGTTGTGTTTGAAAATGCCACTCACCTGAGGGGTAAGGTTAACCCCCAGGTATTTCAACGATCCCGTCACCCATCTAAAGGATGCGTCAGTGCCTCTGAGGGGAGCGACAGGTTCATTGCCTCTGATTTAGAATAATTGATCTTGAGGTTGGAAAGATAACCATATGTGGCAAAAGCCTGTACTAAATTTGGAATTGAAGTGTGAGCGTGGGTTAGGAAGAATAATAAGTCATCTGCGTATGCCGCGGTTTTATAAGTTCTCTGTCCAACGGTAAATCCCGTAATGGAGGGAGAATTATTGACCGTTCGTATAAATGGTTCTAAGGTGAGAATGAACAAAAGTGGGGAAAGGGGGCACCCCTGTCTCATCCCGTTACGTATCTGCACGGGTTCGGACAATGTCCCATTGATCTTCAATTGAGCCGTTGGGTTCCAATACAGGGAGGAAATCCAGGAAAGCATACGAGTTCGTAGGCCAATGTGGGCACAGTTCGCGAACAGAAAGTTCCAGCTGACCCTGTCGAAGGCCTTCTCCGCGTCCGTGGACAGGAGAAGGCCCCCGATCCCAGCACCCTGGCAATGGTGAATCAAGTTCAACGCCTTTGTCACGTTGTCCCTGAATTCCCTCCCCGGCATGAACCCCGCCTGTTCAGGGCCAATCAGATGGGGCAAAAAATTTCGTAAGCGGTTTGCAATAATCTTGGACATAATTTTCAAATCTAAGTTGAGTAATGAAATGGGGCGGTAATTAGCACATACCGTGGGGTCCTTCCTGGGCTTGGGGATCACCGTTATGTAGGCCCCCAGGAAAGAGGTCGGGGTTTCGGTAGGGTCCGTGAGAGAGTTAAGGGCTCTCAGGAGAGGTTTTTCCAACAAGCCCGAGAAGACCTTGTAGTAATGCGCTGTCAGTCCATCAGGACTGGGGCTTTTGCCTGGTTTGAGGCTCCTAATTGTCTCCAGTAACTCCTCGGAAGAGAATGGACTCTCCAGAGAATCCGCCTCTTCAGGGGATAGTAGACCGCCCGGTTTATGTTGGGAGGAATGTTATAGAGATTAGAATAGAACTGGTGGAAGGTATCTGCAATTTTGTCTACTCGATTCGTCAGGTGGCCATCTTTTGATTTGATTGCTAAAATGTTAGTAGATAGGGTGGCTTCTTTGACTGCTCTCGCTAAAAGTTTACCCCCTTTGTCTCCGTGTTCATAGTAAATTTTTTGTTTCAGAAAAAGTGCCCGTTTACTCCTAGCCTCCATAATATTCTTCAACTCTGTTCTTGCCCGGAGCAGGTCCTGGGCTGCAGAAACAGCCAAGGAGTGCTTGTGTAGGGACTCCAGCTGCGCTATTTTTGAGACCAAAGTCGTTACCTGAAATTCCGCCTTCCTCTTTCGCAACGCTCCTGCTCTGATGAACTCCCCTCTCATCACACATTTATGAGCTTCCCATATAGATAAAGGGGGAAGTTCATCTGTGACATTTTCCTTAAAATAGTTGCTAAGAGCTTCCGTCAGTGACGGGAGCAGTTCTACATCTGTTAATAGGGATGGATTCAGTCTCCACATACAAGTTTTCGGTCTCATGTCGGGGTGTGTCATCGATAGCGAAATCGGAGCATGGTCCGAAAGGGTCTGGTGCCCTATGTGCGAACTATGAACTTCCAACAGGTCTCGTTGGGAGATGAATGTGCAATCTATGCGTGTGTACTTGTTATGTGGTGCTGAGTAACAAGTGAAGTCCAACCCATCCGGGTATAAAGAGCACCAAGTATCAATCAGAGTCAATGAATGCATCAATTGTTTAATTTGTTTCAGTGTACGGAAGGGCAAACTCAATTTGCCCGTGGAGGTATCCTGGATTGGGTTGAGCGGCACGTTGAAATCCCCCCCTAATAAGATACACCCTGTGGCAAAGCTCTTCAGCTCCGACCACTACCTGCCTGCAAAAGGATACGTGGGCACTGTTAGGGAAGTAGACATTGGCCAGGGTCAGCGGCGTGTTGCCCCATTTCCCTTTCAGGAACAGGTACCTGCCCTCGGGGTCCGCCAAATGTTGGGTCACCTCAAACCCCGTCGACCTGTGAATGAGAATCGAAACCCCCTTCGTCTTGGCAAGAGGGTTTGCTGCGTGGAACACCCGTGGAAAATGCTTACTAAACAATCTGGGGATTTGATCAGCCCGGAAGTGCGTCTCCTGCAGATATACAAAAGAAGGTTTTACCTTATTTAGCTCCCTAAGAATAGAGGTGCGCTTTTCCGGTACGTTCAGGCCTCTCACATTATGCGATATCAGAGTCGGGCAACGACCCAACGAAGAGTACGCCATGTCTAGTATATCAGGTCCCTCCTCGGGGGACTCAACCTGTAGAAAGAAGAGTAGTGAAAAAAGATAAAAGTTTAAAAGCAAGGGTACCAAGAGAGGACAAAAGAAAAGTAAAAGCGGGGAAGGGTAGAGATGATGGTAAGAAGGGGTAGGGAAAACACCCTGATCTCAAGGTGTATCTGAAAACAGCGGTTTCTGCCTGCAGGACACTGTACTGCAAGCTAATGAGAGGGTAGGGAAGCGTCTCCAGGATTAACCCGGAAACACCTCCCCACCTCGTTTGAGGGAACGCGGGAGGAGCACTCCCGAGGCGATGGATGCACAGAGTATCACCGGAATGAGAAATAAAATTGTAACAACAAAGATAAACTAGTGAAATCACTAATGAGAGCAAAAGTTAAAATGAACAATTGTGAAAAATAACCAAAAAGGAAAACCAAAGAAAAAACCCAGAGTCACCAAAAAAGGGAGACCCACTTGCCCAGAAAGGCATAAGACAGTGCTTATACTCTCTCTCTGGCCAAAAAAAAAACAAAAAAAAGACCATTAGGCAGTAACTAAACATGTTTAATGCAACTTATGATCTCCGAGCCGGGACGGTCATCCTCAACCGTGTACATGCAACTTGCCGAGGATAGCCAAAAAGTCAGCTACGGAGAAGCAAGTAATGAGGTGAGTCTGTGAGAAAAAGAACAAAAAAATAAAAATAAAATAAAATAAAATAAAAAAGCATAGAACGTCCCGTACCAAAACTTGGCCATAGGTGAATGTAGAGATCCGTCATCAAATGGGATAAACTAGGCAAACCATACGTCAGTATGCTTCAAATGCAGTCACGGCTCCTAGATTGCCGCGCAGACAGGAAGAGACGATCTCCTGAGCTCGAATGCGGCCTTCCGCCTCTGCTTTTCTTCGTTGGAGGTTTCGCAGGGGATGAGTGGGGAGAAACGTCCGGACTGAGATCAGGTAGAGGGGCCTTGAACTCCACATACCAGTCAGGGAGGTTTATGATCGGAATGTTCAGAGCGGTACAGAAGTCAGGAAGTTCCTCTGGCAATTTAAGTAGGAATTGTCTCCCATTTACCGTGGCCTGAAGCGCAAAAGGAAAGCGCCATTTGTAGACGATTCCCCTCTCTCTGAGTACTTCCAGTAGAGGGCGGAGGGCCCTCCTGTTTTGCAGAGTAATGGGCGACAGATATTGATAGAGGGCGAGTTCACTGTCATTGAACTGGATCCGCGCGTTCTTTCGGGCCTGATTAAGGATTTCCTCTTTCAATGGAAAGCTCTGGAGGCAACATGTGTAAGGCTCACCGCAGGGTAAGCCTGTATTTGTAGGAGGAGTCAGGCTGCATAAAGCCTGCCCTCCTCCACCTCCTCCTCGTTGGACGTCGGATCTCGTGTGGCTGACGTCACTTCCGGCGGGTCGGAGGAGGAGGATGTTATTCTGTTGCTCTGGAGCACAGGGACGGGAGTGCTTGTGGCCCCCACCAGCTCCGTTTATGGGCATCTGTGGGGGGGGGGAGTTCTCCCGCCGGCAGCTGCTGTCGGCACAGGGGAGCCTTCCTCCTGCCTACAACTATGCAAACGACGCTGCGGTGGTGCGTTTGCTACTACAGCGCCGATTCTCCTGGCGGGGGGAGGGGGAGGTTTTCGGCCGCGCCGGCTCCCCCTCCCCCCCTCACATATGCTGTGCACCCGCCCGCCCCTCCTCCCGTTGTTCACGTCGGGGGGAGGGGGGGTGTTTGGCCGCCGTCCGCTCCTCTCCTCGGGCTGTTTCCGGCTCCAGAGGGTGCTGCCCGCCCCTCCTCCCGGTGTTCATGCCGGGGGGGGGTGTTTGGCCGCCGTCCGCTCCTCTCTGGCTGTTTCCGGCTCCGGAGGGTGCTGCCCGCCCCTCCTCCCGGTGTTCATGCCGGGGGGAGGGGGGGTGTTTGGCCGCCGTCCGCTCCTCGGGCTGTTTCCGGCTCCAGAGGGTGCTGCCCGCCCCTCCTCCCGGTGTTCACGCCGGGGGGAGGGGGGTGTTTGGCCGCCGTCCGCTCCTCGGGCTGTTTCCGGCTCCAGAGGGTGCTGCCAGTCCGCTCCTCCCGGTGTTCACGCCGGGGGGAGGGGGGGTGTTCGGCCGCCCGTCTGTTTCTCTCCTCGGGCTGATCCGGCACCATGAGGGAACTGCCCGCTCCTCCCGGTGTTCACGCCGGGAGGAGAGAGTGTTTGGCTGCCCGTCCGCTCCTCTCTTAAAAGTGCTTGTCCACTGGGGGGTTTGCACTCGCCGATTCTCCTGGCGGGGGGAGGGGGAGGCATTCGGCCGTGCCAGCTCCCCATCCCCCCCCTCACATATGCAGTATCTCTCCTGGGGGGGGAGGGGGAGGTGATCGGCCACCTCTCCTGGGGCAGATCCGGCTGCAGGGGTGGGGGGGGGGCGGCATCTGCATGCTCATCCAACTCCATGAGGGAGCCGCCGGCTGGTGCATTCAGTTCTGGTAGGGGGGCTCCACGAAGAGGACACGCCGTCCGCCCGCTTCTCCCGCTGTTTCCACTGGGAGAGGGGGGGTTTCGGCTGCCATCAACTTCCCTGTCCTGGCTCCACGTGGGGGAGCCCGCCCACCCGCTTCTCCCGCCGGGAGAAGGGGGGTGGGTTTGGCTGCCATCCGCTCCTCTGTCCTGGGGGGGGGGGGGTTTGGCTCCACGTGGGGGCCACCCACTTCTCCTGATTTCCGCCGGGGTGGGGGGTTCTTTCGGCTGCCGTCAGCTCCCCTGTCCAGGGTAGATCAGGCTCCACTTGGGGGCCACCCACCTGTTTCTCCCGGCTATCTCTGATATTGGGGCAGCTGGGGGGGGGATCCCAGGGACAGGTCTGCTCTTGTCAAATGAGGATCAGTAAGGGCGAGACTCAGCCGCTACGCCTGAGCTCCACGTGGCGTGCCCCGCCTGAGCTCCACGTGGCGTGCCCTTCCCCCGCCTGAGCTCCACGTGGCGTGCCCTTCCCCCGCCTGAGCTCCACGTGGCGTGCCCTTCCCCCGCCTGAGCTCCACGTGGCGTGCCCTTCCCCCGCCTGAGCTCCACGTGGCGTGCCCTTCCCCCGCCTGAGCTCCACGTGGCGTGCCCAACCCCCGCCTGAGCTCCACGTGGCGTGCCCAACCCCCGCCTGAGCTCCACGTGGCCTGCCCCCGCCTGAGCTCCACGTGGCCTGCCCCCGCCTGAGCTCCACGTGGCCTGCCCCCGCCTGAGCTCCACGTGGCCTGCCCCCGCCTGAGCTCCACATGGCCTGCCCCCGCCTGAGCTCCACGTTCCCGTGTTATTCACGGTTTTCTCATACAGTTTCACGTTCTGGTGCATTTTAGGGTTTCCCATGCGTTTCGGTCCCATGCGTTCCGGTTTCAGGCCATTCACGTTCTCTTAGCGGTCACGTTCTTAAAGCATTTGCGTTTTCATGCATTTGCATTTTCTTGCAGTTGCGTTTGTCATGCATTTGCATCTTCGTGCAGTTGCGTTTTCATGCAGCTGCATCTTCTTGCAGTTGCGTGTCTTGCAGTTGCGTTTCTTGCAGTTGCGTTTCTTGCAGTTGCGTTTCTTGCAGTTTCGTTTCTTGCAGTTGTGTTTCTTGCAGTTGCGTTTCTGGCAGTTGCGTTTTCTCAGGCAGTTGCGTTTTCTCAGGCAGTTGCGTTTTCTCAGGCAGTTGCGTTTTCTCAGGCAGTTGCGTTTTCTCAGGCAGTTGCGTTTTCTTAGGCAGTTGCGTTTCTCAGGCAGTTGCAGCTTCTTGCAGTTGTGTTTTTCATGCATTTGCATCTTCTTGCAGTTGCGTTTCTCAAGCAGTTGCGTTTCTCAAGCAGTTGCGTTTCTCAAGCAGTTGCGTTTCTCAAGCAGTTGCGTTGCTCAGGCAGTGGCATCTTCTTGCAGTTGCGTTTCTCAGGCAGTTGCATCTTCAGGCATTGGCGTTTCTTGCATTGGCGTTTCTTGCATTGGCGTTTCTTGCATTGGCGTTTCTTGCTTTGGCGTTTCTTGCATTGGCGTTTCTTGCTTTGGCGTTTCTTGCTTTGGCGTTTCTTGCTTTTGCGTTTCTTGCTTTTGCGTTTCTTGCATTTGCGTTTCTTGCATTTGCGTTTCTTGCATTTGCGTTTTGTTTCAATTACGTTTTCATGCAGTTATGTTCTCGTTCATTTACATTCTCATGTAGTTATGTTCTCGTTTCGTTTTCCGTCCTCATTCGAGTTGACGTTCTCATGCTTGTTGGTTTCAAGCACGTTGCTTACTGTTCTTACGCAATTTTGTTTTTCATGCGTTTTGGGTCTCTCATGTGATTTACTTTTCTTATGAAGTTGTTGTTTCTCATACAATTGATGGTTTTCCATGCAATTTTACGGTTTCTCATGCATTTGCGTTTCTCGTGCGTTTTGCAGGCAGTTGGCGGTTTTTAAACGACGTACAGTTCTTACGCATTTATGGTTCTCATGAATTTATGGTTCTCAGGCATGTTAAATTTCTCAGGCAATTTACGTATTAGATGTTAGTTACGTGTCTCACGCAACTTCTTGCGTTTCCCATGTTTCTGACGTTTTCCCCATGTTTTTTATAGCATTTTCGGACGTTTCCCGTGGTTCTGACGTATTCCCGTGGTACAGTTGACGGTTCATGCAACTACGGTTTCTCATGCTTTTTATGGTTTTCTCTCGCTTTCCAGGTTTTCTCTCGCTTTCCAGGTTTTCTCTCACTTTCCAGGTTTTCTCTCACTTTCCAGGTTTTCTCTCACTTTCCAGGTTTTCTCTCACTTTCCAGGTTTTCTCTATCGTTTTCCAGGTTTCTCTATCGCGTTCCAGCGTTATGCGTTTTGCGTTTCATGCTTTTTGGCATTTCATGTTTTGCGTTCTCATGCAGTTATGTCCTCGTTTCATTTTACGTTCTCATGCACTCATGTCCTCGTTTCATTTTACGTTCTCATGCACTCATGTCCTCGTTTCATTTTACGTTCTCATGCACTCATGTCCTCGTTTCGTTTTACGTTCTCATGCACTCATGTCCTCGTTTCGTTTTACGTTCTCAGGCACTCATGTCCTCGTTTCGTTTTACGTTCTCATGCACCCATGTTCTTGTTTCATTTTAACATTCTCATACACTCATGTTCTCGTTTAGTTTACGTTCTCATGCATTTTATGTTCTCATTTCATTTTACGTTCTCATGCATTTTATGTTCTCATTCGATTTGACGTTCTCATGCTTTGTTTTCACGCACGGTTCTCACTCGTTTTACGGTTTTACATGCAATTGCCGTTTTCTCATGCAATTCAGTTTATGCAATTCTCGGTTTCCATGCAGTTGGTGTTTCTTGAAGTTACGGTTCTTACGCAATTTCGTTTTTTCAAGTGATTTAGGTCTCTCATGTGATTTACATATGAAGTTGGTGTTTCTCATATATTTGATGGTTTTCCATGCAATTTTACAGGTTCTCATACAATTGCGTTCTCGTGTGTTTTGCTGGCAGTTGACGGTTTTTAAACGACTTACAGTTCTTGCGCTTTTATGGTTATCAGGGTTTTTACGTTTCTCATGCAATTCACGTATCGGATGTATTGTTCATGGCTGTTATTTACGTGATGCAACTTCTTGTGTTTCCCTTGTTTCTGAAGTTTCCCCATGTGTTTCTAGCATTTTCTGACGTATTTCCATGGTTTTGACGTATTCACATGTTTCCTTACGTGTTGTCCGGTGTTTCCTTCTGTATTTCCCATGTGCCGCACGTTTCATGTCTCATGCCTTTCATGTCATTACCCTTGTGTAGTTTCATGATTCTCAGGCTTTTTACGTTCCTCATGCTTGTTAGTGTCGGATGTATTGTACGTGTCTGATGCTATTTACGTGTCTCATGCATTTTCTCGCGTTTCCCATGTTTCTTTTGTTTCTCGTGTTTTCTTGCCTTTTCTCGTGTTCTTACTTATTACGATATGCAGCACGTTTTGTGTCTTAGGCTTTTCTTTTCTCTTGTGTACCCCCCAGGGTTTTCTTTTATGTTTTTCATCAATTTGTGAAGCCTGCATTTCCTAGGCAGGTCGTGTTTTCTAGCAGCCGCGGTTCTTAAAGCCGCTCACGGTGATCGGTTCACGCTTCTCATGTTTTCGTTCAGTCACGTTTCCTTATCGCAGGTTTCGTTTTTGTCGCAGGTGTTTTGTTTGATCACGATTCTCTCGCTAGTTGTGTTCCTGATCAGTTGGGTGCCATTCCTCACTATTTACTTAATTTCCTAGCTGCGTCTCCGGCCAGGAGTTGTCCTGGGGTATGGAAGTTTGGTTAGTCAGTTTTTCACTGATCCACGGTTTTCTACTGGCTCAGGGGCTTTCGTGGATCACGGGGCCCGGGCTAGTATCTGTAGGCTCGGGTCTCAGAAGCAGGTTTCCAGTGACGCACTTTCTTGTCAGTTCCAGTTGTGGTAGATTGGTTTTCCATTTGGTTGGCACTGCAGCCTCGATCATTGGGTTTTGTTTTAAATTCCAGGAAAGCCCATGACACTGCTTGGCATGTTTCCAGGTTAGGTTTCCAGTCCTGATGGTGAAACGTCCAGTTCCCTTTTCTTTTCTGTTTTGTTTTAGTTTCCTTTTTTGGCTCCTCCAGCTGGTATCAGCCTTCAGCACTTTCTGGGCGTATCCAGTTAAGTCCCAGCATTTCATGTTGAATGATCTATCAGGTTGTTTTATTTTCGGCTTTTCCGTTTGAAGCCATCCGGGTCTCCAGCGGTGGGGACTCCCTGCTGTGCTTAGCTGGTTTTCCATGGTGGGTTTCATTTTATGACGTTCACGTACTCTCAGGTTTATCTTGTGTTGGTCGCTGGGTTGGGCTCAAGGGGGTGCTATAGCTGGCCTTGTGATTCCTGAAGCCAGGGGAGGGGCTACTGCCTTTCTTAGCGTTTCCTTCTCTGCGGCAAAGGCATAACTCATTTGCCACCACTCCAGGTTAGACGTTATTCACTGGGTCATCTGGTTGTTGAGCTTTCTTCCTACTGTGTTATTTTTTGGCCCCTTTAGGCATACTGACCACGTGACCTTTGGCACACTTCAGGTCTTTGTTTCCTTGTTGCTCTTTGTTCCTTTCCTCATCATCCACAGAGTGACTCTGAGTACAAGTGTAAGGCTCACCGCAGGGTAAGCCTGTATTTGTAGGAGGAGTCAGGCTGCATAAAGCCTGCCCTCCTCCACCTCCTCCTCGTTGGACGTCGGATCTCGTGTCCCACCCACCCATTCCCTTTTTTCTTTTAATTTCTTTCTTTACATTTCATACTTGGGTATGCCCCCTTTAGGCATACTGACCACGTGACCTTTGGCACACTTCAGGTCTTTGTTTCCTTGTTGCTCTTTGTTCCTTTCCTCATCATCCACAGAGTGACTCTGAGTACAAATAATGTCTCTTGGTGGTGCCGCTTCTGCAGGTCGTGCTCTCAGGGCCCTATGCGCACGTACAAAATCCATGGGGGTATCAGCTGGATTCTCCAGTAGGTTGTTAAATATGGAGCGGAGTGCGGATGGTATTTGGTCCGGGGCAACTGTCTCTGGGACTCCTCGCACTCTAATGTTGCAACGTCTGCCCCTGTTATCAAGGTCCTCTAAATGTCTATTGATGGTAATTAGGTGTGCGGCATGAGAGGCCGTTGTAGCTTCCAGCCTGTGTACCGCTCGGTCTCTCCTGTGTTCCGCCCTCTCCACCGTGGCCATTTTCTCATTTAGGGAAAGCAAATCTGCTTTGAGATCCGTGATCGCCGTAAACAGTGTATTTTTTATGTCTGAGGCTATGGAATTCATGTCGCCTAGCGTGAGGGGCTGGTCCGGGTTCCCTGTCCCGCTTACCAGTTCGTCTGCGGCACTCTGGGAGCCATCGCTCAGCTCATCCTCCTCTCCTCGTGGCAGCGCCATCTTGCGCGGTGTGTTGCGGCCTGGTCGGGCTTGAGTCAGGAAAATATCCTGAATGCTGCGGGTCTGGGAGGACGTCGATTGCTGCCGCGATCTGGTCCCAGCAGCCTGCCTCATTTGTTTGCTCATCGTGCGGCGTAAATGTGGCCAGAGAAGCGTTAACGGGCCGTGGGTCTCCGGGAGCTCTGGGTTTATGCAGCCATCTCCTCTGCGCGCCAAGCCACGCCCCCATACTTTAGGCTTTAAATACTCATTTCCCAAAATGTTATACTGATCTTGGCCAAAAAAAAAAAATGGTGTCTAATCTGCTTGCAATGTTGATGTGCCAAATGACTAATTTTTTGTCTTGTTTCACTCCACAGTTTCCTTCAACGCCACAGGAACGGCAGACTGTGGCCTCCCACTTTGCCAGCTGTTGGGACTTTCCCAATTGTGGAGGTGTAATTGATGGGAAATACGTCCGCATCATCCCACCCCCCAACTCGGGGTCCTACTATTATAATTACAAGGGGTTTAATAGTATTGTGATGTTGGTGGGGGTGTCAGCGACCTATGACTTCCTGTATGTGGACGTGGGGCAAAATGGCCGGATGTCGGATGGTAGAGTGTTCTCACAGACGGAATTCTGCTAGCGTCTCCAGAGTGACAGTCTGGGCTTGCCACCCCCAGAGGAGAATGTCGAAGCACTCCCGTTCGATGAGGTGTTTGCCCTGGCAAACCACCTGATGCGGCCTTTCCCGATGAGGACCCTCACCCCGGATCAGAGGATCTTTAATTTCTGGCCAGAGCCAAAAGAGTCGTGGAGAACACTTTTGGAATAATGGCCAGCCGGTTCCGCCTATTTTTGACACCAATCCACATGGCGGAATATAAACTCAATCACATAGTGCTTGCCTGCTGTGTTCTGCACAATTTCTTGAAAAGACATTCAGCTAACTATGTGGTCTCAGTTGGCCCAGATGCAGACTTGCCTGAAAATGACAATCTCACAGCCCTTGAAGCTGCTCGTCCTAGCTTGCCCCCCCCCAAAGCGCCCACGAGGTCAGAACCCAATACATGGAGTACTTTGTGGGTAGGGGGGCCATTGATATGCCAGACAATGTCTGAGAGGCATTTTTTTAATACATTTTTCTTTGAAACTACAATAATCTTTGTTTTCATTTACTGCTTGGCTTTGTTTTAGGTGTCTCATAGGTATTTTTTCTTTTTTGGTGGGCCTTTTTCTACAACAGTGTAAACCCAAGTTCTGAGCGAGATGAGGTAACAGTCTCTTATTCAGATAATCTTATTATGTTGTGGGTCTGCTACACACACACCTTGTTTTTGTTGCTAATGTATGTAGTGCATTACTGACAAAAATATTGCTCATTTTCAGCACCATGGCAGAAATATGTGGGGTCAGGAAATGGCGTGATTGGGGAAATTGTGGTGCCACGACACTGCAACCTCTCCCATATACTCTAGTTTTATTGCAGGAATTAACCCTGCTGCAAAGCATTGCATCAAAAATTGTACTTAAACGCCCCTGTTAAACAGGGGCAGAAAAATTGGGCCTTAGGCACTGGTGCTGGTGCCACGACACTGCAACCTCTCCCATATACTCTAGTTTTATTGCAGGAATTAGCCCTGCTGCAAAGCATTGCATCAAAAATTGTACTTAAACGCCCCTGTTAAACAGGGGCAGAAAAATTGGGCTAATGGCATCACCCAGAACCAGAAATGTTCTTCCAACATATCAGCGGAGGAGGAAGAGGATAGACAATCAACATAACAGGACAGTCACTCAGCATCAGCATAGGCAGTCTTGAAGGGATGTGATATTTCAAAAAAAATTATTCGGTTACATCAGCTTCAGGTGCTTGGTAGCTGTGGGTGATCCAAGACTGATTCATCTTGATGAAGGTCAGTCGATCAACTGATTCGGTGGACAGGCGCACCCTGTGATCGGTAACAAAGCCACCAGCAGCACTGAAGGTGCGTTCCGAAAGAACGCTGGATGCAGGACAGGCCAGTAGCTCAATTGCATACTGTGCAAGCTCTGGCCAGTGATCCATCCTCAAGACCCAGTAAGCCAGAGGATTTTCGGTGGGAAAGGTGTCCAAGTCTGACCTTGCCCCTAGGTATTCCTGCACCATGTAAATCAGACGCTGGCGATGGTTGCTGGAACTGATCATACCTTGGGGCTGCGGACTAAAAAATTGTCTGAAAGCATCAGTCAGACGGCCACCTTCTCCACCGCTCCTTCTGACTGATGCCTCAGCAACACGTTGTCCAGGACCAGGAGTTTGTAACCTCCCAGTGTCTGGGAACACGTTGCACAGACCTTTCTGCAAGGCCTCCCGGAGATGTCTCATCCTCTGCTCCCTCTGCGATGGCAAGATAAGGTCGGCAACCTTACCCTTGTACCGTGGATCAAGGAGAGTGGCCAGCCAGTAATGGTCCCTCTCCTTGATCCGAAGAATACGAGGATCCTTCCGCAGGCTTTGCAGGATCAGGGAGGCCATGCAGCGTAGGTTAGCTGAGGCATTCGGTCCGGAGTCCTCTGGGTCACTAAGGGCAACATGATCCGCAGCTACCTCCTCCCAGCCACGTACAAGTCCACGTGTTTCTTGGGACTGTAAATCATCCCTACAAGACTGCTGCTGCTGCTGCTGATGCTAAGTGCCAGACTCCACCTCCATGCTGACACAATCATCCTCCTCCTCCTCTTCCTCCTCCTCACCCTCTTCCTGTGTGATGGGTGGCACAGCAGGAACACTGTCTGGATAAAGGGGGCCTTGAGAGGCAAGGAAGTCCTCCTCTTCCTGCCTCTGTTCTGCCTCAAGTGCCCTGTCCATTATTCCACGCAGCGTATGCTCCAAGAGGTGGACAAGAGGTACAGTGTCACTGATGCATGCACTGTCACTGCTCACCATCCTTGTGGCCTCCTCAAACGGTGACAGGACAGTGCATGCATCCCTGATCATGCTCCACTGGCGTGGTGAGAAAAAATCGAGCTCCCCTGACCCTGTCCTGGTGCCGTAGTCGCACAGGTACTCATTGATGGCCCTCTGCTGCGTGTGCAGCCGCTGCAGCATGGCCAACGTTGAGTTCCACCTGGTGGGCATGTCACATATAAGGCGGTTCTTGGGCAGGTTCAACTCCTTTTGGAGCTCAGCCAGCCGAGCACAGGCATTAAATGATCAGCGGAAATGCACAAAGACTTTCCTGGCCTGCTTCAGGACATCCTGTAAGCCAGGGTACCTGCCCAAGAACCGCTGCACCACCAGGTTAAGGACATGAGCTACACAGGGCACATGGGTCAGTTGTCCCTGTCGGAGGGCAGAGAGGAGGTTGGTGCCATTGTCACAAACCACCATTCCTGGCTTAAGCTGGCGTGGCGTCAACCACCTCTCGGCCTGCCCCTGCAGAGCTGACAAAACATCCGCCCCAGTGTGGCTCCTGTCCCCCAAACAAACCAGCGCAAGCACGGCATGGCATCGTTTTGCCTGCGTACTTGCGTAGCTCCTGGAATGCCTACGGAGCACTGCTGGTTCTGAGGACAGAGCACTGGAAGAGGCCATGGAGGAAGAAGAAGAGGAGGGGTGGAGGAGAGAGGTGTGTCACAACCAATAGTAGCATTTTGGAGGCGTGGTGGCGGAACAACCTCCAACACTACTGCACCTTGTCCTGCATCTTTCCCAGCTGCCAGAAGAGTGACCCAATGGGCCGTGAAAGACAGGTAACGTCCCTGTTCATGCCTGCTGGACCATGAGTTAGCGGTAATATGCACCTTACCGCTGACCACCCTGTCCAGCGAGGCAAGGACATTGCCTTCCACATGCCGGTAGAGAGCCGGAATCGTCTTCCGTGAGAAAAAGTGGCGTTTGGGGACCTGCCACTGAGGAACCGCACATTGTACAAACTCACGGAAGGGGGCCGAGTCTACCAACTGAAAAGGCAGCAGTTGAAGTGCTAGCAATTTAGCCAAGCTAGCATTCAACCGCTGGGCATGTGGATGGCTGGGAGTGAACTTCTTTCGCCGGTCCAGCAGCTGGGGCAGGGACATTTGCCTGCTATAATCGGACGTGGGTGTACCGCTAGCAGAGTTCCCGGAAGCACTTGGCTGTGACACACCTAATTCTACACCTTCATTCCTCTCAGAGAAGGTTTCAGAGAGGACTGAATGTCTAGTGGGGTTGGAGATGCCAGCTGATGAGGAGCAAGGAGAAGTCCGCTTTGTTGTTTGGTGTGGGTCTTTGAGGTACGCTTGCCAACGAGCTGCATGGCAGGTCAACATATGTCTGGTCAAGCATGTGGTGCCCAAGCGGCTGATGTTTTGGCCACGTGAGATACGCTTGAGACATATGTTGCAAATAGCAGCGGTGCGATCTGATGCACTCGTCTCAAAAAAGGCCCACACCAAAGAACTTTTAGAATAACGCGCAGAGGCAGCGCCCTGCACAGGCGGAGCTCTGCGGTGTGATTCAGTCGGTGTGCTGCCCCTAAGCTGATTATTAAATGGGGTGTACGTTGCGCTATGGAACCTTAGAATTAAATATGAGTAAAGATGAATAAAAACTGAGTACAAAGTAAAGGTAAGAGCAGCCTCTATTGATTTCCACCCAAATGGGTGGAAAGGTGCAAAAACAAAGAGAGAAAATAGATATGGCGCTATACCGGTATGTGAGGACTCTCAGTATGCTGGCAAATAGAGTGTGGACATAAATGTGCTATGTTGTGTTGGTGAGTATCACATAAGTGGGGGCACATATAATTCTCAGCGTGCTGGTTGATTTAGCACAGAAACACGTATTATATATATTTCTCAGCGTGCTGGTTAATAAAACCCAAAACCACAAAAAATCACAAAATAAACACAAAATAAAGGTCACGATATCACAAAACCTTGTGACCCTATTATGAAATGCTTATCTCTATATCATAACAGTATATGGTTATTAGTAAGGTGCGAGTGCAAATGAATTCATATGTGCCTTAAAAAAATATAAAGCTGAAAATAGGACTAGGTGTGGTAACTGGTGAAATAACCGTGCGTGTTATACTAATATGCAAAAATACAAAGATGAATATCACAGTGATGGCACAATCTAATATTTGGTCCAATTGTGATGCTATATAATAAACATAAAAATACCATAAAAACTAGATGCAATAAAATTTAAATGCAATAAAAAGATATGATACGAAAAAAGTTAATAAAAATATAAAAAATAAAAATAAAAATAAAAATGTGCAAAAAATGTGCAAAAGATGTGCAAAAAATGCAGGTGAATTGTGAACATTAAACGTGGTGAAACAAGTCTCTAGTAAGTGACAGAATGTTCCGCAAGTGAAAAAAGGAGGGGAGTGATGGTTTCCAGCTGTGTTCTTCACATTCGGTGGCTATTAATGTGTTATATTATTATGCTCTCACCGGAAAAAGGACCCCATCCGGGGTGGATCAACTTTCACAATATTAGCTATTGTGCCGCTCTCTGGCTTCCTTCAGCTGTAAAAGTTAGGGATCCCTCGTTCCTCCGTGAGTGCAATGTGCCACGTTTATATAAGGTAGAGAAGAGGCACATCCATAGTGTGATACCGTTTTAAAACGTTGTTTTTATTGCAGCAAATAGATTAAAACTACTTACAAACAGGCTGTTTAAAAGTGCGGTAGTGCATATAACTTTAAAATTCCCGCTCTGTTATCTCCGTCTGAGCTCGAGGTGTACGCCCTACGCGTTTCGTCACACGGACGTCATCTGGAGCGGCCATTTTCGTACACCTTTCATGCTTTATAGGGTGTATTGTGTCTATCGCGCATGCGCGGTCAATCTGCGCCCTTTTAAGTGAGGGAATGCCCTCATACTATGGTGCTGCGCGATAGGCAATATACACTGGAGAATTGGGACTATACAATGAACTAATACCGGACATACAACATTGATCTAACATAATTTTACACCAAGAATAAAAATGCTGGTAAACGAGTTGAAATTTCTAACAAGTATGGGGGCGTTTATACTGAAATACTCCATGAGAATGTTGATTGTATTGAAATGAATGTGGGTGCTGGCTACTTGAACATTTACGCTCTGTTGTCTTGCAGGGACATAGAGGATATTATATATAGAGAGTGTATGATGCGCTGCTCTTTTACCAGAGTGAATGGGGAATAATAAAAAATGTTAATTAAGAGCGGATAGAATTAAAATAGTGTAAATGCAAATAGGAATTGGATATTGGTGGAATGAGACTGAGGCAGGGAGGAATTGTAAAAATGTATGGAATAAAAATAATATATAAGGATATAAAAATATATATATATAAAAAAAGTGTGTATATATATATATATATATATATATATATATATATATATATATATATATATATATATGTAAAATGGGATAAATAAAAAATCTTTCCATTGTGTAATGTATGGGAGGATATATGATGTATGTGAGAATATGACAATGGGGGAATAATGAGGAACTATGAAAAATGAGGAGGTATAAAAAATGAGGAAATATAAAAGATGAGGAAATATAATAAGGAGGGGATACAAAAATGACAATGTGAGGAAATGTAACCACACAATTGGGTATATAAATGTGTTTATACTTATGTGTATGTAGAGAGTCTCCTTATGATGTATGCAAACTGTGCCTGAGAATTGCCTCCAGGGAGTTTATTTTTGTTTATAATTGAATAACGTTCGACCCTATTTTATACAATAGATAACGTTCGACCCTATTCTCAAACTTCTGACTTAATTATTATTCAGAAAGGGATTCTCACTTTGTGCCAACATAACGGTATTATATAGTATTGGCTGTTTGTTTTTATTCTCATGGGGGAGAGGTATGTGATTGTTGCATAGTAAAAACAGGAAGATATAAAAATAAAATATATATGAAAAGTGGTGGATCGTGTGGTTGCTGTAATGGCTATCTTTGTAGACCACAGTGTGACAGGTAGAGAGATCAGCATGTCAAAGTGTCAAAAAAATCATGTAAAATCAATTTAAAACTTTGAAGCTTTATGCCTATAAATGTCGGTAAGGGGATAAGGGTGGAAAAATGATGATATTATCTATATTGGGTGGCATAAAATTCTTCATATAAATATATGATTTTTTGATAAATTGAATGTATTACATTCGACCTGGATAAAAAACTGTTCAAATACGTTAATAGCAGTTAAAAGTTAGTTAAAAAACAATTGAGGTCCAGGTCTATATTCATTCCTGTAGGGTGTAATGTTTCAAGGTTAAAAATCCACGATTTATGGCCGCTCCAGATGACGTCCGTGTGACGAAACGCGTAGGACGTGGCCAGGCAGCGTACACCTCGAGCTCAGACGGAGATAACAGAGCGGGAATTTTAAAGTTATATGCACTACCGCACTTTTAAACAGCCTGTTTGTAAGTAGTTTTAATCTATTTGCTGCAATAAAAACAAAGTTTTAAAACGGTATCACACTATGGATGTGCCTCTTCTCTACCTTATATAAACGTGGCACATTGCACTCACGGAGGAACGAGGGATCCCTAACTTTTACAGCTGAAGGAAGCCAGAGAGCGGCACAATAGCTAATATTGTGAAAGTTGATCCACCCCGGATGGGGTCCTTTTTCCGGTGAGAGCATAATAATATAACACACTAATAGCCACCAAATGTGAAGAACACAGCTGGAAACCATCACTCCCCTCCTTTTTTCACTTGCGGAACATTCTGTCACTTACTAGAGACTTGTTTAATGTTCACAATTCACCTGCATTTTTTGCACATCTTTTGCACATTTTTTGCACATTTTTATTTTTATTTTTATTTTTTATATTTTTATTAACTTTTTTCGTATCATATCTTTTTATTGCATTTAAATTTTATTGCATCTAGTTTTTATGGTATTTTTATGTTTATTATATAGCATCACAATTGGACCAAATATTAGATTGTGCCATCACTGTGATATTCATCTTTGTATTTTTGCATATTAGTATAACACGCACGGTTATTTCACCAGTTACCACACCTAGTCCTATTTTCAGCTTTATATTTTTTTAAGGCACATATGAATTCATTTGCACTCGCACCTTACTAATAACCATATACTGTTATGATATAGAGATAAGCATTTCATAATAGGGTCACAAGGTTTTGTGATATCGTGACCTTTATTTTGTGTTTATTTTGTGATTTTTTGTGGTTTTGGGTTTTATTAACCAGCACGCTGAGAAATATATATAATACGTGTTTCTGTGCTAAATCAACCAGCACGCTGAGAAATATATATAATACGTGTTTCTGTGCTAAATCAACCAGCACGCTGAGAATTATATGTGCCCCCACTTATGTGATACTCACCAACACAACATAGCACATTTATGTCCACACTCTATTTGCCAGCATACTGAGAGTCCTCACATACCGGTATAGCGCCATATCTATTTTCTCTCTTTGTTTCTGCCCCTAAGCTGGCCCCCGGAGGGCATCCTGCCTCGTTGGACATGTGCCTCCTCCTCCTCCTCCTCCTCTCTCCTACCAGGCACCCATGTGGAGTCAGTGCCCTCATCATCCCCTCCCTCTTCATCGCTGTAGCAAACCTGGCAGTATGCTGCAGCTTGTGGAACATGACTGCCAGATTGCTGTCCTTCTTGAGCATCCCCTCTCTCTGCGCTCACGCTACTGCCTTCCTCTAGCTGAGTGTCATCATCAGAGCCCACAAAACACTGGGCATCCTCCTGGAGCATGTACCCAACACTGTGCTCAAAGAGTTCAGGAGACTCCTCAGGAGGACGTGGTGGGTCTAGGGAAGGAGTCACTGATGATGACATTGAGAGGAGGGAAGACGATGCGTTGGCAGCTGCTTTGCTGGTACCCTGAGACTGGGTGAGAGAGGATGAGGAGGATGAAGAGGGCTTGGTCATCCACTCTACCAAGTCGTTGGCATGTTGCAGTTCAACATGTCCAGCTGCCGAAAAGAAGGCCAAGCGTGTCCCATGGCCACGTGCTGTTGACAATGCACCGCGTCCACGACCAGCACTGTTGTCTCTAGACACAGAGCCTGCTTGCCCTCTTTTATCGGCTCACGCCTGTCTGCCTCTCCTTGCTGGCCTTCCAGACATGGTAATGGCCTGAAGGGAGTTGGGTAAAACAGCAGTGTAATGGAGTCACACAACACCCACTAAGCCCTGCAGATGGCTCTATTAGAGAACAGCAATAAACGGTAGATACAGGTGTATATTGTGCTGGAGTCACACAACACCCACTAACTCCTGCAGATGCCTTTATTATAGAACACCAGAGATAAAGGGGTATACTGTAATTGAGTCACACAACACCCTCTAAGCCCTGCAGATGCCTCTATTAGAGAACAGCAATAAAGGGTAGATACAGGTGTATACTGTGCTTTGCTGGAGGCACACACAACTTCCAATAACTCCTGCAGATGGCAAGTGGGCTCAAATAGAGAAGAGCTATGTAGGTGGATATAGCGGTGTGTACTGGGTACAGAGCATGCAGACAGCACGCACAAGCTCCTAACACTACTGACTGCAAGCTCTTTTATAAAAGATAGATCACTAGCTATATAGGTGAGGTGAATATAGCGGTGTATACTGCGGTCAGGGCACACAGACAACAACCACTACACAACAGCAAGATCGAAAATCGTCCGAAAACGATCGGTGTGTACTGTGTTGAAGGTACACAGAACACCCACTAACTGCTTCAGACGCCAACACACTACACTAGGCCTCCTGCCTGTGGCCAATCATGGCTCTCCTCGCTGCTGGCGCTGTGATTGGCCAAGCATGCGGGGTCACAGTGCATGCTTGGCCAATCATGAGCCAGCAATGCACTGCGATGACACAGTGCATTGTGGGCCGTGAGCGCCACACGAATTTTGCGCGAACGGCCCATAACGTTCGGAATTCGCCGAACGGGCGAACAGCCGATGTTCGAGTCGAACGTATGTTCGACTCGAACACGAAGCTCATCCCTAGTTATTACCGGTTCAAGCTCCTTGCCTTCTATATTTTTATATTTTATACATTTACAAGTTTATAAGTCATTTTTATCGGCCATGTAGTAACATAATAATATATAATTTCAAAAGATCTGAGTTGATTAATTATGGATCAATTCCTTATCCAGCCACTAGATAGTGATATAAACATGGACTATTTTTAGATGGTTGAATGGTGTATACACATTTGATTTCGGCATTTTTTATATATTCTATATTTATTTTCATTTTATATACTAAACTCATTTTTAATAATAAATATTACATTTATAATATGATTTAGCCGATCTAGAAACCCCATATTATTAATTGCTGAACTCTGAAGCAGAACTAAAGCTCCAGGGTGTACCAAGATGGAGGACCATATGTAAGGTGAGGCTTGGTACACCCTTTAGAAATGTACACAGGAAGATGATATGACATAATTCCAAAGGTATGCAATGCTAATTAAAACTAAGTGTGCTATTGTTTTTAACACCACCCGGGGATATCCTTGGTTGACGTCTCATGGGAGGGATGAAACAAGTCAGTGGACCGATGGAGCCCACACACGGTCGGATTATCCGACAACACGGTCCTATCAGACATTGTCCATCGAAATATCCGACTGTGTGTAGAAGGGCTAAGAGGACATATTAATAATATAAGAAAAGGATTTTGTCATCACAGTTTATCCAACCACTTTAGACTACATCATAATAGGGATCCCAAACAATTTAAATTTTACAGGCTAGACAAAATTGATAGAAACTGGAGGGGGACACATATGAGAAGAGTAATTTCCCAAAACGAATCAAGATGCATATTTCAGCTGGACACATTGATGCCCAGGGGAAATGTGGAAATGGACGTTAATTGTTTAATTTCCAATTTTTAAAACTGACATAATGTGGATAATTACACTAATACCTGAAATAATGTTGACATATGTGCCTAATAATGTGATCATAGTACAAAAGTGGGGTCGACCTAAGCTCCTTGCCTTCTATATTTTTATATTTTATACATTTACAAGTTTATAAGTAAATTTTATGTAGACTCCATCGGCCATGTAGAAACATAATAATATATCATTTCAAAGGATCTGAGTTGATTAATTATGGATCAATTCCTTATCCAGCCACTAGATAGTGATATAAACATGGACTATTTTTTTTTTGTTTTCAAAAAGGTTTATTAAAGCGATAAATAGAAAACAGCGTCAGTAAAAAGGATCAAATGACATATACATCATATGCAGTTGGATGACAAGATTATAATAAAATGGCGAACAGACCATAGGATTCTACAGTGGCATAGATCTTACATCCAATGAAAAATCGTAATAGAGGGAAAGCAAAAATAGTCAATGTCCTGACCTTCATATTTGTAATGTATAAGAATAGACAACACAAAGAAAGAAATGAGAAGTCTAGAAAGAAAGAAAAGAGAGAGAAGAAAAAAAACAAAAATAATAAAAATAGAATTTCTTTTATTAATTTTTTATTCCTTAGTTCTTTTTTTTTTTTTTCAGATAGGCAAGAGATAAAAAAATAAAAATAAATCCCCAGTGTGATCATTTTTGTAATCTAAATAGGAACCATGGGTTCCACTTTAGGTCATATATATGAGTCGTGTCCTGCAAAGTATGGAAAATCTTTTCAGTCAGCATTACTTGATCAATGCGTGAGAGAACCTGAGATAAAGGGATCGAAGAGGACTTCCAATGTAACGCTATAGTCCATAGCATAGAAACAGAGATGGAATGGACGAGCCTCACTAGAGGTTTAGGGGTGTCCTGTGGGGTTTGGAAGAGAAGACAGTGGTGGTAAGTAAGGGACATCGCTCGACCAGTGAGCTTGTCTATCAATCTCAAAATATCCTGCCAAACTGGCCGAATCCGGTCACATTCCCAAAAAATGTGAACAAAGGTGCCTTGGTGATTGCAACCTCTAAAACAGTTGGGGGATGTATGAACATAAATCTTGTGCAAACGTACCGGAGTGTAGTACCATCTAGTAATTACTTTAATAGCTGTTTCCCTAATTGTTAAGGATCTGGTGCATTTACACATGTTGTCCCATCCCTCCTCCCAGTCCACAACACCGGCCCCTAGTGCAAGCTCCTGTTCCCATTGTGATCTATACTTCAGAGTCTGAACCATTGTAAGTCCCTCTAGTGCTTTATAGATCAGGAAAATCAGGCCTTTTTGGCGTGGGAAGTTAAAACATAAATCCTCAAAGATGGTGAGTTGGACCTGGGACCGGAGTCTGTAATGGGAGAGAAAGAAGTGACGGATTTGCAGGTATCTGAAAAGTTCCCCGTCGGGGAGTTGGTGCTGGGTCTGTAATACTGCGAAGGGAATGAAATCAGAACCCGTAACGAAGTCCCTTAACTGAGTAAGCTTGCATTGAACCCACAATCTGAAAGACTCAGGATGGAGATAGGCTGGGGGGAACCTAGGATCGCCCAGGTAAGAGGCGCCCACAGAGCACTCCGAAGTGAGGTTGTATTTGTGCTTGTAGCGATGCCACAGTTGCAGGCTGTCTGCTACCATAGTGTTAAGCGTGCATAAGGTTGAGTGAGGTCGATGGGTTGACCACATAAGGCCCGGGAGATAAAAGGGTGCTATCGAATCACTCTCAAAACGCACCCAAGGAACTCTGGAATTAGGGATCGACCATTGTGCTTGTTGCGTAAATCTGCAGGTAAGATAATACAACCAGATTTGAGGAACCCCTAGGCCTCCACTTCTCATAGAGCTATATAGGACACCCTTGGCAAACCTGGGCGACCTATTATTCCAAATGAAACTGTTAAAATGGGACTGAAGGTTGAGGAGAAAAGATTTAGAAAGCCTAACCGGTAGGGAGCGAAACAGATATAGCAGCCTGGGAAGGATGACCATTTTGAGCGCAGTGATTCTCCCTATAAAGGGGATATGTAAAGAGAGCCAGCTTTTAATAGTATTTTTAAGCTTTCTAATCAATGGGGGATAATTAACCCCAAAGAGGTCGCGAAAATTTCCGGGCAGTCCCACTCCCAGGTAGGGTATGTGGGAGGTGGCCCATGTAAAGGAGTAGTTTTGTTTAATAAGGGCTAAATCAGTGGGATCAAAACCTATGGGAAGGGCTACCGATTTGGAAATATTAATGGCTAGACCAGAGACCTTCGCGAAACTTGACAGTGTCGAAAAAAGGTTGGGGAGTGAAACATGGGGATTAGTTATGAACATCAAAACGTCATCCGCATACATGCAAAATTTGTACATTTCGTCACCCTTAAACCCCATACACACTATCAGATTTTCTGCTGATTTTTTCCTTCAGATTTACCAAAACCATGTAATGCAAGGGCCTGCCTGATTGCATACAAATGGAAACTCCTAAGGTTTGACCTTATATTATATGGTTTTGGTAAATCTGAAGGAAAAAATCTGCAGAAAATCTGATAGTGTGTATGGGGCTTTAGTGTAACCAGTGATATCGGGATGTCTCAAAAGGGCAATCGCTAGGGGCTCCAGGGCTAAGGCAAAGATTAAAGGGGAAAGGGTGCACCCTTGTCTAGTGCCTCTACCTATGGGGAAGAATTCGGAGCAACAGCCAGGTAGTTTTATGCGGGTCCTAGGGTTATCGTAAAGGGCTTTGAAACCTACTAGGAATTTCCCCTGAAATCCCATGCGTGGGAGGATTGTGTTGATGTAATCCCATGTAACACTGTCAAACGCCTTCTGTATGTCTAGGCTTAACAGGAGGAGCTTGCGGGAAAATAGGTTAGCATCTTGGATAACGTCTGTTGCCAGGCGGATGTTGTCTGTAATTAAGCGGTGTGGAATAAATCCAGATTGGAAGGGGGATATCAAGGAGGGGATAAACTTTGCTAGTCTGTCTGCTAGAACTCTGCTAAATATTTTGATATCATTGTTCATAACCGAGATAGGCCTAAAATTTTGGGGCAAATTATGATTCTTATTGGGTTTCGGGATTAGTGACATGTTAGCTAACAACATTTCTTCTGGGAAGCTATGGCCAAGTAGGACTGAGTTAAAGAGGTATGCCATTCTAGGGGCCAGGATAATGGAGTATTTTTTGTAATAAAGGGCTGAAAAGCCATCAGGGCCTGGGGCGGAGCCTGTTTTCAATGATTTGATGACCCCTAAGATTTCCGGAGTTGTGATAGGGGCGTTGAGTTCGTCAAGTTGTGAGGTGGAAAGAGTCGGGAAGGGGATGTCATGTAGCCATGACAAGTCTTCCAGGGGGGGGGAGAGTGTGGGGGGACTCTAAGAGTTTGGTATAAAATTGCTCGAAGATTTTGAGAACCTCCCTGGGATGTGAGGATACAAAACCGTCCTTATTAGACAACCTGTATAAATGAGGGGGACGAATCGAGTTAGACAATCTTCTAGCAAACAAAGTTGATGCCGAGTTATTAAATAGTAAATTGCGGGCTTTATTCCAACGGAGTGACTTTTCAACTTTGGATGACAAAAGGGAGTCCAGTTCTAGGCGCTTTTGTTCGATGGATTGCCTGGTGGAATCTAAGTGTAGTAGAGATGTGTTTTTGTATAAATGATCTAGTTCCCTAGTTAACTCCACTATTCTAAGTCTATTAGACTTGTTGCGAGCTGCGGAAATACTAATAATTTTTCCCCTGATGATGGCTTTATGCGCCGTCCAGAGAAGTGAGGGCTTAGTGTCTGGGCGGGCGTTCAGAGAAAAATAGTCCTCCAGAGACTGAGCTAATTGGGAATCTACCGCTGGGTCAGAGAGAATGGATTCATTTAATCTCCAGGAGTGGGGTGTGGGGGCAAGCCTAATAAACCCTGTAGTGAAAGATGTAACCTGATGGTCTGACCAAACACAGGGGTGGATGGAGGCCTCCAAAGAGTTGGCGAGTATGATTGGGGATGTGTATATGTAGTCTAATCTGGCATAACTGTTATGAGGATGGGAGAAAAAGGTGAATTCCTTGCAACCCACATTATGTGCCCTCCATGTGTCAGTGAGTTGAAGATCCTGTACGCCACCAGTGAGAGATTTCGGGAAAGCTCTAGATACAACCGTAGTTGACGAGCGGTCTAGAGTGGCGTTGGCTACTGAGTTAAAATCACCACCTATGATCAAATGGGGGGAGTGGTATTGCGCTAATTTTTCAAAAAATGACCTAAAAAAGGCTGCTGAGCCGTCATTGGGTGCATAAACACTAGCAATAGTAAGTTCCCTGTTATGGACAACCCCTTTCACAATCGTATAACGACTTTCAGGATCCCTGAATAATTGTTTAACCTCCATCGGGAGGGAAGAGTGGAGGAGTATGGCGGCCCCCCTGGTCTTGGACGAGTGGAGCGAGTAAAAGGCTTGAGGGAAATCTTTATGGAAAAATTTGGGATGGGAGGAGCGGGAGAAATGTGTTTCTTGGAGAAGAAGGATTTTAGCTCCAAGCTGTTTATAAAAGGTAAAGGCTTTACGCCGCTTGGAAGGGGAGTTAAATCCTTTAACGTTGTGTGAAATACAAGTTATCGCCATGGCGTATGAGGTAATGCGTGGCTAGTTGGGGGATCAGATCTGATGGGGGGAGGGGGGAAGGGGATCACAAATGAGCACTCGTCCACCATGTCCAAGAACGTCCGGGGAGTCCCCACTTCATCCTCCAAAGCCCACATGAGTAGGGAGCTACGCAGCAACACTGAGGGCATGTTCAGATCACAGAACCGGAATATAAAGAGAACATATGCTGTAGAAGAATCGTAGGAATTGAAAAATGATTGACCAATATAAGAAAGAACCAAAAAACATAGAAAAATAAAAGTAACCTCTGAAAAAACAATCCCAGCCTTTAACATAGACTTGGGGAACAACATTAATAACAGATGTGGTAGCCTGTGGGAGAGAGTTCCCACATCAAAGAGAAAATCATACATCGAGACAACCAGGTCTCGCACCCAGTAGGGTTGCACAATGGTGGGGAGGACCCCCCCAGAGAAGCAACCAACCACTAGGAAGGGGAGCCATGACACAGCTCCTAGGGACATGCATAGTGCCAGAGGAGTGGGCAGACAACAGTAGGGGAAGTATGCTTTTCCTCTCCATCTCTTCCCCCCCCCCAAAAAAAAAAGGGGGGAGAGGAAGAGAGAGAAGGAAAAAGAAAAAAAACCTAAAAAAAAAAGGAGTATCTCCTGAGAAAACAAAAAATAAACACATAGCGTGGATGTCCTCTGGGAGTCAGTATTAACCGCATATAGAACCTCAAGATGGGCCGGAGAAGGTACCCTTAACGAAACATGGACTATTTTTAGATGGTTGAATGGTGTATACACATTTGATTTCGGCATTTTTTATTTATTCTATATTTATTTTTATTTTATATACTAAACTCATTTTTAATAATAAATATTACATTTATAATATGATTTAGCCGATCTAGAAACCCCATATTATTAATTGCTGAACTCTGAAGCAGAACTAAAGCTCCAGGGTGTACCAAGATGGAGGACTATATGTAAGGTGAGGCTTGGTACACCCTTTAGAAATGTACACAGGAAGATGATATGACATCATTCCAAAGGTATCCAATGCTAATTAAAACTAAGTGTGCTATTGTTTTTAACACCACCCGAGGATATCCTTGGATAACATCTCATGGGAAGGATAAAACATGTCAGTGGACCGATGGAGCCCACACACGGTCGGATTATCCGACAACACGGTCCTATCGGACATTGTCCATCAGAATATCCGACCGTGTGTACAAGGGCTAAGAGGACATATTAACCACTTAACAACCGCCCATTCCCGATTAACGGCTTCAGGGCGGTTGTTTAACTCTGAGAGGCCGTTAATTAACGGCCTCCCAGAATTCTGCTCTCGCGCGCCCCCTGGGGCGCGCACACGAGAGCATCCGTGACCGCTGGGTCCAGTGGACCCGGCGCATCATGAATCACGGTAAACGGCCGCTCATCGCGGCCGTTTACCACGTGATCGCTCCGTCAAATGACGGAGTGATCACTTGTAAACAAGCCGGCGTCATGTTATGACGCCGGTTCCTCCCTCCCCTCTCTGTACCGATCGGTACAGCGGAGGGGGAAGAGATCGGTGTCAGCAGCGATGTGGGCTGCATCTGCAGTGCCCACATCGCTGCTCACCGAAAATGAACCCCTCAATTCCCTGCAAATACTCTGCATTACTCTGCAATTCCCTGCAAATACTCTGCATTACTCTGCAATTCCCTGCAAATACTCTGCATTACTCTGCAATTCCCTGCAAATACTCTGCATTACTCTGCAATTCCCTGCAAATACTCTGCATTACTCTGCAATTCCCTGCAAATACTCTGCATTACTCTGCAATTCCCTGCAAATACTCTGCAATGCCCTGCAAATACTCTGCAATGCCCTGCAACACTCTGCATTGCCCTGCAACACTCTGCATTGCCCTGCAACACTCTGCAATGCCCTGCAACACTCCGCAATGCCCTGCAACACTCTGCAATGCCCTGCAACACTCCGCAACGCTCTGAAATACCCTGCAACACTCTGCAACACTCTGCAACACCCGCCAATACCCTGCAACACTCTGCAATGCTCTGCAACCCCTGCCGATACCCTGCAACACTCTGCAATGCTCTGCAACCCCCGCCGATACCCTGCAACACTCTGCAATGCTCTGCAACCCCCGCCGATACCCTGCAACACTCTGCAATGCTCTGCAACACCCGCCAATACCCTGCAACACTCTGCAATGCTCTGCAACACCCGCCAATACCCTGCAATGCTCTGCAACGCAGTACTCTGCAACACCATGCTCTGAGATACCCAGCCATAGTCGGTGATACCCTGCAATACCCAGCCATAGACATCTCCCGCCGCCCTCCACCCTCCGGTGCTTCTACCGAATCGCTAATACGATCAAAGCCAGAATCTTTTTTTTTTTTCAGGCTTCCCAGCTTAGAGGTGAGATGTGGGTCTTATTGACCCCACATCTCACTGTAAAGAGGACCTGTCATGCCATATTCCTATTACAAGGGATGTTTACATTCCTTGTAATAGGAATAAAAGTGATCAAAAAAATTATTTTTGGGGAAAAAAATGTCAAACTAAAATAAATAAAGTAAAATGAACAATAAAAAAAATGTTTTTTTAAAAGCGCCCCTGTCCCCATGTGCTCGCATGCAGAAGCGAACGCATGCGTAAGTCCCGCCCACATATGAAAACGGTGTTCAAACCACACATGTGAGGTATCGCTGCGAACGTTAGAGCGAGAGAAATAATTCTAGCCCTAGACCTCCTCTGTAACTCAAAACATATAACCAGTAAAAAAAATGTAAATCGTCGCCTATGGGGATTTTTAAGTAGCGACGTTTGCCGCCATTCCACGAGCGTGTGCAATTTTGAAGAGTGACATATTAGGTATCTATTTACTCAGCGTAACTTCATCTTTCACATTATGCAAAAATTGGGCTAACTTTACTGTGTTTTTTTTTTTTAAGCACAAAACAGTTTTTTTTCCAAAAAAAAGCATTCGAAAAATTACTGCGCAAATACCGTGCGAGATAAAAAGTTGCAAAGACCACCATTGTATTCTCCAGGGTGTTTGCTAAAAAAACATATATAATGTTTTGGAGTTCTATGTAATTTTCTAGCAAATAAATGATGATTTTTACATGTAGGAGAGAAATGTCAGAATTGTCCTGGGTGCTCCAGAGCACCTGATGGCGCTCCATGCATGTTGGGCCTCTGTATGTGGCCACGCTGTGTAAAAGTCTCACACATGTGGTATCACCATACTCGGGAGTAATAGCAGAATGTGTTTTGGGGTGTAATTTGTGGTATGCATATGCTGTGTGTGAGAAATAACCTGATAATATGACAATTTTGTGAAAAAAAAAAAAAAAGTAAAAAGAATCTTGATTTTGCAAAGAATTGTGGGAAAAAATGACAACTTCAAAAAACTCATCATGCCTCTTACTAAATACCTTGGAATGTCTTCTTTCCAAAAAGGGGTCATTTGGGGGGTATTTGTACTTTTCTGGCATGTTAGGGTCTCAAGAATTGAAATAGGCCGTCAGTACTTCAGGTGTGATCAATTTTCAGATATTGGCACCATAGCTTGTGGACTCTATAACTTTCACAAAGACCAAATAATATCCACCAATTTGTACTTATTTTTACCAAAGATATGTAGTAGTATAAATTTTGGCCAAAATTTATGAAGAAAAAATTACTAATCTGCTAAATTTTCTAACAGAAACAAAGAAAAATTCGTTTTTTTACAGAATTTTCGGTATTTTTTCTTTTATAGCACAAAAAATAAAAAACCCAGCGGTGATTAAATACCACCAAAAGAAAGCTCTATTTGTGTGAAAAAAAGGACAAAAATTTCATATAGGTCCAGTGTTGCATGACTGAGTAATTGTCATTCAAAATGCGAGAGCACCGAAAGCTGAAAATTGGTCTGGTTATTAAGGGTGTTTAAGTGCCCAGTGGTCAAGTGGTTAATAATATAAGAAAAGGATTTTGTCATCACAGTTTGTCCAACCACTTTAGACTACATCATAATAGGGATCCCAAACAATTTAAATTTTACAGGCTAGACAAAATTAATAGAAACTGGAGGGGGACACATATGAGAAGAGTAATTTCCCAAAATTAATCAAGATGGATATTTCAGCTGGACACATTGATGCCCAGGGGAAATGTGGAAATGGACGTTAATTGTTTAATTTCCAATTTTTAAAACTGACATAATGTGGATAATTACACTAATACCTGAAATAATGTTGACATATGTGCCTAATAATGTGATCATAGTACAAAAGTGGGGTAGACCTAAGTTATTATCGGTTCAAGCTCCTTGCCTTCTATATTTTTATATTTTATACATTTACAAGTTTATAAGTAATTTTTATGTAGACTCCATCGGCCATGTAGTAACATAATAATATATCATTTCAAAAGATCTGAGTTGATTAATTATGGATCAATTCCTTATCCAGCCACTAGATAGTGATATAAACATGGACTATTTTTAGATGGTTGAATGGTGTATACACATTTGATTTCGGCATTTTTTATATATTCTATATGTATTTTCATTTTATATACTAAACTCATTTTTAATAATAAATATTACATTTATAATATGATTTAGCCGATCTAGAAACCCCATATTATTAATTGCTGAACTCTGAAGCAGAACTAAAGCGCCAGGGTGTACCAAGATGGAGCACTATATGTAAGGTGAGGCTTGGTACACCCTTTAGAAATGTACACAGGAAGATGATATGACATCATTCTAAAGGTATCCAATGCTAATTAAAACTAAGTGTGCTATTGTTTTTAACACCACCCGGGGATATCCTTGGATAACGTCTCATGGGAGGGATGAAACACGTCAGTGGACCACGGGTGGTGACTAGGGATGAGCTTGGTGTTCGAGTCGAACGTATGTTCGACTCAAACACAGGCTGTTCGCCCGTTCGGCAAAGCAAGAAATCTGTGGGCCGTTTGCGCCAAATTCGTGTGGCGCTCACGGCCCACAACACACTGCACCATCGCAGTGCATTGCTGGCTCATGATTGGCCAAGCATGCACTGTGACCCCGCATGCTTGGCTAATCACAGCGCCGGCAGCGAGGAGAGCCATGATTGGCCACAGACAGGATGCCTGCTCAGGCTGTGTAGTACACGCCCCACACCATATAAGGCCGCCAGCGCAGCGGCCTTGTGTAGTGTTCTGGTGTCTGCAGGAGTTAGTGGGCGTTGTCTGTGTGCCTTCAGCGCAGTATACACCTGTATCTACCTATATTGCTATATTGCTCTTCTCTAATTGAGCCATCTACAGGAGTTTGTGGGTGTTGTCTGTGTGCCTTCGGCGCAGTATACACCTGTATCTACCTATATTGCTCTTCTCTAATTGAGCTATCAGTCATCTGCAGGAGTTTGTGGGTGTTGTCTGTGTGCCTTTGGTGCAGTATAAACCTGTATCTACCTATATTGCTCTTCTCTAATTGAGCCATCGGCCATCTGCAGGAGTTTGTGGTTGTTGTCTGTGTGCCTTCAGCACAGCGCAGTATACACCTGTATCTACATATATTGCTATATTGCTCTTCTCTAATTGAGCCATCAGCCATCTGCAGGAGTTTGTGGGTGTTGTCTGTGTGCCTTCAGCGCAGTATCAACCTGTATCTACCTATATTGCTATATTGCTCTTCTCTAATTGAGCCATCAGCCATCTGCAGGAGTTTGTGGGTATTGTCTGTGTGCCTTCAGCGCAGTATACAGCTGTATCTACCTATATTGCTATATTGCTCTTCTCTAATTGAGCCATCAGCCATCTTCAGGAGTTTGTGGGTGTTGTCTGTGTGCCTTCAGCGCAGTATACACCTGTATCTACCTATATTGCTATATTGCTCTTCTCTAATTGAGCCATTAGCCATCTGCAGGAGTTAGTTGGTGTTGTGTGCCTCCAGCACAGTATACACCTGTATCTACCTATATTGCTCTTCTCTAATTGAGCCATCAGTCATCTGCAGGAGTTTGTGGGTGTTGTCTGTGTGCCTTCAGTGCAGTATACACCTGTATCTACCTATATTGCTATATTGCTTTTCTCTAATTGAGCCATTAGCCATCTGCAGGAGTTTGTGGGTGTTGTCTGTGTGCCTTCTGCGCAGTATACACCTGTATCTACCTATATTGCTCTTCTCTAATTGAGCCATCAGCCATCTGCAGGAGTTTGTGGGTGTTGTCTGTGTGCCTTCAGCACAGCACAATATACACCGGTATCTACCCTTTAATTGCTGGTGTTCTATAATAAAGGCATCTGCAGGAGTTAGTGGGTGTCGTGTGCCTACAGCACAGTATACACCAGTATCTACCCTTTAATTCCTGTTGTTCTATAATAAAGGCATATGCAGGAGTTAGTGGGTGTTTTGTGCTTCCAGCACAATATACCCTACCCAATTATTGGTTTTCCCATCCCCCTTCAGGCCATTACCATGTCTGGAAGGCCAACAAGGAGAGGCAGACAGGCACAAACCAATAAAAGAGGGCAAGCAGGCTCTGTGTCTAGACAACAGTGCTGGTCATGGACACGGTGCATCGTCATCAGCACGTGGCCATGGGACACGCTTGTCCTTATTTTCAGAAGCTGGATGTGTTGAGCCGCATCATGCTGAAGACTTGGTAGAGTGGATGACCAAGCCCTCTTCATCCTCCTCATCCTCTCTCACCCAGGCTCAGGGTACTAGCAAAACAGCTGCCAACACATCCTCTTGCCTCGTCTCAATGTCATCATCAGTGACTCCTTTCCTAGACCCACCACGTGCTCCTGAGGAGTCCCCTGAAGTCTTTGGCCACAGTGTTGGGTACATGCTCCAGGAGGATGCCCAGTGTTTTGTAGGCTCTGATGATGATACTCAGCAAGAGGAAGGCAGTAGCGTGAGCGCAGAAAGAGAGGATGCTCAAGAAGGACAGAAATCTAGCAGTCATGTTTCACAAGCTGCCAGCTTTGCTCCAGTGATGAAGAGGTAGGGGATGATGAGGGCACTGACTCCACGTTGGGTGCCTGGTAGGAGAGAGGAGGAGGAGGCACATCTCCAACAAGGCAGGATGCCCTCTGGGGCCCAGGTTAGGGGCAGCACACCGACTGAATCACACCGAAGAGCTCCGCCTGTGCAGGGCGCTGCCTCTGCATGTTATTCTAAAAGTTCTTTGGTGTGGGCCTTTTTTGAGACAAGTGCATCAGATCGCACCGCTGCTATTTGCAACATATGTCTCAAGCGTATCTCACGTGGCCAAAACATCAGCCGATTGGGCACCACATGCTTGACCAGACATATGTTGACCTGCCATGCAGCTCGTTGGCAAGCTTACCTTTTCTTCTTCCTCCATGGCCTCTTCCAGTGCTCTGTCCTCGGAACCAGCGGTCCTCCGTAGGCGTTCAAGGGGCTACGCAAGCACGCAGGCAAAACGATGCCATGCCATGTTTGCGCTGGTTTGTTTGGGGGACAGGAGCCACACTGGGGCAGAGATTTTGTCAGCTCTGCAGGGGCCAGCTTAAGCCAGGATTGGTGGTTTGCGACAATGGCACCAACCTCCTCTCCGCCCTCCGACAGGGACAACTGATCCATGTGCCCTGTGTGGCTCACGTCCTTAACCTCGTGGTGCAGAGGTTCTTGGGCAGGTACCCCGGCTTACAGGATGTCCTGAAGCAGGTCAGTAAAGTCATTTCCACTGATTATTTAATGCCTGTGCTCGGCTGGCTGAGCTCCAAAAGGAGTTGAATCTGCCCAAGAACCGCCTTGTATGTGACATGCCCACCAGGTGGAACTCAACATTGGCCATGCTGCAGCGGCTGCACATGCAGCAGAGGGCCATCAATGAGTACCTGTGCCACTACGGCACCAGAACAGGGTCAGGGGAGCTCGGTTTTTTCTCACCACGCCAGTGGGGCATGATCAGGGATGCATGCACTGTCCTGTCACCGTTTGAGGAGGCCACAAGGATGGTGAGCAGTGACAGTGCATGCATCAGTGACACTGTACCTCTTGTCCACCTCTTGGAGCATACGCTGCGTGGAATAATGGACAGGGCACTTGAGGCAGAACAGAGGCATGATCAGGGATGCATGTACTGTCCTGTCACCATGTTTAACAGGGGCATGTAATTACAATTCTTGATATAATATTTCACAGCAGGGCCTGTTCCTGCACCCACCGAGAGTAACTGTGAGGACTTAAAGTGTTGTGGCAGCAGCACCACTACCACCACCACAACCACCAAAGGCCCTATTTTTCTACCACTGTTCAACAATGGCATGTAATTACAATTCTTGATATAATTGTTCACAGCAGGGCTCTCCAGCGCCTACCAAGAGTCACTTTAAAGGGGCTTACAGTGTTGTGGCAGCAGCACCACTACCACCACCACAACCACCAAAGGCCCAATTTTTCTACCACTGTTCAACAATGGAATGTAATTACAATTCTTGATATAATTGTTCACAGCAGGGCTCTCCAGCGCCCACCAAGAGTCACTTTGAGGGCTTACAGTGTTGTGGCAACACCAAAACCTTAGGTGCAAATTTCTGCAAAGCATATAGGGCAGGCCCCTACTTTCAAACACCCAACTTACAAACGTCTCCTACTTAATTAAACAGGGGTGATAACCCTTCCCTTTGTTTTCCAAAAAGCTTAAATAAAGATTTTTTGACTGGAGCTACACTTTAAAAATGTACCAGTTCAAAATTGCAAACAGATTCTACTTAACACAACAAACCTACACAGTCCCTGTCTTGTTTGCACCGCCTGTATACTCCTGTTCTGAGTATATAGGGCCCGGGGCCCCACGCCTTTCCTTTTTTTAATATGGGTACGGGGTTCCCCTTAATATCCGCACAAGACCCAAACTGACTGGTAATGGGCAGGGGGGCTACCTATGCCATTTTTCTCAATGATTTTCATCCATATTGCCGGAACCAGATATTACATTAAAAAACCGCAAGCAGTTTTAACCACTTGTTTACTGGGCATTTAAACCCCCCTCCTGCCCAGACCAATTTTCAGCTTTCAGCGCTGATGCACTTTGAATGACAATTGCGCGGCCATACAACACTGTACCCAAATGAATTTTTTATCATTTTTTTCCCACAAATAGAGCTTTCTTTTGGTGGTATTTAATTACAGCTGGCAGTTTTATTTTTTGCTAAACAAACAAAAAAGATGCAAAAAAAAAAAAAAATCATGTTTAATAGTTTGTTATTAAATTTTGCAAACAGGTCATTTTTCTCCTTCATTGAAATGTGCTGATGAGGCGGCACTGGTGGGCACTGATTAGCGGCACTGGTGGGCACTGATAGGCTGCACTGGTGGGCACTGAGAGGCACAGTTAAGGTGGCACTAATAGGCACAGATAAGGTGGCACCGATAGGCACAGATAAGGCAGTACTGATGGGCACAGATAAGGCGGCACTGATGGGCAAAGAAGGGCACAGATAAGATGGCACTGATAGGTGGCACGGATGGGTGGCGCTAAGGGGCACTGATAGGTACAACTGATAGATGGGACTGATGGGCACTGATAAGTGGGTCTGATAGGTGGCTCTGATAGGTGGCACTGCTGGGCACTGATGGACACTGGTAGATGACACTGATGGGCATGGATATGTGGCACTGAGGTGCAGCACTGTTGTTGAGGCAGATTGTGGGCACTGATAGGTGGCACTGTGGGCACTGATAGGTGGCACTGTGGGTACTGATGTATGGCACTGTGGGAAGGATGGGTGGCACTGTGGGCACTGCTGGGTGGCACTATGGGCACTGATGGGTGGCACTGCTGGGTGGCACTTTTTTAATATCTGGGTGTCACTGGCAGGGGGCAGGTGGGCACTGATGAGCTGGCCGTGATCGGGACTGAACTCCCTCTCACGGCCGCCGGTAATCTGCTTTTTTTTTCTCAGTAAAGTAATTTCCGCTGACAGCGCGAGGAGGAAAAATAGCCAATTGCTAGCTCTGTTGTGTCACATGATCAGCTGTCATTGGCTGACATCTGATCACGTGGTAAGGGGTCGGGATCGACCCCTTGCTCCGATCCATGATCAGGCGAGTCTCATAGACTCGCCGATCACAGAGCGCGCCGCGCACACCCCTCAGGGGGCTCGCAGGCCACTCGTGCACGGGGCGACATCAATAGACGTAGTCCCGGCAAAGCAGGTCCGCGCTGTGGCCATCATTCGGCTATAGCGCGGATCTCTAGTGGTTAAATAACTTTTTTTCTGTTAAATGTCATTTTGTGCAGGGACTGTTCTAAACCTGGAAAAAACACGTGCCACGTCACAGGCATACTATAGACACCCCCCCCCCCCCCAGGCATGATATTTAAAGGAATATTTCGCTTTTTTTTTACTTTAATGGTCATTAAAATCAGTGCTCAGTCCCCAAACCCTTTTTAGGACAATATCTTGCATATTAGCCATTAAAATTAACACTTTTTATTTTGAATGTTCGAGTCCCATAGACTTCAATGGGGTTCTAAAGTTCGCACGAATTTTCGGTCCGTTCTAAAGTTCTGGAGCGAACCAAACCGGGGGGTGTTCGGCTCATCCCTAGTGGTGACATCATTTCCAGTCGGTGAGACGCAAGTTGATGCACACTTCCGGCTTCTGTTTTTTAGTGCTTTACAGTGTGTTTTAACATGCGAGTGGATATTATATGTTTTATTGGACCAAATAAACTGAATTATGCTATATTCCTTATTTTCTGCCACTTATTAACATCCTTATAATCGCATATTGAGGACAACTTGAGAAACAGCCAGAAGGACAACAAAGCCTAGCCATCCATACTTCACAAGCTAGAAAGACTCCTGTCATAGGAGGCCTTAGCAGCTGGTGTGTGGAGGAGAGCATGGAATGCACTAAATATCTGTTTCAGCACTTTGCACTTTATTTTTGCACAATGAAAATTTGAATCTGCAGATTGAGAAAGCTCATGATCTTTATGTGGACTTTAATGAATTGTTCTTCATTAATTTTTATTGATTTTGCAAGTTAGATTATGTTGCATAATGGTTAAACAACTGGGATGTAGCCATATGAGTTTAACCACTTGCCGACCGCCTGCTGTCATTTGATGGCGGCAGAATGGCTAGCTATACAATGGCCACTTTAAGAGGTATAGGGCCCGGGCACCCGTGATCGCTCCTGAGAGAGCCAGAACGGGGATAAGTGTGTGTGTAAACACGGAATTTGTTCTTGGGTAGCACTATAACACTGATCTTCATAATTGAAAACATATATGAGCTTTTCATTTTAGGGGTTACAAACGCTTTCAAGAAAACCTATGACAAATAAAATATTACCCTTTGGTTTCTTGATTCATTTTAAAATATTTATCTCTTCTTTTGAAAAGAAACACTGAACTATTCTCCACAAAATCACACCTTAATGTGTGTCAGTTTTGTCTGTAAGCTCCACTGCTTCATGCAGCCCGATTAGTGAGGATTCCTGTTGTGGCGCTCAAGCAGAGCCCAGAATCTATCATCCCTCTTTGCCAAGAGCATGCTTGTTGGACAATCATCTGTCTGTGTTCTGGACAGTTGGGTCAACATACCCCCTCCCCTTGCATGAGTAGCAAGAGCACTGGTGTCTTCACATGCCTGCTGCTGGAAACAAGTTCTATTAATCACAATGAAATTGGTATTTGTGCCTTACTGACCAGCGTGGTCGAACAGTGGTGGTGAATTTTCGCTGTCGACCATTTTAACTCAGCATCCACAGCACCTATCAAAATGGGACAAAGTACACTTTGTCCTCTCTGGGACTGTAGGAATAGACAGTGACTTCCTCTTTAACCACTAGCCCACCAGCCGCCGTCATTATACTGCTCTCTCCCGCGATAACACGTGGCCTGCTGTCGCAATGACCAAGGCCATGCACAATCGCAGGCATGAGAGTTAGAATGGGGATTTGTGTGTGTAAACACACAAATCCCTGCTCTGTCAGGAGAGAAGAGACAGACCACCTGCTCCTACTAAGTAGGGACAGTGCTATGTCTCCTCCTATAGTCAGTCCCATCCCCCCCTATGTTAACCCCTTCCCTACCACTGACATTTACACAGTAATCAGGCATTTTTATAGCACTGATCGCTGTATAAATGACAATGGTCCCAAAAATGTGTCAAAAGTTTGCCACCATTACTAATAAAAAAAATAATAAAAATGCCATAAATCTATCCTCTATTCTGTAGATGCTTTAAATTTTGCGCAAACCAATCAATATAAGCTTATTGCGATTTTTCTTTTACCAAAAATATTTAGAAGAATATAAATTGGCCTAAACTGATGAAGACATTTTTTTTATTTTTTTATTTGGGGGATATTTATTATAGCAAAATCTAAAAAAAATATATATTTTTTTTAATTGTCGCTCTTTTTTTGTGTATAGCACAAAAAGCAAAAACCAAAGAGATGATCAAATACCACCAAAAGAAGCTCTATTTGTGGGGATAAAAATACATCAAATTTGTTTGGATACCACTTTGCACAAGCATGCAGTTGTCAGTTAAAGCTATGCATTAGTTTTTGTGCGAATGCATTTTTGTCTGAATTTCAGGTACTTTCGTTATCGTTTTAACAAACGATAACGAACGCGCAGAATCCGCAAACCGAAATATCCAACATAAACAAATGATTTTTTTATATTTTCGTTGCAACAGTTCAATATAGTTCGGAAATTTGACATGACGCTGACAATAGCGATCTGTGCCCATCGAACCTGTGGTCCAATGTGCCTAACCTTAGCTCTATTAGTTCAAGATTATTGTACATAGAGAGAAAAGATTTGACATAGAGAGAAAATATTCAACATTATAGAGACAATAGCAAAAAAGGTCGAATGTGCCTAACCTAACTCTATTAGTCCAAGATTATTCGACATAGAGAGCAATGATTTGACATGAAGATTCGACGAAGCAGTCTCCACGAGCGGACATTTATGGTCAAATGCTCTGCCCATAGGCTATAGAAGAATTCTAATGTTGGTTGACTAGTAATAATAATTAATAAATATAATTATTACTAGTGTCATACAATATTAGAATTCTACTATAGCTTGTAGACCAGAAATTCAACCGGAAATGTATGATTGTGGCGTCGTACAGTTTAGCTGCTCCGTCGAATCTTCTTAGAACATTCAACTTACACCATAAGCCTTCAATGGCAGATTCGACCTTAATTATTTCAGATTTTCCGATGAATGCATTTTTTAACAAAATAAATAAAAACGAATTTTGGGAGTAACTAAATACATTTATTTTTCAGTGTGCACATGTCTACTATGCAGTGCCATATTGCAAAAAATCGCCTGGTCATTAAGGGGACAAATCCTTCTGGGGCTGAAGTGGTTAAATACTGAAGGGCAGCATAAGACATAAAAATGTACAATTTATCTTTTATGTTATTTTAAATGGTGTAAGTTTCTTGTTAGCCCTCAATGCCCTGCTAATATGCCTCATTTTTCTTCTTAAGGCCTAAAAAGTCAAAGACTGTCTTTAATTTCATGCTTGTTGGCCTTTTTAATTTTTTCAATAAAACATTTCTATAGAGGAAATTGCAACTAAGCATGAATCTCAGTTTCAGCTTTAATTTCCAGATGTCTTTTTAATTCAAAACAAATCACCAGATTTTTTCATATAAACTCGTAAAAACTGAATAAAAAAATAAGCAAGGCATTGAAGGTGCCATAAGGGATCATTACTTACAGCTTTTAACACTTTGATTGATACTTAAAGTAGATCTGTGGCTATTCAGATATTAAAATAATAATAAGCAGTAAACTTTAAGGCTGGTTTTATAGCTTTATATTGAAGTGACATAATGTAGCATAACGAAAAAACGGAAAAGAGGGATAGTAATGGGACCTCTTTTCCTTTGTTTTTTCAATTCTTCTGGGATATGGTTTGGGTTATGTTATTGCTTGTAGGGCATTTCCATTTCTCTTACTGTAGCATAAAACAGCAATAACAACTTGAAAGATGGGTCAAGCCTTCTCTACCCTATCCAAAATTAAAATCAGTTTTGTCTAAAGATAAAATTTAAAGATGAATTGCTCTAAAGTGTCTATAATAGTAGAGGCCAGTGAAAACTTGTTTACTACTGGTTAATAATATGTAAATATTTGAAGGTCCATAGCCTGGCTATTGTGTCACTGTAAATAATAAGGATAATTACAAAGTTGTAATACCTATTTGACAAATTGTCTCAACTACCAAAATATCTGTAATTCTGCCAAGCAGTTCTTACAATCTACGCATACACGTGAGACAGCATGACTAGGCTGGAGCACTTACGATTCTCCCCCGCAGTTAAGAAATACAGCCTGGTCATCATTACAGCTTGTGTTTAGGCAGGACATCCCCTTGCTCTCAGATTTCTGGCTTTTTTTTTTTTTATGTGGCTATGGCAATGATTCATACAATTTCATATAATTTACAGTTCTGTGTGCCATATTTCCACATGTATCTAGAAAGGTCAGGATAATTTTTCAGAAAATAGTTTTCAGAAATAAATTTTGACTTTTGGATAATTTGTTCATGCTCGAAAACCCTCTAATGTAACTGAATTAGGACAATTCTGCAAAGATGAGTGGGCCAAAATTCCTCCAGGACGCTGTAAAAGCCTCATTGCACGTTATCGCAAACGCTTGGTTGCAGTTGTTGCTGCTAAGGGTGGCCCAACCAGTTATTAGGTTTAGGGGGCAATCACTTTTTCACACATGGCCATGATGGTTTGGATTTTTTTTCACCTTTAATAATAAACACCTTCATTTACAAATTGCATTTTGTGTTTACTTGTGTTGTCCTTGACTATTGTTTAAATTGGTTTGATGTTCCGAAACACTTAAGTGTGACAAACATGCAAAGGAACAGGAAATGAGGAAGGGGGCAAACACTTTTTCACACCACTGTATATATATATATATATATATATATATATATATATATATATACATCTGTAAACATGGTATTTTGTTGCCCACATGAGAGTGAAATACAATAATGAAAATAAATTACTTTACATTTTGAAATTCTTTTAAATTCATGCAATGACAGGAAAGAAAAGAGCATATTGCTTTGTAAGGGCAAATAATTACTTTACAAGGTAACAATACTATTTCAAATTTTTTTATTTCAGATGCTTGTAAAGACCATATATGGATTTAGGAAAGCTTATAATGAAATGTTGGTAGCAAAAGGAAATCTGGGGTAATTTCTCAATTTTACAGTTAAGTGCACTTTAAATAGTAAGTGTTTTTTTCTGCCAAAAAAAGTAAACATGCAATTTTCCTGATAAGTCACAAACTTTGCCAAGAATTTTAACAAACTGCATTTTGTATAGAAACTCACTTGTGGAGTTTGCTCCCTTCCTACCTCTTGCAGCCACATTCTACTTCTTGGGGTATTCTACTTCAAGTATTGCAATAAGAGGAAAACCACCAGTAACAGTGGTGAGACAGTCACATGAAAGGAATTTACACTTCTGGGGATGTTTTCATATCAACCATGTGTAGAATGCCTTTATAAAAGGAAGTAATGTGCAAAAATATTGCCAATTTTAAAAACTCATAGCTGACTGTGACTGTACTACAAAGTGATAAATTAAAAATGGCTTGTATAGCAATTGGAAATTATATACATTTTTCAACAAAAGAACAGTTATTCATTAAAAGAAAATAGCATGTGGCATACAATTGATTATTTTAGAATTAAAGTGTGTATAAAACCAACTTTTTTCAAATTTGAATTGAATGGGAAATAATATCATTCCATCTATGTTCCATTCTAGAGATTTGCTATCACTTTCTGTGATTTCTCATTTGTTCCTATTCTGGTGGCAGCACAAAACTTTCCATTCACTTTTAGTCTGAGTGATAACGGTCACACAGGGGTATATTTACTAAAATAGGAGAGTGCAAAATTTGGTGCAGCTCCGCATGATAGCCAATCAGCTTCTAACTTTAACTTGTCCAATTAAGCTTTGATCCCCGAAAAAATATAAAAAAACCTGGAAGATTTCTATGCAGAGCTGCACCAGATTTTGCCTTTTCCAGTTTTAGTAAATCAACTCCCCAGACAGCAATGAAAAAAGTAACACCCTCTTTTCTCCTGTCTTTCAGAGAATCTCTTGCACATGAATAAGGCCACTAGTGATGGCCGAACGGTTTGCCCAGCGGTCGTTTTGCGACAAATTTCGGCTGTTCGCGGTCCGCCCGTTCGGCAGACTATTGGCGCCGTTCGCCCGGCGGACTTCCGCGTTTACTGTGTAAAAGAACTTTGACCTATGATGACACATCCATCATGGGGTACAGGACAGCCAATTGGGACATTACAGCACATGGACACTTGGACATTCCCCCTAACTTATAAATACACCCGATCCGGCGGCCATTTTACATTCTTTCTTCTGTCACTATAAGGAGAGGTTGCTGTGTGGAGCAGGGAGAGACTACAGTGACCCAAATCGCTAGCTATTTGGTACACAAAAGTTATTTTCAGGACTGGTATAGTTGTTAGGTGTAGTTCAGGATAGGCTGTGCTGTGCTAGTGATTGTTGCAGCAGCCTGAGTGTCTTTTGTCAGTTTAGAGAAAGGGACAGGACGGTATGTGCTGCAGGGACAGCCAGTTTAGTCATTAGCTGTTACTATCAGGTCCACAAAAGTGCTATTTCAATTATTGTTCCAGTAGCCTCTGTTTTGTCAGTTTATATAGGGACAGGCAGGAAGCAGTGTGTGAGGCAGTGAGGGTCAGTTTAATCAGTAGCTGTTACTATTAGTTCCACAAAGGTTCTTTTCAGGACTGGTATCAGTGGTATGGTAATAGGCTTGTACACGTATAATATTCTTTCTTCCAAATATAGAAAGAATATTATACTTGACTGCTGCCCTTCTGCAGCAGTCTGCTAATCATTCACAACCCACTTGTTCCACAAAGCTCCTTATAAGGACTGGTAACTTGGTCTGTCTAGGGTGCTACAGTACATAGGGTTGAGTGAGGTACAGTCTGCCATTCTATAAGGACTGGTATCGGTCCACAATACATAGGGTTGAGGTGCACTACTGCTGACCGCTGTCCTATACTGCAGCAGTCCTTCATCGGTATAGGGACTGACGTACAGTCTGCTAATCACTCACACACAACCTACTTGGTCCACAAAAGTCCTTATAAGGACTGGTATCTTGGTCTGTCTAGGGTGCTACAGTACATAGGGTTGAGTGAGGTACAGTCTGCCATTTTATAAGGACTGGTATCGGTCCACAATACATAGGGTTGAGGTGCACTACTGCTGACCGCTGCCCTATACTGCAGCAGTCCTTCATCGGTATAGGGACTGATGTATAGTCTGCTAATCACTCACCCACAACCTACTTTGTCCACAAAAGTCCTTATAAGGACTGGTAACTTGGTCTGTCTAGGGTGCTACAGTACATAGGGTTGAGTGAGGTACAGTCTGCCATTCTATAAGGACTGGTATCGGTCCACAATACATAGGGTTGAGGTGCACTACTGCTGACCGCTGCCCTATACTGCAGCAGTCCTTCATTGGTATAGGGACTGACGTACAGTCTGCTAATCACTCACACACAACCTACTTGGTCCACAAAGGTCCTTATAAGGACTGGTAAGGTATAGGGTACTACAGTACATAGGGTTGAGTGAGATACAGTATATGCCCGTACCCTCCTCTTTGAAGAGGTTGAACGGTGTCATATTTCTACTGGGGCTGCTTATTATGAGGGGCTCCCACCATCCCTGTGCTGTGCTGACTTCCTCCTGGGGCTGTACCTCTGCTGTGCATATTTTGAGGTGCTCCCACCATCCCTATGCTATGCTCATTATGAGGGGCTCCCACCATCCCTGTGCTGTGCTGACTTCCTCCTGGGGCTGCTTATTATGAGGGGCTCCCACCATCCCTGTGCTATGCTGACATCCTCCTGGGGCTGCTTATTATGAGGGGCTCCCACCATCCCTGTGCTATGCTCATTATGAGGGGCTCCCACCATCCCTGTGCTATGCTGACTTCCTCCTGGGGCTGCTTACGGTGCAGGTGTCAGTGCTGTATATCACGGTGCTGATGTCAGTGCTCTCTGTCACGGTGCTGCTGTCAGTGCTGTATATCACGGTGCTGGTGTGAGTGCTTTATGTCACGCTGCTGATGTCAGTGCTCTCTATCGCGGTGCTGCTGTCAGTGCTGTATATCACGGTGCTGGTGTGAGTGCTTTATGTCACGCTGCTGATGTCAATGCTCGCTATCACGGTGCTGCTGTCAGTGCTGTATATCACGGTGCTGGTGTGAGTGCTTTATGTCACGCTGTGATGTCAGTTCTCTCTATCACGGTGCTGCTGTCAGTGCTGTATATCACGGTGCTGGTGTGAGTGCTTTATGTCACGCTGCTGATTTCAGTGCTCTCTATCACGGTGCTGCTGTCAGTGCTGTATATCATGGTGCTGGTGTGAGTGCTTTATGTCACGCTGCTGATGTCAGTTCTCTCTATCACGGTGCTGTTGTCAGATCACTCTATCACGGTGCAGGTGTCATTGCTGTATGTCACGCTGCTGATGTCAGTGCTCTCTATCACGGTGCTGCTGTCAGATGACTCTATCACGGTGCAGGTGTCATTGCTGTATGTCACGCTGCTGGTGATCATCTCCTGCACCCTCTTCTTTGCCTACCCTGGTCCCTGACCTTCCCTCTCCTCCATTGCCTTCATGCGCTCCACAGTCCTGAATTGTCACAACAATTTCCCATATTAAAAAAAAATGCTTGTAGTTGTCGATCCCAGATTCACCTCATACATGTGTTATGTCATTGGCCATGTGGTGGGACTATGTTTGCACAGCTATTAATTATTTTGTGGCTGAAAATTTGACCTGTAGGTTTGCGAAGTTCGCCTCCCATTGAAGTCAATGGGGCCCGCCGTGAACATTCCGGTTCGCGAACTATCGGCCGCGTTCGCGAAACGTCCCGTCGGAAGTTCGTCCATCACTAAAGGCCACCAGTAAAAATGAATAAATCTTTAAAATATGCTATGCATCCTTAAAAAATTATATATTAGTTAATATATGCAGAAAGAAAATACTAAGACACTCACAAGGTTTACAGTCCTTAAAATAAATAGTATAAAAATGACACATAGCAACCCACCATAGTAAAACGTACACAAGCTCTCCCCCCACATTCAAACCTTGTTTGCTGTACAGTTGATTTTTCCTGGACTTTAGAGCATTGCACATATGATGTTAATTTGTTTATCACAGTTTGCAACCTTGTTCCAGAATCCAAATACTTACCTTTTTTGTCTGTAGGTCCTCCCACCCTGATCACTTTGAACTAATATTCCTTCAACATACCTCCACTCTAACTTCCTATTTAACTACTCCACCATCCATGGAAAAGGACTATACATTAATATTGTAATTTCCTTGCCCTTTGGGTATGCTTTAATATATATATACTATCTATTTAACAAAATTTAATGCAAAAAAAGTCAAATTTATTTATAAACCATACATTCCTGCCCCCCTTGGGTTGAAAATTTGTAAAATGCATGTCTGTCAAATTTATTTATTTATTCTCCTTTTTTGTTACCTTTTGTGTACCTACCAGTCAGTTTTCTCTTTATTTTCCTTGTACTTTATCTAAAAATAAAAGCTAAAATACAGCGCAGGGACATCTTAAGTATATTGTTTGCTTACTTCTCTTGCTCACTTTTGTTATTGCTCATAGACCTATTTGGACTTGATTCCACTGACCAGTTTTCTATACTCTGCTATATACCTCATCTCCTAAAAAAAGTCTCAGAAAAATGAAAACCTACTCTTTCATAGTTGAACCCTTTTACTGCCAGGCCCTGCACTTCACTTTTATATCTAAGTGAAAACAAAACAAAATATTTGCCACTATTTTTTTTTTTTTTTTATGTAACCTCGTTGTTTTTTTATTTTTGTGAAAGCTTTCAGAGTTTGTAAAAGATCTCCTAAATCATATATTTCTGAAAGCACATGACCAGTAGAATAAAAATAAGGTGCTACTGACTTTTAAGGCCTCATGATATTTGTGCAAATGTTTATCGCTAAAAATACATTCAAATCATTATTAGCAGATACAAACATAGCAAAGTGTTCAACATTCATGCTAAATTCCTACTAAATATAAAATCTTAACATGTATTGAGTTAATAAAGAACAATTTTTGTCTATTTTAAATTGCACTGTTTTACAAAATGGTGAAAATCAAACATATGCAAAAATGTAAATACAGACATACCCCATTTTTAAGTACACAATGGGGTTTATTTACTAAAGCTGGAAAGTGCAAAACCAGGCCCACTTCTGCATAGAAACCAATGAGCTTCTAACCCCAGCTTATTCAATTAAGCTTTGGTAATAAAACCTGGAAGCTCATTTGTTCCTATGCAGAAGTGAGCCTGATTTTGCTCTTTCCAGCTTTAGTAAATAAACCCCATTGTGTTTGTAACCACATTTCTCAAAAAATCTGGAAGTTTTCATGTTTTCCTTACAGCTTTCAGAGTATGTAAGATATATTTTCTGAAAACAAATGACCAGTAGAATAAATAAAAGGTGTTGATTTTTAAGGCCCCACAATATTTGCCCATGTTTATCAAACACTATTGTTACAAAAAAATACACTAAAATTATCATTAACAAATACAAACACAGCACATTGTACAAAATTCCTGCTAAATGCCTAATAAATATATAAGTTTCACCTTTATTGAGTTAATAAATTGCACTTTTTTTGCAAAATGGTCAAAATCACACATGAATGTAAATAACCAAATTTCAGAAAAAATCTGGAGGTTTTCATTTTTCAGTTTTCATTGTAAAAAAACGTCTAAACCATATATTTTCTGAAAGCACTTGACTAGTAGAATAAAAAAAAGGTGTTACAGATTTTTAAAGCCCCGTGGTATTTGCGCAACTACTTATCAAAATTATAATTTTGCTAAAAATACACTAAAATCATCACTAGCAGATATAAACACAGCACATTTTTACAAATATCCTGCTAAATACTTATAATAAATATAATAAATATAAAAGATTAACCTGTATTGAGTTAATAAACAACACATTTTTGTCATCTAGACATTATACCTTTTTTCAAAATGGTGAAAATGGAATGTACGCAAACAAATGTTTATCAACTCGCTATTTTCTTTTTTTTCTTGGTCAAAAATTTTATTGCTAGAACAGTACAGTACATTGTGAAAGCAGTACATTTTGTGGTAAATAGATAATAAAAAATAGCAGTCAGTACATAAAAACAAGATTATATATGATCTGCAAGGAAGGGGAACAATATAGCTAGAGTACTTATTACTAACAGTAAACAGGTCATTGGAACTGTGTATAGGACCATGGGAGGGGGTCAACTGGTAATCAACATTGAGTGAATTGGTCCTAAGGGCATCCTCAGTATATCGTTCCAAAAAGGCCTTCCATTTAGAGTAGGTGGGGTGCGGTATAATCTTGCCCCTATGGTTATGTGAGAGAAATATTCCAAGGGGGGAAGACTGTGGGTCGATATATCTAATCATCCAATGCACTGGGTTTGGAAGACAAGGGAAAAGGGCAGTAGAAAGGAATTTTGCACCTCATGTTGTTGAGGTCTCTGGGTTATAGGTTTCACGGACCATTTGGCTCAGATTATATTTGAGGCGCACGATTAGCAGGAAGCCAGCTATACTGGGGAAGAAAGAAAAAGGAGGGGGGTTTCAACTCGCTATTTTCACACAAGAAACCCGCCAAAATCCTTATTTGCACACAAAACCACAACACAACTTACAAAACTCCTGCTAAATTCCTACTAAGGCCTCTTTTAATGTGGGTGTGCTAAAGCGTATGCCCATGGATGGCTGTGTTTACCCAAATGTGTTCTGTGAATCCCTGTTCAGGCAGTCCTATTTATGTAAACTGGGATGCAGCAGCTGCAAGGACAGATCTGACAACCTTGGAGTGTAGGTGCATAGCTCCAAACGCAACATCAAATTGAAAACAGTGGCTGTTTTGAGGCAGCCACTGTGTCCCAATTGATATGAATGGGACTAATTGCAAAGAAATTAATGGACCACCTGTGCATTCCCGTTCAGCCACTGTATCCCAATTGACATCAATGGGACTGCCTGCATGGGGATGCACGGAATACCTGTGCATTCCTGTGCAGCAAAACTTGGTCTCACTTTAGTATGCACCGCATGAACAAGGCCGTAGGCCTTGTTTGGCCCTGCAGTTGGGGGTCGCAAAAATGCATTGAGCTGCATTTGGCCGACAACTTGCCTGATGAAGGAGCACGCATGCTCCGAACGCATGCATATCATAGCTTCCCGCCACTGATCCAGAGCCTTCCTGAGTGACGGCTTCCTCCTGTGCTCTGTGAATTCTAGCCCGTGACTAGGGATGAGCCTAATACCCCCGGTTTGGTTCGCGCCAGAACCTTCGAACGGACTGGACATTCCTACGAAATTTAGAACCCCATTAAAGTCTATGAGGCTCAAACGTTCGAAATAAAAAATGCTAATTTTAATTACTTTCCACCCGTCCAATGTACATATATGGCCGGGTGGGAGCCTTCTACTTCTGACTGGACGTTCCTAAACATCCTTCAGAAGAAGGGGGATCGCGTGCGCGCGTGCCCACACAGCGCCGTGATCCCGATGCACTCGTGTCACCCGGACACAGCACATCTTGGATCGGCAGGAGGGCTCTGTGATTGGCCCTCCTGATCACATGACAGCCCTGTCACATCACAGCCATCAAGTGATGTAAACAAAATATCTGGTTGCTAGGCAATCGGCTCTCCTCTCTTCACACAGAAGTCGTCATTGAGGAGAGGAGAGCGGATCGCTGCAGCCAGCTGGTGATCAGTGAGTATGAGCTGTTTTTTACAGCTTTTTACTCATTGATCACCAACCTAGTGTAAACACAGTGTAAACACAATGTCCCCACACATGTCCCCAAAACACACATGTCCCCAAAACACACATGTCCCCAAAACACACATGTCCCCAAACATGCCACCAAAACACACATGTCCCCAAATAATAAACACACCTGTTCCCCACATATGTCCCACTAAAATTACATGTCCCAATGATTATCTGCACACATATGTCCGTGATCACCTGCACACATCTGTACATGATCATTTGCGTACGTATGTCCGTGATCACACAAACCAATTATTATACACTTAACGGAATTTTTATTACCAAAGACATGTAGCAGAATACATTTTGGCTTAAATTTATGACAAGATTCAATTTTATTGATATTGTTTCTTTTCCAAATTTACGCAATTTTTTCGCTTATATCACAAAAAATAAAAAACGGAGTCGTTAATAAATACTACCAAAATAAAGCTCTATTTGTGCAAACAAAATGATAAAAATTTGGGTACAGCATAGCATGACCGCGCAATTGTCATTGAAAGTGCGAGAGCGCTGAAAGCTGAAAATTGGTCTGGAAAGGAAGGGGGCGAAAGTGCCCTGTATTGTAGTGCTTAAAGGCTAATATGCAAGATTTTGTCCTAAAAAGGGTTTGGTGACCTGTCTCCTGCCCCAGGGGACATGGATCAAGGCCACATTTTTTTTTTAAAACGTTATTTTTTTCAGGAGCACTGATTTTAATGACGATTAAAGTGAAAAAAAGTGAAATATTCCTTTAAATATCGTGCCTGGGGGGTGTCTATAGTATGCCTGTTAAGTGGCATGTATTTCCCGTGTTTAGAACAGTCCCTGCACAAAATGACATTTATTGGAAAAAAAGACATTTAAAACTGCTTGCGGTTTTAATTTAATGTCTGGTTCCGGCAATACGGATGAAAATCATTGAGAAAAAAATGGCATGAGTAGCCCCCCCCTGCCCATTACCAGCCACTTTGGGTCTTGTACAGATATTAAGGGGAACCCCGTACCCAAATTAAAAAAAGGAAAGGTGTGGGGCCCCCAGGCCCTATAAACTCAGAACAGCAGTATACAGGCAGTGCAAACAAGACAGGGACTGTGTAGGTTTGTTGTGTTAAGTAGAATCTGTTTGTAATTTTGAACTGGTACATTTTTTAAGTGTAGCTCCAGTCAAAAAATCTATTTTTAAGCTTTTTGGAAAACAGGGAAGTGTTATCACCCCTGTTTCATTTTTTTTGACGTCTGTCTTTTTTCATCTCCCTTCCTGTTGTCTCCTTCCATTTGCAAGTAGGAGAAGTTTTTAAGTTGGATGTTTGAAAGCAGGGGCCTGCCCTATATGCTCTGCAAAAATGTGGGCCTAAGGTGTTGGTGTTGCCACAACACTGTAAGCCCTCAAACTGACTCTTGGTGGGCGCTTGAGCTCCCTGCTGTGAAAGATTATATCAAGAATTGTAATTACATGCCATTGTTGAACAGTGGTAGAAAAATTGGGCCTTTGGTGGTTGTGGTGGTGGTAGTGGTGCTGGTGCCACAACACTATAAGTCTTCACAGTTACTCTCGGTGGGCGCAGGAAAGAGCCCTGCTGTGAAATATTATATCAAGAATTGTAATTACATGCCCCTGTTAAACAGGGGATGAAAAATTGGGCCTTAGGCACTGGTGCTGGTGCCACAACACTGCAACCTCTCCCAGATACTCTAGTTGGAGTGCAGGAATGAGCCCTGCTGCAAAGCATTGCATCAAAAATTTTAATTACATGCCCCTGTTAAACAGGGGCTGAAAATTGGGCCTTATGCACTGGTGCTGGTGCCACGACACTGCAACCTCTCCCAGATACTCTAGTTGGAGTGCATGAATGAGCCCTGCAGCAAAGCATTGCATCAAAAATTGGGGCTGAAAAATTGGGCCTTAGCCACTGATGATGTCACCCAGAACTAAAAATGTTCTTCAAAGCTTTCAGCAGGATCCTTGAGGAGGAAGAGGATAGCCAACATAACAGGACAGTCACTCAGCATCAGCATAGGCAGTCTTGAAGGGATGTGACATTAAAAAAAATATATATTTGGTTACATCAAGACTGATTCATCTTTATGAAAGTCAGTCGATCAACTGAGTCGGTGGACAGGCGCACCCTGTGATCGGTTACAAAGCCTCCAGCAGCACTGAAGGTGTGTTCCGAAAGAACACACCTTCAGGACAGGCCAGTAGCAGGACAGGCCAGTAGCTCAATTGCAAGCTCTGGCCAGTGACCCATCCTCAAGACCCAGTAAACCAGAGGATTTTTGGTGGGAATGGTGTCCAAATCTGACCTTGCCCCTAGCTATTCATGCACCATGTAAATCAGACGCTGGTGATGGTTGCTGGAACCGATCATACCTTGGGGCTGCGGACTAAAAAATTGTCTGAAAGCATTGGTCAGACAGCCATCTTCTCCACCGCTCCTTCTGTGACTGATCGAAGCCTCAGTAACATGTTGTCCAGGACCAGGAGTTTGGAACCTCCCAGTCTCTGGGAACGTGTTGCACAGACCTTTCTGCAAAGACTCCCGGAGATGTCTCATCCTCTGCTCCCTCTGTGACGGCAAGATAAGGTCCGCAACCTTACCCTTGTACTGTGGATCAAGTAGAGTGGCCAGCCAGTAACGGCCCCTCTCCTTTATCCGATGAATACGAGGATCCTTCCGCAGGCTTTGCAGGATCAGGCAGGCCATGCAGCGTAGGTTAGCTGAGGCTTTCGGTCCGGAGTTCTCTGGGTCACTAAGGACAACATGATCCGAAGCCACCTCCTCCCAGCCACATACAAGTCCACAGGTTTCTTTGGTTTGTAAATGATTCCTAAAAGACTGCTGCTGATGCTGAGTGCCAGGCTCCACCTCCATGCTGACACAATCCTCCTCTTCCTCCTCCTCGTCCTCTTCCTGTGTGATGGGTGGGACAGAAGGAACACTGTCTGGATAAAGGGGGCTTTGAGAGGCAAGGAAGTCCTCCTCTTCTTACCTCTGTTCTGCCATAAGCGCCCTGTCCATTATTCCATGCAGTGTATGCTCCAACAGGTGGACAAGATGGACAGTGTCACTGATGCATGCACTGTCACTGCTCACCATCCTCATGGCCTCCTCAAATGGTGACAGGACAGTGCATGCATACCTAATCATGCCCCACTGGCGTGGTGAAAAAAAAAACAAGCTCGCCTGACCCTGTCCTGGTGCCGTAGTCGCACATTTACTCATTGATGGCCCTCTGCTGCATGTGTAGCTGCTGCAGCATTGAATTCCACCTGGTGGGCATGTCACATATAAGGCAGTTCTTGGGCAGGTTCAACTCCTTTTGGAGCTCAGCCAGCCGAGCACTGGTATTATATGATCGGTGGAAATGCACACAGACTTTTCTGGCCTGCCCCAGGACATCCTGTAAGCCCGGGTACCTGCCTAAGAACCGCTGAACCACCAGGTTAAGGACATGAGCCACACAGGGCACATGGGTCAGTTGTCCCTGTCAGAGGGCGGAGAGGAGGTTGGTGCCATTGTCGCAAACCACCATTCCTGGCTTAAGCTGGCATGGCGTCAACCACCTCTCGGCCTGCCCTTTCAGAGCTGACAAAGTATCTGCCCCAGTGTGGCTCCTATCCCCCAAACAAACCAGCGCAAGCATGGAATGGCATCTTTTTGCCTGCGTACTTGCGTTGCCCCTTGAACGGCTATGGAGCACTGCTGGCTCTGAGGACAAAGCACTGGAAGAGGCCATGGAGGAAGAAGAAGAGGAGGGGGTGGAGGAGAGAGGTGTGTCACAACCAGTAGTAGCATTTTGCAGGCGTGGTGGCAGAACAGCCTCCAACACTACTGCACCTTGTCCTGCATCCTTCCCAGCTGCCAGAAGAGTGACCCAATTTTCCGTGAAAGATAGGTAACGTCCCTGTCAATGCCTGCTGGACCATGAGTCAGCGGTAATATGCACCTTACCTCTGACCGCCCTGTCCAGCGAGGCATGGACATTGCCTTCCACATGCCGGTAGAGAGCCAGAATCGTCTTCCGTGAGAAAAAGTGGCGTTTGGGAACCTGCCACTGAGGAACCGCACATTGCACAAACTCACAGAAGGGGGCTGGGTCTACGAACTGAAAAGGCAGCAGTTGAAGTGCTAGCAATTTAGCCAAGCTAGCATTCAACCACTGGGCATGTGGATGGCTGGGAGTGAACTTCTTACGACGGTCCAGCAGCTGGGGCAGGGAAATTTGCCTGCTACAATTGGATGTTGGTGTAATGCTAGCATAGTGCCCGCAAGTACTTGGCTGTGGCACACCTAATTCTACACCTTAATTCACCTCAGTGCAGGTTTCAGAGAGGACTGAAGGTCTAGTGGGGTTGGAGATCCCAGCTGATGAGGAGCAGGGAGAGGTCTGCTTTGTTCTTTGATGTGGGTCTTTAAGTTATGCTTGCCAACGAGCTGCATGGCAGGTCAACATATGTCTGGTCAAGAATGTGGTGCCAACGCGGCTGATGTTTTGGCCATGCCCCCAGAAGACATCCTGCCTCATTGGAGATGTGCCTCCTCCTCCTCTTCCTCTCTCCTATCAGGCACCCATGTGGAGTCAGTGACCTCATCATCCCCTCCCTGTTCATCACTGGAGCAATCCTGGCAGTATGCTGCAGCTTATGGAACATGACTGCCAGATTGCTCTCCTTCTTGAGCACCCCCTCAATCTGTACTCACATTACTGCCTTCCTCTAGCTGGGTATCATCATCAGAGACTTCAAAACGCTGGACATCCTCCTGAAGCATGTACCCAACACTGTGCTCAAACAGTTTGGGGGACTCCTCAGGAGGACATGGTGGGTCCAGGGAATGAGTGACTGATGACATTGAGATGAGGGAAGAGGACGTATTGCCATTTGCTTTGCTAGTACCCTGAGCCTGGGTGAGAGAGGATGAGGAGGATGAGGAGAGCTTGGTCATCCACTCTACCAAGTCTTCGGCATGTTGCGGCTCAAAACATCCAGCTGCCTAAAATAAGGATAAGCATGTCCCATGGCCATGTGCTGATGAGGATGCACCGTGTCCACGACCAGCACTGTTGCCTCTAGACACAGAGCCTGCTTGTCCTCTTTTATTGGCTTGTGACTGTCTGCCTCTCCTTGTTGGCCTTCCAGACATACTAATGGCCTGCAGGGAGATGTAGCTGAACAAGGCTGGGACGTATATATTGATTATACTGCAGCTAGCGGAATCAACCGCCTGCTTGTAGTATTATTAGTATGAGAACACCAGCAATCAGGGTAGCTGTATGTGCACACTGTGCAGAGTACACAGTACACCAACTGTAATTACTGCAGCTGCCTGCCTGTGGTACAGAATCAGAAGAACACCAGCAATTGGGGTAGCTTTATGTGCACATTGTGCAGAGTACACAGTACACCAACTGTAATTACTGCAGCTGCCTGCCTGAGCTATAGGATCATCAGAACACCAGCAATTGGGGTAGCTTTAAGTGCACACTGTGCCGAGTACACAGTACACCGACTGTAATTACTCAGCTGCCTGCCTGTGGTACAGGATCAGAAGAACACCAGCAATTGGGGTAGATCTATGTGCACACTGTACAGCGTACACAGTACATTAACTATAATTACTCCAGCTGCCTGCCTGTGGTATAGGATCAGAAGAACACCAGCAATTGGGGTAGCTTTAAGTGCACACTGTGCAGAGTACACAGTACACCAACCCTAATTACTGCAGCTGCCTGCCTGTGGTACAGGATCAGAAGAACACCATCAATTGAGGTAGCTTTAAGTGCACACTGTGCAGAGTACACAGTGCACCAACTGTAATCACTGCAGCTGCCTGTCGTATAGGTTCAGAAGAACACCAGCAATTGGGGCAGCTTTAAGTGCACACTGTGCAGAGTACACAGTATACCAACTGTAATTACTGCAGCTGCCTGCCTGTGGTACAGGATCAGAAGAACACCATCAATTGAGGTAGCTTTAAGTGCACACTGTGTAGAGTACACAGTACACCAACTGTAATTACTGCAGCTGCCTGTGGTATAGGTTCAGAAGAACAACAGCAATTGGGGCAGCTTTAAGTGCACACTGGGCAGAGTACACAGTACACCAACTGTAATTACTGCAGCTGCCTGCCTGTAGTATAGGATCAGAAGAACACCAGCAATTGGGGTAGCTTTAGGTGCACACTGTGCAGAGTACACAGTACACCAACTGTAATTACTGCAGCTGCCTGCCTGTGGTATAGGATCAGAAGAACACTAGAAATTGGGGTAGCTTTAAGTGCACACTGTGCCGAGTACACAGTACGCCAACTAGAATTACTGCAGCTGCCTTCCTGTAGTATAGGATCAGAAGAACACCAGAAATTGGGGTAGCTTTAAGTGCATACTGTGCCGAGTACACAGTACACCAACTGTAATTACTGCAGCTGCCTGCGGTACAGGATCAGAAGAACACCAGCAATTGGGGTAGCTTTAGGTGCACACTGTGCAGAGTACACAGTACACCAACTGTAACTACTGCAGCTGCCTGTGGTATAGGATCAGAAGAACACCAGCAATTGGGGTAGCTTTAAGTGCACACTGTGCAAAGGACACAGTACACAGGAACAAATCTAGCTAAACTGAATACAGTGTGTATATATATATATATATATATATATATATATATATATATATATATATATATATATATATATATATAAACACCTAGGATGCATATATATATACACAATACACTCACTGCAGCTAACTGACTCACCTCCTGCCTGCTCTAACTCAAATTAAATGAAATTACACTGCCTATCTCTCTTTCTATCGGCACTACGGGAAAACACTACACAAGGCCAACTTCCAGGTGGCCTTATATAGTGTGGGGCATGTACTAAACCCCCTTAGCCCTAATTGGCCAAAGCCACCCTGGCTTTGGCCAATTGCGGCTCGCTGTACAGACAGCACTGTGATTGGCCAAGCAAGTGGGTCATAGCGCATGCTTGGCATGCTTGGCCAATCATCAGCCAGCAATTCACTGAAGTGAATTATGGGCTGTGACCCGCCACTCAAATTTAGTGGCCCATAACGTTCGGAATTCGCCGAACGGGCAAACAGGTGATGTTCGAGTTGAACATGGGTTTGACTCAAACATGAAGCTCATCCCTAATGTCAAGTAGTAATATGGAGATCATATCCTACTTCAATATGCTGGACTGTGTACTTTTATGATTTTTCTTTCTCATTTCTTTTATTTTAATTAGTTTACAGTATCATTTTTCTGCCTTGTTTTATTCAGTTCAAATTTTACATAATTAATGTTATAGAATGTCATTTGTAAATCTCATGGCAAACTGGAGTAATTCAACTGTGAACATGATATATTCTTTATATCCGGTTCCCGACCAGCGTACTCCAATGTACGTTGGCAGAATGGCACGGATAGGCAAATGGGCATAAAGGTATGTCCCTTTAAATTCGTGAGTCGGATTGCGGGTCCAGCAGACTCAATTGCTGCGGGGATACCCAAGATCATCTCACGGGGAGGAAGAACAGGGAGATGCTAATGTAAACAAGCATCTCCCCGTTCCGCCTAATGAAAGTGTCAACCCTTACCCTGCCCCCTAGTGGTTAACCCCTTCACTGCCAGTGTCATTTACACAGGAATCAGTGCATTTGTATAGCACTGATTGCTGTATAAATGACAATGGTCCCAAAAATGTGCCAAAAATGTCTGATGTGTCTGCCATAATGTCACAGTCACAATAAAAATCGCAGATCGCCACCATTACTAGTAAAAAAAAAAATAAATAAAAAAATGCCATAAAACCATCCCCTATTTTGTAAACACTATAACTTTTGCACAAACCAATCAATAACCGCTTATTGTGATTTGTTTTACTAAAAATATGTAGAAGAATACATATCAGCCTAAACTGAGGGAAAAAATGTTTTTTTATATATTTTTGGGGGATATTTATTATAGCAAAATATCAAAAATAATGTTTTTTTTGTTTATAGAGCAAAAAATAAAAATCAAAGGGTTGATCAAATACCACCAAAATAAAGCTCTATTTGTGGGAAAAAAAATGTGTCAATTTTGTTTGGGAGCCATGTCGAACGACCGCTCAGTTGTCAGTTAAAGCGATGCAGTGTCAAATCACAAAAAGTGCTCTGGTCAAGAAGGGGGTAAAATCTTCTTGGGCTGAAGCGGATATTCTTTATGTACTTTTCATGTATGCCTAAACATGGCTGATGCCTTAAGATGTTAAATGTATGTTTCTATAATTAATAAAAAAATATTGGAATTAAAATGTCCCATTTATGTCTTATACATAATTTTTGCTGGTTATTCACCAATTTTTTATGTCACAGTCCCAGCATCCTCTGGGACTGTGACATCATAATGAGCGGGGACATCACCCGGTGACCCCGCCCATTGTCCCTATATAAGTCGACACGCAGCGCGTCCCTGTCATTGTGGCCAGAGACAGCGACGAGTCAACAGCTCTAGGAAGAAGAACAGAAGAACAGAAGGCGGCGAAGACAGTGGCGACAGAAGACCGGGCCACCGCTAGTAAAAGAGCTGGAAGGAGAGGAGGCCCGGCAAGAGGAACCAAAGAGGGGGACAAGACCCCCGAAGTCGGAAGAAGAGGCGGCGGCGGCAACAGAAGACCGGGCCACTGCTAGTAAAAGAGCTAAAGGAAGAAAAGCGGCAAAGACGCCACAGCTGTCACTAACTACAGACCAATTTCATTACTGGATGTAGACCTTAAGCTATTCGCCAAGATTCTGGCGAACCACCTGCTTCCCTTTCTCCCCACACTAATTGGCAACCATCAGGTGGGCTTTGTCCCTGGTCGAGAGGCCAGGGACAATACCATAAAAGCGATCAACCTTCATCATTGGTTAACATCCAATAAACAAAAGGGATTTTTCCTGTCCCTGGATGCGGAGAAGGCGTTTGACAGGTTGGCCTGGGACTATTTAGGGGCGGTACTACGCTACCTGTGCTTACCAGACAGGTTATACAATATTATTATGTCCCTATACACCACCCCAACGGCAAGAATCAGGGTCAACGGCCACCTGTCAAACGCCTTCCCCATCCAAAACGGAAAGAGACAGGGATGCCCTCTCTCCCCAATCCTTTTCATCCTGACACTCGAGCCACTATTATGATGCCTTCAGGCAAACGACAATATCAAAGGAATACACGTAGCTGGACACATTTATAAACTAGCGGAATTTGCCGATGATATCCTCCTATTACTTAGTGACCCGCTAACATCTATCCCCAACTTATTGAAAGACTTTGAATTGTTCAACCGCCTATCTAACCTAAAGATACATTTTTCCAAATCCAACGCCCTGAATATCTCCCTCCCTCCAGACATAGTCATACAATGCCAGGAGAACGTCCTATTTTCCTGGAAGACTGATTCAATTACATATCTAGGTATCCAGCTCCCCACCCACTTATCTGATCTATTGTCGAAAAATTATCTCCCACTAGCTTGCACAATAGCAGAGGACTTACGCAGATGGGATAAGCCCCAATTTTCGTGGTTTGGGCGTGCGGCCATTTTAAAAATGAACGTTCTCCCACGTTTTCTCTACCTGCTACAGACGGTCCTCGTCATGATCCCCAACTCGTTCTTCCAACGCATCAAACGCCTATCCCAACAATTCCTCTGGAAGATTAAACAGCCAAGGATAAGCTTTTCCCAACTCACAAAGCCCAAACACTTGGGTGGCATCGGCCTTCCAAATCCATGGAACTACTCTTTTGCTTGCCACTTGGGTAGAATCGTAGATTGGGCTACCCATGAGAAATCCAAGGGTTGGGTTCATCTTGAGGGCTTGTTCTCAAACCTACCTATTAAGACTTTACCGTGGATTCTCCCTCCCCACATACCTAAGTTAGCTAAAGAACATCTCCTAGTAGGAGCTACCCTGAATAGCTTCAGGACAGCCTGCAAACAATTCCAACTATCATCAAACCCAGGACCACTTACGCCGATTCGCATGAACCCCACATTTATTCCTGGCATGACCAACTGCTTTTTAAAATCTGAATGGCCCCATGAAGATATACAAGCTCACCACTTCTACCAGGATGGAAAGCTTTTAGATCATAACGCCCTCCCTAATAGGCCCGACAGAGAGCCTCTCCCATTTTGGTCGTATTTTCAGATACGCCACTTTCTTAGAACGTCTAACCGAGAGGAAGCTCTATCACAGAAATTTACCCCGTTTGAGACTCTTTGTTCCCAAGCTACTCCACAACAACATATGATATCGAGTATACACGCTATGTTTTTTTGGCTGAACTCCCCGAAAGACGGGTGGGCCTGTCTTGCTTGGGAGAAAGAGTTACAAACGGAATTTTCAGAAGCCGACTGGAACAGCATTTTAATCACCACACACAAGGGCTCTCTAAATGTACATACACAAGAAAATAACTACAAAATTCTCCCCAGGTGGTATCATACACCGACTCGCCTACACAAATTTAACGCAGCAGTACTGGAAACCTGCTGGAGAACCGGGGTCATTCATTCACATCTGGTGGTCATGCCCCAAAATCCAGAATTTCTGGACCCAGGTTCACACGATTACCTCTCAAGTCATGAACCAGCAAATTGAATTTGCACCGGCCAGGCTCCTTCTCCACCACTCTTCCACCTCCAACTCTTCCTATAGAAAGTCCCTGGGCCTGCACATGCTGAACGCAGCCAAGCTATGCATACCGGTACATTGGGGATCTACAGAGATTCCGACCATCTCTGAATGGCTGAATAGGGTGGGGAAGATAGTGGAAATGGAGGAGCTCATCCATATTGCTTGAGACTCTCCCCACAAATACGCCCGTATCTGGGAACGATGGACCCAATTCCGTTCCTCTGCTGGTTTCGGGGCTTTTACAAGTCCAATCACGCATGACTCCAGGAGCACTCAAACCTCTGAGTAAAATTGATCCCACGTACCCCTGATGCGGTGGTGCACCCGGGACTGGACGGGGCCTCTCATACCAGCCCCAACACTAAAGGGGGTGCCCACCTTCGGAGACATGGCTACCATACTTGGCCCCTAGCGATGGTTTGTCTCGGTGGGAGTCAGAGAGCCGATCACGAAGGTCCTTATCCCTTTCCCTCCTTCCCTCTCCCTGTTCTCCCTTACGTGCCCCCCTTATCCCCCTCCCTCATATCCCCTTCCCCTTTCCCTTTTCATTCCAGACTCCCCGACTGTTACCCGCATGCCTTATGACTTGACGCCAGACGCATACCCCCCATGCCCATACACAGAAGACCGTTGTGAACGTGCTAGCTGCCAGGAAAATCTGATGCCACACCACACACGCGATGCCCAGGAGAGACCAACCTGTCACACAGGGTTGACCAATCTGACCCCGATCACACAAAGCGCCCCCTTTTTTTTTTCCCCTTTTTTTGGATAGACTTCGTTATAGTGCAAATGCCGACATCTAGGATACTTCTTCTGCCCTCTCTCCCCTCCAAAGTTTATATTCCTATTTTTAGACAGAGTTCTTGGGGTAAGGGGATTTTTCCAGACGATGTGTATTGATTGATCAATAGACCACAAACCTAGAAACATGATTGCTACACAGTTTTCAATGTATGGGATATTTGTTTGCTACCTATCTGAATGTAATTCTGGCATACTCTGAAATGCAATCTGTATTTTTTCCTTTATGAAAAATAAAAACTGTTATGGGGAAAAAAAAAAAATAATTGAAATTTACCATGCTAAGGGAACCAAAAAACCTAAATAAAAAATATATAGATAAAGTGAAGCAGCTATCAAAATTGTGAGATACAAAATACACAAATACAGATAACAAAATACAATGTGACAGTGCTAAAATAAATAAAAAAACAAAAAAGTCCCAGCAGTAAAGGTGAGTGAACTAAACAACAAAATAACATGTTAAAAATTGGTCAACAGTCCATAAAGACATCAATGCAGGTTCTTGCGAAATACACCTCTCAAGGACAGTGCACCTCCACCACATAGAATACACGCTTACCAAAAGGCAAGCTTTTGTTGCCAGTGGTTTAGACATTAAAGAGGAAGTAAACCCTGATGAGTTTACTTCCTCTTTCATTCCCTGCAAAGGTAAAGCATAATGGACTACTATGCATCGCATACTAGCCCATTATGTATCACTTACCTGCCACAGGAGCCAGCGATGTCACCGCTGTCCCCTGTAGTCCGGTGCATCCATCTTCTCGTGGGTCTCGCCACTCCGCCGCTGTCATTCGGCGAAGCCGCAATGACGTCACTCCCGCGCATGCGCACGGGAGCCGCCACACGCAGCATTTTCGCCGCTGACGGTGCCGCGCTCAGTGCGCCTGCGTGCCGCTGTCTTTCGGTAAATATCTCCTAAACCGTATAGGTTTAGGAGATATTTCTTGGACCTACAGGTAAGCCTTAATCTAGGCTTACCTGTAGATCAAAGTGTGTTGTAAGGGTTTAATAGCTGTGTGTTGAGTTATTTAGAGGGGCACTCACTAGAGTTTACTAGGTAACTCACAAAGTTTAATTTCTTCAGAGTTGTCACATGAAAAGATATAATAAAATATTTAGAAAAATGTGAGGGGTGTACTATTTTTTTTGGCAGGGAGGGGTTAACACTAGTGGTGATCAAGTGGGGTAAATGCGTTCCCTGGGAGGTGTTTCTAACTGTGGGAGGAGTGTTCTGACTGGAGGAGGAGAGATATCTCTGTTCCTGATCACTAGGAACAGACAATCTCTCTCTACTCCCCTGACAGAATGGGGATTTGTTTGCTTACATTGACAGATCCCCGTTCTGGCTCTCTGTGGAGCAATCACGGGTGGCTGGGGGACATCGAGGCCACCGGTCACGCGCATTGGCAGCCTGCATGCACCCACTGTATCTATTGCAAGAACTGACGTACAGTTAAGGCGATTCATGCAATAGAGCCAAACTGCCACAGTATAATGACCATGGCTGGTTGGCAAGTGGTTATGGAAAACGTTGTGCTATGTGGCTCCCAAACAAAATTGGCGTCCTTTTTTTCCCAAAAACAGAGCTTTTTTTTGGTGGTATTTAATCACCTCTGTGTTTTTTATTTTTTGCGCTATAAACAAAAATAGAGCGACAATTTTGAAAAAAATTCTATATTTTTTACTTTTAGCTATAATAAATATCCCCAAAAAATATATAAATTTTTTTTTTTCTTCAGTTTAGGCTGATATGTATTCTGCTACATATTTTTGGTAAAAAAAATTGCAATTAGTGATTATTGATTGGTTTGCGCAAAAGTTATAGCGTTTACAAAATAGGGGGTAGTTTTATAGCATTTTTATTAATATTTTTTTTCACTTGTAATGGTGACGATCATCGATTTTTATTGTGACTGTGACATTATGGCGGACACATCGGACATTTTTGACACATTTTTGGGACCATTGTCATTTATACAGCAATCAGTGCTATTTAAATGCACTGATTCCTGTGTAAATGACACTGGCAGTGTAGGTGTTATGTATGACGTTATGTGTTTTTTTATTGTAGGGGGGCGTGGCCTGGCATGCAACGTCACTGATCATCTTTCCCTAAAACAGATGATCGTGACAGCCACAGTAGGAAGCACGGGGAGAGGTTTGTTTACACACACCTCTCCTCGTTCTTCAGCTCTGTCCCGCGGCCACAGTCACGGAGCTCAGGACCGGGTAAGGATTGCGCCGCCGGCGGCACACTCCCAACCCACAGCTGGGCACTTAAAAAGCAACGTACAGGTACGTGCTTGTACCCAGCCGTGCCATTTTGCCAACGTACATCGGCGTGAGGCAGTCCTTAAGTGGTTAATATTGGGCCTAGGGGCTGTAAAGGAAAAAAAAGTCATTTAAAACTGATCGCGGCTGTAATGAATTGTAGGGTCTTGTCACTATAGATAAAATTAATTGTAAAAAAGAGCATGGGATTGCCCCAGTCCAATACCAAGCCCTTTGGGCCTGATATGGAAATTAAGGGGAACTCTAGACCAAATAAGAAAATGGCGTAGGGGTCCCCCCAAAATCCATACCAGACCCTTATCTGAGCACGCAACCTAGCAGGCCACAGGAAAAGAGGGGGGGGGCGAGAGAGAGTTCCCCCCTCCTGAACTGTACCAGGCCACATGCCCTCAACATGGGGAGGGTGCTTTGGGGTAGCCCCCAAAGCACCATGTCCCTGTGTTGATGGGGACAGGGGCCTCATCCCCACAACCCTTGCCTTATCGGAATCTTGAAGCACCCTTTAACAAGATCCCGGCCTCCCTCCCCTGATCCTAGCCTCACTCCCCTGTGTGCAATGACAGGGTACAATAACAGGGTACAAGTACCCCTACCATTTCACAAAAAAGTGTCAAAATGTTAAAAAAGACAAGACACGGCTTGGTACAAGTCCTTTATTAAAAAATAAAAAAATAAAAATGTCCCACGATGTCCATTCATCTTCTTCTATCACGCCGCGGATGGACTCAAAAAGAAAACAAGCAACGACCGAACCATCACCATGGGAGTCTTCTACTGTGTGACGCTTCTTTGCTTGTGATAGTTCTTATATAACTGAGGGTGGGGCCACCCAGTGATGTAACTGGGTGACTCTGCACCCTCTGATGCCACTGGGACATCCCCATGGCTTCCCTGTGGTGTCAGTGGGGGTAGAGTCACCCGTTTGCGTAACCAAGATTTTTTTTCTTTTTCGGTCTGTAGGGCAGTGTGATAGAAGAAGATGAGTGGACATCGTGGGACATTTTTTAAATTTTTTTTAATAAAGGACTTGTCCCAAGCTGTGTCTTGTCTTTTTTAACATTCTGACACTTTTTTTGGGAAATGGTAGGGGGACTTGTACCCCATTACTAATTCACACAGGGGGAGGCTGGGATCTCAGGGTCCATTTGTTAAAGGCGGCTTCCAGATTCTGATAAGCCCCAAACCCGCAGACCCCCACAACCACCGGGCAAGGGTTGTGAGGATGTGGCCCTTGTCTCCATCAACATGGGGACAAGGTGCTTTTGGGGTCTACCCCAAAGCACCCTCCCCATGTTGAGGGCATTCTACGCGTTAAGATAAGAAACCTTTAGTATGCAACAGCTCCCCTTAGCACCCCTAATACTTACCTGACCCCGATATCAATCCAGTGATGTGCCTGAGTGCCTCGGCTGTCTGGGACTCTCCCTCCTGAGACACAGATGCAGGGCCATTGGCTCTCATTGTTGTCAATCAAAGTCTGTTAGCCAGACTCATGTCTGAATGGACACACGGAGCTACACCTCTGCTCCAATGCCCCAAGAGCAAGCTGCTTGCTTTGGGGGCACTCGGTAGAAGGGAGAGGCCAGGAGCACCGATGAGGGACTGCTGGTGTTCTTCTGATGCTATACTACAGGCAGCTGCAGTAATTATAGTTGGTGCATTGTGTCATCTGCACAGTGTGCACCTAAAGCTACCCCAATTGCTGGTGTCCTTCTCATCCTATACTACAGGCAGCTGCAGTAATTACAGTTGGTGTATTGTGTCATCTGCACAGTGTGCACCTAAAGCTACCCCAATTGCTGGTGTTCTGCTGATCCTATCAGCAGACAGCTGTAGTAATTACAGTTGGTGTATTGTGTCATCTGGACAGTGTGCACCTAAAGCTACTCCAATTGCTGGTGTTCTTCTACTACAGGCAGCTGCAGTAATTCTAGTTGGTATATTGTGTCATCTGCACAGTGTGCACCTAAAGCTACCCCAATTGCTGGTGTCCTTCTGATCCTATACCGCAGGCAGCTGCAGTAATTACAGTTGGTGTATTGTGCCATCTGCACAGTGTGCACCTAAAGCTACCCCAATTGCTGGTGTTCTTCTGATCCCATACTGCAGGCAGCTGCAGTAATTACAATTGGTGTACTGTGTACTCTGCGCAGTGTGCACCTAAAGCTACCCCAATTGCTGGTGTTCTCATACTAATAATACTACAGGCAGGCAGTTGATTCTGCTAGCTGCAGTATAATCAGTATATATATGTCCCAACTTTCTGCAGCTACATCTCCCTGCAGGCCAATAGTATGTCTGGAAGGCCAACAAGGAGAGGCAGACAGTCACGAGTCAATAAAAGAGGGAAAGCCGGCTCTGTGTCTAGAGGCAACAGTGCTGGTCGTGGACACTGTGCATCCTCATCAGCACGCGGCCATGGGACATGCTTGTCCATTTTTTTCGGCAGCTGGCTGTGTTGAGCCGCAACATGCTGAAGACTTGGTAGAGTAGATAACCAAGCCCTCTTTATCCTCCTCATCCTCTCTCACCCAGGCTCAGGGTACTGGCAAAGCAGCTGCCAACGCAGCCTCTTCCCTTGGCTCAATTGCATCAGTCACTCCTTCCCTAGCCCCACCATGTTCTCCTGAGGAGTCCCCCGAACTGTTTGAGCACAGTGTTGGGTAAATGCTCCAGGAGGATGCCCAGTATTTTGAAGGCTCTGATGATGATACCCAGCTAGAGGAAGGCAGTAACGTCAGCCTAGAGAGAGGGGGTGCTAAAGAAGGACATAAATCCGGCAGTCATGTTCCCCCAGCTGCAGCATACTGCCAGGTTTGCTCCAGTGATGAGGAGGGAGGGGATGATGAGGTCACTGATTCCACGTGGGTGCCTGATAGAAGAGAGGAGGAGGAGGGCGTGGCACAACTCCAATGAGACAGGATGCCCGCCAGGGGCCAGCTTAAGGGCAGCACACCGCAGAGCTCCGCATGTGCAGGGCGCTGCCTCTGAGCGTTATTCCAAAAGTTCTGTGGTGTGGGCCTTTTTTGAGACGAGTGCATAAGATCGCACCGCTGCTATTTGCAACATATTTGCAAGCATATCTTGCGTGGCAAAACATCAGCCACTTGGGCACCACATGCTTGACCAGACGTATGTCGACCTGCCATGCAGTTGGTTGGCAAGCGTACCTAAAATACCCACACCAAAGAACAAAGCGGACCTCTCCTTGCTCCTCATCAGCTGGGATCTCCAACCCAACTATACCTTCAGTCCTCTCTGAAACCTGCACTGAGAGAAATGAAGGTGTAGAATTAGGTGTGTCACAGCCAAGTACTTCCGGGCAATCTGCTAGCAGTACACTGATGTCCGATTGTACCAGGCAAATTTCCCTGCCCCAAGAAGTTCACTCCCAGCCATCCACATGCCCAGCAGTTGAATGCTAGCTTGGCTAAATTGCTAGCACTTCAACTGCTGCCTTTTCAGTTGGTAGATTCTGCTCCCTTCTGTGAGTTTGTGGAATGTGCAGTTCCTCAGTGGCAGGTTCCCAAATGCCACTTTTTCACACGGAAGGCGATTCCAGCTCTCTACCGGCATGTGGAAGGCAATGTCTTCATTGTTCAGCAGGCATGGACAGGGATGTTACCTATCTTTTACTGCACATTGGGTGACTCTGCTTGCAGCTGGGAAGGATGCAATACAAGATGCAGTCGTTTTGGAGGTTGTTCCCGCCACTACGCCTCCAAAATTCTAATACTGGTGATTCTGACAAACCTCTATCCTCCTCCCCCTCCTCTTCTTCTTCCTCCATGGCCTCTTCCTGCGCTTTGTCCTCGGAACCAGTGGTGCTCCACAGGCATTCAAGGGGCTATTCAAGTATGCAGGCAAAAAGATGCCATGCAGTGCTTGCTCTGGTGTGCTTGGGGGACAGGAGCCACACTGGGGCAGAGATTTTCTCAGCTCTGCAGGGGCAGGCTAAAAGGTGTTTGACACCACGCCAGCTTAAGCCAGGAATGGGGATTTGCAACAATGACACCAAACTCCTCTCCTCCCTCCGACAGGGACAACTGACCCATGTTCCCTGTTTGGCTCATGTCCTTAACTTGAAGTGGTTCTTGGGCAGGTACCTGGGCTTACAGGATGTCCTGGGGCCGGCCAGGAAAGTCTGTGTGCATTTTTACTGTGTGATATGCCCACCAGGTGGAACTCAATGTTGGCCATGCTGCAGCGCCTGCACATGCAGTAGAGGGCCATTGATGAGTACCTGTGTGACTATGGCACCAGGACAGAGTCAGGGGAGCCTGTTTTTTTCCCCACGCCAGTGGGCCATGACCAGGGATGCATACACTGTCCTGAGGAGGCCATGAGGATGGTGAGCAGTGACAGTGCATGCATCAGTGACACTGTCCCTCTTGTCCACCTGTTGGAGCACACGCTGCATGGAATAATGGACAGGGCACTTGAGGCAGAACAGAGGCAGGAAGAGGAGGACTTTCTTACCGCTCAAGGACCCCTTAATCCAGACAGTGTTCCTGCTGCCCCGCTGATCACGCAGGAAGGGGACCAGGAGGAGGAGGATTGTGCCAGCATGGAGGTGGAGCCTGGCACTCAGCATCAGCAGCAGTCTTTTAGGGATCATTTACAGTCCCAAGAAACCCATGGATTTGTATGTTGCTGGGAGGAGGTGGCTGCAGATCATGTAGTCCTTAGTGACCCAGAGGACTCTGGACCGAATGCCTCAGCTTACTTACACTGCATGGCCTGCCTGATCCTGCAAAGCCTGTGGAAGGATCCTTGTATTCGTCAGATCAAGGAGAGGGATCATTACTGGCTGGCAACCCTCCTTGATCCATGTTACAAGGGTAAGGTTGCGAACCTTATCTTGCTGTCGCAGAGGGAGAAGAGGATGCAACTTCTTCAGGAGGCCTTGCAGAAAGATCTGTGCAACTTGTTCCCAGAGACTGGAAGGTTACAAATTTCTGGTCCTGGACAATGTGTTGCTGAGACTTCGGTCTCATTGGGGTAGATCTTGGCAAGTTTGCTGGGAGAATAGTACCAGTGTTGGAAGAGTTTTTGCAGGGATTCCCAGTGTGCTGTGCAATGTGAGAGTTTTGATGGCAAGGCTAGGGCATTGTACCACAGACTATTTGGTGGGGCTGAGGGGATGTGCTCGGCCCATTTCAGGATTTGAGATTGGATTGGGTCTTCTGCAGGTCAGGAGAGTATGTTGTAGATATACAAAATGCCTTTACGTGCGTGTTGCTTTATGGTAAAATGCGTAAGCATGCAATGCAGCATTTTGTCTTGGTTTGTCCATTGTATTTTGTTGATTAAGGACCTGACCCTTAAGTAGATGTAGAAGGTTTTTGAAGAGATCCCGTAAGAGGCTTGGAGGTTTTAAAAAGATTTTAAGTTGGATGAGGAGAAGAGTTTTCCGAGATCGTGAATACCTGCGTCGATCCATGGCTGCAGTGGGAGATCTGGGAGACTGAGTGAGAGGGCTTGAATTGGGATATATTGCAATATGGAATGGGATATTCCTTTAGATATCGATATCCTTTCGATATCTGAGGTAGTGAGGTCCATACTCTCAGGGAAGCAGAAATTGTATCCAATGGGTAATGTTTGGTGATGGGTGTGGGAAGCTAAGGACCAAGGAGAGATTTTGGTTCTGTGGTCAGTGCTACTGCTTCTATCTGTGCCCAGTTTGAAGGGGTAGTTGTGGGTACTCAGATGGGCTGGGACAGGTACTCGGGTACTCAGATGAACCGTGACAGGTACTCGGGTACTCAGATAAACCGTGACAGGTACTCGGGTACTCTGATGGGCTGGGACAGGTACTCGGGTACTCTGATGGGCTGGGACAGGTACTCGGGTACTCTGATGGACTGTGACAGGTACTCGGGTACTCTGATGGACTGTGACAGATACTCAAATACTCTGATGGACTGTGACAGGTACTCTGATGGACTGTGATTGACAGGTACTATGAGGGGTGGTGACAGGTCCTCTTTATTGGGGGGGCGCAATCAGTATGATTGGTGTACATTGTAGGCGGTAACGAGATGTTACCGCAATCTCCTCCTTACACATGATCGGTGTGTGAGGAGGGGAACCCGGTAACATCTCGTTACCGCGGTTGTTTACATTTTAGTGATCGGCTGTGAAAGGATCATAGCCGATCACGTGGGTAAACAGCCAGCCAATGGCTGTTTACCAGCGTTGGTGATGAGCAGTGTTCCCGGGGAACACGCCACCACTGACGTGCACGCGCAGCGCGCTCGCGCTCACGTGCATGCGCCGTGCATAGTCGGGGTGTGACCATCTGTGATCGGCCGTGACTTCAGCACGGCCGATCACGTGGTAAACAGCCATAACCAATGGCTGTTCACCCCCTTCGGTGGCGCGCGGTGTTTCCGTGACACGCCGCCACCGAAGAAACAGGGATGCGCGCGCATGATCGCGCACATTCCCTGTTTAAACGGGAGGCCTTCATATGACAGCCTCGCGCCACAATATGTGCGCCGCCTGGCCGTCATTTGACAGGCGGCGGTCAGCATCTAGTTAAGGGATACTATATTGAGTGGCATAATGTCAAGTGACCTAGGACACAGATGTCGAACGCGATCACAGTATGTACACAGTTGAGTATTACAAAAAGCAGATCTTAGGTAGCCTTACTTGTTAATATGTATAATAGACGGTCCGTTAGTTCTTGTTTGTGAGGCAGAGAAAAGGCAAATTTTACCGCCTAGGTTGTACTTAACCAAAAGTATGAACAATCGTGGAAAGATAGTAACTTGTTTCAATAACAATAGATACCAAAGAGTAAACACTATGCTGAGAAAAACAAAAAAAAAACAGAAACAACAAACTGTGGTATACCTGTGTTAGATGTGAGCACTTGTGTAGCACACTCTGGTTTGGTGGGGAGGTGGGAACAGGTAGGTCGCCCAAGCAGGCCATTTCATGCTGGGGACAATGATCTTAAAGTGGGTGTCAGGCTTTGTTGGTCTTGTTAGGTTGATGCTGAGGGGAGGAGGTGAAGAGGCAGCTTGATTACCGTATCTGCGAGAGGTTGAAGGGATGGGTAGTAGACCCCGTTAGTCAATTTCTTGTATCCATCTTTGGGAGATACAATTGGTACGATTTTTTGTTGGTAGTTGACTAGGAGCTTTGTGGGGTATCCCCATCGATAAGTGAGTTTATTTTCTTGCAAGATTGATGTAACCGGGGTAAATGCTCTACGAAGTTCCATGGTAGCAGGTGACAGATCTGTAATAAGAGAGATTTTGGCATAGGGTGCAGGTAAAAGCCTCAGATTCCTGGCTGCTTGGAGGATTTGTTCCTTAATATGAAAAAGTGGATTTTGGCTAGGACATCTCGGGGGGGTGGGGGGTATCTGCTGGAAGGTGCTCAGGTTTTGCGATTCTGTGTTCATGGTCAATAAGCATATCCTGGTGGGTGAGGTTAGGAAGCAGGATAAGAAAATGGGATTTTTATATACAGCTTACCTGTAAAATCCTTTTCTTGAGAGTACATCACGGGACACAGGAGCTTCATTACATAGTGGGTTATATAGGCATATCTGGTGATTGGACACTGGTTAACCCCAATTAAGGAGAATTCCTCCCCTACATAACCCCTCCCATATGGGAGGCACCTCAGTTTTGTAGCAAAGCAATAAGAAACCCCTTAAACCCCAAGAGGGGCGGGAGCCCTGTGTCCCGTGATGTACTCTCAAGAAAAGGATTTTACAGGTAAGCTGTATATAAAAATCCAATTTTCTTGATCGTCCCAAAGCAAGATGTCCCAAAGCAATGCTCAGATTGAGGGGAGGGAGACACAGATTAAAATTATAGACCGCCAGGGACCGGAGGACCTAAACTGCAGCCTGCAGTACACTGCGCCCGAAGGCGATATCCTCTTGCCCTCTGACATCCACCTGATAGAATCTGGTGAATGTGTGGACTGATGACCAAGTTGCAGCCTTACAGATCTGAGCCAGGGAGGCCTGGTGATGCACTGCCCAAGAAGCACTTACAGCCCTAGTAGAGTGCGCGTTCACTTGAAAAGGAGGAATCTTCCCCTTTACACTATAGGCCTGAGAAATAACCTGTCTAATCCACCTTGAGAGAGTGGATTTTGACGCCGCCTGGCCCTTCCTAGGGCCTTCCGGCAAAATAAACAAGCAATCCGTTTTCCTTATCTGAGCAGTTGCTTGAAGATATTTACTGATTGCTCTAACCACGTCCAAAGTGTGCAAAGATTCTTCTTCTGCGGACTGTGGGTCCAGAAAAAAGGATGGTAGGATTACGTTTTGATTCAAATGGAATCCCGAAACCACCTTAGGTAGAAAGGACCTGTTGGGACACATGACCACCCGGTCCTTATGAATAATTAGATACGGCTCCTTGCTGGAAAGAGCTGCTAGCTCTGATACTCTTCTAGCCATAGATATGGCTACCAAGAAGACCAATTTTTTAGTCAGGAGAACTAATGAAGCCAGATGCAAAGGCTCAAATGGTTGCCCCTGCAAAGCCAAGAGAACCAAATTCAGATCCTATGGGCATACCGGAGGTTTGACTGATGGTCTTACCCGCATGGCCCCCTGGATGAAAGCCCGCACCAGGGAATGTGATGCAAGTGGCTTCTGAAAAAACACTGACAGGGCCGAAATCTGCACCTTGATAGTGCTTATGGCCAAATTCATTTCTAGGCCTGACTGGAGAAAGGCCAAGATCCTGCTAATGACATACTTTCTAGGATGCCATTTGCTGAGTTCACACCAGGAAACATATGCCCTCCAGATTTTATAATAAATAAGCCTGGAGGCCGGCTTTCTGGCATTGACCAGAGTAGAAAGGACTGGCTCAGAAAGGCCACGGTCTCTCAGAATGTGGGTCTCAGCAGCCAAACCGTCAAATTTAGACTGCGTAAAGCAGGATGGTAAATTGGACCCTGTGAGAGCAGATCTGGCCGGAGAGGGAGGATCCATGGCCTGCCTACTGCCAACTTCATGATCTCTGCGTACCACGGTCGCCTGGGCCAAGCCAAAAGGACCGATTTCGTCTCCCTCTTGACTCTTCTCAGGAACCGCGACAGAAGCGGGCTCGGGGGGAAGGCATAGATCAGATTGTACTGATCCCAGGGAACTGTCAGAGCATCTGACCCCTGAGCAAGTGTATCTCTTGTCCTTGACACAAAATTGTCCAGTTTCTTGTTGAACCTGGATGCAAACAGATCTACGTCTGGAGTACCCCACCTGTGACATATGTTCCGAAACACGTCGGGGTGCAGAGCCCATTCTCCTGGGCACAACTGCTGGCGGCTCAGAAAATCCACCTGCCAATTTTCCACTCCTGGAATGAAGACTGCAGAAAGACACGGAACATGCTTTTCTGCCCAGACAAGTATGCGATTCACCTCTTTTTGGGCCACCAGACTCCTGGTACCGCCCTGGTGATTGATATAAGCCACTGATGTGGCATTGTCGGACTGAACCCAAACAGGGAGACCTCGTAGTCTGTAAGACCATTTTATGAGAGCCATATAAACTGCCCGGATCTCCAGGACATTTATGGGCAATAGCTTCCTCATTGCAGACCATTTCCCCTGCGAGCACGTCTCCTCCAACACTGCTCCCCAGCCTGTCAGGCTGGCATCTGTCGTGATAATTTTCCATGGAAGAGGAAGAAAAGTTTTGCCCTTCAGCAAATTCTTGGTTTGTAACCACCAGATGAGACTCCTGCGTGTCCCTGGGCATAGACGCATAGGAAGATCCAAGGATTTGGGCTTCCTGTTCCAAGCCGAAAGGATGCATCTTTTCAGAGGCCTTGAGTGGAACTGGGCGAATGGGACGGCCTCGAAGGAGGCGACCATTTTCCCTTACAGTCTTATGCACAATCGAATGGGGGAAGATCTCCTGCCCAGAATTAGGCACACCAGATCCCCAATGGCCAAGGCCTTTGGCCTTGGAAGAAACACCTTGCCCTGAGCGGTGTCGATGATCATACCCAGGTATTCCTACCTGGTGGCAGGCTGTAGGGACAACTTTTCTAGGTTTATGATCCAGCCTAGGCGTTCCAGGTGTTCTAGCGTTCTGGTGACGCTGTGGTTCAGGAACGCTACTGTTTTCTCGATGAGAAGCAAATCGTCTAGATAAGCCATGACGGCTATACCCTGAGCTCTTAGGTTTGCCAAGAGAGAGTCCAGAATCTTTGTGAAGACTCGAGGGGCCGTAGAAACCCCGAACGGCAAGGCCTCAAATTGAAAATGGCGCCGCTCTCCCGCGAACCTTAGACATTTTTGGTGTGCAGGAAAAATTGGCACATGGAGATATGCATCCTTGATGTCTATTGATGCCATAAACTCTCCCCCTTGCAGGGAGGAGACCACAGTGCAGATTGACTGCATTCGGAAGGACCGGATGCGTAAAAACCGGTTCAGATCCTTCAGATCTAGGATAGGTCTGACACTTCCATTTGGCTTTGGAACGGTGAAGAGATTTGAGTAAAACTCTGAACCCCTGGGGGGCGTGGCCTGGAGCGGCATGAGATAGGACGCATGTGAGCTGAGCTCCGCCGGCCATACATCCTGAATACCTATCCTGAGACACAGATCGCCTTTTTTTCCTCCGTTTTAACCACACCGCTGACCGGACAACCGTGGGGCACATGTCGCAGACGAAGCGGAACAGTGCAGCGGCCGCCAAACTGTCACAATACCGGCATGAAGGACCAGGCCCCGCAGACCAAGATGGCGCCGCCATGCAGGGGGAGGAGGACACGCGGAGCGCAGATACGAACAGGCTCCTCGATGCCATTACGGCCTGCCAGGAAGCGGTAACGAACTGCCAGACTAACCTCACAGCCAGGATTGAGGAGGTAAAGGTAGATATATCGCTGGTTCGGCAAGACTTTCAGAAGCTTAGGGAGAGGGTCACTGCAGCTGAAACCCACCTGAGTAATGTAGAGGACTCCCTCCCCCCTTCAGATCTCCTCAGAGGCCATGCAGCACCAAGTACATCAAATCCTTCAGAAGCAGGATGACATTGAGAACAGAATTCGCAGATGTAACCTGCGTTTCATAGGCCTGCCAGAGGGGGTGGAGGGCAGAGACCCCCCAACTTATTTGGAAAAGTTACTTGTGGACACCTATGGCAGGGACTCATTCTCCCCCATGTTTGCAGTGGAACGCGCACATAGGTTGTCAGGCAAGCCTCCCCCCCCGGGGGCGCCCCCCCGTACTTTTATTGCCAAATTCCTGAATTTTAGGGACAGAGACACCCTTCTACGGCTTAGCAGGGAAAAGGGGAATATTCCTTTTGAAAACAAAACCGTGGCAGTTTTCCCTGATTTCTCCTCTGAAGTTCAGAAAAAACGCAAAAGTTTTATGGAAGTGAAGAGACGCCTGCGCATCAAGAATATAAAGTATGCCATGTTGTTTCCTGCTCGTCTGCGTGTGGAAGGCAGGGACCGGGCACACTTCTTTGAGGATCCTGAAACAGTGCTGTCGTGGCTTGAGCGTCGGGATGCGGACAGATGAGTATATGTGCAAAGATGACAATGCCCCTTTTTTTTTTTTCCACTTACACACTTCCTACTGTACCAGTTTCCCTGGATTGGGGCCGTGTTTATACACCTTTTCACTGACCATGCCATGGCCTGTCAGTTCTTCCTACTAGGCACACTACTCTCAGACCTAAACTGTTGTGCTGTTGACTGTCTCCGTTTTGCTTCATGTGACTTAACATTCTCATTGGAATACACATATGGCTGGAGCGGGCCTGTTGTAACGGGGCACCTGTCCACCTGGACCCACTTTGCACCGGATCATACTCCTACCTGAGAGACTGTGGACAGGTTCCCCTGCCCCGTCTGCGCTGGAACTCCTTACTCTGGCCTGGTGTCTTCTGCAAACAGGCATTGGCCAAGTGTTATCTCACTGTGCGCTACAGCTACCCTCACCGGTGCCTATGTTGAAACTTTATCTTTGGTTGTTTGACTACTTATTATGGAAATGTATGCCCCCTTTTTTTTTTTCCCCCCCTTTTTTTTTCTTTCTCTTTTTCTTTTTTCTTTTTTTGTGTGTCCTCCTGGCCGGCGGAGGGGACCAAATAACCAACAAGCTCACTCTGCTCTGTGAGCGCAGTCCTATAGTGTCACATAATACAGCGAAGTTTCGCCCGAAGTTTCACTATGTGCCTCTCGGATTGGAACAACCGGCATAACATGTTGCTTTTTTCTTCTCCTGTCTATATGGGTGATTCCCAGCCGCGGGGTTGTTCCTGTCCGAGTTGGACACTGTTTATGCCCTGTTGGCGGTTTGGGGTCAATGCCCGCACTAATTGGGGTCAGTGCAGGGCGGGGAGGGGGGGTGTATGGTTTTTCTGGGGTACACAGGTTTTTGTTGTTTTTCTTTTTGAGTTTTCTTATTACTGTTTTCTATGGTACAATGTATGTCTGGTTGGAGGGGTGGGGCCTCCCTTTATTCGGGGTGGGCAGGCAGTGGCTGCTCTGTTTTTGTGGGTTGATCTGTCTCCTGGAGTCTCACCATTGATTGATAAACACCCATGGCCACACTGAAATTCCTTACCTGGAACGTGAGGGGATTGGGGGACCCTATTAAGCGGTCAGCAGTTTTTGGGCAGCTCAAAAAAATGAAGGCAGACGTGGTGGCCTTAGTGGAAACACATGCTGAGGGTCCTATGCTCAGGGCGCTTCGGCGTCCTTGGATAGGCTGGGGGTATCACTCAGTTCATACTACCCATTCCAGGGGTGTCTCCCTCCTGATAGCTAAACACACACATTTTGAACTCCAGGATTCGGTCATCGACCCCTTGGGTAGATTTGTATTTCTTAAGGCCAAACTGCATGGTGATATGTTTCTTATAATGGCTTTTTATGTGCCCCCACCATTCCAGTTTGGAGTGCTGTCTGAGGGATTTAACTATATGGCCCTTCATCCCGCTGCCTCCGTGGTGTGGCTGGGGGACTTTAATAATGTGTTAGACAGGTCCCTAGATAGGATGGCGTGCCCCACTCGGGCTACCCCGGGCCCCTCCCTGACCAGGTTTGCCAGACTTCTCCGCGATTTCCACTTGATGGACTCATGGCGCACTAGGCATCCAACTCAACGCGTTTTCACATGTTTCTCTGCTACTCATCACTCTATGTCTCGTATAGACCTCATACTCTTCTCCGCTTCTCTCCTCCCTAGACTTGATGATGTGGGCCTATACCCCAGATCGCTCTCTGACCACTGTCCCTACTGGATGACGCTCTCCCTACGGCACACTCATCCCCTAACGTCTTGGCGCCTTAATCCTTTTTGGTTAACTCTCCTCCCTGACGATGGGGACCTTGAATCGGGGTGGCGGGCTTTTTTTGAGACTAACGAGGGTTCGGCCAGACCGTATGTAGTTTGGGAAGCTTTTAAACTTCATGCTAGAATGACCTTACAGACCCAAATTAACCGGGTAAAGCGAGCTTCTGCTGCTAAGGTAGCTGAGGCGACACATACTCTACAGACGCTGGAACAGGATTTTGTACGCGACCCCTCGGCAGAAAAGGCAGATAGTATTAGACTTTGTTCCAGAACACTTGACCTATTGCTTTATGAAAAGTCCAAACAGAAATTGTTCTTTCTCAGACAGAGGTCGTTTGAGCATGGTGAGCGAGCGGGGAAACTATTGGCTTATCTAGTTCATGGTGAAGAGAGACCTCCTGTGGTGATCTCCCTCCGCTCGCCGCAGGGTGTACTTGAGACGGATCCAATACGGGTCACGCAGATGTTTCGTGACTTCTTCACCTCTCTGTACACCTCTACTGCCTCGGCTGACCCCTCCCTGATGGAATCTTTTCTAAATGGATTGCAGTTTCCTCAATTGACCGAGGCGCAGGTCTCTGAGCTGGAGGCACCCCTGACTCGGGATGAAATAGTCTCAGCAATTGCTACATTCCCACCATCCAAGGCCCCGGGCTCAGATGGCTTGCCGATAGAATTTTACTCTACTTTCATAGACTTACTGGCCCCTAGGCTTCTAGCAATTTACGAGTCCATATTTCAGAACGCCGAACTCTGGAAAGGACCCGCACCTCCCGGAATCTTATCGCCCTATCTCCCTCTTGCAGGTTGATGTTAAGATACTCGCTAAGATTCTTGCCATCCGGCTTAATAACGTAATCCTCTCGCTGATCCATATGGATCAAGCAGGATTCATGCCCGGTAGAAACACGTCGTTTAACCTCCGTAGATTGTTTATTAATCTCCAGACTCCCCATGATGACCCTGGTTCCAGGATAATAGTCGCCTTGGACACCGCCAAGGCTTTTGATTCTGTTGAGTGGAGATACCTATGGAATTGCCTGGCTCGGTTTGGTATAGGGCCTAAGTTTATTAGGTGGATCCAACTACTTTATCAAAACCCGGTGGCCAAGGTTTTGGCGAATGGCTGGCCCTCGGAGCGTTTTTCTCTGTCTAGAGGGACTAGGCAGGGGTGTCCTCTGTCGCCCTTGCTGTATGCTTTGGCGGCGGAGCCACTCGCTATCGCAATTCGTGAACACGTAGGCATTGTGGGTTTGGGTAGGGGTGGAATAGTGGAGAAGATTAGCACTTATGCGGATGATACCCTATTGTACCTGAATGATTCGACTCAATCACTCCCCCTTGCTTTGACACTGATAGAAGACTTCGGTAAGTTTTCCGGTCTTAAAATTAACTGGGACAAGTCACAGATTTTGCCCCTGGACAGTTTCCCGCCCCCTAGGGACAGTGCTCTGCTCCCTTTGCAGAGGGTAGACACGGTTAAATATCTTGGCGTCCTGACTTCCAGATCCCCGTCTGACTACATTAAACTTAATATAACTCCTTTGATTGACCTGATTAAACAAAAAACGCAGCTTTGGGCGCGCCTTCCCCTGGGGGTTATGGGGCGTACAAATCTGATCAAGATGATTCTCCTTCCTAAAATTTTATATGTGCTTTGGCACTCCCCCGTCTACCTGGTTCTTAAACATTTTAAGGTGATAGAGGCCCTCTTAAAACCCTTTGTGTGGGGTAACAGTAGACACAAACTAGCATGGCAAAAATTATATCTACCCACTGACCTAGCAGGATTGGCAATGCCGGACTTTAATGTCTATTATATAGCTTCTCAGTTGTCGCAAATGTTCCATATTGATAAAACGGATAAAGACAGGTTTTTGCGCTTTTTGTGCCCGTCCTGGATCGGGCCTACCTTAGACCCGATGGTGGCGATAGTTGGGGGGCCGGAGAGGGGAGGAGGGAGGGAGTCTGCCACATCTCTTCTTTACCATTACAGGAGGGTGTGGCGCATTGCCTCTCTTAAGCTGAGCCTCCCACCCCTGCATGAGTACACCCCCATTTGGTATAATTGGTGCCTCCCAGAATTCAGACGGATTGTGGATAGCGGATCATGGTGCGGGAAGGGCATATTTTACATGTCTCACATACTTACTAATGGCAAGCTGAAATCCTTCTCCGCTTTACAGGCGGAATATGGGCTCCCGAACCACTTTTATTATAGATATCTGCAGATTCAGCACGCCTACCGTGCCCAATTCCCTACAGGTGACCCATCTGTACCCCCCAATCCACTGATGGCGGCAGTTAAAAACCCAGATCCCAAAAAATTAATTTCACAGTTTTATGCTATGTTATCACTCCCTTCCATGACTGTAGCTGCCTTCTCTCTTAAAAATAGGTGGGTGGGGGAACTGGGGCCTATTACTGATGATGAATGGAGTGATGCGCTCGATACTTGTAAATTAGCATCGCCCAGACTCTCTGACCGGTTAACTCAAATTTTTATTACGCACAAAGCGTATCTCACGCCGCTCACGGTCTCCAGGTACAGGCGCGAGTGCCCTGGCACCTGCCCTATGTGTGCATGTGCGTCTGGTACCTTTTTTCATCTTCTCTGGGAGTGTCCTAAGATTCAGGCGTACTGGTCCCAGGTGGTGAGGTTTCTACATGATACGATGGGTTCCCCAGCCGTACTTCAGCCAAAGCTGTGCCTGTTGGGTATTTTCCCGGACACGGCTTTGAACAAATACACTAAAATATTTTTACATGAAACCCTATTTTCTGCTCGAAAAATGATTGCTAGAGTCTGGATGAGACCTGACCCTCCAACGATTTCCCAATGGCTTGGTGACATCAACGGTGTCTTGCCTTTTAAGAAGCTTATATACCTGCACAGGGGATGCCCTTCCAAATATGAGAAGATCTGGGACAGGTGGTTTAAAAACCCTGCTACATGTATAACTTAATCTGCCCCCTGCGGAGCACTGTTAGCTACTGCAGATAGGATTTAGTAGGAGAGCTGGGTATGGGCGAATGGGGACGGGAAGGGGAGGGGTGGGTGGATTTCTAGGGGAGATGATCTGAATCCGGTAACCATTGTATACCATGTACTGACTTGTAGACCTATGTGAAACATGTACATTCATTGTATGTGACGATTGCATCTGTGAATATCATGTGATTTGATGGAGACCGTATTGGTCCTTTTTTTTTGTATGTACCATACCTTGTTTATTTTTTTTTTTTTTACAAACAGCATGGTGGTTTATTGAGAATACAAGAAGAACAAAAAGATAATATGCAGACATTGGTCAGTACAATGATCATGACAGTGGGATAGTAGGAATATGTGCAGTGTGTGCGGCAGGGGGGACGCGCAGGTCCCAAGCACATCAAAATGAGCAATGAACTAAAAGAAATAAAATATAAAACCAAAATAGTGCAAACATAAATAGCCATGAGACCCAGTCCAGAAGGCGAATTCCAGGAGACACTTCAGCAGGGGATCACAAATAGCAGCATTGTGAAATCATTATTGCCCCCCCAGGCCAAGTACACAGGAGCACCCATCCCTATAAGGGAGGCTCATCACAGGTAGCAGCCTCATTCAACCATACATCCCAGACTTTAGCATATTTAGCATGACAGCCCCTATGGGCATACAGTTCTTTCTTGTATGGGAGTACCTGATTAATCGCAGCCACCCATTCCTGAAACGTGGGGGGCTGGACTTGTAGCCACCTTCTCGCCACCAGTAGCCTAGCCAGAAGCAAAGACTCATGTAAAAAGATCTTGTGGTACTTGTCCGAGTCCGGATCAGGGAAAATTCCCAAAAGGCACTGCTTGGGGCACAGCGTCAAAGGAGACCCCATTTTATCATGGATAAATCCAACAATTTGGGACCAGAAACACTGGATCACCGGGCAAGACCACAAGATATGAAAAAAAGTGCTTTGTAAACTACCACACCTGGGGCAGAGGGGACTGTACTCTGGTTTATATTTAGCAATGCGTGCCGGTGTCAAATAGGTTCTATGTAAGATATTGAGGTGAGTGAAGCGATCCGAGAGTTTAGGCGAGACCTTTTTTCCAGCATCCAGGGCTTCCTCCCACTCATCATCCTCAAGTTCTCCAACATCCTCCAACCATCTCCCCCTAAGGGCCTCTGTCATAACAATCGCTGGGGGTCTGATCAAAAGGTTGTATATACTAGAAATCAATTTACGTGGATCTTGCCCCAAGAGCACGTCCACCACCGCCAGGCTGCCCACCCCAGGCGAAGATTGCCCGAATTGTGTCTGGAGAGCATGGCGAAGCTGGAGGTACCTGTAGAGCATTGAATTCGGGAGTGCAAACTCCTCCTTGAGCTCCTGAAACGATTTCAAGACCCGACCTCGATATAAATCGGAAAGGAATCTAATTCCATGTATGAGCCAAATCGAGTATCCCGGGAGTAGACGCAGTTCGTCCAAACCGGGGTTATCCCAAAGCGGGGTGTGGGAGTGGGTCTCAGGAAAAGCTAGCTTCCTACCAACCACCTCCCAGACCCTGCAATATGCATAAAGGAGTCCCCTGCGGTTCCCCCGAAATGCCGCTGAGGCGCAGGCTCTAAATATCACCTGGAAGGGATGGGTAATGGAGTATCCACGCCTGGGGCAAAGAAGTGTTAAGTACTTATCCCTGTCCTGTTTATCTAGGTGGTAAAAGTGGGACACCTGGGCCGCCAGGTAGTACAAGGCAAAGTCCGGCAGGGCCGCCCCCCCCAGATCCCCAGGGCACTTCAATGCTTGCCACGATAATTTATGTCGCTGTGAGCCCCAAATAAAGGAATTGAGTAGGGCTTCTATGGATTTAAACAGTCGCAGAGGTAAATAAACAGGGGAGTGCCAAAACACATATAAAAACCCGGGTAGAATAATCATTTTTACAAGGTTTATTCGCCCCAGAACGCCCAGAGGGAGCTTGGCCCACGCCTTGATTCTAACCTTAAGGGATGCCACCAGGGGATCTATATTTAGCCTGGTGTAATCCTCAGGGGTTCTAGTGACATAAATACCTAAATATTTTATCTTACTCACCCTCAGGAGGGGAGCGGATGCCTCCTCCTCGGAGGGGACCCCCAGATCCATGGGCAAAATTTGGGATTTCTCCCAGTTGATCTTGAGCCCTGAGTATGCTCCAAATAGTTGGATCGTTTCAAGAGCTGCCCGGAGGGAGGGGCCTGTATCCGCCAGATACAGCAACATATCATCTGCATACAGGCTAATCCTCTCCTCCAGGCTGCCACATTTAAGCCCCCTAATACCAGAGTGTCCCCTGAGAGCCGCCGCGAGCGGTTCCACCGCTATGGCATACAACAATGGGGACAAGGGGCAGCCCTGTCTGGTACCCCGAGAAAGAGGGAAAGGGGACGACACCCGCCCATTAACCAAGATCCTGGCACAAGGGCCGCTGTACAGAAGGCGTATCCATTTAATAAAGCGAGGTCCGAAGCCAAGGCGCCGAAGACAGCTCCACAAATACCTCCACTCCACTGAATCGAATGCCTTGGCTGCGTCCAGAGACACCACCGCTCTAGTTCCTATCAGATCATGGTCCGCTTGCAGATTCATGTGCAGCCGGCGCAAATTGTAAGCCGTGTTTTTGGATGGCATAAACCCCGTCTGGTCGGGATGGATCAGATCTAGGATAACCGCGTTCAGACGGGTAGCCAGGACCTTGGCCAGGATCTTGATGTCCAACTGGAGTAAGGAAATGGGCCGATAAGACTCGGGGAGCTCCAAGTCTTTCCCGGGCTTGGGGATTAGAACTATATAAGCCTCACACATTGAGGGGGGGAGAGATTCTGACTCGAATATATGAGAGAATAATTCTTGCAACCTAGGGGTCAGGGTATCAGCATAATGTTTTTTTTGTTTAATTTGTGTTTATTAGAGAATAAAGCATAAGAAAACAGTGACATACAGTGTAAGGTCAGCAATATACCATACAAAGTGAGTAACATCAGGGTTACAAAAGATACATGTGACGGAACCTATAACTATAACTTGCCAACCACACACTTCAACTAGGGAGCATCTAAATACCAGCGAAGCACACCCAATATGCATAACGGAAGTGCTCTCCAACCCAAGCGCTTGGGTAGCAATTATAACAATCCCGCAACCCTTGATAGACCAACCATCGTGTTTTGAACCAAGTCACTGAAGAAAAAGAAAGAGATGAAAGAAAGAGCAGAAGACAAAGAGAGAGTATAGTCTGAGAAATTAAGGAGAGGGGGGGATGAAGAAAGAAAAAAAGAGGAGAAAAAGGAGGGGAGACAAAGAGGGGGAAGGAAAGACGAGGGGAGCTGCCTGGTCCTGTCTCGAGCCAAAAAATAAATAACACTCAAGAAAATAAAAAATAAGAAAGAATAACATCCGAACCTAAGGGTTCACCCAGGGTGCGCCATTATTTGCACATAATCTGATGAGTACTTAAAGGCTACCCAGCAGGCCCAAATCCGTTTCCCCAAGTCCGCTTTTCCTCGGAGGGAGTAGGTAAGATCTTCCAGATGATACGTACGATCCACTTCCAATAGCCATTGGCGAAGGGATGGGATCGTGGATTGCTTCCACTGACGTGGAATAAGCGCTTTTGCAGCGTTAAGCAGATGAGGGGTCACAGACTTCTTATAGGCCCCTGCTGGGGAGCCTGTGCAGTGAAATAGTATTACCCAGGGATCATTCGGAACCTCATACCCTAAAATAACCTTCAGCCAGTGTAGAACCGCTACCCAATACGGTCTGATCAGGGGACAAAACCACCAGATATGGGCGTGAGAGGCACATTCCCCACAACCTCTCCAGCAGAGAGGTGACGTTTGCGGGAAGAGTTTATGCAGGACAACCGGGGTATAATGCCATCTCGTTAACAACTTATAGTTCACCTCTGCAGCCCTTGAAGCCGTAGAAGACAAGTGGGCCATAGACAAGATAGTGAATTTTTGTGCCTCCGAGATCGTGCTGTGCAAATCATGCTCCCAATTGGCCAAGAAGGTGGGGAGACCTTTAGACGACAGAAGCTGTAGGGCGTGGTAAAAAAAGGACAAGGGCCGCTCCACCGGTTGGTCTTCTATAAAAGCAGATTCAATGGGGGTTAAATGCGAAAGAGAGCGAAGAGGTTTCGGGAGGGAATGAACAAAATCCACTAGTTGTCTGTAAGTCCATTGATCCATAAGAGTCGCCCTCGCAGAGGGAATCAGTAGCGACAAGGGTAGAATACCCGCATGGTTGGTAACATGGTGCAAAAGGGGAGAATCCGCCAGCTGCCAGGAATAGATTCTGGGGTCAATATTTCCCGGAGGGAAGTAGTTATGTCCGGTCAAAGGCATGATGGGGGAGTTTGAGAGCCACCCATGTTTACTACAGAGCAAGTCCCAATTCCGGAGAGTAGAGAGGGTCAGAGTGGAGGTATTAGGAGCCACCGACCTATATTTCCGGGGAATCCAAACTAGAGTGTATAAGTCAGTGCCACTGAGTGCATGGTCGAGAGCAACCCACAGTTTTGAATATTTATGAAATTTCCAATCCGAAATCCTGCATAAGACAGTAGCCATATAATACAATTTAACATTCGGCAGAGCCAACCCCCCCAGCCGCTTGGGCCTATATAAAAGAGCTCTGGACAACCTCGGACGCCTTCTGCTCCACACGTACTGACCAATCAGAGACTCCAGGATCCCGAAGAAACTCGCCGGGATACCCATAGGGACCATCTGGAAGAGGAACAACACCCTGGGCAGGACATTCATTTTAATCACCCCAATCTTACCTAGCCATGAATGAGCAACCTGTGACCATCGACGTAGATCAGATCGAATGGCGTTAAGGAGGGGAATGTAATTAGCACTAAAGAGGGCTTGGGGCTTGGAGGTAAGATAAATACCAAGGTACTTCATTTTGTGGGCTTGCCATGTAAATGGGAAGGAAGCTTGGAGACGATGAACCTCCTCCACCGGGACAGTGACATTTAGAATTTCCGACTTGGACATGTTGATTTTAAAATTGGATATAAGGCCGAATTGTGCGAAGGCAGACATCAAATTGGGGAGGGTAATCAGGGGTTGTTGGACATAAAACAGGATGTCATCGGCATAGGCCGCATATTTGTGTTCGGTACCTGCAACAGTGATCCCATGAATGTTTGGGTTATTTTTAATTGTAGAGAGGAAGGGTTCTAAAGAGATGGCGAAGAGGAGCGGGGAGAGGGGGCACCCCTGACGCGTACCATTATATAGCGTAAACGAATCGCTTAAGGAGCCATTAACCCGAATTTGAGCCGTTGGGGATTGATATAAAGCTGCGATGTGGGACAAGAGAGTCCGCCCGACTCCCAGATGAGATAGGGTGGCCATCAGATACTCCCAGTCCACCCTGTCAAACGCTTTTTCAGCATCCGTGGAAAGTAACAGGGTGGACTGGGAGGTCTTCCGCACAAAGTCCATCAAGGAGAAAGTGCGAAGGGCATTGTCACGTGCCTCCCTACCCGGAATAAACCCAGTCTGCGCATTAGAAACCCAGCGCGGGAGGAGAGGAAGTAACCGATTCGCGAGAACTTTAGCGTATAATTTAGCATCTACGTTCAGGAGGGATATTGGGCGATAGCTCCCGCATAGGCTAGGATCTTTCTCCGGCTTAGGAAGCACAGAGATATGTGCGTGCAAAGTTTCAGGGCGAAAAGACCCCCCCCTCGATATCGTGTTCGCGTAAGAGGCCAGGCGGGGCAGCAAGGTCCCTGCAAAGGTCTTATAATACAAGACCGTAAAGCCATCTGGACCAGGGGCCTTGCCACTCGCCATAGCCCTCAGTGCCACACTGAACTCCTGGACCGAGAGTTCCCCATCCAAAGAGTCAAGGACCGCCGGGTCCAGCTTGGGCAAATCCGCCTGCTGTAAATACTCCCGGATTAAAGACTTTTTAGTCTCCACATCCGGCACCGCTGAGGGAACTCGGTAGAGAGCTTGATAAAATGCCTGGAATTCTTTGGCAATTCCGGAGGTCTCATACGTAAGTGTATCAGAAGGGGTTTTAATTTTTTCAATATACGTCCTAGTCTTAGTCAGACGTAGAGAGCGCGCCAGAAGCCTCCCCGGCTTATTACCCCATTCGTGATAAGTTTGGGACACTCTACGGGCTTCTCGCTTCCACTGCTCATGAAATAAACCCTTCAATTCCTCCCTTTTCTCCGTTAGTAAGTGAAGGGTAGCTTGCGCCAAGCTGGCCTTATGTTGGGATTCAAGAGAAGCAATGTCCGACAATAGCTTAGACTGTCGCAATACCGCTTCCCTTTTCCTCCTAGCCCCTAATTCCATAAACTTACCCCGTATGTGAGCCTTATGGGCCTCCCAAAGTGTTCCCGGGGAAATGTCCGGTTGGGCGTTATCAAGAAAATATTGGGTGAGTTCATCCCGCATAGATATGATGTCTGCCTCCTCACTAATCAGGTTCTCATTCAACTTCCAGTTGGTAGCTTTATGGGGCAGTGAAGAAATATTAAGGGTAAGTAAAATAGGGGCATGGTCAGACAGGGGCGAAGATGCTATATTGGAATTTGCCAAGAGAGAGAGATGGTGATGGTCAAGGAAGAAATAATCAATCCTGGAGTAAGATTGGTGAACACTCGAGAAATATGAGTAGTCCCTCGCCCTCGGATGCATTGTCCTCCAAACCTCAATTAACTGAGCGTCAAAGAGGCGTTTACGGATAAACGCCAGGCTTTTATATGAAACCGAGGACCTTCCCAAGGAGGTATCAAGCAGGGGCTCCAACGGTGTATTAAAGTCCCCGGCTAGGACAACGCATCCGCTAGCAAAGTCCCTCAGCCCTCTCAGCGTTGCAGCTATAAAGGTGGCTTGGTCACGGTTCGGTGCATAGAGGGTCGCCAGCGTACACTGCAGTCCCCCTAGGCTACCTTTAAGGAACAGAAAGCGTCCGAGTGGGTCACATAACATGTCAATCAACTGAAAAGGAGTACCCCTGCGGAACCCTATGGCCACACCCTTTGCTTTGTGCACATCGGATAAGCTATAATACCACGTGGGGTATTTCGGCGAGAACAATTTCACCGACGAAGTGTGAGTAAGATGGGTTTCCTGCAGGAAGACCACGTCCCCCCGCAGGCGATCCAGCTCACGGTATAAGTTATGGCGTTTACCAGGGGCGTGTAAGCCCCGCACATTAAATGATAATAATTCTAACGTGGCCATAGGTTACCGCCAGGGTCTAGAACAAATACACTGCAATCACGAGACAGGACCAGAGGCAGAGGGGTAGGGAGACAGAGGGGTAAAGAGAGAGGGTAAGAAAAAGGCGGAAGAGAAGAAATAGAGAAGAGAGAAGAGAGAATGAGCAGGTCAGCAAAAGCAATAGCCATCATCTCCTCGGCACCGGGGGCCGAAGCCCCAATCAGTCCGAGGGCAACACGAGCTCGCAGCCGCCTGCACCGAAGCGCGGGGGCAGTCAGACAAACCCCCACCCCCCATCCCCCCGCCGAGAGCCCGGCAGAGGTCCGGAGAGAAGGATCCATCCGATGCCCCCCCTCCAGGCACAAGGAGGGGCCAGCCAGCAGCAGCAGTCCACGGCCACCCATAACAGGAGTGACATGCCGCAGCCCCGACCCCGACCCCCACATAACAAACATATAATCACACTTATACATATAAGCACCTTGCGTAAGGAAACACTAAAGTAAATGAACCACCCCCTGTAACTAAACATAGAACCAGAGGCAAAAGTGGAAATAAGGAGCTCAAGCTTCCCACATACACATTAATCTTATGATATAAGGAAGGGAGTAAGTAAGTAACCGCCAGACATAAGTCTCACAAGCACTTGTTCCACGAATCCCGGGCAGCTCCAGGCCCCCCTACGTCGCATATCACGTGCAACGCAGCAAGTAAGGGCGTAAGTGCAAAAAATAAAAAAATAAAAAATAAAATTGTGAACCAAAAATAGAACCGAAAAACAGAGAAAAAGAACAAACCCCATGCAAAAAGGAATGAAGGCACGGTAATGCACTAAAATGTACTTGCGAAACCAGGTACGACCGGTCGATAGGACCAAACATCCGATCTAAAGGCAATAGCCAGCATGCACACTACGGCTGACTAGCCGGCAAGCCGAAGGATGGACCACGTTGCTTGCGAGACACCTTTTGCCAAGTCGCCTCAGGGACGTTCTCCAGAGGCGGGATGCCTTCCTGCCAGCCCGGGAGCTCAGGCGGAGAGATGTTAAGGTCTGCACAGAATTTCTCAAGGTCCTCAGGGAACCGCAGAAGCACCGATTTCCCATCTCTACGAGCAATTAGGGCAGCCGGGAAGCCCCATCTGTAATTGATGGAGGCCGAGCGCAGTTGTTCAGTTAGGGGCCGCAGGGCCCTGCGGCGTTCCAGCGTCTCCCTGGCCAGACCGGGGAAGAAAGAAAGCGATGCTCCGTCAAAGTCCAACACCTGCGTTCCCTTAAGCTTCTGCATAATGCGATCCTTTTCCTCAAAGTAATGAATCCTGCAGATCACATCCCGCGGATTGTCCACATCCATGTTACGTGGCCTAAGGGCCCTATGCACGCGGTCAATTTTTAAGGGATGATCTGCTGCATTCCCTAGGAGGCCATTGAAAATACCCCGGACCGTAGGGAGAAGATCCTCATCACCGGTCGCCTCCGGCAACCCCCGGATACGGATGTTGTTCCGGCGGTTCCGATTTTCCTGGTCCTCGATCTTGTAGAGGGCCGACCGGTGTGCTATAGCAAGGGAACGGGTGGTCGCCTGCAAAGATCTAATGGAGGTTGCATGCTTGTCCAAGCGTAGCTCCGTCTCCTCTACGCGGTCCAACACTTGCGCCAGGTCCGAACGGACAGCGGACACTTCCCGCTTAATAGATTTTTCGAGCCCCATGAGCATGGAGGCCAGCTCAGACTTGGTGGGGAGCCCGCTCACCAGTGCTGCTACCTCCGAATGTCGCGGATCACGGTCTTCATCCGCAGATCCCACCGACGAGGCCGGGGATTGAGCTCTGTGATCAGGCCTGAGGCGGTGGGCGGGGCCGGCAAGCCCGCTCGAGCTCAGGGGAGAGCGGCCTAGACCATCCATGTCACCCACCTCGTCCGGCTCCGCTAGAAAGCGCTTAATCGACCCGTCGGGAGCTCCCTTTTTCGGCAGGGACTTGCCGGTTTTCCTGCCCATCGTGCCCGAGCGTGCTGAGGGGTTCATGCGGTGATAAGGTGCGTTAGAAGCGGGGTCAGGGCCGGAGCTCAGAGACGACACGTCTTCACTGCTGCATAGCGAAACCACGCCCCCGGGTATCAGCATAATGTAGATAGAATTCAAGGGGGAGCCCGTCCGAACCAGGAGCTTTGGACTTGTTCAGCAGGGACATCGCCTCCGCGATATCATCAGTACTAATAGGGGCCTCTAAAAGGGCCACCTGAGCCGGCGTAATTGAGGGCAAGTCAAGGGTTGCAAGAAGCCCGTCCACCTCGTCTCCAGTAGCGGTGGTCGTCGAGGAGTACAATGATGCATAAAATGTTTTAAACTCCTCCGCCACCGCATCAGGGTCAGTAATCAGCGTGCCGTTAGAGCCCCGCAAGGAGACCACCGTGGGAGGCCGTTGATCCATGTGCGCCAAATAGGCCAACAGGCGACCAGCACGCTCCCCACATTCATACACCCTCTGCTTGACATGGAACATGTTCCTCTCCGCCCGCTCAATATGCAAGCCATTCACCACTCTGGATTGCAGCTTGAGAAAATCAGCCCTACTCGGGGATGGGTCCTCAGCAAATTCGCGTTCAGCAATAGACAACTGGTGCTCCGCCCGAAGCAACGCCTCCGCAGACGAACGACGATATTGCGAAATTTGGTGCGCCATAAACGACCGGGCATGTGTTTTAAACGAGTCCCAGACCAGCGTGAAAGGGGCCGTACCTCGATTCGCAGCAAAAAATAAGTCCCACTCCGACCCCGCCTCCTCCAATCCGGGGGTCACCCCCAACCAAAAAGGGTTTAATTTCCAAGAGTAGGATTGCGGAGGGCCCGGGAGACGTAGCACGACCCAATATGGGGCGGGATCCGAGAGCACCCGTGGGTTAAATCCCACTTCCGCCAGATAGGGAAGAAGGGGGCGGGAAATAAAAATAAAATCAATCCTAGACATAGTAGAATACGACGCCGAAAAACAGGAATATTGTTTAGCCGTAGGGAAACTATGCCGCCAGGTGTCCACCAGAGCTAGCTCCAGAAAAAACCTGCCAAACCTAGTAAGCCCCGGCGACAGTACAGGTGGGGGAGTCAACACAAGTCTATCCAGTTCTCTATGTGCAACATTGTTGAAGTCCCCCAGCCATACCGCCGGGACAGTAGGGAATTGGGCCATAAACGCCATTCCCTCGTTGAGGACAGTAAACTGAAAGGGGGGAGGAACATATATAGCCAAAAGAAGAAGTTCTTTGCCATTAACCCGGGCATGTAAAAAGAGAAACCTCCCCTCAGGATCAGACTTGAGCAGGAGAAGCAGGAATTGCACTGACTTGGACACCATCAGCACCTTGTTTATTTTTTCAATAAAAAGAACTCATGTTTAAAACTCTGAACCCTGTTCTTTTGGATCCACTTCTACTATCACCCCCTGGGATAGTAAGTGATCTAAGGCCAGAAATAGCGGTTTTTGCTTTACTGGATCCCTGGGCATCCTTGACCTTAGAAAGCGAGAAGGTGGAATCTCCTGAAACTCTAGCCTGTAGCCCAGAGATACCAAAGAGATCACCCACTTGTCCCGGATCTTTCGTACCCAAGTCTTTTTCTGCCCCTGGGCTCGGCCCTGAGCCTTTCCTGTAGAGGAGGGTTGAGAAAGCCGTCGCCACTGCTTAGAGCTTGATGCTCTGGGAGAGAGAGCACGCCTGAATGAAGGACGCTTGCTCCTTTTGACTGGAAGGAGAGTAGATTTACCCCCTGAATTTTTTTGGACGAATTTGTCTAATTCTTCTCCAAACAAACGTTCCCCTTTAAACGGGAACCCAATCAAATGCTTCTTGCATGACAGCTCAGCTGCCCAATTCTTTAGCCATAGGGCCCTTCGCATGTGTACCAACATGAGGGACAAACGTGATGCTTGTTGGACAGAATCCAAAATCGCATCAATCATGAAACACAGAATATGAGGCATTTATGCATACTTCTCTACTTCCTTGCTGGGAAGGAGCCCAAGCATGCTTAACCTGTTCCTTGAGGAACTGACACAACCCCACGGCTGCGACTGTAGGTTGCACTACAGCGCCAGTCATGGAAAAGGAGGCTTTTAATAAAGTTTCCAGCTTATTATCAGTTGGATCTTTAAATTCCTGCGCATTATCCAAGGGACAAGTCAGGTTTTTATTCACACAAGAAACAGCCGCATCAACAGATGGGACCCCCCACTTCTTGGTGAAACGCTCCTCCAAAGGATAATGCATAGAAAACCTTTTAGGAGGAGCAAACAGTTTATCGGGATGTCCCCAATCCTTATACAACAATTCATCCATTAAGGGATGAATGGGAAAGGAATAGGCAGTCTGTGGGGCTTTCCTGACTCCCAGGGAAGAAAAGGAGGACGTAGCGACTTCAGCAGCAGTCATTCTGAATGTGGTACGCACCAATTCAGTATAATACTGCACCTGTTTTCTGAGCGCCTGGGAGGAGGGGACTCTCTCCTCTTCCTCTGATTCATCCGACTGCTTATGATCCCTGTCCCAAGATAGGGATCTCTCCTCATTTTCAGAAGAATCATCTGAGAGAGGAATTTCAGCAGAGGGAGGGGATCTACCCTTTTCCCTGCTATCTTTCAGGGAAGCAGAAATAAAATTCATTATTCTCCCTTCAAAACCCTCCAATGTAGCCCTAAGGGAGTCCTTAGTGACATAAACCGGGGCTGGGACATTAGGAGAGGCTGCAAAACCTGACAGGGGCACTGACTCGTCTTGAGAGGCTGGCTCCAGTCTTGCAGGGGGGGATGGTAACTTACAGGCACTTTTAGAACCCCTGGACCTAGGCGGTGATTTACCAGTGCCTTTGCTACCTCCCCCTGAGACCCTCTTACGAGGAGACATAGTCCTAAGCTACAAAGCAGAGGTACTAGTACAAGTGCAATCACTGTTGTGCTTAAAGTCTCACAATAAATATATATGCTTAAACTGCATGCTGAGTAGGTATCTAAGGTTTGCCTGGATCCTATCCCCTCGGATGCTTACTGCCCACAGCTCCTGTGTCTCCACTTACAGCCCCCTGACGCTCTGGGCTTTTTAAATCTGCCGCCTGGCGCCTGTGCAGTACAGTGCCGTGCACACTGACGTGCACGGCTCACAACCACACTCCCCCCTCCTCCATTAGGCCGGGAATGCACCCGGCATGCACACATGCAGGAGGACCGCGGGATCCAGGGGGGGAAAGGAGAACTCCACCAGAGCTGCGTGGGACCCCCAGACTACATGGGACCCCTGTGTTACCTTGTTATGGCAGGGACTGCAGTGAAGACGTGAGACAGCTGGAGAACCAGGCTTCACTGAGCGTGTGTACTGAAAGGCATGTAAGTATGCATCAGGCTGCTCTTACTCCCTCTAGTGGTGGAAACCAGATAAGACATACAACTACTCAAAATGAAGAAATCCATCATATAATTACATATATAGGATTAACTTCCCTTACCTGTCCTCGCCGCAGGAATTGCTGAAACAGACAAATTCCAGCCTTCACCCATCACGGAGGGCAGTGTTAGCCAACCTTCAGGTTTATCTGGGGCTCTTTCTCGGAAGAGCCTCCTACCTGGACCATGTAAAAGACTCTGCCAGAAACTTTTGTGCGCTCTGTATAAACAGTACACCAAGTCTGGTTTTCCCAGAGCCCAGTCTTCCAATAGGAGAGTTTCTTCGGCTGACGAGGCCCGGGTACCATACCATCTTGGGAGTCAAATATCGGCCTGAGGTATGGATCCAGTTTGTTGTAGCCCTTAAGCCCCCGCAGGGACCTGCACAGAGCTAAAGTTTTACGTGACCAACCACCATAGACACTGGCGAAAAAAAGGAGGTGCCTCCCATATGGGAGGGGTTATATAGGGGAAGAATTCTCCTTAATTGGGGTTAACCAGTGTCCAATCACCAGAGGTGCCTATATAACCCACTATGTAATGAAGCTCCTGTGTCCCGTGATGTATGATCAAGAAAGAGTTATTGCAAAAAAATGTGAAGCTCATTAGGTGGTACGTATTCAGGGATCCCTCTGAATTTTATGTTATTTTGTTTAGACCTGTCCTCGAGGTCTGCGAGCTTCATTTTTATTTTTTGAATCTCATCCATGTGGTAATCATGTACATCAAGGAGCTTGTTATGAGCCTTGCTCATGTCAGAGATGTGCTATTCTGTCATGTCTTCCCTGTCCTCCAGGCAGTCAAGCCTGTCATGTGCTTGGGATAGGGAGAGTTGCAGCTCCCTGTGCAGATCTTTTTGTAGGGTGAGAAGTATTGATTTTAACATGCTTTCCGATTCAGGAAAGTCACCGGTATGTTAGCCAGGGTGGATAGAGGAGTGGGATTATAAGGTACGGATCCAGGGTCATTCCCATGGTGTTTTTTTGCCTGATAGGATTTGTGAGGGGAGTTGCAGGGAGATATGGCAAACCTCTTACCTCTATCCTGCTGTGTGTCCCCTGGGCTTATCGCTGGAGGAGGGAGACTGTCCATCTCCTCAGTTTCCCCTCTTTCTGTCAGTTTAATATGTGCTAGGCAGCTTAACTGAGAGCTGGGTGCCTGTCTGTGTGTGGCAGAGCCCGGGCCGGCGCCATCTTGCCTATTTCCCTGCTCCATGCGGCCAAAGTATTCGGTCAGTCGGTGTGGTTGTGGTGGCGGATTGCGCCTCCCTGGCATGCCGCTCTTTGTCCCACTGCTTTCCCCTCTCTAGCGGGAGGGAGAGGAGAAGTCTGTAGCATTGTGGTCGCTGTCGGTGCCTGTTGTGGAGCGGAGCTCAGGACTCAAGCTGCCATTCCACACTGCGGCTAGCCACGCCCCCGTAATTACAATTTTTGATGCAATGCTTTGCAGCAGGGCTCATTCCTGCGCTCCAACTAGAGTTTCTGTGAGGTGCTGCAGTGTTGTGGCACCAATGCCTAAGGCCCAATTGTTATGCCCCTGTTCACCGGGGACATTTAATAACAATTCTTGATCTAATATTTCACAGCAGGGCCCATTCCTGCGCCCACCAACAGTAACTGTGAGGGCTTACAGTGTTGTGGCAACACCATCACCACCACCAAAGGCCCAATTTTTCTGCCCCTGTTAAACAGGTGCATGTAATTACAATTCTTGATATAATATTTCACAGCAGGCCCTGTTCCAGCGCCCACCAGCAGTAACTGTGAGGACTTACAGTGTTGTGGCACCAGCACCACCACCACCAACACCAAAGGCCCAATTTTTCTACCACTGTTAAACATTGGTATGTAATTACAATTCTTGATATACAGTAATAGTTCACAGCAGGGCGTTCCAGCGCCCACCAAGAGCAACTTTAAGGGCTTACAGTGTTGTGGCAACACCAACACCTTAGGCCCACATTTCTGCAGAGCATATAGGGCAAGCCCCTACTTTCAAAAATCCAACTTACAAATGTCTCCTACTTGCAAACGGAAGGAGACAACAGGAAGTGAGATGAAATCTACCCCTAGGAAGGGAAATTCTCTCCTGTAAGTCCTTGTACACATGGTCGGATATTCCGATGGACAATGTCCGATAGGACAGTGTTGTCGGATAATCCGACCGTGTGTGGGCTGCATCGGACTGTTTCTGACGGACCAAGTTTTCCAGCTGGGCTATAAAATTTTCCGACAACATGATCCGATCGGACTTTGTGTGTAGAGAATTCCGATCGGACAAAGTGCCACGCATGCTCATATCAAATTCCTAGACCAAAGCTATTGGCTACTAGCCTGAACATAGTCCCATCGTAATAACAAAATTACGTCATCACGTTCTGAACAATCGGATTTTCCGACAACTTTGTCCAACTGTGTGTAGGCAACAGTTTCGGACAAAATCCATCGGACAAAATCCGTCGGACAAAATCCGTCGGACAAAATCCAACGGATTTGGTTGTCAGAATGTCCGAACTTGTGTACAAGGGCTTAGAGTTGAGTTGGGAAAAACATGTCTCCTCTCCACTGAAGCTTTATCACCAATCCTTGTTTCACTAAAAACCCAAAATTTTCAAAAAACATTAATCATTGGGACAGAAAGTGAGGTGAAATCTTCTGAAGAGGTGCACAGACAGCAAAAAAAATATTACAGGGGTGATAACCCTTCCCTGTGTTTTCCAAAAAGCTTAAAAATAGATTTTTTGACTGGAGCTACACTTTAAAAATGTACCAGTTCAAAATTACAAACATATTCTGCTTAACAACAAACCTACAGTCCCTGTCTTGTTTGCACAGCCTGTATACTGCTGTTCAGAGTATATAGGGCCTGGGAGCCCCACGCCTTTACTTTTTTTAATTTGGGTGCAGGGTTCCCCTTAATATCGACACAAGACCCAAAGGACCTGGTAATGGGCTGGGGGGGGGTACCCATACCATTTGTCTCACTGATTTTCATCCATATTGCTGGGACCAGACATTACATGAAAACCGCAAGCAGTTTTTAATTACTTTTATTTCTTTAAAAATGTCATTTTGTGCAGGGAATGTTCTAAGAATGGGAAACATGCGCCACTTTACAGGCATACTAAAGACACCCCCCAGGTACGATATTTAAAGGAATAGTTCACTTTTTTCACTTTAAGCATCATTAAAATCACTGCTCCCGAAAAAAACATCAGTTTAAAAAAAAAAAAATTTGCATTGATACATGTCACCTGGGGCAGGACCCGGGTCCCCAAACCCTTTTTAGGACAATAACTTGCATATTAGCCTTTTGATTTTGAACATTTGAGTCCCATAGACTTTAATGGGGTTCTAAAGTTTGCACAAATTTTCAGCCCGTTCACAGGTTCTGGTGCGAACTGTGTTTGGCTCATCCCTACTAAGAAGTTTATAGATGTAAAAGGTATCCAGAGACACACCTGGATGGATATTAGAATGCATGTCAGGGCAAGGGCAGGGATGCAGGAGATGTTGACTTAATGGCAGGGGTTTGAACTGTACTACCAGACGAAGATTCCAACAGGGTATGCATGATGTTATACTAAATAACAGGTATATATATATATATATATATATATATATATATATATATATATATAGTGCCCCTACCATTTCACAAAAGAAATTGTCAAAAATAGCAAAAAAAGACAAGAAACACTTAGGGACAAGTCCTTTATTAAAAGAAAAAAAAATTGAATTGTCCCGCGATGTCCATTTATTTTTTATCACGCTGCCGATGACCAGAAAAAAGAAAAAAAAACGCAACAGCCTTTCGTTTTTTGGCTGTTGCTTTTTTTTTCAGGCTCGTCGGTGGTGACGACTTGTGCCTAAGGGGGAAGCTAGGATCTGGGGGGTCCCCTTGTTAAAGGGGGCTTCCAGATTCTCATACTCCCCCCACCCACAGACCCCCACAACCACCAAGGGTTGTGCGGATGAGGTCCATGTTGAGGGTATGTGGCCTGGTACCGTTCAGATGGGGGGGCACTACCTCTTTTCCTGTGGCCTGCCAGGTTGCGTGCTTGGATAAGGGTCTGGTATGAATTTTAAGGGGAACCCTACACCATTTTTTTTTAAAGTTGGCCAGTGTTCCCTTTAAAATCCATACCAGACCTGAAGGATCTGGTATAGATTTTGGGGGACCCCTACACCTTTTTTTAATTTGGCACAGGGTTCCCCTTAATTTCTATACCAGACCTGAAGGGCCTGGTATGGATTTTGGGGAGACCCCCACACAATTGAAAAAAAAATTGGTTTGGGTGGTCCCCTTAATATTCATATCAGACTCAAAGGGACTGGTAATGGACTGGAGGGGAACACATGCCATTGTATTCATTCATTACAGCTGCAATCAGTTTTAAATTACCTTTTTCCTTTAGAAATGTCATTTTGCTGTGGTATTGTTCTAAACACGGGAAAACTGTGCCACTTTACAGGCATACTATAGACATCCCCCAGGCATGATATTTAAAGGAATATTTCATTTTTATTGTTTCACTTTAAGCATTATTAAAATCACTGCTCCTGAAAAAAAGTCTGTTTTTAAAACTTTTTTTGCATTTATACATGTCCCCTGGGGCATGACCCGGGTCCCCAAACACTTTTTATGACAATAACTTGCATATAAGCCTTTAAAATTAGCACTTTTGATTTTCATGTTAGTGTCCCATTGACTTTACCGGTGTTCCACAGCTTTTGTATTTGCCACGAACACCGCATTTTGTTTGGTGTTCACCCGAACAACCAAAGTTGGCCCATCCCTATTTCTGATTACACTAAACCTTTTTCACTTTTTTGTGCAGAGACCAATGGACATGCATGTGGTGTCTCAGTGGGGTATTACAGTTGTTATCCACTTGATCCTATTGAACGTGGAACACCATGCTGTTTGAAATCAGTTGCTGCAGCAGCCTTGTTGGTGCAGAAAACTGATGATCTGGTACTGGGTAACCAGCTGACTCTACTTTGCCCACATGACCTGGAAGTTTTGCCCAATGGAGCTTATACAAGAAATTTTTCTTCACAAAGGTTATCTCATCCCACGTTGTCAGCACCAAATCTGGTCACAGAAGACAATCTAGTCAGCACCAAGACCATAAAGAAATGTATTGGATTCAATTTCAGATTTTTTTTCCTACTACTTGGTACTTTTGCCTTATTACACAGTTAGTCATATGGTCTATGAACATGAAATGGGACTTTTTATATGTACCAAAACAGATGAAAAGTTCTAAAAATATATTTCTTTATCTTTTTCTATTTCTTAAAAGATTGCAACTACATCAAGGGTTATATATGTAATGAGTACATTCCATCAATGAAGATATCTTCAATATCGGTCCATAAAAATCACCTCAGCGTGTTTCAACTCATTTATTTCAAATTTAGAGTTTTCATCAGGAGATAAATAGTACATTCTGAAATACAAATACAAATGAATACTGATAGTATTCACAGAAGACAATTACAAAAGGAAAATAGCACTTGCAAACCACCAAGTATTGCAATTGCTTACACAGAACTCAATGATAAATGAATAAAAGAGAGGATGCAAATCCAAGAGAAACCCTGATAGGTGGGTCAGATGAGATGCAAGAGATGCTAGCCTAGTCTATAATCATGTCAATAGGATAAACTGACTACACATACTGTTCACAAAATATCGGATTGTTTTTGTAAGGATCTTAACTTCTGAGACAAAGAACACATCCAAGAGGTGGTTAGAAATAACAATATACATATAATAAGAAATCTATGTATATACTGTAGATCTAATATATAAACAAAGACATCTACCAGGTAAAGACAAGTAGCCAAGGCCGAGAAGCATGCAGGACCGCCTTGGTGGTTTCAAATGTATAACAGCAAAAACAGAAATGGCTGTATGAAGAGGGCCAGTCTCTAATTAGGCAAACCCCAGTGGTCATCTGATGCTGGGTGGCCAATCAGAGTCCATGGTAATTAGTTGCTAATAGAGGCAGCTGGGCTGTGGGAGGCACAAAAAAGAAAGAGAAAGGACGTCCTGCCGGTATCCCCTGCTCAGGTGTACCCTGAAGACATACACCCAAACGTACATGGCATTGCCAACAGCAGCTTACACCACTTCCTGTGGTGGCAAGGGATTGCCAGTGTCACTTTTAGCATGATCTGCATCAACCTTAGAAGGATTGGAGCAAGGAAATGTGGCCATCACAGAACAGGGAAGAGTGCCAGCATGTCCAAGATGTCAGCAAAAATGACCCAAGGGACCAAGGTGGAATAAAGTCAGCGTGGGGACAGGTGGCAAAAAACAACCCCCACTGGGGCATCCATCAAAACCTGTCAGGGAATTCTTAAAGGGGATATGGATCCAATCTACGCAACTATAACCAAATCTATCAAACAAGAAAACTATCATGTACCACTATATGAGGTGGTTTTATAGACCAATATTGAAGACATTTTTGATTGATTGCAATATTTTATATGTATGTCAGAATTTTAAAGTGTAATTAATAAAGAAATACTGAATGTTTTTAAAGTTTTTTATCTGTTTTGGTACCTATAAAAAGTCCCATTCCATGTTCATAGGCCACATTTTATTAGGGATGATAGAACAATTGTCAGGTAAAAGAAACAAGATTGTATTTCTTTAGTCATACATGATTATCAAGTTGCAATAGACAAAATAACTGTGCCTTATCCCAGTCTCATTGACACACCCCTTCCAGAGTTAACTCCATGTGCCCACCTGTTTGTCAAGACCTGATGGGGTCACTCTTGTGGCTTGTTTAGTAATTAATAGAGAAGAAAGTGTTTTACATGCCTCTGTATTAATCCATTCCAAATCAGCATAGGCTGCCAAACTCACTGCTTTGTGTAAAGCTCTGGAGCTTGCTGAAAATGAAAGTATCAATGTATTCAGTGACTGCCTCTGCAATAGGAGTGGTTCACAGTTTCACGCAGAGGATTTCCTTATGCTTCAATCTCCCCTATACAACACAAAGAACTAATAGAATGGCACCTTAATTTAAATTGTTAAGTGCAAAGCACATACTAAGGCAATTTCTATTTCTTGGGGTAACGCTCATGCTGATCAAGTTGCCAAAGACATCATTTGGGAGCATACATCAACCATATTCAAAGTGTTCACAATTTTTCAGCGGACTTCACTATCCTGTCACAACTACAGGACACTTCTCCTTCTAAACAAAAATGGATCAGTAGGGGAGCTGTTCTCTCCCCTGAAGGAATCTGGAGAATTAATGAAACGTTGACTGCTCTTCCCACTTTTTTCTATATCGCTTCTCTTTGAGTCATGGGTACTGCCAGTTTTGCAGCACAGCTGGTTAAGCAATGCATAGTTTGTCAGGTGCACAACATAGGTAAACCTGTAAAAACACCTATTAAACATCTGTCTATGACAAATGCACCTTTTCAAATAGTGCAAATAGATTTTTATTAATTGCCACTCTGTGGAAAATCCAGGTATATGTTGGTATTTGTGGATCAGTTCTCTGGCTGAATAGAAGCATACCCAATGGCAAGGAATGATGCTAAGATGATATGCTCTAGGGAAAATATGCTCTAGGAAAAAAATCTCTTCTGATAGGGACACACACTTTGAAAACAAGTTAGTGGCATAGATAGTAACACAGTTAGGCTAACATCAACAGTTATACAAGCCTTATAAACCTCACGCAAGTGGTGTGATTGAAAGGACTAATCAAACTTTAAAGAGATATCTAGGCAAGCTAATTTCAAATTGAATGGGTACATGGATGAATATGCTGCCTGTAGCACTTACTACTATATAGACTACTCCAAAAGAAAAGCTTGGACTGTCACTTTTTGAGATGCTGTTTGGAAGACCCAAGGTATACCACCAACTACAGGTGTTACTCTAATGACTGATCAGAATGCATTAAAGGACAATGGGCTCTATTCACAAAAGCATCTTGCATTTGGTATTTAGGTGTCCAGACACATTTTCCCCAAATACAGCATGCAGTCCTGCAACTGTAAATTCACTATACCATTTTGCCTTATTTACCGATAAATGCTAATGCCGCTCAGTAAATTTCCGCATGAAAAGGCATTAAACTCAATCCACACATGAAAGTAATTAAATAAATGCATGCAGTAATTAAGTAGTGGTCCAGGCACATGGTAATGATGGAAGTGATGACTTTGTTCATCACACCTGAATGGACAAGGCATGGAAATGTTTAAAAAAGGGTGCCAAATCACAAACTAATGAGCATTTGGCTAGTCTAACCTCATTTGCCAGCTGTATAATGCATTGCTCTCCCCTACATTCATAATAGAGCTATTTGAGGCCAATTTTTTGAAGTTTCAGGGCATTCTACAAAGAGCGAGGAGGAGAAGAAGAAAGGTGGTTTTCATCTGTCCATGCTCCTTTAAGCAGCACACCTTTCTGGATAATCTCCCTAAAGTAGAAGTGCTCTCTAAATTTCATCTATCCAAGGACATCATGATTCTTCCCTTTGGGGAATTGAGATCTTTTCTGCAGTCTATCATACTGCTTAGTCATGCACTACCACCCTTGACCTGGTTGCTGGCTGTCCTACACTTTTTGGGAAAGGCCTTCCAGATCAGATGGTTCCAGAACAGGTGGTGGGGGTATCATAGCCATCTTTCTCCAATTTGCTTGCTAAGGGCCTGCAGGGTTTTAGGCAAATTGCCCCCAATTATATCTACCTGCCTAACACACGTGAGGAGTGGGATCAAAATTTTCTCTGCAGTAGCTAGGATTCACAATGTCATGGGTGTCATAGACTGTATCCATGTGCCTTTTTTGTCCCCTCTAATAAAGAACACATCTACCATAACAAGATGAGGTAAGACTCCCTAAACATACAGGTAGTCTGTAATGTAAATATGTTCATCAGAAATGTGGTCACTGGCTTCCCAGGATCTGTCCACGATGCTCACATATTAAAGCAATCACAGCTCTACCACCCTTTTGACACTAACAGAATAACCAGAGGCTGGATTCTTGGTAAGACGCTTTTTATCTCAACATCTCAATGCATGCCACATACATCATTCATGGAAGTATATGTTACACTCCTGTGTTCATTCCTCACCTCGCACACAAAATATACACAGCAGCTTTTTAGCCTGTTCAAGAAATGGCTAAACTCAGCCTGGTGTAACCATTTCCAACATCAGACACTTTACATATGGCCTAAGACCTTCACATTACAATCATGTTCAGCAATGAAAAACAAAATGTAGGGAAGAAATGTTCCTGTTATTACTCACTCATTATGACATACTATTGCTGTTATAAAAATTTAATTTTCAAACTGCATTGTAGGTGATTCTGGCTATCTTTGTTGGCTCTGGCTGCTAATACCACTCTTGAGGTGCTCAACATCTGCAGGATCTCGCTACAATGCAGCAATGAAAAGACATGTAATTGAGCAGACCTTTAAGATTCCTAAAAGCAGGTTATGCTGTATCTCACTATCTAGTGGTTTTCTGCGCTATAGCCCTAAAAAAGTTAGCAACATGTTTTGGGCCTGCTACATCTTTATAACTTAGCACATCATGCAGGATTGCTACTGGATATTAATTTTCTGATGAGGACCCTATGCCACCAATCCCTCAATCCTATAATCCTATAATTATAAGCATGACCATCGAGTCAGACAGCACTTCATATGAACCTATTTTTTAAGGTATGTGTCAACTCTTATGCCCCATACACACAGTTGGAAATTCAGCCGGAAAAAGTCAGATCGGATTATGTTGTCAAAAAATCCGATTGTGTGTGGGCTCTATCGGACTTTTTCTGTCGGAATTTCCGACAGAAAAAATTTGGAGGCGAAAGCTATTGGCTATTGACCTCTACGTAGTCCCGTTGTACATTTTGTATGTCACCTCGTTACGATTTTCTGACAACTTTGTGTGACCCTGTGTATGCAAGACAAGTTTTGGCCAAAATCCGTTGGAAAAAATCCGATGGATTTTGTGGTCGGAATGTCCAACCATGTATATGGGGCATTATGCTGCATATACATGATCGTAATTTTGGTCGGAAAAAACTATGATAGTTTTTTTCAGACAGGATTCCCGCTCAAGCTGTCTTGCATACACCCGGTCACACCAAATTCCAATCATCAAGAACGCAGTGACATACAACACTTACGACGGGACTAGAAAATATAAGTTCACTAGCCAGTGTGCCACCCTTTGGGCTCTTTCTGCTAATCTTTGTCTTGTATCAGTAGAAGTTTAGTGAGAGACAATTCACACTTTTCAGACTCGTGCTTATTCCAATTGTTTTACTGCTGTTCAGTTCGTGCTTGTGGGTTTGTATCTGTTTTTCAGTGCATGTAGTCAGTTCATATCTGTTTTCCAGTGCGTTCTTGTCCATTCATTACTGATTTTCAGCTCGCTCTTCACAGGCCTTGCTGTTCTTCAGTGCGTTTAGTTAGTTTGTTCTGACCAGCCGACCGTTTTGAAGCCACGTTATGTTATGAACTCATCATAGATTTCGTGCTGTGTGGGGGCTTGGTGTTGGGGTTCTTACTTTTACCCAAACCTAGTCCATGAACAGGGTGGGGAGGAGTTCATGGACCAAGAATTGGTTACTCCAGCGTGACCAATTCTCTCATATGCTTTTGCTGCGGGAGATCCAGGAGAATAACCCTGATGATTTCAAGATTTTTGATGAGGCCATTCCCCCAGAGGACCCTCACCCCAGAGAAGAGGGTTTTTAATTACCAGCTGGCCAGAGCCCGAAGAGTTGTGGAGAATACCTTTGGGAAAATTCCAGCCGGTTTCACCTATTTTTAACAGCAATAAACCTGGCAGAGTACAAACTGAACAACATTGTTTTATGCTGCTGAATCCTGCACAAGTTTTTAAAAAGAAATGCTTCAAATTATATAGCCTCAGTCAGGCCTGAGGCCAGACATCGTGAACCAACACTGACAGTCCTGGAAGCTGTCCATCCTAGCTTGCCCCCCTAAAGCTCCTGTGAATTTGCGTGAACAATATGTGGAATATTTTACGGGTAGGGGGGCCATTGCTATACCAGCTAATTTGTAAATATTTTCAAAATAAAAAAAATTGATATGAGAAAATCTTGATTTGGATTTACTTGTGTTTCTTTTATCGGTCTCCTAGTGCACTTGTAGTGCCAAGTGGTTTTAACATTATTTGTATAACACTCATTGTCACTGTAAACACAAACTTAATACAAAAAGTGTTTTTGAGCATTGCAAGAAGAAGCCACACATTGTTGAGTAGAAAGCCTTTTGCTCCGTGCACATTCACATGTGTGTTATAAAATATTTGGTGGTAATAAAAAAAAAAACACATCTTTTGGTAAAAGTTTTACCTTTAAATTTTTGAAAAAGTACAGAAACAGGCAGGTTTCCAAACATAACATATGCAACTCTGCAACTTACAAAGTTCAACATTGCAAAAATTAAGACAATATCAGACATTTTAGTGTGAAAAAGGTCTTGATCTTGCCTTCATCAGATAGGGTGAAGTCACCCCTGTAAAAGCCAAATTTAGAAGATACACACAAATTGTGAGTCAAAATGGGGATTTCCTTTCTGATCCCATACCTAATGTCAACAAGTGCTATCTCCCATCATGGGGGATCAATGGACGTATTTTGAGGGTACAACCACTTCCTCTCACCTACTAGAGTTGGGAGGAATGAGTGGGGTGGGGTGTTCAGTGAGCTGGTCGGGTTGAGAGAGTCGAGATGGAGGGGAAAAGGGAAAAAAAAAGGGGAGGGTGGATGGTTATGCGGCTCTGACTCCTCCCCCCCATGTAGAGAGAAGGTAGGAGTATCATTTTGTTGGGTTAGCTTGGTGGATATTAAGTTTGGATTGGATTAGGGGGGGAGAAACAAAGTGGAATGTTGGGTTCCGGGCATCTGTGTATTGTCCCTCAATTGTTACCTGTCCTGCTGTAGTTTCGTTCCTGTTTGCAACCGGCTTTATGTATTTATAGTAAGCGTTGTGAGGTAGGGAAGAGTGGTGTATGAGGAATTGGGCTGGGGTAAAGTCGAGGGCGCATGAAGTTACTTGGGATGGGATGTGACAAACTTCTTTCCAAAAGTTTTGTAGTGGGGGACAATCCCACCAGATATGTAAAAAGGATCCTTTTTCTTTGTGGCATCTCCAGCAATCGCTTGGGACAGAGGGATAGAATCTGTTTAGGAGAGCCGGTGTGCGGTACCATCTGGATTGTACCTTAAAGCCATTTTCTTGTGTGCTGACGTTCAATGAGCCTTTATGGATGTTTAGGAATATACGTTCCCAGTTGTTGGCTGAGAGCGAGAGAGACAAGTCTTTCTCCCATCGTGCACATGCCGGTCCCGTATTAGGGTTTAGGTCTTCAAAGAGGAGATTGTGGGTGCTGGCAATGAGATGCCGCTGGGGTGAAGTTTGGGTGCAGAGTTGTTCGAAAGATGTCAGGTCCCCGGAGCATTGCAAGTTCTTATCTAGGTGTTTGAGAAAACAGGTAATCAGTAGGTAATTCCAGGGAGAGATGAGGGGTCTGTTCATTCAGATGGCCAAGTCTGGTGTGGAAAGGAGTTTTCCTGCTTCAAAAAATTGGTGTGCTCTGGTGTGATTTGTGGACCAGTTATCTGCTAGGAATCGGCGGGACATACCTGGGGGAAAGTCAGGATTTAGTTTGAGAAAAGTCAAAGGACCTGGGATTGAGGATATGTTGGAGTGAGCGCATAATTTGTTGAAACAATGTAAGGTGGGCCCGATGAGGGGGTGTTGTCTGACTACCGGAGAGACATGTTTGGCCTCTGCCTATGGGAGAGAAGCTAGGGGATGTTGGGAAAATGATGGCCACCACCAGTAAAAGAGCTGGAAGAAGGAGTGGAGGCCCGGCAAGAAGAACCGAAGAGGGGGACAAGACCCTCGAAGTCGGAAGAAGACCCCTGGGTGGCGGCAAAGAAGAAAGCCGGGCTCCTCCGCTAGTAAAAGAGCTAGCAGAACATAGCAGAGGAATCAAGCGAGAAGACCCCCCAAGACGGAAGAAGACCCCCGGAGCTGTGCAATAAAATATTTTTAACCCTTGTGTGTTGTGTTTTATTTACATTTTTTTCACAGGTGAATGGGTAGGGGTACATTGTGCCCCATACTCATTCACATAGGGTGGGGGGCTGGTATCCAGGGGCCCCCTTATGATTCCGATAAGCCCCCCGCCCGCAGACCCCGACAACCAATGGCCAGGGTTGACGGGAAGAGGCGCTTGTCCTCATCAACATGGGGACAAGGGGCTTTGGGGTGGAGGGGCCACGCGGCGACATTGACTTCCTTCGCTAGTCCCGGCTACCTGAAGCCACACTCAAAATGAACAGACTTTTCTCTGTGCGGAAAAAGTCAATTCATTTTAAAAGTACGGCGAACTAGCACACACACGGCCATATTGTAGTCCGGCGGACAAATTTTGAGACAAAACGACTTTCTAAGTCCACCGGACTTTTGGGTAAAAAAAAGTCAGCCTGAGCCCACACACGGGCGGATTGTCTGGCGGACTCGAGTCCGCCGGACTTTTCCGCCGGATAGTTTTATCGTGTGTACGCGGCATTAATCTCACTGACTCGACGATCCCAGAGCAAGTCAGGGCATCTTTGGATGCCTTTCTGGCAATTTAAGCCCACACTGAAGCCGTTTTATAGCGCAGGCGGCAAGCGGTTAAATAATTTTTTTTCCTGACATACAGTGTATAGATGGATGCTATAAGTGGAAGTTCTGTAAAAGCTTCCTGTTTTTTTTTTTGTCAAAGCTTAATTGAATATGCGGAAATTAGAAGCTGATTGGCTACCATGCACAGCTGCACCCGATTTTGTACTTTCCACTTTTAGTAAATCAACCTCTTTATATTTAGCACTAAAAGAATCGAAAGGGGCAGTTACATATAAATGAGCACTGATCACTTTAGGTGCGCACAGAGGGCCGTGACATGCATAACACTGTATATTACAAATAACCCAGCAGCCCCCCCCCCCCCAATTTATCGGAAACACATATAAACCATTTAGTAATATTATGTTGGTGTTCCGATAAAGAGTATGAATTTACTCAGAAACTCAATCTCCTTGGCAAACCATCAGTTTGGCCACATTATGTGTGGCCTTTGTAGTTATAAGTTCAGACAAGGTCCATTGAAAGAAGCATCACAGAAATCACCAATGTAAACAGTGTAGTACTCTTTGTATTGGTAAGCACTTGTCAGGGCTGGGCTCAGTCCTTCCTTCTTAAAGCTGGTCACTCAGCTGTTGGCTAATTGCTAGCTCCTATCTCAACACAGTGACTCACCTGTTGATGATATCCTGCTCATCAATCCTGCCTACTTAAGCCGTCCAGTGCAGATAATCTCATTCTTCACCTTGGTCACATCTCTAGAGACGCTCTCCTGTGTCCCTGCTAAAGACTTGCTTGGCTGACATTCCTTCTGTATCCAGATCCTGCTTTCTGTTCTACTACACTCATCTCTGGCTCCCTGACATTTTGGCTTGTCTGACTATCCGTTCCGGTTCCTGAACTTTTTATTATTATTAAACAAGTGTGATTTAACTGTACTTCTGTCTCCGTCTGGTTTCTGATAGTAGGCTCTGGTACAGGAGATTACCTGAAGGACATTTGTTATCCACAACATTTTTGTTTCTTTGTATGAATTATACGCTGTTCAAATCATAAACATTTACCTGTGCTTGATTTCAATAACATTTATGGAAGAAAAATAAATAAATAGAGAGAGGAAATCTCCCTAACAGTGCACAGACAGCAGGAACAGATGTTGTAACCGCTCTTCTGTGTTCGGAAAGAAAACATGTCACCTTCAGTTGCACTTTCTTGCAGTGCTCAGACATTCTGAACAGACCAGCTGGCCAGAGAGTGAGGGCACACTAGAAGGGAAGCGCAGTGACGGCTCCCTGAAATATCTGAGATAAACAAAATGTTGCAAATAACAGTGCATAACTGTGCTATAAAAATGTGTAAAGGCAGTAAACAGTTATTAAACTGTACCACCACTAGATTCCAAGTTGTATAAAGGGTAAGGCATGGTGGGGAAAGGAAGAGAGAGATGGAGGGATGAGGGGAAGTGGGTAGGGGAAGAAGAAGAGGAGGGAGGTATGGGGAAAGGCAGGGGAGAGACACATATGTAATTGAGTGTATAACAGTACTGTCTATAGTAAATATATGGCAATCATTGTCAAACTATAAATCACAAGAAGGTAGGGGAATGACATTATCAAGAGATTAAATAGTATAACTGTAGAAAAAGTATAAATAGGTCTGAACAAACATAAAAATACCAAAACAGAAAATAGGTTCATGGCCAGGGATAATTTCCTGCTGGAGCATCAGCCAAAGGTCATAGGCTATAGTGAACCATAGTGAAAGTAGAGCAGTAGGGGGGAAGTTCCCATTCAAAAAGCTGACCAGGCTAGGTCAAAATAGTACCAGCAAACCTGAGGGGGCTCTCAGCCCAGTGTAGAAAATTCAGAGCCCCTGGGACACTGACAAGACGGATTAAAGGGAGTCCCTTTGCAGATGAATGATGGACCCATCAAGGTACAGACTGGTGTAAAGTTGTATGGGTGAAGTGGAGGTTGAGCTGGGTTTGAGGCAATGCAGCTTCAGAGGCTAGATCTGGCCTTGATAGTTGAAGATCTTCTAGCAGGTGTTGCAAGGACTCCGGTGTAGTACAGGTATGCTGCGTACCACAATAGGAGAATTGTAGTGCAAAGGAAAACCTCCAGGTGTATTTGAGCTGGTGTTGAGAAGTATCTGAATCGTGGCTCAATGCTTTGCCACCAAGAGAGGTGCCAAGTCAGAAAAGATTTGGTAGGTATGGTTTTGAAACTGTAAAATATCTTTGATGTGAGCGGCTTAAAGGAGTTGTTTCTTCGTGTGGTAAAAAAAAATGGACGATTATATCACGTAGTGGGCCATCAGCTAATTGGTGTGTTAGTGCCCTGTGAATCCTGTGGAATTCCAAATCCGCAAATTAGATTTGCGTGATCGGTTCTCAGTATTCTCGAGTCAAGAAAGCAACATTTTATTCTCTTCACAAAGCCTCTCAAGCTCTTGGGTAAGCTCATTGATAATGAGCTCCATGTTATCAACATGGGTTTCCAGGTCTGCTGTATGCTGACTTGATTTTCAAATCTTTCGAGACAGGCGATCTGTTATCTATTATGAAGTCATCTTAAGTGCTTTCTGAAGCATTGCTGCCATCTGGTAAAAAGAGTATTTTTGAGACATACCCAATTGGGAGACAACAGGGGATCTGCAGAGACCGAAAGCGGTGTCCTCTTCCCCGTCACTATCCACCGGTTTGGACTGGGAGGGAGAGGGTGTGTGTAGCTGTGTGGAGGCCTTCATCACTATTTTAGAGGAGGCATGCACAAAAGGCCTACTTAATAGGTTTAGGCCTGGTTTTCACCCGATGATCTGTGTTGACAATCCTGCAGGTGCTACTAATGTTCCGGAGGGGATCGCAAGTCAGCTGTAGGGAAAGGAGTGCTCAAACCCCGCTAATCCTCAGGAATGCTACGGGAAGTGAGGAGCTCTAGCTCTAGAAATAAATGTCTGCCATGCCGAACCTCGTTGTATGCACTCCCCAAATCTGAAATGTATTATTGGTGGTGAGTTGCTATGTGTAGTATTTTTTTTATAATATGTATGATTGTGATTTCTTACAATTAACCACTTCAGCTCCAGAAGAATTTACCCCTTCCTGACCAGAGCACTTTTTGCGATTCGGCATTGTGTCGCTTTAACTGACAATTGCGCAGTCATGTGACATGGCTCCCAAACAAAATTGACTTTCTCTTTTTCCCACCAATAGAGCTTTATTTTGGTGGTATTTGATCACCCCTGCAGTTTTTATTTTATAATTTAATTTTATAAACAAAAAAAGAGCGACAATTTTGAAAAAAACACATTATTTTTTACATTTTGCTATAATAAATATCCCCCAAAAATATATAAAAAAACTTGTTTTTTCCTCAGTTTAGGCCGATACGTATTCTTCTACATACTTTTCGTAAAAAAAAAAAATTGCAATAAGCATTTATTGATTGGTTTGTGCAAAAGTTATAGCATTTAAGAAAAGTTAAGATAGTTTTAAGGCATTTTTATTCATTTTATTAATTCATTTTTTTCTTTACTAGTAATGACAGTGATCAGCAATTTTTATTGTGACTGTGACATTATGGCGGACACATCGGACATTTTTGACACATTTTTGGGATCATTGTCATTTATACAGCAATCAGTGCTATACAAATGCACTGATTCCTGTGTAAATGACACTGGCAGTGAATGGGTTAACCATTAGGGGGCAGTGTAGAGGTTATGTGTGTCCTGGGGAGTGTTTCTAACTGTGGGGGGGCATGGCTATGTGTGACATGTCACTGATCTCTGCTCCCAATCACAGGGAGTAGAGATCAGCGACAGTGTCACTAGGCAGAACGGGGAGATGCTTGTTTAACCACTTCAGCCCCGGACCAATTTTCAGCCTAAGGACCAGAGGTCTTTTTACAATTTCGCACTGCACTGCTTTAACTGGTAATTGCGCGGTCATGCAATGTTGTACCGAAACAAAATTTGTGTCCTTTTCTTCCCACAAATAGAGCTTTCTTTTGATGCTATTTGATTGCCTCTGCGATTTTTATTTTTTGCGATATAAATGGAAAAAGACCGAAAATTTTTAGAAAAAAAGATATTTTCTACTTTTTGTTATAAGAAAAATTGAATAAACTCAATTTTAGTCATACATTTAGGGCAAAATTTATTCAGCCACATGTCTTTAGTAAAAGAAAATGTCAATAAGCGTATATTTATTGGTTTACGCAAAAGTTATAGCGTCTACAAACTAGTACATTTTCTGGAATTTACACAGCTTTTAATTTATGAAAGCCTATCTCATTTCTTGAGGTGCTAAAATGGCAGGGCAGTACAAAGCCCCCCCAAATGACCCCATTTTGGAAAGTAGACACCCCAAGGAAATTGCTGAGGGGCATGTTGAGCCCATTGAATATTTTTTTTTGTTCCAAGTGATTGAATAATGACAAAAAAAAAGTTTACAAAAAGTTGTAATTAAATGATATATTGCTCATGCATGCCATAGTTATATGTGGAATTGCACCCCAAAATATATTCTGCTGCTTCTCCTGAGTACGGGGATACCACATATGTGGGACTTTTTGGGAGTCTAGCCGCGTACGGCACCCCGAAAACCAATCACTGCCTTCAGGATTTCTAAGGGTGCAAATTTTTGATTTCACTCCTCACTACCCATTACAGTTTCGAAGGCCATAAAATGCCAAAATAACACAAACCCCCCCCCCCCCAAATGACCCCATTTTGGAAAGTAGACACCCCATGGAAATTGCTGAGGGGCATGTTGAGCCCATTGAATATTTTTTTTTTGTCCCAAGTGATTGAATAATGACAAAAAAATTTTTTTTTTGATTTCACTCCTCACTACCTATCACAGTTTCGAAGGCCATAAAATGCCAAAATAGCACAACCCCCCCCCCCCAAATGACCCCATTTTGGAAAGTAGACACCCCAAACTATTTACTAAGAGGCATGTTGAGTCCATGAAATATTTTATATTTTGCCACAAGTTGCATGAATATTACATTTTTTTTTTTTTGCACAAAGTTGTCACTAAATGATATATTGCTCACACATGCTATGGGCATAAGTCAAATTACACCCCAAAATAAATTCTGCTGCTTCTCTCGAGTACGGGGATACCACATGTGGGGGACTTTTTGGGAGCCTAGCCACGTACTGGACCCTGAAAACCAAGCACTGCCTTCCGGATTTAAATATAAAACGCTACCAAAAAAAAACTGTTAGTGATCGCAGGGATCAGGCCTGACTCTGCGATCGCTGCAGTTATATGTTTAGTGTTTTGTAAGTGACAGTTATCGATCGATACTGCACTTGGGTGGGCTGGGCGGAGGGACAAAACGCAGGTGCTAGCAGGTATCTGGGCTGATCCCGCTAACAATGCTTTTTTTGGAACCCAAAACTGCTGGGGACGCTAGTATAGATTTGATCAGATCAGATATTGATCTGTTCAGATTCTATACCCCTACGGGAGGTTTATGCTTTGCGCGTGGGTGTTAGCGGTACTGGCACTAACCTAGCGCTGCCTGGGGCGACGCAGACCCTGACCCTAAAACCTAATTGATATCACCCACCGGGTGATCAGGGGGTTAAACCATTATTGGGTAATAAATGGTGGGTGCCCTGATGCCATAAAAAGCAAACTAACCAGAGTCACCCGTAACACTTATACGGTGATCACTGGTGAAAGGGTTAACTAGGGGCAATCAGGGGGTTCAAATTTTTATTAGGTAGTATATGGGGGTCCCTGGCACTATATAAAAACCTGACAGGGAACCTAAATAACTAACTGGCTAATCAGCGTCACCAGTGACACTTATACTGTGATCGCTGGTGAAAGGGTTAACTAGGGGCAATCAGGGGGTTAAAACCATTATTGGGTAGTATATGGGGGTACTTAGCGCTATAAAAACCTGGCGGTGAACTTAAAAAAATAGCTAGCTACCTAGCGACACTAGCAACACTAATGCAGCGATCAGAAAAATGATCGCTTAGTGACACTGGCAAAAGGGGGTGAAAGGGTTAACTAGGGGCAATCAGGGGGTTAAAACCATTATTGGGTAGTATATTGGGGTACCTAGTGCTATAAAAACCTGGCAGTGAACCTAAAAAAATAACTAGCTACCTAGCGACACTAGCGACACTAATGCAGCGATCAGAAAAATGATCGCTTAGTGACACTGGCAAAAGGGGGTGAAAGGGTTAACTAGGGGCAATCAGGGGGTTAAAACCATTATTGGGTAGTATATTGGGGTACCTAATTGATGTATAAAATACCTCTGCGCCAACCAACCAAACAAGGAAATGGAAAACTGCTGCAAACACTAGAGAAGAGCTTAACCTACTCCGTAAGAGATATAAATTATAGATTTTAGTGTTGCGCAATATAAAAGAGGATGGAGGGGGAATGGAAGAAAAAGGGGGGGGGGGAATGGGAGGAGGTGGGGGGAGGAGGGAAGAAAAAATGGGGAATGGAGGGAAAATAGGCAAGGAGGCAAGGGGGCTACAGATGAAAGGATACTAGAAAGAAAATAGAGATATGGATAGTGACTAGATGTAAACAGTGCCTTTAGACTGATATAGTGCGTAATAACCTAAATAACAAAATAATAGTATCAATCATAATACCTAAACACAGGAATAATGAAATAATATTCAAAAAAACTGTGCAAAACTGCAATATGGCATGCCAAGTGAGTATTTAAATAAAGTGACAATCCAAGGTCTATGACCAAATACCAGAAATCTATATGCAATCACTTAAATGAAAATAAGCACAATACCATATAGCATGCCAGGTGAAATATGTGAAAAAGAACAATTCTCAGTAGATCCAGTAAAACATATAAAAAATATAAAAAACATGAGCTGGTATTCCATGCAGTGCATTACATTGTGCAAATGATGCTAGCAGCAATAAAAAAACGTGACCATTGCAGGTGAAAAATAAAAATAAAAAAGATAAAGTGCTAATAGTCAATATGAAATGTCCAAAAAGTAATATAAACGTGCAATATTCTGGAAAAAATAAAAATAAAAAGTTCTTTGCTTCAAACTCCAGTGACACGTGCAAACATATAAGTGCAGTGGCTTTTTCTTTCTTTCATCCAATGAGTGAAAGGATGTGCCCTTACCTCACGGCTGTGAGGTTACAGCCTTATTGAAATAATGATGTGTAAATCGCTCCAGTTCTATGACCTTAGGGTGGGTATACCTCACAAAATACAGAGATGGTAATCCATAGTGTAGTATTTAGAAGAAACCAGTTTATTAAGTTAAAATGTCAGGGTACTCACATTGAGCAGTAAGCATAAACAGCGGTGTATAGAGCAACAAGCGGTGCGTTCCAGCGTCCTTCCTAGTGTCTCTCTCACTTCCTTCCTTACGCGTATTCGTCACCGTCACGTGACTTCATTCCCTGAAGAAGTCACGTGACGGTGACGAATTTCACTCATTGGATGAAAGAAAGAAAAAGCCACTGCACTTATATGTTTGCACGTGTCACTGGAGTTTGAAGCAAAGAACTTTTTATTTTTATTTTTTCCAGAATATTGCACGTTTATATTACTTTTTGAACATTTCATATTGATTATTAGCACTTTATCTTTTTTATTTTTATTTTTCACCTGCAATGGTCACGTTTTTTTATTGCTGCTAGCATCATTTGCACAATGTAATGCACTGCATGGAATACCAGCTCATGTTTTTTATATTTTTTTATATGTTTTACTGGATCTACTGAGAATTGTTCTTTTTCACATATTTCACCTGGCATGCTATATGGTATTGTGCTTATTTTCATTTAAGTGATTGCATATAGATTTCTGGTATTTGGTCATAGACCTTGGATTGTCACTTTATTTAAATACTCACTTGGCATGCCATATTGCAGTTTTGCACAGTTTTTTTGAATATTATTTCATTATTCGTGTGTTTAGGTATTCACTTATGATTGATACCATTATTTTGTTATTTAGGTTATTACGCACTATATCAGTCTAAAGGCACTGTTTACATCTAGTCACTATCCATATCTCTATTTTCTTTCTAGTATCCTTTCATCTGTAGCCCCCTTGCCTCCTTGCCTATTTTCCCTCCATTCCCCATTTTTTCTTCCCTCCTCCCCCCACCTCCCCCCCCCCCCCCCCTTTTTCTTCCATTCCTCCTCCATCCTCTTTTATATTGCGCAACACTAAAATCTATAATTTATATTGGGGTACCTAGCGCTATAAAAACCTGGCGGTGAACCTAAAAAAATAACTAGCTATCTAGCGACACTAGCGACACTAATGCAGCGATCAGAAAAATGATCGCTTAGTGACACTGGCAAAAGGGGGTGAAAGAGTTAACTCTAGGGGCAATCAGGGGGTTAAACCTTTATTGGGGGTGGTAGGGGGCTACCCTGGACCTAACACTAACTGCCCTGACAGTTTTTACTTTTACAACTGACACTGAATACAGTGATCAGTAAATAAATGATCACTGCAATCAGTGACACTGTGACTGGGGGGGGGGGGTGGGGCGGGGGGGATCGGGGGGCGATCGGGGGGGGGGGGGGGGGGTTTGTGTGCCTGTGTGTGCCTACATGTCAGTGTAGTGTTGGTGCACACTTACTTTCACTTCTCCTCGTAGTCCGGTCAATAAGACCGATCCGAGGAGAATGACATCACTTCCTCCCTGCCTGTGTTTACTATACACAGTGGGAGGAAGCTTCTCATTCGCCAGGAGCGATCGAGAGGGGATGGCCAGAAACCAACGGCCATCCCCTCATCCCGCATCGCTCCTGAAGTGAAACGGACCGCCGCATCCAGCGGGAGGGGGTCTGATCGGACCCCCCACCCGCTGGAAGGCAAGCACGTACATGTACGTGCTTGTGCCTATACATGCCATTGTGATGACGTACATTGGCATGCGGCGGTCCTTAAGTGGTTAAATTAGTATCTCCCCATTCTTCCTCTTCATGAGGCGATCACGGGTATCCCCGCAGCGATCGTGACCTGACTCATGGAGCTTGCTAGGGGACTGCACATGCCTCTTACAGGGCCGCGTATAGGTACGTTAGTTTGCCTGTACAAGGCCTTCTGTGGATGTTTATTGGCGTGAGGTGGTCGGCAAGCAGTTAAATCTCATCAGTACGTCAGTGTTTCTTTTATTTTCTGTATGTATTAGTTGCTATTGATATACAGTAGTTGACACAACATGGAACAATATCATTTAAACACCTTGCTCTTAGCTATGTCATAAGCAAATTCCCATTGTTATATTCCGGATAAGAGCCTGCAATACTTTTTTGTATACATATTCATGACTGTTATTAACAGCATCAGTATAAAAGAGACAGTTTTTGTTTAAGTTTTGTGTTTCACTTACGTGGGCTTAATTTTTTCTACAACAAAATTATGGAACTGCACCACATAACCTTATATTCTTGCATTGATAAAGCAAGTAAACCTTCATATTAATGAGCACAGAAAAACACTAATCACTGAATTTCAGCAGTTAAAATGAGTGATAAGGTTGTTTTCACTACTGATATTTTATAAAATCCAGACATCCATTGTAATATCCACTTAAACTGTAAAATGATTAAAGTGAACATTCTGTACAGACTTTAGAAAACATTGTAATATTAATTTACAGCAAAATATGGTTGCAGTTTGTTTTAATGAAGCAAATACATGAAATACATCTCTAAGGCTGTAGAGTAATTTATGTCTAATTTAGATATTCCATTGTTTTAATTTGTATGTGTATTGAATTGATTATAAACCAGAAGTGAGCAGAGAGATCTGAATGGACTGGAAGACACCTAATAATGCAGCATAGTTAAATATCACTTCTGCAAAATTTAGAATTGTTATGGAAACAGGAGATTCATTAAAAAAATATACATAGGAGAATATCAGTCATGTTTTAGAGCAAGATCAGGGAAGCTGTAACTTTCATGTATTTCTATTTGCTTCATTTAATGGACATTCTAGAGTCAGATCAATATAGGTCTCATGACAACCTGCAAGTCAGTTTTTTTAAATCTTTTTTGATGTGTATAATCTTTAAACTTGTTTTAGTAAATTGAATTTTCTTTGAGACAGGGATTAAATATAAATCAAAATAATATGTTCTAAGTATTTTTGTACATCAGCGTCATTATTTATTATTATTTGTAGTGCAATTGGTGATAAAAGGCATGTTGGGAAGTGCATCCTGGACCCGCTCACAGGCTTTTTTGGGTAGACATGCAAGTCAGTGGTGTCGCTATGGGGTTGCGAGAGGTGCGGACCACACCTAGGTGACAACTCTCAGAGTGGTGACATTATCAAGTAGGAAGTGATATCCAACACTGATGGTGTCACCCCAATCCATGACAGCACACGGAGCGGCGCACCAGCACTGGCTGCATCATTTACAGAGACTGGTTTAGGGTGTACACTAGACATGTGCAGAGTAAAATATTTCGTTTCGGAATTTCGTTTTCGTCCGAAAGCTTAATTTATTTAGTTACTCCCGAAATTCGTTTTTATTTATTTCGTTTTTCGTTCAAAAATTGCATTCATCCGAAAATCCACATGAATTATGGTCGAATCTGTCTTGGAAGGCTTATGGTGTCTGTCGAATGTATAAAGAAGATTTGACAGAGCTAACTATATAGCATACTTTAGAACCCTATTAAAGTCTATGGGACTCCAACGTTCAAAATCTAAAGTGCTAATTTTAAAGGCTAATTTGCAAGTTACTGTCCTAAAAAGTGTTTGGGGACCCGGGTCCTGCCCCAGGGGACATGTATCAATGCAAAAAAAAGTTTTAAAAACGGCCGTTTTTTCGGGAGCAGTGATTTTAATAATGATTAAAGTGAAACAATAAAAGTGTAATATTCCTTTAAATTTCGTAGGGGGGGGGTTGTCTATAGTATGCCTGTGAAGGGGCGCATGTTTCCCGTGCTTAGAATTGTCCCTGCACAAAGTGTCATTTATGCAGGAAAAAAAGTCCTTTAAAATCACTCGCAGCTATTATGAATTGTCGGCTCCGTAATACAGAGAACACTCATTGAAAGTCATTGATAAAAAAATAAATAAATAAATTTAAAAAAAAGCGTGGGGGTCCCCCAAATTCAATTACCAGGCCCTTCAGGTCTGGTATGGATATTAAGGGGAACCCTGCCTCAAATTTAAGAAAAAATTTGACGTGGGGTTCCCCCTAAATATCCATAACCAGACCCTTCAGGTCTGGTATGGATATTAAGGGGAACCCCGCGTCAAATTAAAAAAAAATTGACGTGGGGTTCCCCCTAAAAATCCATACCAGACCCTTTATCCGAGCACGCAACCTGGCAGGCCGCAGGAAAAGAGGGGGGGACGAGAGAGCGGCCCCCCCTCCCTCCTGAACCGTACCAGGCCACATGCCCTCAACATTGGGAGGATGCTTTGGGGGTCTGTGACCCCTCAAAGCACCTTGTCCCCATGTTGATGAGGACAAGGGCCTCATCCCCACAACCCTGGCCGGTGGTTGTGGAGGTCTGCGGGCGGGGGGCTTATCAGAATCTGGAAGCCCCCTTTAACAAGGGGACCCCCAGATCCCGGCCCCCCCCCCCCCTGTTTGAAATGGTAAGGGGGTACCCTACCATTTCACAAAGAAAGTGTAAAAAATGGTTAAATAAAACAAACACACTTTTGAAAAATTCCTTTATTAAAAATAAAAAAATAAAAAAAAGATTCCAGCGGCGGTAATCCACTCTTGCTATCCACGGACGGAAGATCATCTCTCCAGCGATGTCTCATGTCATCCAGCGCAGCGATCCATCCTTCTGTCTCCTCCACGGAGACACTGCAAGGATTCCGGTGGCTGACGTTTCTTAAATACGGAGGGCGGGGCCACCCGTCACCTGACCCCGCCCCCCTCTGACGCAAGGGGAAACCCGGGGTTCCCCGTGACGTATGGGTGACCCCGCCCCCCTCTGATGTAACGGAAACCTGCCTGTGTTACATCAGAGGGGTGCGGGTCACCCCTACGTCACAGGGAACCCCGGGTTTCCCCTTGCGTCAGAGGGGGGCGGGGTCAGGTGACGGGTGGCCCCGCCCTCTGTATTTAAGAAACGTCAGCCGCCGGAATCCTTGCAGTGTCTCCTCCACGGAGACAGAAGAAGGACGGAGGATTCGCTGCGCTGGATGACATGAGACATCGCTGGAGAGATGACCGTCCGTCGCTGGATAGCAAGAGTGGATTACCGCCGCTGGAATCTTTTTTTTATTTTTTTATTTTTAATAAAGGAATTTTTCAAAAGTGTGTTTGTTTTATTTAACCATTTTTTACACTTTCTTTGTGAAATGGTAGGGGTACTTTTGTACCCCCTTACCATTTCAAACAGGGGGGGGGGCGGGATCTGGGGGTCCCCTTGTTAAAGGGGGCTTCCAGATTCTGATAAGCCCCCCACCCGCAGACCTCCACAACCACCGGCCAGGGTTGTGGAGATGAGGCCCTTGTCCTCATCAACATGGGGACAAGGTGCTTTGAGGGGTCACGGACCCCCAAAGCATCCTCCCAATGTTGAGGGCATGTGGCCTGGTATGGTTCAGGAGGGAGGGGGGGCCGCTCTCTCGTCCCCCCCTCTTTTCCTGCGGCCTGCCAGGTTGCGTGCTCGGATAAAGGGTCTGGTATGGATTTTTAGGGGGAACCCCACGTCAATTTTTTTTTTAAATTTGATGCGGGGTTCCCCTTAATATCCATACCAGACCTGAAGGGTCTGGTTATGGATATTTAGGGGGAACCCCACGTTAAATTTTTTCTTAAATTTGAGGCAGGGTTCCCCTTAATATCCATACCAGACCTGAAGGGCCTGGTAATTGAATTTGGGGGACCCCCACGCTTTTTTTTAAATTTATTTATTTATTTTTTTATCAATGACTTTCAATGAGTGTTCTCTGTATTACGGAGCCGACAATTCATAATAGCTGCGAGTGATTTTAAAGGACTTTTTTTCCTGCATAAATGACACTTTGTGCAGGGACAATTCTAAGCACGGGAAACATGCGCCCCTTCACAGGCATACTATAGACAACCCCCCACCTACGAAATTTAAAGGAATATTACACTTTTATTGTTTCACTTTAATCATTATTAAAATCACTGCTCCCGAAAAAACGGCCGTTTTTAAAACTTTTTTTTGCATTGATACATGTCCCCTGGGGCAGGACCCGGGTCCCCAAACACTTTTTAGGACAGTAACTTGCAGAATCTTTTCTCTCTGTCAAATCTTTTTTCTCTGTCGAATATTTTCTCTATATAATCTTGGACTAATAGAGGTAAGGTTAGGCACATTCAACCACAGGTTCTATAGACAGATTGTTGTCAGAGTCATGTCGAATCTCCTATTCTATATCGAACTGTTGTAACAATGAAAACGAAAATAAAGCATTTATTTATGTCGGATCTTTCATTTTTCGGATTTTGTGCTTTCGTTATCGTTTGTCAAAACGAAAACGAAAATAGCTGAAATTCGGACGAAAATGCATTCGGACGAAAACGAATGCACATGTCTAGTGTACACCGTGACCGTACACAGCCGGCCCTAAACTATCCTGCACAGCGTCCTGCAGGGCACTGTGACAGGCTAGAGAGCCACCCTGGCAGGCTAGAGAGCGCTACCCTGCCCAGTGTCTACTGCTCTGTTGTGTTCCTGCTGTCACTCCGCATGATCTTTAACCAGTTCCAGACCATCTCCTGCACATATACGTCGGCAGAATGGCATGGCTGGGCAAAGTAACATACCCATACATTATTTTGAATTCCCTGCGTGCACGTGCACCTGCCAGGAACTTCGTGGCTATGGTTGTGGGTCCCATGGACTCGATTGTCGTGGGGATACCCGCGATCGTATCACGGAGCTCAAGAACGGGGAGATGCCGATGTAAACAGCATCTCCCCACTTCTGCCTAGTAACAGCACACTGATTGTCTGCCCCCTGTCATTGGGAGCAGCGATCAGTGTGGTGTCACACACAGCCACGCCCCCATACAGTTAGAAACACGTCCCTAGGAACACTTAACCCCTACACTGTCACCTAGTGGTTAACCCCTTCACTGCCAGTGACATTTTTACAGTAATCAATGCAATTTTATAGCATCAATCGCTGTATATATGCCAATGATCCCAAAAATGGGTCAAAATTGTCTGATGTGTCCGCCATAATGTTGCAGTCATGATAAAATTCGATGATCGCCTCCATTACTAGTAAAAGAAAAATAATTAATAAAAATGCCATAAAACTATCCCCTATTTTGTAGATGCTATAACTTTTGTGCAAACCAATCAATAAACGCTTATTGCGATTTTTCTTACGAAAAATATGTAGAAGAATACGTATCGGCCTAAACTGAGGGAAAAAAATATTTTTTTATATATTTTCGGGCTATAGTTATAGCAAAAAGTAAAAAATAATGAGTTTTTTTTCAAAATCGTCGCTCTTTTTTTGTTTATAGCACAAAAAATAAAAACCGCAGAAGTAATGAAATACCACCAAATGAAAGCTCTATTTGTGGGAAAAAAGGAAGCCAATTTTGTTTGGGATCCATGTCGCACGACCGCGCAATTGTCAGTTAAAGCGACGCAGTGCCGAATCGCAAAAAACGCTCTGGTCAGAAAGGGGGTAAATCCTTCTGGGCTAAAGTGGTTAAAAGTTTAAACTTTTAGTTCTATTATTTTCATATGATATTGTTATTGTAATGTGCTAGTTGCTTTATAGTTGTTAACAACACTACTTTTGAGGTTATATGCAGTGTTATATGGGAAAAAAATATTGGGGAGGTGACACAATGTTTTATCACACCAGGTGACACCAAACCTAGTGGCACCACTGCTGCGAGTAACATTATATAGAAGCCTACCAAAATAGGTTTCAAATCCCATATATGTGTTCCCAGCTGTTTGAAGCAGCTCTCAAAATTAGAAACGTTGGTAAATGCATACTGCTGTTAATAGGTTTGATTTATTAAAGCAAGAAAGACTGTTAGCTCTCCTCCATTAGCAAAGAGAATGATTTTTTTGTAGATGAAGTAGAAATGTGTTACCTTTTATTATTTAATCATGTGCAAGCTAAAACTAACAAACTGGATTTTTTCTAGCACATGATTAGATGTTTGAAATTAATATAGTTTGACCTTATTAAAGATTCAAATTCAATAGAAACTGAGTACCATTTTACAATAGAAAAAAAAAAAAAAACATAAAATGAAATAGATGAAGACCCATCACATAATATCTTCCCTTATTACATGTAAAAACACACATTTCCACATAAAAAACATATAGAAAATAAATAGAGATACAATATATACAATATATTTTATCTCAAAATCCCACCAGGGTTCAAGAAGTGTATGAACTGGGAGAAGAAGCTATTTTTCAGCACAATAGTGTTGGAGGCAATACTTTTTTTTTTTATTGGAAAAAGCCAACTTAATTTGGATAAGGTTAATTTTACAAAGCAAAGTCGCATAAAACTCCAGAGGCAGTCCATCTAGTCCAGGAGCTTTAGACTTTAGCCAGTTCAATCGCGTCAGTAGTATCTTGTGTGGTGATGGGTGCATCCAGTAGTTTCACTTGGTCAGAGTTTAGCCTGGGGAATTGAATTGTATTTTGTAGTTGCCTTTGTATATGTGTACTATGAGATTTATACAGGTTTTTATAGAATTGTAGGAACTGAGATGCTACTTGGGAAGGGTCTGTAATGTTATTGCCCTCAGTGTCTTTTAGGGAGACCACCGCCGGAGGCCTATCGTCTAAGTTAGCCAAATAAGCCAATAACCTTCCCGCCCTCACAAAATAGGTGGGACCTTGTGTGCTGCTAGTGTTAAAACTATAGGCTAAATGTATCTCAGCTGCTGACACTTCCCACACCTCCCCACAGTGTGAATGACTGAAACCTGAATGTATTATACCCCTATGTGTGTACACATATGTATAGAGTGTTGCTCTATTAATCACAAACTGCTTGCGATCTCCTAAATGTGATTCGCTTTAAAAGAAATTACAATATAAATATATACGTGCAAAATCCATATACATACACAAACAATAGACATGTGGATATGTTCAAAAAATTGGTAACGAAAGATGTGGAATTATTAAACATTAAGAAACCAATGAGTCAGGGGTATATTAAGGGAGGGATTAAATCCCTGGAAGAAAGGAAGGATCTTGTCATTAGACCAGCCGACAAGGGGTGGGGGGGGGGGGGTAGTGGTATGGAATAAGAGTCAGTACAAAACAGTAATGAGTAACTTATTAAATGACACAGAGACATATAAAATATTGAAGGGTGACCCCACTATAGAATTTAAGAAAGAATTAGAAGAGTTAGTGAAAGAGGGCAGGCAAAAGGGATTCATCAATGATAAAGAACAGAAATACCTTATTCCAGAAACATGCAGGATTCCTGTTATCTATGCAGTTCCCAAAATACACAAAAATAGTCTGAAACCACCAGGGCGTCCAATTATAAATGCCATTGATTCATTGTCCCCTAGATTGGGTCAATTTATTGATTGCCACCTTCAACCTATGGTACAAAATACTAAGACATATCTAAAAGACACTAAACATGTACTACAAATTTTTAAAGAGATGAGTGTAACAGAAGATACCATTATGGCAATTACAGGCTGTGTAGTACACGCCCCACGCAGGAGTTAGAGGGTATTGTCTGTGTACCTTCAGTGCAGTATACACCTGTATCTACCTATTTAGCGTTATTGCTCTTCTGTAATTGAGCTATCAGCCATCTGCAGGAGTTTCTGGGTGTTGTCTGTGTGCCCGGAGTGCAGTATACACCTGTATCTACCTATTTTGCATTATTGCTCTTCTGTAATTGAGCTATCAGCCATCTGCAGGAGTTTCTGGGTGTTGCCTGTGTGCCCTAAGCGCAGTATACACCTGTATCTACCTATATTGCTCTTCTCTAATTGAGCCATCTGCCGTCTGCAGGAGTTAGTTGTTGTTGTGTGCCTCCAGCACAGCACAGTATACACCGGTATCTACCCTTTAATTCCTGTTGTTCTATAATATAGGCATCTGCAGGAGTTAGTGGGTGTTGTGTGCCTCCATAACAGCACAGTATACACCGGTATCTACCCTTTAATTCCTGTTGTTCTATAATAAAGGCATCTGCAGGAGTTGGTGGGTGTTGTGTGCCTCCAGCACAATATACATTACCCAATTGCTGGTTTTCCCATCTCCCTTCAGGCCATTACCATGTCTGGAAGGCCAACAAGGAGAGGCAGACAGGCACAAGCCGAGGGCAAGCAGGCTCTGTGTCTAGAGACAACAGTGCTGGTCGTGGACGCGGTGCATCGTCATCATCAGCACGTGGCCATGGGACACGCTTGTCCTTATTTTCGGCAGCTGGATGTGTTGAGCCGCATCATGCTGAAGACTTGGTAGAGCTGATGGCCAAGCCCCCTTCATCCTCCTCATCCTCTCTCACCCAGGCTCAGGGTACTAGCAAAGCAGCTGCCAACGCATCCTCTTCCCTCGTCTCAATGTCATCATCAGTGACTCCTTCCCTAGACCCACCACGTCCTCCTGAGGAGTCCCCTGAACTCTTTGAGCACAGTGTTGGGTACATGCTCCAGGAGGATGTGTTTTGTAGGCTCTGATGATGATACTCAGCTAGAGGAAGGCAGTAGCGTGAGCGCAGAGAGAGGGGATGCTCAAGAAGGACAGCAATCTAGCAGTCATGTTCCACAAGCTGCAGCATACTGCCAGGTTTGCTCCAGCAATGAAGAGGTAGGGGATGATGAGGGCACTGACTCCACATAGGTGCCTGGTAGGAGAGAGGAGGAGGCACATCTCCAATGAAGAAGAATGCCCTCCGGGGGCCAGCTTAGGGGCAGCACACCGTCTGAATCACACCGCAGAGCTCCGCCTGTGCAGGGCGCTGACTCTGCGCATTATTCTAAAAGTTCTTTGGTGTGGGCCTTTTTTGAGACGAGTGCATCAGATCGCACCGCTGCTATTTGCAACATATGTCTCAAGCGTATATCGCGTGGCCAAAACATCAGCCGCTTGGGCACCACATGCTTGACCAGACATATGTTGACCTGCCATGCAGCTCGTTGGCAAGCTTACCTCAAAGACCCACACCAAAGAACAAAGCGGACCTCTCCTTGCTCCTCATCAGCTGGGATCTCCAACCTCACTATACCTTCAGGCCGCGTACACACGGGCGGACTGTTCGCCCAACCTTGTCCGCTGAACAGTGTTTGGGCGGACAGTCCGCTCGTGTGTGGGCTTTCAGCGGACAGTTTCAGCGGACAGTTGGACGGACAAAGTCTTTCGGAAATTCCGAAAAACTGTCCGCTGAAACCGTGTTTGAGCGAACAGTCCGCCCGTGTGTGGGCCTGTCCGCTGTACTTTCGAAATGAGCGGACTGTTCCCGCTCGGAAAGTCCGCCCATTTCGAGCGCGTGTACAGGTAGGCGGGGCCCGCGAAGGAGACGTCGCGGGCTCCGCCGCCTGGAATGGGCTTAAAGGGGAACCCCAACGCCGAAAAAAATCGGCGTGGGGGTTCCCCCAAAGTCCACACCAGACCCTTGTCCGAGCACGCTACCCGGCCGGCCAGGAAAGGGGGGCGAGCGAGCGCGCCCCCCCTCCTGAGCCGTACCAGGCCGCGTGCCCTCAACATGGGGGGTGCCTTGGGGAAGGGGGGGCCGCGCGGCCCCCCCACCCCAAAGCACCTTGTCCCCATGTTGATGAGGACAAGGGCCTCTTCCCGACAACCCTGGCCGTTGGTTGTCGGGGTCTGCGGGCGGGGGGCTTATCGGAATCCGGGAGCCCCCTTTAAGAAGGGGGCCCCCGGATACCAGCCCCCCACCCTATGTGAATGAGTATGGGGTACAATGTACCCCTACCCATTCACCTGTGAAATAAAGTACAAAAAAAAACACAACACAGGGAAAAAATATTTTATTGCACAGCTCCGGGGGTCTTCCGTCTTCGGGGGTCTTCTCGCCGGACTCCTCCGCTATCTGTGTGTAGCTCTTTTACTAGCGGAGGAGTCCGGCTTTCTTCCTCCCCGCCGCCGGCCTCTTCTCCCGACTTCGGGGGTCTTGTCCCCCTCTTCGGTTCTTCTGCCGGGCCACCGCGCCTTCTTGTAGCTCTTTTGCAGGCGGTGGCCCGGTCTTCTGTCGCCGCTGCCTTCCGTTCTTCTGTCGCCGCCTTCGGTTCTTCTGCCGGGCCACCGCGCCTTCTTGTAGCTCTTTTACAGGCGGTGGCCCGGTCTTCTGTCGCCCCTGTCGTCGCCGCCGCCGCCGCCTTCCGTTCTTGTTCTTCTTCTTGTTCTTCTTCTTCTTCCCCAGGAGATGTTGACTCGACGAGCTCTCCGGCCGGAATGCCAGAGCCGCGCTGCGTGGTCACTTATATAGTGACAATGGGGCGGTGTCACATGGTATATGTCACATGGGTTGGTCACATGGGTTGATGTCACATGGGGACTATGACATCGTAAGGGGGCGGGGTCACCATGTGACCAACCCATGTGACATATACCATGTGACACCGCCCCATTGTCACTATATAAGTGACCGCACAGCGCGGCTCTGGCATTCCGGCCGGAGAGCTCGTCGAGTCAACATCTCCTGGGGAAGAAGAAGAAGAACAAGAAGAAGAACAAGAACCGAAGGTGGCGACAGAAGAACGGAAGGCAGCGGCGACAGAAGACCGGGCCACCGCCTGCAAAAGAGCTACAAGAAGGCGCGGTGGCCCGGCAGAAGAACCGAAGAGGGGGACAAGACCCCCGAAGTCGGGAGAAGAGGCCGGCGGCGGGGAGGAAGAAAGCCGGACTCCTCCGCTAGTAAAAGAGCTACACACAGATAGCGGAGGAGTCCGGCGAGAAGACCCCCGAAGACGGAAGACCCCCGGAGCTGTGCAATAAAATATTTTTTCCCTGTGTTGTGTTTTTTTTTGTACTTTATTTCACAGGTGAATGGGTAGGGGTACATTGTACCCCATACTCATTCACATAGGGTGGGGGGCCGGTATCCGGGGGCCCCCTTCTTAAAGGGGGCTCCCGGATTCCGATAAGCCCCCCGCCCGCAGACCCCGACAACCAACGGCCAGGGTTGTCGGGAAGAGGCCCTTGTCCTCATCAACATGGGGACAAGGTGCTTTGGGGTGGGGGGGCCGCGCGGCCCCCCCTTCCCCAAGGCACCCCCCATGTTGAGGGCACGCGGCCTGGTACGGCTCAGGAGGGGGGGCGCGCTCGCTCGCCCCCCTTTCCTGGCCGGCCGGGTAGCGTGCTCGGACAAGGGTCTGGTGTGGACTTTGGGGGAACCCCCACGCCGATTTTTTTCGGCGTTGGGGTTCCCCTTTAAGCCCATTCCAGGCGGCGGAGCCCGCGACGTCTCCTTCGCGGGCCCCGCCTACCTGTACACGCGCTCGAAATGGGCGGATTTGCCTCCGCCTTACGTGGGCGAGTCCGTTCATTTCAAAAGTTGAGCGGACTGTTTGGCAAACAGTTCGTTGAAACAGTCCGCTCGTGTGTGGGCAAGTCCGCTCATGCAAATTTTGAGCGGACTGTTTGCCGAAACTGTTTGACGAACAAGGTTGGGCAAACAGTCCGCGCGTGTGTACGCGGCCTCAGTCCTCTCTGAAACCTGCACTGAGAGGAATGAAGGTGTAGAATTAGGTGTGTCACAGCCAAGTACTTGCGGGTACTCTGCTAGCAGTACAGCCACGTCTGATTGTAGCAGGCAAATTTCCCTGCCCCAGCTGCTGGACTGTAGAAAGAAGTTCACTCCCAGCCATCCACATGCCCAGCGGTTGAATGCTAGCTTGACTAAATTGCTAGAACTTCAACTGCTACCTTTTCAGTTGGTAGACTTTGGCCCCTTACGTGAGTTTGTGCAATGTGTGGTTCCTCAGTGGCAGGTCCCCAAACGCCACTTTTGCTCATGGAAGGCGATTCCGGCTCTCTCCCGGCATATGGAAGGCAATGTCCTGGACAGGGCGGTCAGTGGTAAGGTGCATATTACCGTTGACTCATGGTCCAGCAGGCATGGACAGGGACCTTACCTGTCTTTCACGGCCCATTGGGTCACTCTTCTGGCAGCTGGGAAGGATGCAGGACAAGGTGCAGTAGTGTTAGAGGTTGTTTCACCACCACGCCTCCAAAAAGCTACTACTGGTTGTGACACACCTCTCTCCTCCACCCCCTCCTCTTCTTCTTCTTCCTCCATGGACTCTTCCAGTGCTCTGTCCTCGGAACCAGCGGTGCTCCGTAGGCGTTCAAGGGGCTACACAAGTACGAAGGCAAAACGATGCTTGCGCTGGTTTGTTTGGGGGACAGGAGCCACACTGGGGCAGATGTTTTTTCAGCTCTGCAGGGGCAGGTCGAGAGGTGGTTGACACCACACCAGCTTAAGCCAGGATTGGTGGTTTGTGACAATGTCACCAACCTCCTCTCCGCCCTCCGACAGGGACAACTGACCCATGTGCCCTGTGTAGCTCAAGTCCTTAACCTGGTGGTGCAGTGGTTCTTGGGCAGGTACCCGGGCTTACAGGATGTCCTGAAGCAGGCCAGGAAAGTCTGTGTGCATTTACGCCGATCATTTAATGCCTGTGCTTGGCTGGCTGAGCTCCAAAAGGAGTTGAACCTGCCCAAGAACCGCCTTATATGTGACATGCCCAACAGGTGGAACTCAACGTTGGCCATGCTGCAGCGGCTGCACAAGCAGCAGAGGGCCATCAATGAGTACCTGTGTGACTACGGCAGCAGGACAGGGCCAGGGGAGCTTGGTTTTTTCTCACCATGCCAGTGGGGCATGATCAGGGATGCATGTGCTGTCATTTCACCGTTTGAGGAGGCCACAAGGATGGTGAGCAGTGACAGTGCATGCATCAGTGACACTGTCCCTCTTGTCCACCTGTTGGAGCATATGCTGCATGGAATAATGGACAGGGCACTTGAGGCAGAACAGAGGGAGGAAGAGGAGGATTTCCTTGCCTCTCAAGGCCCCCTTTATCCAGACAGTGTTCCTGCTGTCCCACCCATCACACAGGAAGAGGACGAGGAGAAGGAGGAGGAGGATGATTGTGTCAGCATGGAGGTGGAGTCTGGCACTCAGCATTAGCAGCAGCAGCAGTAATGTAGGGATGATTTACAGTCTGAAGAAACCTGTGGACTTGTACGTGGCTGGGAGGAGGTAGCTGCGGATCATGTTGTACTTAGTGACCCAGAGGACTCCGGGCCAAATGCCTCAGCTAACCTAAGCTGCATGGCCTCCCTGATCCTGCAAAGCCTGTGGAAGGATCCTCGTATTCTTCGGATCAAGGAGAGGGACCATTACTGGCTGGCCACTCTCCTTGATCCACGGTACAAGGGTAAGGTTGCGGACCTTATCTTGCCATTGCAGAGGGAGCAGAGGATGAGACATCTCCGGGAGGCCTTGCAGAAAGGTCTGTGCAACGCGTTGTCAGAGACTGGGAGGTTACAAACTCCTGGTCCTGGACAACGTGTTGCTGAGGCATTGGTCAGAAGGAGCGGTGGAGAAGGTGGCCGTCTGACCGATGCGTTCAGACAATTTTTTAGTCCGCAGCCCCAAGGTATGATCAGTTCCAGCAACCATCGCCAGTGTCTGATTTACATGGTGCAGGAATACCTAGGGGCAAGGTCAGACTTGGACACCTTTCCCACCAAAAATCCTCTGGCTTACTGGGTCTTGAGGATGGATCACTGGCCAGAGCTTGCACAGTATGTAATTGAGCTACTGGCCTGTCCTGCATCCAGCGTTCTTTCGGAATGCACCTTCAGTGCTGCTGGCAGCTTTGTTACCGATCACAGGGTGCACCTGTCCACCGACTCAGTTGATCGAATGACCTTCATAAAGATGGATCAGTCTTGGATCACCACCAGCTACCAAGCACCTGAAGCTGATGTAACCGAATAATTTTTTTTTAAATATCACATCCCTTCAAGACTGCCCATGCTGATGCTGAGAGACTGTCCTGTTATGTTGACTGTCTATCCTCTTCCTCCTCCGCTGATATCTTGGAAGAACATTTTTGGTTCTGGGTGATGCCACCAGCCCAATTTTTCATCCCCTGTTTAACAGGGGCGTGTAATTAAAATTTTTGATGCAATGCTTTGCAGCAGGGCTCATTCCTGCACTACAACTAGAGTATATGGGAGAGTTTGCAGTGTCATGGCACCAGCACAAGTGCCTAAGGCCCAATTTTTCAGCCCCTGTTTAACAGGGGCATGTAATTACAATTGCAATTGCAATAGGATTAGGATAAAATCTTTACCCATATACATAACAGGTCTTTGAATGTCTCCCCACAAAAAAAACGGATATAAAATATTCCCTAGGAGGTACTGGACGGTTCTCTATTGCATATTTGGTGGGAATGCCCCCTAATCCAACACTATTGGAAAGAAGTGCATCATCTTACCTCACAAATCACAACATACACTCCGGATTTCACTCCAGCCAATATCTACTCCTCCATACTTCCATCCCCCAATTGGCCTACACAAAGTCACTCACACTACACCTCATAAACGCAGCAAAATTATGTGTACCCACTCACTGGAGGACTTCATCTCCCCCTAGTACATCCAAATGGCTCCATAGAGTAGTAAAATAGTTGAGATGGAAGATCTAATACATCAAGCACGAGATACTCCAGCAAAATTTCATAAAAAATGGGCATGTTGGCTTCATTTCAAAGAATCAACAGATTACCGTAACGTCCTAACAGATTCCACATAGCTTTACCTGGGGACCTGGCATTGCCAACTAACAACTAACAAATAAAACGGACATCTAGCCACGATACCCCCCCCCCCCTTTCCATCACCCCCTCCCTCCCCTTAACCATATACTAGTCTTACAGATAGGGTCTAGGGGATTTCCATTACAACAAGAACCTGCAAATAATAATGGGACTTATTCATATACCCTAACACTTCCTATAACAAGCAATTCATAACCAAGATACCGGCAAGTCAGCAACTCAATATTAGACAGACGATGACCTCCCCCACATACAGTCAGTTCCTGACAGTGGTATGTGGGTGATGTGGCAATATACCCGGTATCCCGAAGATACTTGCAGCAGGACTCCACTATGTTTTCCCTAGGAGGACCATATGCATATGTCCCCTTACGGTTCTAAGACTGTAATGATGCTTGGTTCCATGTCTCATTATCTGCAAATTCTTTAATAAAACTATTGAAACAAAAAAAAAGAAAATGAGCAAATGGCATTTGTGGAAGCGCACCCGTAAAAAGGAACAGGAATATTTTTGTAGTACACAAGTCAGTGTAGCAGGGGGACATGGTGAAAGACACCTGTTAAGACTGGGTGTGGCTCTTGTGGGGGATAGCTGGCACAGAGGTGCCAATTTGAAGAGGTTTGACTGGTGTGTTATGCCCCCTCGGGGGTCGAAACAGGGGGGAAGGATATGTGGCAGAGCGTTGCTCTGCCAGGGTCTAGAAAGAGTTTGTTCCCCAGAATTCTCAACCAGACAGGTTGAAGGGCTCCAATAAGCTTGTAACATGAAGGAGAAACTGGCCTTTCAGTTTCCTCAGTGTTTTGCAAAGTCCACTTTTGGACCTGGAGCACGGGGATTTCAGAGAAATCCAGGTGGGTTGAAATCCCTAGTCCTGGGTCCTGATTTTGAGAACAGCCAGCATACTGATTTGTCAGGTTTGTGCTGGGCTTTTAGTAGTAACCTGACCAGAAGGGGCAGAAGGCAAGGATACTGATTTGTTCTTGGAGCAATGGCTGAGAAATCTGCTTGGACGAGAGTCCCTATCACCTTTATTTGCAATTGAACGGGCGCACAGAGTGCCTATGCGCCCCTTGCCCCCGGGAGCCCCACCACGCCCTATACTGGCGAAATTGCTCTACTTAAGGGATAAGGAATCCATAATGTGCACTGCTCACAATCTCCAAGATATTCAGTACAGTGGAAAAATAATTTTGATTTTTCCTGACTTTTCTGCCACTACTCAGAAACAGAGAGCAGCTTTTACTACTGTGAAGAAGCGTCTGCGAGACAAACAACTTCCTTATAGCATGTTATATCCTGCTAAGCTGAGAGTTGTTAATGATGGCAAGGTCCAATTTTTTCTTTCTCCTGTGGAGGCCTCAGAATGGCTGGATGGTCTACAATAAGTTTCTTTACCCACAGTACAGAGTAGACAGTGGCAGTGTCTGCTCCGACTGGTGATACCCCACTGTTGCACAATTTTCGTGTTACTATTTATGATTCACAGGTCATACCTCCACTATCCTAGTTGGGAGGAAGAAATAACTGTGTAATATTGAACTGCCGATAAGTGAACCGTGTCCCTCTTGGATGGAAGAAAATGTAGGAACAGCCCCCTCCTTTTTTTTTTCTTCTCTCCCCTCCCCTCTTACCCCCCACACTTTTTTTTGGGGAGGCGGCTCCTAGGTTGATATGATGCCTCTTGGGCACCCTCTTATGGCTGACTACTGAAGGCATATATCCATTGGACAAGCAGCTGTATGCTACAATCCAGAATAGGATGCACACTTGATAACTTTGAAATACCACTTGCCTTTATTGTTCAATATGACTGTCTATTTTTTTTTCTGAACTACTAAGTTTACGACACTAACTTTAACCGGGAGATACGTCTGGTCACTCCTCAGTTTGGGTTTCTGTTTTTTGGGATGAAGCTCGTTACAGTTTGAGGCAATGAGCAGGGAGGGGGGAGGGGTAAGGTTACAGGTTTAAGTTTGGTTCTTTTTTTTCATTTTTATTGCCTGTACACTGCACGTATGCGCCGGATGGGTGTAAGATCACGGAACAAATGCAGCTAGTATTCAGTTACTGTAATTATTATCAATGATATCTCAACAACCGGGGTAGTGTGGAGGCCTGGTAAACAATGGGAAAGCCTCCCACCCCCCATTGAACCATGGTCTCTCCATCCTATAGATGAGTTTTAACTGTATTACCTGGAATGTTAGAGGTCTAAATTTAAAGATTAAGAGACCTCTCGTCTTTGATTACCTAAAACTTACAAAAGCGCAAATAATTTTGCTCCAAGAGACTCATCTAGTGGGATCCTGAGTCATGGCATTAAATAAGCGCTATATTGCACATGCTTTTCACGCAACCTACTCTAGTTACTCTAGAGGAGTTTCTATACTCATATTGAGGTCTTTGCGGGTCCAAGTATTGGAGGTCAAAACTGACCCACAAGGTTGTTACATTGCTGTGGTTTTTCAATGCCAGGGAGTATTCCACATTAGTGAACTGATATGTTCCACCTTTGACTCCCAAAGGCTGGAGGATTGTATGTCTATAATACTCCCCATGGTACAAGGTCACCTCATTATTGGAGGTGACTTTAACAAGGTTATGAATGCGGAGATGGATAGGCTCCGATGCACTGGACCACAATCTCCTGCCTTAAGAGACTGGGTGAATGCCTATGACTTGACGGACATATGGTGCTGGAAACACCCAGATAAGAGACAGTTCTCTTGTGCACCTATAGGTCTCTATCTAGGTTAGACATGTTTTTCCTGTCAAGAGATACGTTGCAGAGGGTGAAGGGGGTTTCCTATTTACCGAGAGCAATCTCTGGTCACTCTCCTCTGCAGTTGACAATAAGTGAGTCTAGAGCATCGGGTAACCAGGTATGGCGGATGAGTCCTTATTGGCTGCAGGAACCAATGGTGCTATACACATGTGAAGATGCTGTGACTAAGATCTGGCAGGAAAATATGGAAGAGGTTTCAGAATTAATTACGTGGGACGCCTTTAAGGTGGTGTCCAGAGGGGCTTATATGAAGGGTGTCCTAGACCTGTGGAAAGCAAATGGGGAGTGAATACAGGGATTGGCCTCTAACTTAAAGGAGGCGGAGGATTGCTATGTTAGGGATCCTTCCCCACTTTGTTATCAGCACCTACAAAGAGCCAGTAGGGAATATGACCTGGCACTTCTATTGAAAACCCAGAAAAAGGTACTGTACCAACGTCAGAGGATTTTTGACCTGGGAAACAGGAGCGGAAAACTGCTGGCATTTCTGGCTGTGCCAATTCCTGATCCCATCATCCCTAGTATTTACGATGACTCTAACACACTGAGAGACTCCCAGGAGGAGATTATAGGGACCTTCATGAAATTTTATACAGACCTGTATTTATCCCAAGCAGCTATACCCCCCCAGAATTATACGAATACGTAGACGCTAACTTCCCTACTCTGTCACTGGAACAAAAAATGTCCCTGGAAGCACCCATTGGGTCACTCTTCTGGCATCTTGTGGAACATGACTGCCAGATTGCTGTCCTTCTTGAGCATCCCCTCTCTCTGCGCTCACGCTACTGCCTTCCTCTAGCTGAGTATCATCGTCAGAGCCTACAAAACACTGGGCATCCTCCTGGAGCATGTACCCAACACTGTGCTCAAAGAGTTCAGGAGACTCCTCAGGAGGACGTGGTGGGTCTAGGGAAGGAGTCACTGATGGTGACATTGAGAGGAGGGAAGACAATGCGTTGGCAGCTGCTTTGCTAGTACCCTGAGCCTGGGTGAGAGAGGATGAGGAGGATGAAGAGGGCTTGGTCATCCACTCTACCAAGTCTTCGGCATGTTACGGCTCAACATGTCCAGCTGCTGAAAAGAAGGACAAGCGTGTCCCATGGCCACGTGCTGATGATGACGATGCACCGCGTCCACGACCAGCACTGTTGTCTCTAGACACAGAGCCTGCTTGCCCTCTTTTATCGGCTCGCGCCTGTCTGCCTCTCCTTGCTGGCCTTCCAGACATGGTAATGGCCTGAAGGGAGATCGGAAAACCAGCAATTGGGTAGTGTATATTGTGCTGGAGGCACACACAACACCCACTAACTCCTGCAGATGGCAGATGGCTCAATTAGAGAAGAGCTATGTAGGTGGATATAACGGTGTATACTGTGGTCAGGGCACACAGACTGCACGCACAATCTCCTACAAGTGACTGCAAACTCTATTTAAAAAGAGCAAGATAGCTAGCTATGTAGGTGGATATAACGGTGTATACTGTGGTCAGGGCACGCAGACAGCACGCACAATCTCCTACAACTGACTGCAAGCTCTATTTAAAAAGAGCAAGATAGCTAGCTATGCAGGTGGATATAGCGGTGTATACTTCGGTCAGGGCACGCAGACAGCACGTAAAATCTCCTACAACTAACTGCAAGCTCTTTTTAAAAAGAGCAAGATAGCTAGCTATGTAGGTGGATATAATGGTGTATACTGCGGTCAGGGCACGCAAATAGCACACACAATCTCCTACAACTGACTGCAAGCTCTATTTAAAAAAAGCAATATAGCTAGCTATATAGGTGGATATAACGGTGTATACTAGACATGTGCATTCGTTTTCGTCCGAATGCATTTTCGTCCGAATTTCAGCTATTTTCGTTTTCGTTTTGACAAACGATAACGAAAGCACAAAATCCGAAAAACGAAAGATCCGACATAAATAAATGCTTTATTTTCGTTTTCATTGTTACAACAGTTCGATATAGAATAGGAGATTCGACATGACTCTGACGATAACAATCTGTCTATAGAACCTGTGGTCGAATGTGCTTAACCTTACCTCTATTAGTCCAAGATTATATAGAGAAAATATTCGACAGAGAAAAAAGATTTGACAGAGAGAAAAGATTCTGCAAGTTACTGTCCTAAAAAGTGTTTGGGGACCCGAGTCCTGCCCAAGGGGACATGTATCAATGCAAAAAAAAGTTTTAAAAACGGCCGTTTTTTCGGGAGCAGTGATTTTAATAATGATTAAAGTGAAACAATAAAAGTGTAATATTCCTTTAAATTTCGTAGGGGGGGGTTGTCTATAGTATGCCTGTGAAGGGGCGCATGTTTCCCGTGCTTAGAATTGTCCCTGCACAAAGTGTCATTTATGCAGGAAAAAAAGTCCTTTAAAATCACTCGCAGCTATAATGAATTGTCGGCTCCCGTAATACAGAGAACACTCATTGAAAGTCATTGATAAAAAAATAAATAAATAAATAAAAAAAAAAGCGTGGGGGTCCCCCAAATTCAATTTCCAGGCCCTTCAGGTCTGGTATGGATATTAAGGGGAACCCTGCCTCAAATTTAAGAAAAAATTTGACGTGGGGTTCCCCCTAAATATCCATAACCAGACCCTTCAGGTCTGGTATGGATATTAAGGGGAACCCCGCATCAAATTTAAAAAAAATTTGACATGGGGTTCCCCCTAAAAATCCATACCAGACCCTTTATCCGAGCACGCAACCTGGCAGGCCGCAGGAAAAGAGGGGGGGACGAGAGAGCGGCCCCCCTCCCTCCTGAACCGTACCAGGCCACATGCCCTCAACATTGGGAGGATGCTTTGGGGGTCCGTGACCCCTCAAAGCACCTTGTCCCCATGTTGATGAGGACAAGGGCCTCATCCCCACAACCCTGGCCGGTGGTTGTGGAGGTCTGCGGGCGGGGGGCTTATCAGAATCTGGAAGCCCCCTTTAACAAGGGGACCCCCAGATCCCGGCCCCCCCCCTGTTTGAAATGGTAAGGGGGTACAAAAGTACCCCTACCATTTCACAAAGAAAGTGTAAAAAATGGTTAAATAAAACAAACACACTTTTGAAAAATTCCTTTATTAAAAATAAAAAAAAGATTCCAGCGGCGGTAATCCACTCTTGCTATCCAGCGACGGACGGTCAGCTCTCCATCGATGTCTAATGTCATCCAGCGCAGCGCAGCATCCTTCTTCTGTCTCCGTGGAGGAGACACTACAGACATTTCGGCGGCTTGACGTTTCTTATATAGGGTGGGCGGGGCCACCCGTCACCTGACCCCGCCCCCCTCTGACGCAAGGGGAAACCCGGGGCTCCCTGTGACGTAGGGGTGACCCGCACCCCTCTGATGTAACACAGGCAGGTTTCCGTTACATCAGAGGGGGGCGGGGTCACCCATACGTCACGGGGAACCCCGGGTTTCCCCTTGCGTCAGAGGGGGGCGGGGTCAGGTGACGGGTGGCCCCGCCCTCCGTATATAAGAAACGTCAGCGCCGGAATGCCTCCAGTGTCTCCGTGGAGGAGACAGAAGAAGGATGCTGCGCTGCGCTGGATGACATTAGACATCGATGGAGAGCTGACCGTCCGTCGCTGGATAGCAAGAGTGGATTACCGCCGCTGGAATCTTTTTTTATTTTTAATAAAGGAATTTTTAAAAAGTGTGTTTGTTTTATTTAAACATTTTTTACACTTTCTTTGTGAAATGGTAGGGGTACTTTTGTACCCCCTTACCATTTCAAACAGGGGGGGGGCCGGGATCTGGGGGTCCCCTTGTTAAAGGGGGCTTCCAGATTCTGATAAGCCCCCCGCCCGCAGACCTCCACAACCACCGGCCAGGGTTGTGGGGATGAGGCCCTTGTCCTCATCAACATGGGGACAAGGTGCTTTGAGGGGTCACGGACCCCCAAAGCATCCTCCCAATGTTGAGGGCATGTGGCCTGGTACGGTTCAGGAGGGAGGGGGGGCCGCTTTCTCGTCCCCCCCTCTTTTCCTGCGGCCTGCCAGGTTGCGTGCTCGGATAAAGGGTCTGGTATGGATTTTTAGGGGGAACCCCACGTCAATTTTTTTTTTAATTTGACGCGGGGTTCCCCTTAATATCCATACCAGACCTGAAGGGTCTGGTTATGGATATTTAGGGGGAACCCCACGTCAAATTTTTTCTTAAATTTGAGGCAGGGTTCTCCTTAATATCCATACCAGACCTGAAGGGCCTGGTAATTGAATTTGGGGGACCCCCACGCTTTTTTTTTTATTTATTTATTTATTTTTTTTTTTATCAATGACTTTCAATGAGTGTTCTCTGTATTACGGGAGCCGACAATTCATTATAGCTGCGAGTGATTTTAAAGGACTTTTTTTCCTGCATAAATGACACTTTGTGCAGGGACAATTCTAAGCACGGGAAACATGCGCCCCTTCACAGGCATACTATAGACAACCCCCCCCTACGAAATTTAAAGGAATATTACACTTTTATTGTTTCACTTTAATCATTATTAAAATCACTGCTCCCGAAAAAACGGCCGTTTTTAAAACTTTTTTTTGCATTGATACATGTCCCCTGGGGCAGGACCCGGGTCCCCAAACACTTTTTAGGACAGTAACTTGCAAATTAGCCTTTAAAATTAGCACTTTAGATTTTGAACGTTGGAGTCCCATAGACTTTAATAGGGTTCTAAAGTATGCTATATAGTTAGCTCCGTCGAATCTTCTTTATACATTCGACAGACACCATAAGCCTTCCAAGACAGATTCGACCGTAATTCATGTGGATTTTCGGACGAATGCAATTTTTGAACGAAAAACGAAATAAATAAAAACGAATTTCGGGAGTAACTAAATAAATTAAGTTTTCAGACGAAAACGAAATTCCGAAACGAAATATTTTACTCTGCACATGTCTAGTGTATACTGCGGTCAGGGCATGCAGACAGCAAGCACAATCTCCTACAACTGACTGCAAGCTCTATTTAAGAAGAGCAAGATAGCTAGCTATATTGGTGGACATAGCGGTGTATACTGTGGTCAGGGCACGCAGAGAGCACGCACAATCTCCTACAACTGACTGCAAGCTCTATTTAAAAAGAGCAAGATAGCTAGCTATATAGGTGGATATAGCGGTGTATACTGCGGTCAGGGCACGCAGACAGCACGCACAATCATCTACAACTGACTGCAAGCTCTATTAAAAAAGAGAAATATAGCTAGCTATATGGGTGGATATAATGGTGTATACTGCGGTCAGGGCACGCAGACAACAACCACTACAGAAGAGCAAGAACGCAAAATTGTGTATACTATATGAAGGTACACAGTGCACCCACTAACTCCTACAGACGCCAACACACTACACAAGGCCGCCGCGCTGGCGGCCTTATATAGTGTGGGGCGTGTACTACGCAGCCTGAGCTATGATTGGCCAAAGGCATCATGCCTGTGGCCAATCATGACTCTCCTCGCTGCCGGCGCTGTGATTGGCCAAGCATGCGGGGTCACAGTGCATGCTTGGCCAATCATGAGCCAGCATTGCACTGCGATGGCGCAGTGCATTGTGGGCCGTGAGTGAATTTGGCCGAACGCCCCATAATGTTTGGTATTCACCGGACGGGCGAACAGCATTACGAAGTGGAATATAATTGTATTGGAACAGTGTTTTACATGAATTTGATAATTGAATACCCAAATATTTAATTTTACTTTCAGTCCATGTATAAGGGAATTTTAATTTAAGATGTTTAGTAGTATTTTCATCTATCACCAAGTTCAATATACAAGATTTATTTGTGTTAAGCCTGTAATAAGAAACTTTGCTGAACATATTTAGTGTTTCCTGAATTTCCGGTAAGGATTTCACAGGATCGGTAATCATAAGAACAACATCATCTGCAAAAAGGTTGATTTTATGTTCTTGTTCAGCAATGGTAACTCCTAGAATTTTTTTGTTGGACGTAATACTCTCAGCTAGGGGTTCAATAACAAGGTTAAAAATTAGGGGGGATAAGGGGAATCCTGGTCATGTACCATTTGTTATTGGGAATGGAGGTGATAAAGAATCCGTAGTATACACTCGAGCTGAGGGGACAGAGTACAGGGCTAATATTGCTTTGTTGATTTGACCTGTTAAGCCAAATGTAGTCAGAACTGATGACAGGTATCCCCAATGAACTCTATCAAACGCTTTTTCAGCGTCAAGCGACAGAAACAGGTATGGAGATTTAGTGAGTTCTACATGGTGTATTATATTTATCATTCTTCTAGTAGCATCCGATGCTTGTCTTCCTTTGGTGAAACCCGATTGATCTCTATGGATAAGAGAGGGTAACAAACCATCTAGTCTTTTGGCTATAAGTTTCGCATAAATTTTAATATCTAAATTGAGTAAGGAAATTGGTCTAAAATTTTTAGGTGAAGATGGTTCCTTATCTGGATTCGGAAGAGTTACAACAAGAGCATTCAGCATTTCATTGGAAAATGATGACGAATTGGCTGCTAAATTATAAATGTCACATAGTATAGGTGCTAGAGTACTTTGACATTTTTTTAAATATTCCCCTGTAAAGCCATCTGGACCAGGTGATTTCAAGTTAGGAAGAATACGGATAGTTTGTAGAATTTCAGGGATAGTAAAGGGGGAATTGAGAAAATTCTAATTGTTGTGGGGAAATAGATGGAAGTTTGACACTCTCCAAAAAGGTGTCAATCTCCTCCTGAGAAGATTGATGGGTATCGCCATTGTTCTTAATGTTATATAAATCATTATAATATGAGCTAAATGCTTCAGCTATTGAAGAAGGCTTAAGCAATTTTTCATTAGTGTGAGGATGGTAGAGGAATGGAATTTTAGTCTTAGATCGATAACCTTTAATGCGTAATGCTATTGTTTTCCCTGCTTTGTTCCCTGTAGCATAAGTGGTAGCTCTGCATTTTTTATAGGATTTCTCATGTGTCTCTAGAAGTAGGGTTCTTAATTCATTACGTAACTGGAAAATTTGTGTTTTAATGAAAGGAGAATGATAATTTTTATTGTGTTTCTCAGCTTTGGCTATCTCCTTAGTAAGTTCATCCATTCTCTGAGTTCTCTTTCTTTTAGCTTTAGAACCTAATTGCATAAACACCCCTCTCATAACAGCTTTATGAGCATTCCATAATATCATTGGGTCAGATATAGACGTCAAATTAATTGAAAATAATTCAGTAAGGTGTTGTTGGAGTGTTGTGGAGTAATTTTCATTTTGGAGAATATAGTTATTAGCTCTCCATATATATGAATTTGGTTGGGAAGATGAGGTTGTTATAGACATGCTAATGGGAGCGTGATCTGACCACGTGGCCGTATGTATATGGGAGGATGAAATCTTGTCAAGCAGCCATTTATCTGTCAAGAATAAGTCAATTCTGGAGTAGGTATTGTGCCGTGGTGACAAATATGTGTAATCCCTTTCATTAGCATGTCCACATCTCCACACATCAAATAAGTCGTTCGAAGTTATGAACTTATCAAGGGGAGAAGGATAGTGTTTGGATTTAGCAGAAGAATCCATATCGTTGTTTGGAATCAAATTGAAATCTCCACATATCAGGAGGTGTCCTTTTTTAACTTTCTTCGCCTCCTCTATAGTTTTTTTTATGAAATGCATTTGCCTCATATTTGGAGCATAAATAGATACAAGGGTGTATTGAATATTGTTAATGGTACAAATCAAAAAAATATATAGCGACCTTCAGGGTCAGTGATACAATTATCTAATTGAAATGTAATAGTATCTCTAATAACACCCCTCTTTGTTTTTTGGAGAATTTTGTTTGAAAAATATGAGGAAAATGTTTATGTTGACAATTGGGAGATGCAAAATGTGTCTCTTGAACACATAATATGTCACAATTAAAGGATAAGGCAGACCTCCACATAGAGGTTTGTTTCGCTGGGTGATTCAGTCCCCTTGCATTTAGGGACAATATTTTGAAAGACATATTAATATATATCAAAAGTAGATGTTACTATAATTCTATGTATTCCTAAAAGAATATTCTCTAGTTTCTATAACGCTTAAACGAAATATCTAAGTATTTGTTATATGATCAGTTCACAGTTACTATTAAATCATGCACACAACAATGTAGATTTTTTTTTTCAAACCTATGAAAAAACAAGTTGTTACTCTATTAGTAGTTATTTGGCAATATATATTGCAAGAGGAAAAAAAAATTTAAAATTAAAAAAAAAAATTATTAAAAAAAAAAAAAAAAAAAAGGAGAGAAGAACAAATAAATAAAAGCGTAAAGAAAAAAATATTTTCCAAGAGTCAGCAGTAATCCACTCAAAGGAATGCTGACCAAGATAGGGGGTGAAGTTCAAATAGTAAGGTATTCAGCATCAAACCAGACCGTATATGTCAGTAATGCATATGAGTTAACAGGCAGGAGTAGTTAATTTGTATTTAATTCTATTTTGTTCACGTTTTTGTCCAAAGTGGAACAAATTTGTGGAAGATCAACTATAATACCCCATGTTTGGAGTAATTGCATGCCATCTTCAATGGTAGATATAGCAAAATGTTTCCCGTTGTAAGTGGTCAAGATAGTGGGTGGATGTCTCCATTTGTATGTGATCTTATGATTAGATAATGCCTTCGTTATAGTTTTGAGCTGTCTTCTCATTTGTAGTGTAAATTGCGAGAGATCGGTGAATAATTGTATATCTGAGTATGGTGGTGGCAGAGTAGTTAGCTCCCTCGCTTTGGAGAGAATTTGCTCTTTAGCTTGATAGAAATGAATTTGCAGAATAACATCTCTGGGAATTGATTTTTCTAGATGTTTTGGTTTGGGAATTCTATGAATACGATCGATTGTAAGTTCAATCGGCGATAATTCTGGCAATAATGTAGAAAATAGTGTATTTGCATAGTTATGTAAGTCCATAGGTAGAACTGACTCTGGTATTCCTCTCATTTTAATGTTGTTTTGACGTGAGTGGTCCTTGAGATCTGCCAATTTCATCTTGACCCACATGGAATCATCTTTTTGTTCTGTACATGCATCCACTAGCTGATTCAATGTTTCAGTGCATTCCTCCATTTTGTTTTCAACGTATTGCAGTCTAACATCCATATGTTTAATATCAAGAGAGAATTTATGAATCATGGAGGATAGATTAGATATAATAGATGATTGTAATGACACAAGCATTTCTTTCATTGTGGTATCTAGTACTGGCTGACCTGATGTTGGGAAAGCAGCTATAGATGTCTGTAATGAGGACATAGCATTATCACTATGCAGAGCTGTGTTCACAGTATCAGCTGCCTGGCAAGATGAATCCAGCTTCATCCGCGATTTTGTGGGTCCCTCAGATGTTGGGGATAGTTGAGAGGAGCCATTAGAATATGAGGATGATAATTCGTCATCCATTTCAGGTGGATGACTATCAGAAAGGTTTGTGTGAGTTTTATTATTTTTCCTCACAGCTCCGGCGGTGCCATCTTGGATTTTAGTCAGCTCACTGCTCTGTTTAAATGTAAATGATGACAGCTTTTTTGGTCCCCTTTCTTGTCCTCTTTTGAGAGACATTATTGCCCCTACTGTTCCAGGAGTACTGCAAAGTATTTAGGTATGTTTTTAGAGGAGAATACCTGGCTGTTTTTTGCTGTTAAGCGGCCGGCTGTGGAGAGCTGTAGGCTTAAGCAGCCATCTTCTTCAGTGCACAAGCCACGCCCCCCAGATACGTATCTTTCACAGAATATACTACACCCCACAACGACTCTTCCAGATGCGGAAAATACCTAGCCAACTGTGCCATAAATGTGGCAGGGGGGTGGGAAAATTGCTTCACACACTTTGGAGCTGTGAGAATATAAGACCTTGTACACACGGTCGGACATTCTGACAACCAAATCCGTTGGATTTTGTCTGACAGATTTTGTCCGACGGATTTTGTCTGAAACTGTTGCATACACACGGTCAGACAAAGTTGTCGGAAAATCCTATTGTACATAACGTGATGATGTTATTTCGTTACGACGGGACTACGTTCAGGCTAGTAGCCAATAGCTTTGGTCTAGGAATTTGATCTGAGCATGCGCGGCACTTTGTCCGTCGGAGTAGGCTACACATGATCGGAGTATGTCCGATCAGAGCATTTTGTCAGAAACTTTTACGAACAAGTTGGAAAACTTGGTCCGTCGGATACTCCGACGGAAATAGCCCGATGGAGACCACACACAGTCGGATTATCCGACAAAACGGTCCAATAGGACACATTCCGTCGGAATCTCTGACCGTGTGTACAAGGGCTAAGACCATTTTGGTCCCAGGTGACTCACTTTATTGCAACTACCTTTAACCTACCCAATATTTGCAGTCCTAAATGGTGTCTGCTTTCAGTTTTTGAAGAGGTGGAACTCAGTACTTATAGCAAAAAGTTCCTGCGCTCCCTGTTACACTATGCTAGAAAATCTATACTTTTACAGTGGACACAATCAGTAATGATCTCCCTAAACCAATGGAAAACACTGATTAATCAAGACATACCAATGTACAAAATCACATACGAGACCAGAGGATGTGCAGGGAAATTTTTATAAATATGGGGAGAATGGGTTGAGAAGGTAGACACATGTGAAGTCCCAGAATATTGAGGATGGTTAAAGCTAATGTGGCTCTACAGAAGGTCTCTTGCTGCTTATGGAGATGGGACCACAACTACTGGTAATAAGAACCAGACATCTGGGCGGTACGTGCAAGTGTTTGATTGTTTAGACTTGTTTGGGGAGGGGGGGAGGAAATGATGCTTATTCCTCAGGGATTATACTATTTGATTTCTCAAATAAAGAGCAGGTACAGCAAAACTAACAGGAATTGTGTAAGGATGTTGATATGTTAATGGTACTGCATTCATTCTATTGAGTTGTTCCGAGCACAATGCGGATATGTAACATGTATGTTGAATGTCACCTCTATGCAACGATTGTTATTAATAAAAGAAGTAAAAAAAAAAAAAGATTGGCTCAAATGCGTTATACCAAATTTATGCCATCTTGGGGCCTGCAGTAATTTAGCCAGCTCGAGATAATTATCATTATTTCAGTTAGGGCTGTACTGAGTGAAACTAGTAACCTGCTGAATCTGCTTGTTTTTTTTTTTCCAAATTTTCCTGAATTAGTTAAAAGGTAGGCAAAAATCTATTTGATTTGGCAAAGGCCCCAGCCCCGCCGGTACATCTACCACATTGGGTGTTTATTGTAAGATACAAATGGAGGAATCAGCAGGTGACTGTTCCTGACAGGATGGGGAAGGGAACGCCATACTGACTTTAATTTACAACTTGTGGCTGACTGAATTGTCTTCCACATGGTTCTAAAATTATTACAAATAAGTCTCCTATCTTACCTCCATTTATACTTCCATTTAGCTTCCCTAATACCTACCTTTAACCACCCCCTTGCCATGCTATAAGCCTCCTTGTCACCAGACTTGAAGGCAGTACGCCTATAACCTCCTAACTAAAGTACTCACCTCCCTATCCACCCATGGTTTCTGAGTGGGCAATTGTTTAATCATATTAACCCCTTCAGCCCCAGAAAATTTTACCCCCTTCCTGACCAGAGCACTTTTTGAGATTCGACACTTCACCGCTTTAACTGACAATTGCACGGTCATGTGACGTAGCTCCCAAACAAAATTGACATCCTTTTTTCCCACAAATAGATATTTCTTTTGGTGGTATTTGATCACCCTTGCGGGTTTTTATTTTTTGCTCTATAAACAAAGAAAGATAAATATATAAATATATAAAATAGGGGGGCGTGGCTTGGCCAGCGGCGAGGATGGCGGCGCACTAGTTGAGCTCCGGGGAGAGAGTCGGCAAAAGCACAGATTGTCCAGCGCTAACAGCCTGTCATGGGTCGGAAAACCCAGCTCACACCTCACTCCAGTGCCCGGAGGAATCAATCCAGTGGTACCGCGCGGAACATCAATGAAATGTTCCGTTCTCAGTCCGTGCAGAGACAGAGCAGGCCGGACAAGATGGCGCCGGAGCGGGATGAAGAGGAAGATTTCAGTGAAGATTCTCAATCCACTGCAGAGGACGCAGGTAGGGGCCTTTCGAACACCTCCAAACCCCTTACATATGATCATATGTCTGGCTTCGCGGCGGACATCAAGTCCACGTTCTCGGCTGCCATAACGGACCTAAAATCCAACCTGCTTGTCCTCACAGAAAAAATCTCCACAGTAGAGAATGCAGGGAAGTGTAGAGACAGGGAGTTACGGGCCTTAGAATCAGTAACAGAGGCACACTCGTCCCATTTCATCGAAATGAACCACCATTTAGAAGACTTGGACAACAGGGGGAGGAGGAACAACATTAGGGTACGGGGAATACCCGAATCGGTAGAATCGGATCAGATTGTCCCAGCTCTACAGAGACTTTTTAACAGCCTATTGGACCGGCAAGAGGACACTGCAATAGAATTCGTTCGCGCTCACAGAGCGCTCAGGGTGAAAGGGCCGGATTCAGCTCCTCCTAGGGACATTATATGTTGTCTCCAGAGTTTTCCCCTCAAGGAAGACATTATGAGAAGAGCCAGGAGAAATGACCGCATAATTTTTAATGGTGCCTCCATTATGCTCTTTCAAGACCTGTCCCAAATCACTCAACGTAACAGGAGAGCTCTGCGCCCCCTGCTAGATGTTCTCAGAGAAAAGGAGATCCGGTACTCGTGGCGTTTCCCCTTTGCGCTGGTTGTCATGCATGGCGGAAAACAGATCTCGCTTCGTACTCCCCAAGATCTTCCAGATTTTTGCGAAGCTCTGCATATTGACCTGGTGCCCCTACCAGACTGGTATCAAGAATTTCAAGTGCCACTGGGCAACAGGTCACCTCCCAGCTCACCCCTATCTACTCCGGAGAAACGCCTGTCGAAGCGGTCGAGGAACAACAAAGGCGGTCAGCCCTTTTTGGGGACCCCTAACGTCAGACCCACACCACCTAGGCCCAGAGAGGAGGGCCCAGGCTAATTTTCTTTTAAGTCTCCTGCCTCGTCACTGATCTTGATGAACTACCTCACTCACCATAAAAGTTACTAGAAACTGGGCAAATATGCCATGGACTTCTGAGGTAATGGAACCTCTTTGAGACAATGCAGATTTTCAGTTATAGGTTACTTTCTTCTGGTTCTTGTTTCTTTTTCTTGTTTTTTTTCTTTTTCGCATTTGCCACGAGATCGAACCAAGTGCTCTTTATCAAGCATGCTTCTGTCTCTATGACAATGTCCTTCGCAGCGGAGTCCATAACTACAGCTGGTCCCAGGTTCGGGAAGATATATCACATGCCTTGGAAGACAGGGAGCCTCACTGAGAGACTGCAAAATTAAAGTTGTTGGCACCCTTCATGAGGTTTTTGTTTTCTTCTTTTATTTTCCATTTTTTTTTTTTACAATGGACTAAGTGGGGCCCAGGGGCCACATGCCAAGCAAACTTTTACTACTGTATTGTCAGCCACCTCAGAAGAGACAATCTATGCTGCTGGACTCTTGCTATGAATGGTGGCACCAAGAGGCCTTAGACTACAGAGGAGGCCCAGGAGGAAACCCACAAGGGTAATTTTCCTTTGATGACTTATATTACACAGCAATTGCTTAGCAATCTGTTGTTTTGGGCTGATATACCTACATTGTTGAGCCTCTCCCTGTGAGAGGTCCGGTTTTGATGACAATTTTATTTTTATTTTACTATTTGATAGATATTTAGCTGATTCTCTCCCCTATCTCAGCGCAAGTTTATATATTTTTTATTTTTTGTTTTGGTTTAGTCGACTTGATAGCCGCAAATTTTAAGTCAGTCCTGTAGATAGCACATTACGCTATCTGGTCTGAACCTCGCTCCTACCGAGCCTCTCTGGACCGGACATATCTCCGATCCGTAGGGAGGCTAATTTACCACCCTGTTAGCTGGGCTCAGCTAACAGAGGTTTTATAATAAGTTGTTTTCTATCTGGGGACAGTCTTCTCCTTTTGGCTGTTCCCACTGATCTTTCTTTCTTCTCCTACGCCTCATTCTACCTCACGTCTCTCCCTCTTTTTTTTTTCTTTCTTTTCTTTTCTTCTCTTTCTCCTCCTCTCTTTAGTCTCTTCCCTTTCTTTTCCTTCTCACTGCTGTCTCTCTTTCTTTCCCCTCCCCTCTCTCTTTCTGCTCTTTATCTGAGTCGCCTCTTTTCCTCTGAGAAACTGCTCAAGGGTATACAATACCAAGAAGTTTACTTGTCTCATTGAGGATTGTAGAACTACCATTTTTTAATAGCTGCATACTCAATACCACTTCGGGTTGCATTTGCCTTGTTCTCCCTGGGGAGATTGTGGGACAAACAGACTACAAATGGCTTACGCGGCACTGGGCCATATGCCCACGATAATTTCACACAACGTGAAGGGACTGAACATCCCAGAAAAGAGAACCGCAGTGCTCAGGGAACTACAAAAGAGTAGGCCACAATGTGTTTTCTTACAGGAGACGCATTTTGTTTCTCGCCAGGCGCACAGACTGACAAATAAGTTCTTCACGAGAGCTTTTCATGCAACGAACGCTCTGTCAAAGACAAGGGGTGTCTCGATCCTATTGGGGAAAGATACTTCCTTTGTGGTCTAGGGGACGTTGTCGGATCCGGATGGACGATACATCTTCCTGAAGGGCTCCTACAGAGATAGGCCCCTCACTTTAGCCAATGTTTATTTCCCCAACACAAACCATCTCCAATTCTGTAGGCGCATGACGAGGGAACTACAGGGCTTTGCAGAGGGGTGTGTCATTCTGGGAGGGGATTTCAATATCCCACTAGATCCTCTGGCGGACACTTCCACGGGGAGGTCATGTGTCACTTTCCAAATTTTGAAGAAAATCAAGCGTCTTTTACAGACACTGCAATTAGTAGACGTTTGGCGTTTGCTTAACCCGGAGGGAAGGGATTACACGTACTATTCGATCCCACACAATAAATATTCCCGCATTGATTATTTATTTGTGACGCAACGTGACCTGCCGGTGGTTAGTGCGGCCAATATTGGTACACAGGTTATTTCAGATCATGCCCCCATTGCGATCTCCCTGGATCTTAGTAGACGAAGTCAGACATACAATTCGTGGAGACTGAACCCCTCCCTCCTGACTGATCCGGCGACTTTACCCTTGATCGTGACGGCTCTCAAGGAGTTTTTTGTTAATAACGATCTACCGGACACAGACCCCTTGGTGCTCTGGGAAACGCACAAATGTACCATTCGGGGGGTGTTAATCAAGCTAGGAGCGAGACGTAAACGCGAACGAGAAAAAGAGATGAAAGACCTTCTTGATAAAATAGGCAAACTAGAAACACTCCACAAACGCACATTATGCGAGAGAACGGCCACGGACTTACTGAATTCTAGGAAGCAATATCTGGATCTGTTACATATGAAAGCTAGACGAATGCTCTTTTTTAAGAAAAAAATATATTATGAAGGGGGTAATAAGGCAGGTAGGCTGTTAGCCAGAGCCTTGAAAGAACATAACTCTAGCCACACCATAAATGGCATACGTAATGCAAACGGCTCCCTAGACGTGAACAATGAGGACATTGCGGCCCATTTTCACAAATATTATACTGGGTTATATAATCTACCCCCTCAAAATAGACCCAGAGACCTAGAGGGCAATAGATCACAAATTATTGGAGAATTCCTACGAGAGAGCGGGCTCCCCTCTTTGGGAGAACAGGACTTAGAGTCCCTGGACGCACAGATTTCTGACACTGAAATTAAAAGGGCAATAACTGATTTAAAGACGGGGAAATCCCCAGGGCCTGATGGCTATTCGGCCATCTATTATAAAACTTTTTTGGATGTTCTCTCCGTTCCTCTGAAGAAAGCTTTGAACTCCTTGTCCTCGCCTCGGAAGGTTCCTCCTGAGTTTTTGTCGGCCCACATAGCGGTGATACCCAAGCCTAATAAGGATCCATCAACATGTGCGAATTATAGGCCAATCTCTCTCCTAAATCTGGACCTTAAAATATTGACCAAGATACTAGCTAATAGACTGAACCCTCTTTTGGCTGAGTTGATTGGTCCAGAACAGGTTGGCTTTATGCCGGGAAGAGAGGCCAAAGACAACATTATTAAAACGCTTTTGCTATCGCAGATGGCCCATAGGGGGAAGATCGGAGGCCTTCTCCTGTCCACGGATGCGGAGAAGGCCTTCGATCGCGTGGCGTGGGACTACATGACGGCCACATGCAAACAGGTGGGGTTGAAGACACGGATGATGACCTGGATCTCGGCTATATACCAAAATCCCACTGCTAGAGTAAAGGTGAACGGCTCCTTGTCTGAGCCTGTGAGTATTGCGAATGGAACCAGACAGGGCTGCCCTTTGTCACCCCTTCTGTTTATTTTATCCCTGGAACCGTTCATTAGAATGGTAAACCATGATGACTCAATAAGGGGGTTCGGGGTGCAGGGCAGGGAGTTCAAAGTTGCGGCCTATGCCGACGATCTGACGTTTTTCTTGACGAAACCGCACACGACGATTCCCAATTTACTGAAAGCATTTACTAAATTTGGATACATGTCTAATCTAAAAATTAATTATTCCAAATCGGAGGCCTTGAATATTGATCTGTCCCAGGAGGAATTAAATAGAACCAAGCAAAATTGCCCCTTCCAATGGGAGACGGTGGCACTTAAGTACCTGGGGGTTTGGGTTTCTCCGGACACCAAAAGAATTTTTGAACACAACTTCTCCCCACTACTGAAATCGATAGATTGTGACCTACGCTCCTGGAACACGGGGTTGTTCTCGTGGTTCGGGCGTGCGGCAATCCTGAAAATGTCGGTGTTACCCAGACTGACCTACTTATTTAGAGCATTACCGATTCATATCCCCAGAAGCTTCTTTTATAACCTACATTCCTTGGCCCTACGTTTCCTGTGGCAGAACGGGAGAGCGAGGATCAGGTTTGCCTTATTGACGAAGCCAAAAGTCAAAGGGGGGATGGGGTTGCCCGACTTTAAGAAATATCAGTTAGCAGCGCAAATTACTAGGATAATTGACTGGCATTGTCACGGGGCGGACAAGGACTGGGTAAGACTGGAAGATTTGCTAACAGATAACAGATTGCGTTTTTCCCCGTGGATTTCTTTGAGCAGTCTCAAGAGCACGACTAACTTGAACCCCCTGACGGAAACTACGCTATCAGTACTGCACGCAAACTTGAAACGGTTTGCTGTGACTACCCCCCTCAGCCCTTTAACACCGCTCCAAAATAATTCTGACTTTAATCCAGGTATAGAGAACGCCCTTTTTCATGACACAGCTTCTAATACCCCAAGACTGGCTAAAGATTGTTTTTCTAGGGGCATAATGAAAGACTTAGAGACCCTTAGAGGAGACTGGGGGGAACCATCGTTTCCCCTGTGGAATTACTTCCAGATCAGGAGCTTTGTTACCTCCTCAAAACACAAACGGCACTTCACTAGACGGCTGACAGAGCTAGAGGAGGTCTGTGCGTCTGGCGAGAGAATACACAAGGCGACCTCGTTGGCCTACAGGTGGCTGCAAGAGTTGACTGGGCATGAGGATGATAGGTTCAGGAGCAAATGGGCTCGGGAACTACAGAGGAACATTTTGGATTCCCAATGGGGAAATGCATGTGCATTGGCTCACAAATGCTCTATAAGCTCAAAAACACAGGAAATGTGCTATAAACTGCTGACACACTGGTACCACACTCCTGATAGACTGCATAAATGGTTCCCTCAAGTCCCAGAAATGTGTTGGAGGTGCCAAGGTGAGGTGGGTACACTCATACATATTTGGTGGGGTTGTTCTAAACTGACGCCCTTTTGGGAGGAAGTGAGGAATTTGATCGCACAAATTACAGACACCTCGATCACACTAGATGCGGCTTGCTGTCTCCTCCACATTACTGATGTTCCCCTGAAGCGATACAAACATTCTTTGCTTAAACACCTGCTTAACGCAGCCAAGTCACTGGTGCCGCTGCATTGGCGGTCCTCCAGACCCCCAATGGTGGTTGAATGGTTGAACAGAGTGTCTGAGACATATACTATGGAAGAAACAGTGTCAGTGAAACAGTGAAACAAGGTGTCATGCTACTTGGACACCTTGGATAGTGTTCCGTTACTCTACAAAATATGCTCAGCTTCAAGGAGACAAATGAAGTACTAGAGGTTAAATTGGTCATTCTTCTCTTACTCTTTCCTTATTTCTCTATTTTCATTATTCGTTCTTGTTTTCTTTTCTGAGCGCACTCTTAAACCTCGACTGTGGACAAGGTCAGAATGTTGACACAGTACGCATGTATAGGCAGAACATTTTGGCTTTGTTTTTTGTGACTTGATTACAATATTTACATTCTCATTGGCCTTAACACCCCAGATGATGTGCGTAGCATTATTTCATAGCACGAAAAGTATGTTGAATCGGGGTATAACACTGTACTTTGTTATCTGTATTTTCTTATGCATGTTCGCAGTTATACTATTGTATGCTTTTCCTTTAACTCAATAAACGCTTTTGATGTGAAAATATATAAAATAAATATCCCCCAAAAATATATAAAAACACTTTTTTTCCACTCAATTTAGTCCGATACATATTCTTCTACATATTTTTGCTAAAAAAATCACAATAAGCATTTATTGATTGGTTTGTGCAACAGTTATAGCGTTTACAAAATAGGGGATAGTTGTATGGCATTTTTATAAAAATTTTTGATGTAATTTTTGACAATTGCATCTCTGAGACTACATAATATCTGTTCATGGGCTACCCACATCCTACTACTCACTGTGTCTGTTTGGCTCACTTAATACATTAATACTTTCACTTTCTCTTTCTTTCTTTCTTTCTTTCTTTCTTTCTTTCTTTCTTTCTTTCTTTCTTTCTTTCTTTCCCTCTGACAATTGTATATTGAACTTATCCTTGTGGTGGCTTCTATTAGGTACAATTCATGTCCTCTATATAAAATAAAGAATGGTCTGTCTTTCGCAATGTCAGTTCTGTGGAGATGCAATCCCATACTTTTTCTCTCCAAAACTTTTCCAGATTTCAAATAAAACAATACGTTTTAATTAAATGTAATTATACATTTCTTAAGGATGTAAGAAAAGAATTAGAAAGCAGTATTTTGCATGTTTCATATACTATATTTTTATTATGCATATATTTCAAACAGAACATTCATTTTGCTTATAAAACTGTACCAAAGTGATATGAGCAGCTTCTTTTATTGTAACTTAGGTTTAATTACCCAGGAAATGCTCCATTCTATTCTGTTGGAGCAATAATGCATTGTTGTGACAGTTTCAGTCATAAAACCTGATATTATACTGTAGATCAAACGTTACCTAAAGAGACTAATGATTTTATTCTCACAATTTCTACTGTACATTTTGTGTTTCGACTTAAAAACAAATTTATATAAAGTTATAATTGTCTATCCAAATTTTCTTTTCTTAAAAGCAATTATGTTAACATTCTAAAGATGGAGTTACAGTAATTACACATGTGATTATTGAATTGTCTTTTATATATCCTTCTATATTTCATTTTTCAAATAATCTATGCTGACAAAATGTTTTAAACATAGTTAGCTACATTCACAAAAAACTCTCATAAAATAATTAAAAACATATTTTACAAATTGTATTAGTAACACATTTTTACCAAGGTATTTCAACTATTTATACATTTTTCTTTTCAATAAATGTTATTGTATATTGAATCAGTATACAGTAAGTATACAGTAAAACAAGATCATATAATAATACATTAACCACTTCAGCCCCGGACCAATTTTCAGCCTAAGGACCAGAGGTCTTTTTACAATTTTGCACTGCACTGCTTTAACTGGTAATTGCGCGGTCATGCAATGTTGTACCCAAACGAAATTTGCGTCCTTTTCTTCCCACAAATAGAGCTTTCTTTTGATGGTATTTGATTGGCTCTGCTATTTTTATTTTTTGCGATATAAATGGAAAAAAAACGAAAATTTTGAGAAAAAAAGATATTTTCTACTTTTTGTTATAAGAAAAATCGAATAAACTCTATTTTAGTCATACATTTAGGGCAAAATATATTCAGCCACATGTCTTTAGTAAAAAAAATGTCAATAAGTGAATATATATATGGTTTGCACAAAAGTTATAGCGTCTACAAACTAGAGTACATTTTCTGGAATTTACACAGCTTTTAATTTACGATCTAATTTCTTGAGGTGCTAAAATGGCAGGGCAGTACAACCCCCCCCCCAAATGACCCCATTTTGGAAAGTAGACACCCCAAGGAAATTGCTGAGGGGCATGTTGAGCCCATTGAATAATGACACAAAAAAAAAAAGTTTACAAAAAGTTGTCATTAAATGATATATTGCTCACACATGCTATGGGCAGAAGTCAAATTACACCCCAAAATAAATTCTGCTGCTTCTCCCGAGTACGGGGATACCACATGTGGGGGACTTTTTGGGAGCCTAGCCGCGTACGGGACCCCGAAAACCAAGCACTGCCTTCCAGATTTAAATATAAAACGCTACCAAAAAAAACTGTTAGCAATCGCAGGGATCAGGCCTGACTCTGCGATCGCTGCAGTTATGTGTTTAGTGTTTTGTAAGTGACAGTGATCGATCGATACTGCAATTGGGTGGGCTGGGCGGAGGGGCAAAACGCAGGTGCTAGCAGGTATCTGGGCTGATCCTGCTAACAATGCGTTTTTTTGGAACCCTAAACTGCTGGGGACGCTAGTATAGATCTGATCAGATCAGATATTGATCTGTTCAGATTCTATACCACTACGGGAGGTTTATGCTTTGCGCGTGGGTGTTAGCGGTACTGGTACTAACCTAGTGCCATGCGGCGGTCCTTAAGTGGTTAAATATACAACTTTGCAGATGCTAAATATAAACAATCAAAGTATGTTTATAAAAAGGGTTTACCAGAGATAAGATTATGGATAATAAAGTTGAGATAATAATAATTAAAAGCAAATTTTGTATTTTCATCTATACCTTTTATTACAGGTAAGTTATATGAAATACTTTAAATACTTTTATGCAAATAAACCAATCCTTAATAGTAGGGGGAATAGCATCTTTCCAAAGATCTGGAATGCACATTTTAGCTGCATTGATGAAATGCAAAGCTATAGACTTATGGTAACAGTATTGTGGAATATAAGAATGGTGTAACAGCATTTGTGCTGGGGTAAAGTCTATTGGAACTGTGGAGATATGAGTAGTTAGACAATACATTTCCTTCCAGAAAGGTTAAATACTAGGGCATGACCACATTATATATAGTAAAGAACCATCTGTATCTCCGCATATATTTTTATCCATAAGAAGGGATGGATCTAAGTGCATTATTGAGGAGGGTGCTGTGACATCTGGAAATGTTAGAGAAATAGAGATAGGATGGTGATCCGATAAAAACATGGGATCTATGGTATCGGAAGTGAGAAAAGTCAGGTCTCTTTGTGAGATAAAAAGGTAATCAAGTCTAGAATAACGTTTATGTGGGGCAGAATAGAATGTATGATCTTCCATTGTGGGATATAATGTATGCCAAGTATCATGTAGTGATAAGTTCTGAAGTTGAATTTTAATAGAGCGTAATGTTTTGTATTGTATAAATGAGGTATCAGTAGAAGTAGCTTGAAGGGGATTAAGGGGAACATTGAAATCTCCACCTAAAATTAGGATACCTTCCTGAAAATTGGAGAGTATTTGTAATGTCGATCTAAAGAACTGATCTTGTTTAGAGTTAGGTACATATATATTTGCCAAAGTTATTGGTTTTTCATGAAGGGAACCTTACAAAAAGAGGTACCGACCGGAGGGGGCGTGGCTACCGAGCTCCTGGATGGACGCTTGAACGGCGAGCTCCATGCCAGTGCCAGGAATAAAAGCTGATACAGGTGTCCCGCCGGCGCAAACTGAGTCCCTGCACAGCGAGGAAGTGTCCAGCAATCCTTCACGATGGCTCAAAAGAGGAAAGGGGCAGCTCAGCTGCAGAATCTGCTGCAATTCTTCCCGCGGAAGACCTGCGGCCTGGGCCAAGATGGCGCCGGAGGCGCCTCTCCTGCCATGTCCTAGGGATCCAGAGCGGACACTACCAGCCCAGGATCGCAGAACGGACTTCACCGCCACTCACTGGAGGCTTATACCCCGCAATCCTTGAGCCCAGTGAAGACCAGGCCCAGTATGGCACCTGAATTTGACACGGAGAAGGTGAGCACAGGCCTTGAGTCTAAATTAATAATTGGTGTTGCGCTCCAAATAGATAAACAGTGAATAAATAAACTGGATAAATTATCTTAGTATCAATAAAAAAATAATAAAAAAAGTATATATAATTACATAAAATAGCTAGGTGCCTGTGAATGCATAAGTGCTCAAAAAACTCTGGATAGTATATATATCTACTCAAAATTGATTAGATCAAGATGTGCAACTTCATGGTGCTAGCGATATCCAATCAAGTGCAATGTGAGCAATCAGTAATCCACACATAAGGGCATAGAATTAAAGTGAAAAACGTGCAACATAGAAAAATAAAAAATATAAAAAATATAAAAAATAAAAATCAAAAATAAATGCAGTAAAATCCAGTGTATCTTAATCCATAAAGTGCATAAAGTGGAAAAATATAAATAATTAAAGTCCAAAGTCCAAAAGAAGTCATTCCCTGATGAAGTCACATGACTAGTGACGATACGCGTAGGAACACTATAGGAGAGTGAGGACACCGGAAGTGATGTCCGGAGTACGAGCGCGGCGCTCGTTTGCTGTTTACTGTGTGTTTTTATGCCATTAAATGTGAGTACCCAGGACTATGTCCTTTACTTAATAAAATAGAAACCTTTATTACTTACTTCACCATTGGAGCCTCCCCCTTTCTTTCTTCTATGAATATTGCTTATGATTTACGGCTGAGCACCCAGAGGGAATTGCCTACAGTGTCTGTACCAGCTGATAGCAACATTATATTTGTTGGAATGCTGTTTACCTTACAGCAGTAAGGTAAGGTAGTTATTGCACCTAGTGTGTGAACACCTTACTACTGAGGATTCACACCGGTGGAATCAGCCTTCTTGTTCACGCAGCTTGTCGATTTATTTTCTTGGCACTGTATGGACTCACAGATTGCACGATCGAATATAGTTGTTTTGGATGCTATAGTTCTAAGGCACATTGGATGCTTGTTTGGACTTTAATTATTTATATTTTTCCACTTTATGCACTTTATGGATTAAGATACACTGGATTTTACTGCATTTATTTATTTATTTATTTTTTTATATTTTTTATATTTTTAATTTTTCTATGTTGCACGTTTTTCACTTTAATTCTATGCCCTTATGTGTGGATTACTGATTGCTCACATTGCACTTGATTGGATATCGCTAGCACCGTGAAGGTGCACATCTTGATCTAATCAATTTTGAGTAGATATATATACTATCCAGAGTTTTTTGAGCACTTATGCATTCACAGGCACCTAGCTATTTTATGTAATTATATATACTTTTTTTATTATTTATTTACTTATTGATACTAAGATAATTTATCCAGTTTATTTATTCACTGTTTATCTATTTGGAGCACAACACCAATTATTAATTTAGTATCACACATATTTAGGGGAGGGTTATTACCCCTGCCGGTGTTTTGCTGCAACCATAGTCTCTATTCTGTTTTAGGTTACTTAGTTTGGCGCGAGAATACCTTAAACCTATACAGGCCTTGAGTCATTAGAAAACATGAGGGAGCTGGCGGAGAGTACTAACTCCTTCCCTACTAATGATCAGCCAGTCTCTGACACTAAACTAAAGGACATGCTGGTCTCCCTGCATAGTTCCCTCCATGTGGATATGATGGAGTGTATGAGAGGGTTCAGGGCTGATGTGACTGAGCTGGTGGAGCACGTAGACCATGTTAAGCACAAAATGGGGGAGTTTGCCTCCACGTTCGACTCACATAATGATCAAACAGACGAGGTGGAATGGCTAAAAACCAAGGTCACAGAACTCGAGGACAGGTCATGCAGAAATAATATAAAAATGCGTGGCATCCCGAAGTCATTAACAACAGGGCAGATCCAGCAGTATGCCCAAGACTTCATGGAAGCCTACCTGCCAGATCTCTCTGCCTCTGACCTGGTAATAGATTGTATACACGGGCTGCCAAAACCTGCCCAGCTCGCTGACAATATTCCAAGGGATGTCTTAACGAGGGTACATTTTTTTCATGTAAAAGAACGTTTCATGTCAGCCTTCCACAACAATAAACAACCACTGGAAAGATTTGCTTCTGTTCGATTATTTGCGGACCTGTCACAATTTACTATGCAAAAACGCAAATCCTTGCTCCCTATCACCAAAGCCTTGTGGAACCATGCTATAATTTACTGCTGGGGCTACCCCTCTAAGCTGATGATCACAAAGGATGACCACACAACAACTATCAACAACCTACAAGAAGGAATTGCTCTACTGAGGACCTGTGCAACCTGAAGAGTCTCTGCAGACGACATCGGAGGTGGACACACAGGACTCCTGGCGTTTAGTGTCCCGTAAGAAAAATAAAGCCTACAAATGCACCGGCTGGGCACCTAATAACTTTAAGCTGATATACCATACCAGATTCCTCTGGCACAATGGAACAATATGCGCTCCAAATCCCCCCCCCCCCCCCCCCCATGAATATAGGCAGTGGTACTGCCAACAGATTCTCAGCTGAATTGCATCTTTTTACAAGTTGGCCTGTTTTATGGCATTTATATACTGTTTTTTGCTATTTTCTTTATATGCTTTTCCTCTATATTCTTTTTATTTTCGCTAGAGATGGTTCAACAATTCACCAAGCTACTCCAAGCAATAGTTACTGCTCCCTGGCGGTTGGAGCGACCACTTGGGAGGGTAAACAGCAATTTCCTGCAGGTACTCATAGATTACCAGTGGTGATAATTAATGGTTGTTAATATAGTTTCGTATAATGCACGTGGACTAAACCCACCTTGCAAAGAGGGCTTCATTATGGAAAGAGGCACAAAAACTGCATGCTGACATACTCTGTGTTCAGGAATCACATTTCCTGGCCTCTACTCCACCTCATGGCTTCGGCCTCGCAAAAACGCGAAAGGGGTTATCATTGCTATTAAAGACAGCATGGCTTTCACACATAAACTGACACTATCTGACCCAGAGGGGAGGTATCTTGTGGTGGTTGGGGACATAAACAATAAGACCTATACCATCGCATTTCTATAAGCACCCAACTCTCACCAACAGAGATTCCTTAAGAGACTGCTTAATAAGATCTCCGAGGTCAGAAAGGGGTCCTTGGTTCTCTGCAGAGATTTTAATCTCACTACGGACTATGCCATAGACACAACAATCAAATCCAAACGCCCTTTGCCCTCACTGCAATATATCTTCAACGCTGAAAATTTATATGATGTATGGAGATGTCAACACTCTGCTGAGAGGGATTTCTCATTCCATTCCTCTAGACATAACTCCTACTCTCGTATTGATATGAATGTTGTAGATCTATATTTTCTGAAGGTAATATCCTCCTCCGCCATTCATGAGATCTCATGGTCTGACCATGCCCCGGTCTCTGTTGCGGTGGTGGAGGGGAATGCTCCTAATACGACTTTTGTGTGGAGAGCCAACTCCAGTCTGTTCCAGACCCCAGCTCGGGTGTCAGCCATCAATAATCAATTAAATGAATACTTTATCCTAAACAAGGATTCAGTGATGGACCCAATGGTACTCTGGTGCGCCCATAAGGCTTTCATCTGAGGGGATTTGACAAAGAACCCTCAAATTATACTCCCTTTTACATGAAATCAAAACTGTAGAAAACCTTAACAAGACAACCCTGAGCGCGGTTTGGACAGCTAAATTATTTAAGCTTCGTTTTGAACTTAGATGTATGTTGTTAGAGCAATATGATAAGTCTATTCAATCGCTGAAGCTAACTCATTAATCTGCTGGGAACAGGGCTGGGAAGCACCTAGCTCGATGTCTCCAAGAACACAGGGTTAGGACAAAGATTCCCTGCTTAATTAATTCTTCAGATAAGAGTAAGATATTTGACCCGAAAAAAATTGCAGACTCCTTTGCCAGTTATTACTCCTCCCTGTACAATATTGGAGATGATAGGAACACTCCACAACCCACAAAGAAAAGTATCCAAGCCTTTTTAGCAGACATCAAGCTCCCCTCATTAACACAAGAACAACTTATGACCCTAAATGAGCCCATTACATAGGATGAGATCCAAAAAGCAATTCACTCACTCCCACTGGGGAAGTCCCCAGGCCCAGATGGTCTGCCCAATGACTATTATAAGCATTTTGTCCCTCACACTACAAAAAGTCTTCTCCCAGGCCACCTCTACCTCCTCTTTCCCCACTGAGATGCTCAAGGCTTACATGGTGACCATTCCGAAGCCAGGCATAATCCCTGACAGCCCCCCCCCCCCCCCCAACTTTCGGCCTATATCACTCCTTAATGTGGACGTCAATTTGTATGCTAAAATTTTGGCCCAAAGACTCTTACTTATTCTGCCTACACTAATAAATTCAGACCAATCAGGTTTTACAGCAGGTAGACAGGCATCAGATGCCACCCGCAGAGTCATAAATCGTATCCACTATCTATGCTAGAACCTGTCGGACGCCTTCTCTCCTCCTCTCTTTGAATGCAGAGAAGACGTTCAACAGTGTACATTGGGGCTACATGGATCTTGTCCTTAAGAAGTTTGGGTTTGGGGGTCCAATCCTGTCCGCCATTCTAGCCTTATACTCTTCGCCTTCGGTCCAAGTATATACATCGAATATGCTATCCCGACCATTTTCTATTTCAAATGGAAGGCAGGGGTGTCCCTTGTCTCCCTCAATATTTAACATCCTCATAGAGTCCCTAGCCAAAAAAATATGATCCCGTACTAAAATTACAGGTTTCTCCCTACATGGCCAGACCCAAAAAATAAACCTCTTTGCTGATGATATCATTTTATTCATTAATTCCCCACTTCAATCTTTGACCCATGCCCATTATATCCTAGAAAGTTTTAGTAGGATCTCTTATTACCAAGTAAACTACACCAAGTCACTCATCCTACCTTTGGGAGTCCCTCTGACGGTCCGTGATAGACTGAGTAATCTGTTCCCGTACTCGTGGAGTGCAGAGGGGGTACCCTATCTAGGCCTCCAATTGACCTCTGAGCCAGCTAAACTAGCTGATGCCAACTACCTACCATTATTGAACAGGTTCCAGGTAGAGACCAAGCATCTATCCAAGTTCGAACTAACTTGGTTGGGTGGACTGATCTCTTTTAAGATGCTTCTGCTCCCCTAAATATTATATGTATTTAGGACACTTCCAGTTCCTGTTAAGAAAACGCATCTTAAGGCCTTAACCCTTCTCCTCAGTAGTTATGTTTGGAGCAGTAAAAAACCTAGATGCTCTAGGGCCAACCTAATTAAACATAGGAGGGCAGGAGGCATGGGTACATTGACTTACAGGACTATGCTAGAGCTGCTAGACTTACCTAACTTAAAACATGATTTGCAAACACCTCAACTATCCCATGACATACCATAGAACAATCACTTAGCACTACTAGAGATCTTACCTCTTTACTACTACTAGATAAGTGGAAGCCGTTTTCGTTGAAGCAGCTCCCCTTGACCATTCAAGCCTCGTTGATGGCCTGGAGGGATCTCTGCAACCATAAGTCACCCCCCAATACTCTAGCTGAAATACCTATCCCTATTCATACCTTAGCCAAAGCCATTCCTGGCACCATGGTCAGGGATTGGCAATTAAAAGGTATTGCCCATATCACGGACCTATTTCAGGATAGGCAACTCAAACCTTTTCAGCAGTTAAAAGAGGAATATAGCCTCCCGCCTAGAGACGAGTGTAAATACTTTCAAATTACACACTTTATAAACTCAGTGGACTCCTGGTGCCTGTACCTGCCTGACTCTATTTGGAGGTTCTATGGGAGCTCGTCCAGACGGACAAAGGGTATCTCATTGTTTTACACCGTCCTTCAAAATAAGCCGATCTTCACCAAAACAACTCCCTTTCAGAAATGGGAGGAAGATTTGAAAGTCTTTCACCCAACAACAGTGGAAAATGGCCTTCAATACAATAAAAAATATATAGTGTGTATCTAACACAGGGTGGTTCTGTGGATACACTGCAAAATAAAAATTCCAAATGCCACGTCCTTTCAATAATTTGAAATAAAACAAGGGAAAAAGAAGACGAAGAAGGGGAAGACACAAAAAACCTCAAAAAAATAGTTGGTTATGTTGGACTTTTTAGGCTACTGTGATTGAATATATAGCATAAAAAATTATAAAGAAAAAATTATATATGTATTAAGCGTAAAAAAATATATTTATTTAAAAAAAATAAAAATTATTATAAAACACATTGAGTACTGTTTTTATATAACCTGTAGACTATGAGTATTACCTTCTCCTGGGTATTTCAGCAGACGTCGTAATCGCCTGGGGCCATTCAGGTGCAAGTATTGGGTCATCATGTTAGTCAGCAGGCAGATCCAATGAGGCAAGAAGTCGAGACTGTTCAGGGTATTGAAGAACAAACCAAAAAAAGAAATGAGACATAATAACAACTTGTCCTTAAAAAAGGGGAAAGCAGTCCCAAATGGGACCTGACTGCAGCACCACTGCACAAAGGTCATAGTGGGGGTTCACGTGGTGAGCTCCATTCAACTGGGGCGGTTGTGGTTAGGATGCTGCATTAGTCTGGTGATCCGGAGGCGGCTATGCCGCTAGACTTTTTAAGCTTCCTTTTGTGAGATACCGTTTGCCACTCATCGTGGATATTAGCCTTTGCAAGTGGGGAGTTGGTGTTGGGTTCTTGCTCTGGTATAATATTCCATTCCCGAAGGAGCGCCAGTCCTTCTTCTAGAGATGTGATCACAGAGGAGGTATCATTCCGAGTAATCGTTAATTTAGTTGGGTATCCCCAGAGGTATGTGATGCCATGATTTCTGAGGGCTTTCGTGATGGGTAAGAGCGATCTCTTTTTCCGTAAGGTGTACTGAGAGAGATCCGCATAGAGCTGAAGCCGAGAGAACTGCTCTGGTAACCTTTCCTTTCTGCGAAAGCTGGTCATAAGCTGATCTTTCACATGATAAAAATGCACCCTCATAATCACGCGCCTAGGGACATCCTCATGCAGGAAATTAGGTTTCTGTAGCCAGTGGATCCTGTCAATTATCACTTCGGAATGCCGGTATAGAGGGCAGGGCTGCGTGTATTAAATCACAGGCATACTGGTTCAACTGTGCTTTTTGAACAGACTCATGGACCCCTCTAACCTTTAGGTTGTTCCTTCTGGAACGGTCCTCGAGATCTGCGATTTTAGCTTTGAGGGTCTCTATCTGATCATCTTGCTCATTATGTGCGTCTATGAGCACATTATGGTACGCAGCAAATTCGCCCATTTTGTGCTCAACATGATCCACTCTGCCCCTAGTTCATCCACATCAGCTTTGAACTTCGTGACACAGTTAAGCATGTCTGAACTTAGGGAAGCCCTCAAAGAGATCAACATATCTTTCAGTATGGCCTCAGTGACGGGTTGATTGGTGGCAGGGAATGAGTTACAAGTGTCTGACAGTTTCACAGTAGTATTAGCAGAGTTGCAGCCTGGGCTTACCTCTATCAACAAGGAATCTGCTGTCAGTCTGGGCTTGCTCTTAACTGGGCTGCAAGGCCAGGCGAGTGGCCGCTGGTGACATCTTGGCCTCGTGCCTGCCATCTAGGGGGGAAGAAATGTGGCAGCTTCCCCACACTAGCCGTCTCCATCCTCCTCCCCTCCTCCTTCCCATCGCGGAACGTGTCCGGCCTCCTGCTGTACTGTTCGGCGGAGGTCTGGAGTCGTTTTGCCGCCACTGGAGCTGCTTTTCCCCAGCTGCTTGGAGGAGCTCCGGATTAAGCGTCCATTCAGCCGCGCGCTGGCCATGTAATGTTGCTATAGACCTCTTGGCAGCCTCCCTGACAAGTTTTCTTCTTGTCTTTTCATACATTTTGGATAGACATCCAGTTCTTGGTAATGTCACCATTGTGCCATATTTTCTTATGACTGTATTCACTGTGTTCCATAGTATATCTAATGCCTTGGAAATTCTGATGCTTTGGAAGCTCTCTGCAGACCATGAATTTTGCTGTAGGATGTGACTAAGAAAATGTCAGGAAAGACCTACTAGATCAGCTGAACTTTATTTGGGGTTAATCAGAGGCACTTTAAATGATGGCAGGAGTGTACTGACTCCTATTTAACATACGTTTGAATGTGATTGCTTAATTCTGAACACTTATAAGAGGGTGTGCACACTTATGCAACCACATTATTTTATTATTTTATTTTTACTTCCCTCTAAAAGATTTAAGTTTGTTGTTCAACTGAGTTGTACAGTTTATAAGTCACATTAAAGGGGGAAAACGTTCTGAAATTATTTATCTTTATCTCATGTTTTTACATCACAGAAACCTGACATTTTAACGGAGGTGTGTATACTTTTTAAATCCACTGTAGATGGAGAATTCTTAGGGCTGATCCCCAATATGTTAGGCAATTGGAGAATTTTAGCGGGTAGGTCGTTGCTCAATGCCAGCTTTTAGGTTCCTCTGTGAAGTGGAGGTAATGTTTCAATACCTCCATAGAGGGTAGTCATTGATGATTTTTTTGGGCACTAACATTTTGTAGATAGTGGAGATCCCCTTTCAAGAGCTAGAGGGATGCTCGTAAGTTTGAATGAGCTGTTGGAGCAGGGTGAAGATATTGGCCAAGCATGCACTGTGACCCCGCATGCTTGGCCAATCACAGCGCCGGCAGCGAGGAGAGCCATAATTGGCCAACAGTTGGATGCCTGTGGCCAATTATAGCACAGGGGGTTTAGTACACGCCCCACACTATATAAGGCCGCCAGTGCGGCGGCCTTGTGTAGTGTGTTGCGGCATTCATAGAGAGAAGGATAGGCAGGGACAGTGTCAGCTGTGCTTTACTTCTTTAGATAGCGCTGTTACAGTGAGTGTAGTGTTCAGGGAGAGAGCAGGATAGGCAGGGACAGTGTCAGCTTTGCTTTGCTTCTTTAGATACCACTGTTACAGTGAGTGTAGTGTTCAGGGAGAGAACAGGATAGGCAGGGACAGTGTCAGCTTTGCTTTGCTTCTTTAGATACCACTGTTAAGGTGAGTGTAGTGTTCAGGGAGAGAGCAGGATAGGCAGGGACAGTGTCAGCTGTGCTTTACTTCTTTAGATAGAGCTGTTACAGTGGGTGTAGTGTTCAGGGAGAGAGCAGGATAGGCAGGGACAGTGTCAGCTTTGCTTTGCTTCTTTAGATACCACTGTTACAGTGAGTGTAGTGTTCAGGGAGAGAGCAGGATAGGCAGGGACAGTGTCAGCTTTGCTTTGCTTCCTAACCTAGCGCTGTTACAGTGGGTGTAGTGTGCCTCCTGCACAACATACAACTGAATCTACCCCCCCCCCATTGCTGGTGTTGTGTAGTTGATTTGTGCAACACAGGCATCTGCCTAATATTCAGTCAGTGTAGTGTGCCTCCTGAACAGCATACATCTGAATCTACCCCTCGTTGCTGGTGTTGTGTAGTTCATTTGTGCAACACAGGCATCTGCCTAACATTAACATAACATATTTTGGGTGCGGGGTTCCCCTTAATATCCATACAAGACCGAAAGGGGCTGGTAATGGGCTGGGGTAGGGGGGTGAATGGGTAGCCATGCCATTTTTCTCAAAGATTTTCCTCCATATTTCCAGGACAAGACATTACTTAATAATTACTTAATTAATGCTTTAATAGCCGCAAGCAGTTTTAAATGGCTTTTTTTCCTTTACAAATGTCATTTTGTGCAGGGACTGTTCTAAACATGGGAAACACATGCCACTTCACAGGCATACTTTAGACACCCCCCAGGTATGATATTTAAAATAATATTTCACTTTTTTTTCACTTTGTGCATCATTAAAATGACTGCTCCAGAAAAAACGTCAGTTTTTAAAACTTCTTTTTGCATTGATACATGTCCCCTGGGGCAGGTCCCGGGTCCCCAAACCCTTGTTAGGACAATAACATGCATATTGGCCGTCATAATTAGCACTTTAAATTTTAAACGTTTGCGTCCATTGTTTTAATCGGGTTCTAACTTTCGTGCAAACTTTCGGTCCGTTCGCAGGTTCTGGTGCGAACCGAACCGGGGGTGTTCGGCTCATCCCTACCCAGGAGTCAATACCCAGGTCCTGTCACAATAGATTCATTGTAGTTAAGGGAAGCAGTTTGAGAAGCACTTTTGGTATTCCTTGGGATGCTTGCAGGATGGAGTTCCACACTCTTATCGCAGCAACAACTGTGTCAAGATAAAGTTGCGGGGGAGTTAATTGAAGCCATAGGGTTGCTAGCAGTTGCTTAGGTGAACATCCAATTACAGCTTCCTCTATATGTAGCCATAGATACTGCTGCGATGCCTTTTCCTCAATTGATCTAGCAGGATAGCTTTGTAGTATCTTTTGACTTTGGGAGCACTTAGGCTGTGCTTGGGGGAGTGTATAAGGTGGAGTGACGGACTCAAGGGTGTTTACCATTCCAGATAAACAAGTTGAGGATCCTCCTTTAGCTTAGACAGTTGATCTTGCAGAAAGGTTATGGAGATGGAGATGGAGTGGAACATGTAAAGAATATGAAGCATGAGTAACATCTTGACTAGGGCAAATTTCCCAGCCCAGGATGTTTTTATAGAGTGCAAACTAAGGGATAAGTCCTGTAATTTCTTAATCCCTCTATCCAAATGAATCCTTACTAGATTAGTTGAGGGCATTGTCAATTTAATGCCAAGGTATGTTAGTGATGAGGCTGGGGCCCAGGGGAAGGGGGATAAGTCAGAGATTCTTTCTTTTAATTGGGGATCCAAGCATATTCCCAACATGCAAGATTTGGAACAGTTAACTTTATAGAGAGAGACTTTACCGAATTGGGTAGAAGTTTCGGTAAGGGCCCAGTAGTGACTGAGTTGGATTGGTAAGTTATCAGCATAAAGTACTATCTTATGAGTAGTGTTACCGATTTGAAAGCCATCTATGAGGGGATGTGACCTGATTGCCTCCGCCAGTGATTCCATCAAATCACCCAAAAATCAATGGCGAGAGGGGGCATGCCTGCCTGGTGCCATTGGTAATATTAAAGGATGTAGAAGTAGACATTTCAACTCTGGCAGAAGGGGAGGAATATAAGTTCAGAATAGCAATAGCAAAGGGGCCATGTAGTCCAAACTTCTGTAGGGCCACTGAGAGATACCCCAATGCACTCCATCAAATGCCTTCTCTGTCTCTAAAGATAGGAAGAGAGAAGGCGTTTGGTGATGTTCTGCCCACTGAATGATATTAATAAAGCTCCTAGTGCCATTTGGGGCTTGCCTGTGTAGGAAAAAGCCTACCTGATTTGGTTGGACCAAATGTGTGATATATTGGGAGAGACGGTGGCCAAAATTTTTGCGTAAAGTTTGGTATCAGTGTAGAGCAGGGAAATGGGCCTGTAGTTGGCTGGATCCTCATACGACTTGACAGGTTTGGGAATGGTGACAATAACCGCCTCTAGGGATTCCTTTGGGGTGTGCCCTGATTCTACAAAGTGAGAGAAAGTCTTACATAATCGGGGGCTAAGGAGGGCAGAAAAGGTTTTGTAATATATTCATTACAGAAGCCATCTGGTCCAGGGGCTTTATGTAAAAGGAGGATCATGGATCCCATCCGTGATCTCTTTTTTTAGGAATGGCTTGTTGAGTTCTGAGAGTTGGTACAGTCATAAGAGTAGGTAAGCATATAGTTTGGATTAGAATTCTCTGAAGCATTCAGCAATAACTTTGGGATTGCATACTCTGCATCCCTGAGTAGTAAGCAAGGGGATCCTAGCTATCTCTTCTTTTTGCTTAACTTGTTGTGCTAATAGGGCACCTGGTTTGTTGATATGCGTGTACCGTTTGAGGGTACACGCATATTGTTGCGGGGGGGGGGTGCATGCGTGGAGCTGAGCAGTATTGTCGCCTGAAGCTTTGTTACCTGAGGGATGGAATGGCCGAATGAGGACAGGTGAACAGCAATAACCTGCAAGTATTCCTCCCTGGTCTTTGACACATATAGTGGGGCATATTCAGGCTTTTTCCTGGGACCGAACGGCTCTTCATGAATCCGCAAAAAAAAGGCAAATCAGCGCCGCCTCAGATAGTTAGAATGTCGCTGCAGCTGGCCCCCTCAAAAACGTCACACTAGGCTACTAAAACCTTAAAAGCAACTACACCATCTCCAGTCCTCTCACATATTAATGATTTTGCGCTGGAAAATTATGATATTGCCTCTCAGGAAGACATGGCCACTCCAGCCACATTAAAAAAAATTGAGAAAATGTTCCGAAAATCTTTGAAATCCACCTCAGACCATATTACCTCTAGTCTCACTAAAGAGATCAGAGATCTGGACCAATGCATGTCTACACTTGAAATTAGAGTTGATGACGTGGAAAATCATACCCTGAATTATTCGACAGAGATTAATAACCTTAACCACTTGACCACTGGGCACTTAAACACCCTTAACCACTTGCTTACTGGGCACTTAACCACTTCAGCTCCGGACCAATAAACACCTTAAGGACCAGAGGTCTTTTTCCAATTTCGCACTGCGCTGCTTTAACTGGTAATTGCGCGGTCATGCAATATTGCACCCAAACGAAATTTGCGTCCTTTTCTTCCCACAAATAGAGCTTTCTTTTGATGGTATTTGATTGCCTCTGCGATTTTTTTTTTTTGCGATATAAATGGAAAAAGAGCGAAAATTTTGAAAAAAAAAGATATTTTCTTCTTTTTGTTATAAGAAAAATCGAATAAACTAAATTTTAGTCATACAATGAGGGCAAAATGTATTCAGCCACATGTCTTTAGTAAAAAAAATGTCAATAAGCGTATATTTTTTGGTTTGCGCAAAAGTTATAGCGTCTACAAACTAGAGTACATTTTCTGGAATTTACACAGCTTTTAATTTATGACTGCCTATCTCATTTCTTGAGGTGCTAAAATGGCAGGGCAGTACAAACCCCCCCCAAATGACCCCATTTTGGAAAGTAGACACCCCAAGGAAATTGCTGATGGGTATGTTGAGCCCATTGAATATTTATTTTTTTTTGTCCTAAGGGATTGAATAATGACAAAAAAAAAAATTAAAAATTTACAAAAAGTTGTCACTAAATGATATATTGCTCACACATGCCATGGTTATATGTGGAATTGCACCCCAAAATATATTCCGCTACTTCTCCCGAGTACGGGGATACCACATGTGTGGGACTTTTTGGGAGTCTAGTCGCGCACGGCACCCCGAAAACCAATCACCACCTTCAGGATTTCTAAGGGTGCAAATTTTTGATTTAACTCCTCACTACCTATCACAGTTTCGAAGGCCATAAAATGCCAAAATAGCACAAAACCCCCCAAAATGACCCCATTTTGGAAAGAAGACACCCCAAGCTATTTACTGAGAGGCATGTTGAGTCCATGGAATATTTTATATTTTGCCACAAGTTGCGGGAATATTACAAACTTTTTTTTTTGCACAAAGTTGTCACTAAATGATATATTGCTCACACATGCTATGGGCATATGTGAAATGACACCCCAAAATACATTCTGCTGCTTCTCCTGAGTACGGGGATACCACATGTGTGGGACTTTTTGGGAGCCTAGCCGTGTACGGGACCCCGAAATCCAAGCACCGCCTTCAGGATTTCTAAGGGCATACATTTTTTATTTTACTCCTCACTACCTATCACTACCTATCACAGTTTTGAAGGCCATAAAATGCCAAGATGGCACAAAACTCCCCCAAATGACCCCATTTTGGAAATTAGACACCCCAAGCTATTTGCTGAGGGCCATGTTGAGACCATTGAATATTTTTTTTTGTCCCAAGGGATTGAATAATGACAAAAAATAAATTTTTTTTTTTTTTTTACAAAAAGTTGTCACTAAATGATATATTGCTCACACATGCCATGGTTATATGTGGAATTGCACCCCAAAATATATTCCGCTACTTCTCCCGAGTATGGGGATACCACATGTGTGGGACTTTTTGGGAGTCTAGTCGCGCACAGTACCCCGAAAACCAATCACCACCTTCAGGATTTCTAAGGGTGCAAATTTTTGATTTAACTCCTCACTACCTATCACAGTTTCGAAGGCCATAAAATGCCAAAATAGCACAAAACCCCCCAAAATGACCCCATTTTGGAAAGTAGACACCCCAAGCTATTTACTGAGAGGCATGTTGAGTCCATGGAATATTTTATATTTTGCCAAAAGTTGCGGGAATATTACAAACTTTTTTTTTTTGCACAAAGTTGTCACTAAATGATATATTGCTCACACATGCTATGGGCAGAAGTCAAATTACACCCCAAAATAAATTCTGCTGCTTCTCCCGAGTACGGGGATACCACATGTGGGGGACTTTTTGAGAGCCTAGCCATGTACGGGACCCCGAAAACCAAGCACTGCCTTCCGGATTTAAATATAAAATGCTACCAAAAAAACTGTTAGCGATCGCAGGGATCAGGCCTGACTCTGCGATCGCTGCAGTTATGTGTTTAGTGTTTTGTAAGTGACAGTGATCGATCGATACTGCACTTGGGTGGGCTGGGCAGAGGGGCAAAACGCAGGTGCTAGCAGGTATCTGGGCTGATCCCGCTAACAATGCGTTTTTTTGGAACCCTGAACTGCTGGGGACGCTAGTATAGATCTGATTAGATCAGATATTGATCTGTTCAGATTCTATACCACTACGGGAGGTGTATGCTTTGCGCGTGGGTGTTAGCGGTACTGGCACTAACCTAGCGCTGCCTGGGGCGACGCAGACCCTGACCCTAAAACCTAATTGATATCACCCGCCGGGTGATCAGGGGGTTAAACCTCTATTGGGTAATAAATGGTGGGTGCTCTGATGCTATAAAAAGCAAACTAACCAGAGTCACCCGTAACACTTATACGGTGATCAGTGGTGAAAGGGTTAACTAGGGGCAATCAGGGGGTTCAAATTTTTATTAGGTAGTATATGGGGGTCCCTGGCGCTATATAAAAACCTGACGGGGAACCTAAATAACTAACTGGCTAACCAGCGTCACCAGTGACACTTATACTGTGATCGCTGGTGAAAGGGTTAACTAGGGGCAATCAGGGGGTTAAAACCATTATTGGGTAGTATATCGGGGTACCTAGCGCTATAAAAACCTGGCGGTGAACCTAAAAAAATAACTAGCTACCTAGCGACAGTAGCGACACTGATGTAGCGATCAGAAAAATTATCGCTTAGTGACACTGGCAAAAGGGGGTGAAAGGGTTAACTAGGGGCAATCAGGATGTTAAAACCATTATTGGGTAGTATATCGGGGTACCTAGCGATATAAAAACCTGGCGGGGAACCAAAAAAAATAACTAGCAACCTAGCGACAGTAGCGACACTGATGCAGCGATCAGAAAAATGATCGCTTAGTGACACTGGCAAAAGGGGGTGAACGGGTTAACTAGGGGCAATCAGGATGTTAAAACCATTATTGGGTAGTATATCGGGGTACCTAGCGCTATAAAAACCTGGCGGTGAACCTAAAAAAATAACTAGTTACCTAGCGACAGTAGCGACACTGATGCAGCGATCAGAAAAATGATCGCTTAGTGACACTGGCAAAAGGGGGTGAAAGGGTTAACTAGGGGCAATCAGGATGTTAAAACCATTATTGGGTAGTATATCGGGGTACCTAGCGCTATAAAAACCTGGCGGTGAACCTAAAAAAATAACTAGCTACCTAGCGACAGTAGCGACACTGATGCAGCGATCAGAAAAATGATCGCTTAGTGACACTGGCAAAAGGGGGTGAAAGGGTTAACTAGGGGAAATCAGGATGTTAAAACCATTATTGGGTAGTATATCGGGGTACCTAGCGATATAAAAACCTGGCGGTGAACCTAAAAAAATAACTAGCTACCTAGCGACAGTAGCGACACTGATGCAGCGATCAGAAAAATGATCGCTTAGTGACACTGGCAAAAGGGGGTGAAAGGGTTAACTAGGGGCAATCAGTATGTTAAAACCATTATTGGGTAGTATATCGGGGTACCTAGCGATATAAAAACCTGGCGGTGAACCTAAAAAAATAACTAGCTACCTAGCGACAGTAGCGACACTGATGCAGCGATCAGAAAAATTATCGCTTAGTGACAGTGGCAAAAGGGGGTGAAAGGGTTAACTAGGGGCAATCAGGATGTTAAAACCATTATTGGGTAGTATATCGGGGTACCTAGCGATATAAAAACCTGGCGGTGAACCTAAAAAAATAACTAGCTACCTAGCGACACTAGCGACACTGATGCAGCGATCAGAAAAATTATCGCTTAGTGACACTGGCAAAAGGGGGTGAAAGGGTTAACTCTAGGGGCAATCAGGGGGTTAAATCGTTATTGGGGGGTGATAGGGGGGGTGATAGGGGGCTACCCTGGACCTAACACTAACTGCCCTGACAGTTTTTACTTTTACAACTGACACTGAATGCATTGATCAGTAAAGAAATGATCAATGCAATCAGTGACACTGTGACTGGGGGGGGGGGGTCGGGGGGCGATTGGGGGGGGATCGGGGTTGGGGGGGTTTGTGTACCTGTGTGTACCTACATGTCAGTGTAGTGTTGGTGCACACTTACTATTAGTCTTCTCCTCGTAGTCCGGTCAAAAAGACCGCCCCGAGGAGAATGACATCATTTCCTCCTTCCTGTGTAAACAATACACAGTGGGAGGAAGTTCGTCATTGGCCAGGAGCGATCCAGAGGGGGTGGCCAGAAACCAACGGCCATCCCCTCATCACGGATCGCTGCTGGAGGGAAACGGACCACCGTATCCAGCGGGACCCCCCACCCGCTGGAAGGCAGGCACATACATCTACGTGCTTGTGCCTGCCTGTGCCATTCTGATGACGTATAATGGCAATACGGCGGTCCTTAAGTGGTTAAATACCCTTCCTGCCCAGACCAATTTTCAGCTTTTGGTGCTCTCACACTTTGAATGACAATTACTCAGTCATGCAACACTGTACCCAAATGAATTTTGTGTCCTTTTTTTCCCACAAATAGAGCTTTCTTTTGGTGGTATTTGATCACCTCTGGGGTTTTTATTTTTGCGCTATAAATGAAAAAAGACCGAAAATTTTGAAAAAAAAACACATTTTTCTTTGTTTCTGTGATAAAATTTTGCAAATTTTATTTTTTTTTCATAAATTTTGCCCACAATTTTTTTTTTTTACGCAAAGTTGTCCATTTATAAGATATTTCCAACACATAGCATGTACATAGCAAAAATGACACCCCAAAATACGTTCTACTACTCCTCCTGAGTATAACGATACCAAATGTGTGAGACTTTTACACAGCCTGGCCACATACAGAGGCCCAATATTGAAATAGCACCATCAGGCGTTCTAGGAGCATAAATTACACATTTCATTTCTCAACCACCTATTACACTTTTGAAGGCCCTGGAGCACCAGGACAATGGAAATGCCCACAAAGTGACCCCATTTTGGAAAGCTAACACCCCAACGTATAATCTATGAGGCATAATGAGTCGTTTGAATGGTTCATTTTTTTTCCAGAAGTTTTGGGATAATGTGGGAAAAAAATGAAAACGCATTTTTTTTACGCAAAGTTGTCCATTTATAAGATATTTCCAACACATAGCATGTACATAGCAAAAATGACACCCCAAAATACGTTCTACTACTCCTCCTGAGTATAACAATACCAAATGTGTGAGACTTTTACACAGCCTGGCCACATACAGAGGCCCAATATTGAAATAGCACCATCAGGCGTTCTAGGAGCATAAATTACACATTTCATTTCTCAACCACCTATTACACTTTTGAAGGCCCTGGAGCACCAGGACAATGGAAATGCCCACAAAGTGACCCCATTTTGGAAAGCTAACACCCCAACGTATAATCTATGAGGCATAATGAGTCGTTTGAATGGTTCATTTTTTTTCCAGAAGTTTTGGGAAAATGTGGAAAAAAAATGAAAACGCATTTTTTTTACGCAAAGTTGTCCATTTATAAGATATTTCCAACACATAGCATGTACATAGCAAAAATGACACCCCAAAATACGTTCTGCTACTCCTCCTGAGTATAACGATACTAAATGTGTGAGACTTTTACACAGCCTGGCCACATACAGAGGCCCAATATTGAAATAGCACCATCAGGCGTTCTTGGAGCATAAATTACACATCTTATTTCTCAACCACCTATTACAGTTTTGAAGGCCCTGGAGCACCAGGACAATGGAAATGCCCACAAAGTGACCCCATTTTGGAAAGCTAACACCCCAACGTATAATCTATGAGGCATAATGAGTCGTTTGAATGGTTCATTTTTTTCCCAGAAGTTTTGGGAAAATGTGGAAAAAAAATGAAAACGCATTTTTTTTACGCAAAGTTGTCCATTTATAAGATATTTCCAACACATAGCATGTACATAGCAAAAATGACACCCCAAAATACGTTCTACTACTCCTCCTGAGTATAACAATACCAAATGTGTGAGACTTTTACACAGCTTGGCCACATACAGAGGCCCAACATGCAAGGAACACCATCAGGTGTTCCAGGGACACATAGTATGCACATACCAAGAATTACACCCCAAAATACATTCTGCTGAGAAAAGAGTAAACAAAAGATTACCTGTGGTTTTAGCAGCGCAGTTGTCCACAGGATGATAGCATTGGTCCAGGCAGCAGGCAGGGACTTGGTCAGCAAAAGTAAACACAATTTTCCAGGCAACAGGCAGGTATACTGTCCATAGTCAATATTGGCAGCAGGCAGGGATACTGTCCATATACAGTCCAAGGTCAGTGCAGGCAGAGATCGTCAGCATTGCCAAAATATTGGTCCTGGTAGTAGGCAGGAACATGGTCCATCCATGTGGTGTGGTCAGTTCATGCGACAGGCAGAGGCATGATGGTATAGGTCCTACAGGCAGCAGGCAGAAGTAGGGCCTTGTTCAGGAGAGAATGGGGATAGGGGTAGAGGCTTCTCCCACCCAAATCTCTTTGAAGCCTCCGAGTCTCCAGACCCTAATCTAGGAATGAGAAAACAAAGGAAATTGTCTTCTTCATCCAAAAAAACTATTCTGGAGCCCCTCACATATGTGAGACCCCTGTTATGAATCCCACTAGTCCACTGAGAGGGTACAAGATCAGTCCAAGAGGCAGGCAAAAGGCATGGTCAAACAGTCCAGGGTCAGTTCCAGATCAGGCAGAGGTATGTACAGAATCAGTAGGCAGAAGCGTGGTCGAATAACAGTCCAGGGTCAGTTCCAGATCAGGCAGAGGCATAAACAGAATCAGTAGGCAGAAGCGTGGTCGAATAACAAGCCAGGGTCAGTTCCAGATCAGGCAGAGGTATGTACAAAATCAGTAGGCAGAAGCGTGGTCGAATAACAAGCCAGGGTCAGTTACAGAGCAAGCAGAGGCATAAGGGGTTTGAAGGTAAATGGCAGGAAGTGAGGGTTATGGTTACCATACTTCACTAATAATTCACTGAAGTATGGTAACGGCGGAAACAGTCACCTATGCAGAGGCCTTGTTGGGAAGGGCATTGGGCACAATGATAAGTGGTGTCTCTTCTCAATCCTCGTTTGCTGCACACCCGACATTTTTTCTGATGTCTTCGGCCTGTTGGTCTGGGAGGGATTTTATCAGGAAAGTGGCGTTTAGAGAGTCTGCTAATTACATCGGATCAAATGTTTTGTGGTGGGCCATTGGGGTATATAAGGGCAGTGGTGATTTCCTCCTGGTAGCCAAGGAAGGGTATGGGTCTTTCTGTGGACTTATGATAAATTACATACGTGTTGTATATGGCCAAATTAAAGAAATAAATTGAAATTTTTTTATACCACTTGTATGTTCTTCTCGTGGCAAGATAGGGTTCAAGCATCTGGTCGTTCAAGTCGACACCCCCCATGAACATGTTGTACTCATGGATACAAGTGGGTTTTTGTATTGGGCCATCCCTCCTGGTGATCTCAACAAAAATGTTGTTGTGGATCGAAGAAAGCATGTAGACATCCCTTCTGTCCCTCCACTTCACAGCCAAAATTTCCTCGTTCCGTAAACTCGCCGCTTCGCCTTTTCTCAGCCTTTTGTTGACGAGGCTTTGAGGAAAGCCCTTCCGGTTCGTTCTTACGGTGCCACATGCTGGAGTTTGCTTTCTATGGAGGTTGCGGAACAGGGGTAAACTGGTATAAAAATTGTCCACATACAGATGGTAGCCTTTCTCCAGGAGTGGGTTTATGAGTTCCCAAACAACTTTCCCACTCGATCCGATGTATTCGGGGCAATTAGGGGGTTGTAGCTGGGTGTCCTTCCCTTCGTATACCATGAAGGAATATGTATACCCTGTGGCTCGGTCACACAATTTATACATCTTCACTCCATAGCGGGCCCTTTTGGAGGGAATAAATTGCTTTAGGCCCAGCCTGCCAGAAAATGTTATCAGGGACTCATCCACACATATGTGTTGGTCTGGGGTAAACAACTGGGGGAAGATCTCAGAAAAATAATTTATTAGCGGCCGAATTTTGTAAAGTTTATCAAAATTTGGGTCATTCCGGGGAAGGCACTGGGTATTGTCGTTAAAGTGTAGGAATCTCATTATCATTAGATATCTGGTCCGGGGCATTATTGAGGAAAAGATGGACATGTGATAGATGGGGCGGGATGACCAATATGCACGTATTTCATTTTTATTGTTTAGTCCCATACAAAATGTGAGGCCCAAAAAATTTTTAAACTCCTCCACTGTTAGGGCTCTCCACTCGTAGGGACGGGCATAAGAGGACGTTGGGTTGCTTTCAATAAATTGTTGGGCATATAGGTTGGACTGGACCACAATGGATTCAAGCAAGTCCTCAGTAAAAATTAGGTGGAAAAAGTCCATCAGGGAAAAATTGTGTGTGTCCACCTGGACTCCTGGTTTGGCAGTGAAAGGGGGAACGTTAGCTTCTCCTGAGTTAGGAGGAAGCCACAAGGGGTTCTGGAGGGAATAGGGAAGGCTGGCATGGGACCTAACCCTTTGGGGCCGAGTTGACACCCCACTGGTACGTGGCCTTTGCCGAGGTACTGTGGTGCCGGTGGATGGCACTGGTTTGCCGATGGATGGCTCTGCGGTGCTGGTGGATGACGGGCGGACTATCATCTTCCTCCTCTGAGGCTGTCATGGTACCGCTGCTGAGGACAGGCTCGTAGTCCACGTCAGAGTCACAATCTGAATATGAGGAGGAATCCGAAGCGGAAACCTCCCCGTTGCTCTCGTCGGCTGCAAGAATATCATATGCCTCCTCAGCTGAATACAATCTTTGTGACATTTCTATTGATCACAAATGGCACTGACAGGTACGCTGATCTGGCAGATGACACTGACAGGTGACGCTGATCTGGCAGATGACACTGACAGGTGACGCTGATGTGGCAGGTGACACTGACAGCACTGATCACAGGTGACACTGACGTGGCAGGTGGCACTGACGACACGTGGCACTGACAACACGTGGCACTGGAGGCAGATGGCACTGGAGGCAGATGGGGCTGACAGATGTGGCTGACAGATGTGGCTGACAGATGTGGCTGACAGATGTGGCTGGCAGATGTGGCTGACAGATGGCACTGGGGCTGGCACTGGCAGATGGCACTGGCTATTTGCTCTGGCTAATTGCTCTGGCAAATGGAACTGGCAGATGGCACTGCGGCTGGCAGATGGCACTGGCGCTGGCAGGTGGCACTGGCGCTGGCAGGTGGCACTGGCAGGTGGCACTGGCACTGACGGCACTGGCGCTGACGGCACTGGGGCTGACGGCACTGGGGCTGACGGCACTGGGGCTGACGGATGGCACTGGCGCTGGCAGGTGGCACTGGCACTGGCAGGTGGCACTGGCACTGGCGGCACTGGCACTGGCGGCACTGGGACTGACGGCACTGGGGCTGACGGCACTGGGGCTGGCGGCACTGGCGCTGGCAGGTGGCACTGGCGCTGGCAGGTGGCACTGGCACTGGCGGCGCTGGCACTGGCGGCACTGGCTGCACTGGGGCTGATGGCACTGGGGCTGATGGCACTGGGGCTGGCAGGTGGCACTGGCGCTGGCAGGTGGCACTGGCACTGGCAGGTGGCACTGGCGCTGGCAGGTGGCACTGGCGGCACTGGCACTACTGGCAGATGGCACTACTGGCAGATGGCACTGGGCTGACAGATGGCACTGGCACTGGGGCTGACAGATGGCACTGGGGCTGACAGTTGGCACTGGGGCTGACAGATGTTAGTCACAGTATTCAATATACAGTATGTCACTCACAGATCCTCTCTCTCCTCACACGCTGTCTCTGTGTGAGGAGGGAGAGACACGGCAATGGGAGATGATCTCATATGTTTACATTTGAGATCATCTCCCATTGGCAGCTGCGATCGCGCTGTGAACGACCGCTTTGATTGGCAGTTCAGGGCGATCTGTGTTTGCCTGTCTCCGGGAGACACGGCGAATACAAAACTTCCGCGATGCGCGCCTCCGGCGGCGCGCATTGCGGAAGTAAACAAAAGGACGTCCAGGGACGACCGCCCAGACGAACCCGCCTGCTCTACGGCCGTCATTCGGCTATAGGGCGGGCGGGAGGTGGTTAATAACCAGACCAATTTTCAGCTTTCGGTGCTCTCACATTTTGAATGACAATTACTCAGTCATGCAACACTGTACCCATATGAAATTTTTGTCCTTTTTTTCCCACAAATAGAGCTTTCTTTTGGTGGTATTTAATCACTGCTGGGTTTTTTATTTTTTGTGCTATAAAAGAAAAAAGACAGAAAAATCTGTAAAAAAATGAATTTTTCTTTGTTTCTGTTATAAAATTTAGCAGATTAGTAATTTTTCTTCATAAATTTTGGCCAAAATTTATACCACTACACATCTTTGGTAAAAATAAGTACAAATTGGTGGATATTATTTCGTCTTTGTGAAAGTTATAGAGTCCACAAGCTATGGTGCCAATATCTGAAAATTGATCACACCTGAAGTACTGACGGCCTATTTCAATTCTTGAGACCCTAACATGCCATAAAAGTACAAATATCCCCCAAATGACCCCTTTTTGGAAAGAAGACATTCCAAGGTATTTAGTAAGAAGCATGATGAGTTTTTTGAAGTTGTAATTTTTTCTCACAATTCTTTGCAAAATTAAGATTTTTTTTACTTTTTTTTTTTCACAAAATTGTCATATTATCCGTTTATTTCTCACACACAGCATATGCATACCACAAATTACACCCCAAAACACATTCTGCTATTACTCCCGAGTGTGGCTATGCCACATGTGTGAAACTTTTACACAGCGTGGCCACATACAGAGGCCCAACATGCAGGGAGCACCATCAGGCATTCTGAAGCACCCAGGACAATTCTGACATTTCTCTCCTACATGTAAAAATCATAATTTATTTGCTAGAAAATTACATAGAACCCCAAAACATTATATATTTTTTTTAGCAAATACCCTGGAAAATACAATGGTGGTCGTTGCAACTTTTTATCTCGCACGGTATTTGTGCAGCAATTTTTCGAACACGTTTTTTTGGAAAAAAAACAGTTTTGTGCTTAAAAAAAAAAAACAGTCAAGTTAGCCCAATTTTTGCATAATGTGAAAGATTAAGTTATGCTGAGTAAATAGATACCTAACATGTCACTCTTCAAAATTGCACATGCTCGTGGAATGGCGCCAAATATCGCTACTTAAAAATCCCCATAGGCGATGCTTTAATTTTTTTTACTAGTTACATGTTTTGAGTTACAGAGGAGGTCTATGGCTAGAATTATTGCTCTCGCAGCGATACCTCACATGTGTGGTCTGAACACTGTTTTCATATGTGGGCGGGACTTACATATGCATTTGCTTCTGCATGCGAGCACATGGGGACAGGGGCGCTTTAAATTTATTTTTATTTTTTTATTGTTCATTTTACTTTATTTATGTTAGTTTGACATTTTTTCCCCAACAATTATTTTTTTGATCACTTTTATTCCTATCACAAGGAATGTAAACATCCCTTGTAATAGGAATATGGCATGACAGATCCTAGATATGGGGTCAATAAGACCCCACATCTCACCTCTAACCTGGGAAGCCTGAAATAAAAAATAAAAAAAGATTCTGGCTTTGATCGTATTGGCGAGTCGGTAGAAGCACCGGAGGGCGGCAGGAGGGGGGGGGGACGTCTATGGCTGGGTATTGCAGGGTATCACCGAGTATGCAGAGTATTAGCTGGTATAGTTGGTATTGCAGAGTATTAGCTGGCATTGCAGAGTATTAGCTGGTATTGCAGAGTATTAGCTGGTATTGCAGAGTATTGGCGGGTATTGCAGAGTATTGGCTGGCATTGCAGAGTATTAGCTGGCATTGCAGAGTATTAGCTGGCATTGCAGAGTATTAGCTGGTATTGCAGAGTATTAGCGGGTACTGCAGAGTATTAGCTGGTATTGCAGAGTATTAGCTGGTATTGCAGAGTATTAGCTGGCATTGCAGAGTATTAGCTGGAATTGCAGAGTATTAGCTGGTATTGCAGAGTATTGGCAGGGTATTGAGGGGTTAAATTCGGTGAGTAGCGATGTGGACACTGCAGATGCAGCCCACAGCGCTGCTGACACTGATCTCGTCCCCCTCCGCTGTACCGATCGGTACAGAGAGGGGAGAGAGGAACATCATTTGACGGAGCAATCACGTGGTAAACAGCCACGATGAGCGGCTGTTTACCGTGATCCGTGATGCGCCGGGTCCACAGGACCCGGCGGTCACGGATGCTCTCGAGTGTGTGCCCCAGGGGGCACGCGAGAGCAGAATTCTGTCAGGACCTCATATGACGGCCTCTCAGAGTTAAACAACCGCCCTGTAGCCATCATTCGGCTATGGGCCGGTTGTTAAGTGGTTAAAGAAGAAAATACAATTTTACAAACTCGATTGGAAGATTACGAAAATTGTGCAAGATGCTCTAATTTAGGCATTACTTACAAGTCACACTGATAGCGCTTTTTCAAGAACTGCAACCGTCCATACCGGTGGAATGACTTGAGAACTGCAGCAAGACACAAGGAAACTTTAGTCTTTGAGGGACATAATTATCAACAGACTTATCGCAACTATCAACAATAGACAGGCTCTGAAACCCCTACTTCAAATATTGCAACGTAATTTGATTACTTATCAATGGGGTTTTCCCTTCTTGGTACGTTTCACATATAAAGGCTCAAAATATATCTGTCGTAATTCTAATGATCTACAAACCACTCTTCAAGATTTGCACCTCTTAAATTCTACGCACAATCTAGAGGGCTCTCACTGAAGAGCTATATCATGTTCTTCAGGCAAGTCATCAAACCCAGCAGGCGTAAGTGAACACCATGGCTCACACAAAAAAAGTCGCTTTCATTCCCCAGACCCAACGCCTGATGATTCTATGGACTGAATATTTTTTATGCCTTTTTTTAAGGTTTATTTACCAAGTAACTGGATATGCTCACTTACTGATTGATGGTTTATTGTTTTTTTCAAAAGAATTTTAATAGGGGTTTTTTTCACTAAATCCAGGTCCTTACTTTTCACTTAAACATCTTATGTACACGTTCTATATGTTTTTTTATGATACAAACTTAATAGTTGGCTTTCTGTACCCTTCAGGGATGTTCCCTGTGCTCCTCTTCTGCTACCCTGCATTGTTCATTATTTTGGTGAACAACTGACAGTAGCTAAGGTTCCCTTGTTGGAAGATTTTTTCTACCTTCAACGGTAACGTCATAAGTCTATATGTATTTTACCTAATACTTTTGACGTTTAACTTTAAAGCTTTTTTTTGGATCTTTTTCCAATTCTTTTTCCATTTCCTTTCTTTTCCTCTTTATCCCCCCTCCACCGGAGGCAATTTTCTTTTGAATTTAGTTTTTGAATGATTTGTATTACAAAGCATTACTATCTTACTCTATGGCTCCTATGAACATTCTGTTCCTGATTATACAGGGATTAAATGTTCCACAAAAGTGCACCAAAGCTTTTCAATACTTTGCTTCTAGAAAAGTGCACATACTATGCCTGCAAGAAACCCACTTTACCACACAATCTACCCTAAATTCTTTAGTAAAACCTATTCTCAAGTTTATATGGCCCCGACAAAACAATGTGGTGTACTTATTGTGTTTCATCATAGTACCCAATTTACACTAGTAAGAGAGATTAAAGACCCTGACGGACGATATTTAATTCTTACAGGGCATCTATTAGATACTGATATCACTGTCATGTCTTACTATGCCTCTAATAAACGACCTACCTCTTTCCTATCCCACTTACAACAAATAGTTACATAGTTAGTAAGGTTGAATAAAGACACCAGTCCATCCAGTTCAACCTGAGTGAGTGTCTACAATTGTCCCTATCCCTGTACATTGAACGCTCACATCAGTCCCTGCCTTCAAGGAGCCCACAATCCAAGGTCCCCATTCATATACTAGGGCCAATTTTTGGACAGAAGCCAATTAACCTACCTGCACATCTTTTGAGTGTGTGAGGAAACCGGAGTACCCGGAGGAAACCCACGTGACCCTTTTTTACTGCTAGGTGAGAGTGCTAACCACTACACCACTGTGCCGCCCTGTTGATTCACATAAGATGGGTACTGTAATAGTATGTGGAGATTTTAATCAGACTCTTTTTCCATTTTTGGACAAATCACCTATAACTCATCTAAACATACCTAATAAACATTCCTTTTCACAACTTACTACGAAATACAACTTAGTGGATACTTGGTGTGAGTTTAATCTTACTAAAAGACAATATACTCACTATTCATATCCCCATCAATCATTTTCACAAATTGACCATATATTCTTAACCATAGGAATGACACCTGAAATTTTGTCATCCAAAATCATACCTATTCCATGGTCAGATCATAGCGTAAATTTCACTGTTATTGCTTCTACTATTCCTAGGGCACATGATCCCACATGGATTCTCAGAGACTATTTACTAAAAAATCTAGATAATAAAATATATATTGTATTGGTGCTTAACCACTTACAGACCGGACCATTTTGCTGGTCAAAGACCAGACCACTTTTTGCGATTCGGCACTGCGTCGCTTTAACTGACAATTGCGCGGTCATGCGACGTGGCTCCCAAACAAAATTGACGTCCTTTTTTCCCCACAAATAGAGCTTTCTTTTGGTGGTATTTGATCATCCCTGCGTTTTTTATTTTTTGCGCTATAAACAAAAATAGAGCGACAATTTTGAAAAAAAACGCATTATTTTTTACTTTTTGTTATAATAAATATCCCCAAAAAATATAAAAAAAACAATTTTTTCCCTCAGTTTAGGCCGATACGTATTCTTCTACATATTTTTGATAAAAAAATCAAAATAAGCGATTATTGATTGGTTTGCGCAAAAGTTATAGCGTTTACAAAATAGGGATAGTTTTATGGCATTTTTATTAATAATTTTTTAATATTTTTTTTTTTACTAGTAATGGCGGCGATCAGCGATTTTTATTGTGACTGCGACATTATGGCGGACCCATCGGACATTTTTGACACATTTTTGGGACCATTGTCAGTTATACAGCAATCACTGCTATATAAATGCAGTGATTCCTGTGTAAATGACACTGGCAGTGAAGGGGTTAACCAGTGGGTGGTAGTGTAGGGGTTAAGTGTTCCTAGAGGTGTGTTACTAGCTGTGGGGGGTTGGGTTTTCATTTAGTGAACACTGATCTCTGCTCCAATCACATGGAGCAGAGATCAGCATCACTAGTTGCTAGGCAGAATGGAGAAATTATGTTTACAATGGCATTTCTCCATTCAGCCATCCCGTGAGACGATCGCGGGTATGCCCGCGGCGATCGAGTCCGTGGGACCCACGACCGGACTCACGGGGGTCCCGACCGGCACGTGAGCGCACCGGCGGCATGCTCGTGATGGCAGGGCGGCATTGAAGATTGGATGTACCTGTACGCCAATATGCCTGCCCGTGCCATTCTGCCGACGTACATCGGCGTACGCTGGTCGGGAACCGGTTAAGGAATACTTAGAACTTAACTCTTCTCCTGACATCTTCCCGATTACTTTATAGGAAGCACATAAACCAGTTCTTTGAGACATGTTTTAGGCAAGCTGCGTTGTTTAATCATAAACGTAAGATTCTATGCAGTGAATTGGAAACAAATTTTAATGCAAACTTTATGGCATTTCCAAATAATCCATCTCCAACATCAAGACTGATATTAAATAAAGCCAAAATTGAATTTGATCTGTTTCTTACAGAATCTGCAGACAAAACTATTAAAAGATCAAGACATAATTTCTACATAAAAGCTAATAAACTGGATACATTATTAGCCCGGGCACTTAAAACTAGTCATATCCCCTCCAAACCAATATGCCTTAAAATCTCTAAAGATGTGTACTCCAATAATCCTATGAAAATTCTGGAAAAATGTAATAAACATTTATCCATTTTATACTCATCCAATAATGAACTGGATACCTCCAAGGCAAATGATTTATTTTCCCGTATTTCTCTTCCTTCTTTATCTAAGACACAATGGGAAATGTTGGAAGAATTGGTAATGAGAGATGAGGTGTTTAATACTTTCAAAGATCTGAAGTTAATTGAGATGAGCATCACCAGACCTGCACACATTTGTACCATGCTCTGGACGGACCTAAAACCTCCATGGGCCCACTTCGTAGCATTTGTATAGCCCCAATGCTATTCTCCTTGGATGTCTGGAGGAAATGCTAAAAGTTGTTCTCTCTAGCCTCCCAATGCCCTCCTTTGATAAACATATTGTTTAACCTAGATATCCCGGACAGCCTGGCTTATGATAGGATGATTCCTTGGTCCCAAGCTGGTATGTTTCAGCTCCGCAACATAGTGCATCCCCTCACCAGGAAACTTTTATCGTTTGCGGAATTGCAGAAACGGCACCAGATTCCCAAACAACTTTTCCACTCCTATCTACAAATCAGACATTATTTCGCTTCTAAATCCCCCACCTTAAGTCTTGACAAGCCAACCCCATTTGAACTTTTATGTGCTCAAGGCCCATACCAGGCCCATTTAATCTCTGACATATACCGAATACTCCAGGAATCGGTGCCCATTACAGAATTTTCCCATTCCTATATGCGGAGGTGGTCGCAAGTGCTAAAACACCCCATATTGCTCCCACAGTGGCAGAGAATATGGGCAGCCATCTCTAAGACGTCACGCTGTGTAGAACAGAAGGAAATGGCTTATAAGATATTGCTTTTCTGGTATAGAACGCCTGAAATTTTACATAAATATGACCCCACGGCCCCCGCGGCGTGTTGGAGATGCAGAGGAGATATTGGGTCCCATTTTCATATTTTCTGGGAATGCCCATTGATTCGCCCATTCTGGCTTACAATACAGTTTTTCCTCCAAGACTTGTTTAAGATTTCCCTCCCACTGGATCCTCTGTACTTTCTATTAGGGTTACCGATTCCTGGACTTTCTAAACATGCTCAGAAGCTTGCCACCTTCATTTTACTAGCGGCTAAAAGTTTTGCAGAACTTAGAACATATCAGCCGTATGGAAAAGCTTACAGCCATAGTCCACGATACTATGCCTCAGTTCTCTAAGATTTGGGATCTGTGGAACCGCTCCAAACTGAATACTGCTGCTTAATTCAGATTACTACTCTATGCCCTCTTACGATGAGTTTAAATGCTCAAATTGATTGACCAAACCATGTCATATCCTTCTAAAGGGAAGAAATTTTCACGCCCCCGGCTCACTGATACTTGACTATTTGATTGTGGCATTTACTGATCTGTACCGCAAATAACTGTTAATCTTTTGATGACATACTAAATATGCTGAAATATTCTGATCCCGCCCTCCCTCTCCCCCCCCCCTATTTTTGATTTGTCTCATATGTCAAACTTACTGTTTCTATGTACACTTATGCAAGTGCAAGATACTGTATTCTTGTTATCTTTATATTTTCAATAAAAATACAATTAAAAAAAAAAAGATCTGAAGTTAAAGAGACCTAGTCCCGACGGGTTTTCTGCTCTTTATTATCGAACATTTGTAGACCTTTTTTCACGCATTTTAACTATTACCTACAACTCTCTCCGGAAGGGACACTCCTTTAGGAAGGAAACTCTGACTGCTATTATTTGCATAATTCCCAAACCTCATACTCTATGGTCCAATTATCGTCCCATTTCCTTATTGAATTTGGATATTAAAATCTTAGCCAAAATTCTCGCCAAAAGATTAAATACAATAATCGGTAACCTTATACACCATGATCAAGTGGGTTTCATCCCTATCCTTCAAGCCAGCGATAACATTAGACGTGCAACTCTTTTATCGCATGCTGCTAAGACACGTTGTATATCTATTTGCTTTCTTTCGCTTGACATTAAAAAAGCTTTTGATACTGTATCATGGTCCTACATGCATTTTACCCTTCATGAATTGAGATTTGGCACACATTTTTTAAACTGGATCTCTGAATTATATTGTGAATCTAGAGTGTATATTAAATATGCAGGCTACAACATTTCATATACAAAGGGGCACTCAACAAGGATGCCCGCTCTCCCCATTTTTGTTTGCTTTACTTATTGAGCCCCTTGCACAAAGAATAAGAGCAGAACCCACACACAGTTCTGGGTTCTCCGTGTCCCCCGAGCAATCGCGGGAGCCCGGCGGTGATCGAGACCCCCGGGCACTCGCATAGGCTTGGGGAGTGAGCGGGGGCCTGCTCCTAGTGGCCATAGGGTGAAACAACGTTACATTATGTTGTTTCGAGTGCAGTACAACTACGGCAGCTGGTCGGCATGTGGTTAATTCTCTCTCTAAATTTGAACAAATTTGTTTGAAAAACGCACATGCCACAGGTCAAATTTCTATCATTTACTCGCAATTACTCACTCATTCTGATTTCAATTTACCATCATATGTTGCTTAATGGGAACAGGACTTTGATCGCACTATTGATATTAGGAAATGGACTTCAATATGGCCTAACACTAAATCTACTTCATCGAACATAGTAGCACTTGAAACCTCATACAAGGTAATGGTACATTGGTACTTAGTCCCTGCTAGACTCAATAAATTTATGTCTGACTACTCAGACCTATGTTTCCATGGCAGTCCTGATCAGGGCACATACATACGTATTTGGTGGCATGGGCCAACTGTATATGAATTTTGGAAACAAGTATTTTCCTTAGCCTCGGAAATTTTTGAATGTTCTATCTACGTAGATGTGACAATGGCTCTTTCAAATTTAAAGCCAGACTCAATGACACATAAACAATTCAAACCTTTCCTTCACCTCTCGGCAGCAGTGAAACAGACAATTGATAAGGCATGGAAAACATCAGAGACCAAAACTATTATGAGTCAATCATTAATACATTGCAAAATAGATGTTTTGGATAAAAAACAAACTGAAGGAATTTACTACTCTATGGCAACCATGGATTGTATATTCTCTCTAATATATTGATGATAGAGTAATCAGGATGACTGGGGGTTGGGACTTTGAATGAAGCAGGCAGGTGTAAAACATTTAAATGTATTGGTTACATTTATTGGAAAATCAATGGTAAGTTGCATGAGGCTAATCATGAGTACACCAAGAAGACCAATATATTCCATTCAATGGATAAACATACAGCAATAACAATTGACCACTAAAAATACAAATCACATATTAGAAGTGATCATTAAGTAAGTAAAACATATAGTTGGCATAAAACATGGCATATAGTAGCTCTATGCATTTTGTGGATTCATCCACTCTTCAGGAGCATGCATGTGGAAAACTGAATGTTGTAGTATAATAACAATATCTGTAAATACTACAGCATTCAGTTTTCCACGTGCATGCTCCTGAAGAGTGGATTAATCCACGGAAGACTCAGCAGGGGTGGAATGAAGCGTAGAAGGATGCTTGGAAGGAAGGGTAGAGAGAGATTCCCTGACCTCAGCCTGGTCTGACAGAAAATGCATCCTCTCATAGTACCACAGCCTGGGGACATAAACTTCATCTGTTGCTGCTCCAGTTTGCATGGAATCCAGCACCTTGCTGCGCTCCCTCAGATATGTACTCCTCAGGCCATCAATTTTCGTTCTTAAATAGTTGATGTCTGCACTGGGGACCACCGGCTTCACAAACTCCACCAGTTTCTCCATCGCTGCCTGCCTCTTTAATTTGTTGCTGTAGTGGGGATATATAGCTTGCCACAGACAAGGCAGCTCCCTGTATTTGTCGATGAACAGGGGGAGAAAGTTATGGTCATCCATCTTGTCTGCAAGACACAACACAAGACAAACCATAATGTCAGGCTAAACTCTCCTAATCTTGTCCCAATACAGGCCTCAATCTAGAAGCAGTATATGCTAGTGATGTACCCAGTTAAAATTGTACCTTTGTTTGCACAATCGGCGCGTCAGTTTCTCCCTCTGCTCACAGATCGTACGTACGACACACATGTGTTGCGTTTTATATACAGTGCGCATGCGTGAAACTCCGCCCGCCCCTGACGTTCTTCTAGACTATTCCCCACCCCTTCTCTTTCGGTGCAGTGTGGAGAGCACATGGCGGAGACACAGCAGGGGCATGATCAGAATTCCACTAACAAGGAGGAGGACGAGGAAAGCCCAGAGCCTGAAAGGTCACGATCCTGGAGGAGAAGATTTAAGGCCTCAAATATGTCTTTTGTTGAGATGTTGGAGATGGTGGACATTTTGAAGAGGAACGACTATGACGGGAAGTATGGACCTTACCCAAACCCAAATATCAGAAAGGCCAAGATCATGACTAAAGTTGTAAAGAGTCTTCAGAAGAATTTTGGGGTACGACGATCCAAGGATCAACTGAGAAAGCGCTGGTCAGACCTGATACTGAGGGAGCACAATCAGTACAGAAGGATCAAGCGAGTTGTTCAAAAGGTAAGTAGTTGTCATGTGTTCATTTTATTATTATTGCTTGCATACTGCTCCATGTGCTTTGATTTAATGTTGTACAGTTTAAAATGGCCACTTTCATGTTCATGGGTTCAAACGTTCGTAAGAAACATCATTCGTTAGCCCACTCCAAGTTTTGCCAAGTTGCACTTGACTACATTTGTTCACATAACAGGTAAGTATTCCAGCTTTAGAAAGTATAAAAAATATTCCAGCTTTAGAAAGTATAAAAAATAATGATTTCACCTTTGAACTCTGCCAAAAAAAACAATTGTACGACACTTCCAAGCAATGTTTCATATTCCTATTTCTGTCCTCAAATATATGTGTGCTAAGTATTCCTTTTTTACATTCTCATAGGGGGAGAAGACTCGAGACGTCTGAGGACACCAGTTACCCCACACCTCCCAAAGAAGGGGAAATACCAAAAGCACAAGCAAAGGAGGAGGAGGAAGGAGAGATTGTAGAGATTGGCAAAATTGTCACCACAACAGATGGGTGTAGGAGCCAACAGCTTCAGGTAAGCTAATCAATGTATGCCTGCATATTTATAATACATGGTGTGTTTTTTTGTTTCTTTTTAGGTGATGTGGATGTTGTGGAAGAAGAATCGCATTTTACCAGTGAAAGTGCCCAGATCCTCATTGGTGAGATAATGGGGTGCAATCGCGATTTAGAGAATATCCAGAAAAAAATAAATGATGTTCAACAAAAAAATGAAGAACATCATTGATGTTTTAGGGAGAGTCTGAAACACCCAAAACTAGCTAGCATCCATTTTAAATGTTCAAACACTTTTATATTTTTAGAAAAGCCAAATTTGGAAGATGCACACAGTGTGTCAACATGTACTATCTCCCATCATGGGGGATCAATGTACGCGTTTTGTGGGTGCAACCCCTTCCTTGCTACTAAAGTGGCTGAGATGAAGGGGTTGCACCCCCAAAACACGTACATTGATACCCCATGATGGGAGATAGCACATGTTGACATTAGGCATGGGATCAGGAGGAAACTGGCCACTTTTTGATTCTCAATTTTTGTGCATCTTCCAAATTTGGCTTTTCCATGGGTGACACCCCATGTGATGAAGGAAATATCAGCACAGTTTGTACATACTCATGTCTGATATTGTCTTCATTTTTCAAAGTTGAACTTTGTAAGATCCTGTGTTATGTATGTTATGCTTTGATACATGCCTGTTTACAAAAAAAACACAAGTTATAAAAATGTTACCCAAAATAATGTTTTATATACACCAAATATGTTGGTTTGTTGTAAAACCCTTTTCTAAATGCACATGTGAATGTGCTTTTAGTAAAAAGTTAAATTATCAACAATGTGTGGCTTCCTTTTTCAATGTGCAAAAGCAGTATTTGTAGTAAAGTTGTTGTTTTCTGTGGCAATGGGTGTTATTTACTAAAGGCAAATCCACTTTGCACTCTAAGTGCAGTTTCAGATGCATTTTTGCAGTGCACTTGTAGTGCATAGTGGATTTGCCTTTAGTAAATAACACCCACAGTGATGTTTAAATTTCCCCAATCACACCATTTTCATGACCCCACATATTTCTGCCATGGTGCTGAAAATGAGCAATATTTTTGTCAGTAATGCACTACATGCATAGCAACAAAAACAAGGGGTGTGTGTAGCAGACCCACAACATAATAAGATTATCTGAAGAAGAGACTGTCACCTTATCTCGCTATGAAATTGGGTTTGCACTATTGTAGAAAAAGGCCCAAAAAAACACAAATAAAACCTAGGAGACACCTAAAACAAAGCCAAGCAGTAAATGAAAACAAAGATTATTGGAGTTTCAAAGAAAAATGTACCGTATTTGCCGGCGTATAAGACGACTGGGCGTATAAGACGACCCCCAATTTTTCCAGTGCAAACTTAGGTTTTGGGTTATACTGACCATAGAAGACTACCCCCCTTCGGAGGCAACACCATTTAAAAAAAACCATCAGAAACGTAAAAAAAAAAACACATCAGACTTAACATCAGAAAAAACTTGTGAACTACAAGTCCCAGAGATCCCACAATTGTCAGGCAGCAACAATGAATCCTTTCCTCCAAAGCACCATAAATCATACCTGTATTTTTGGGAAGATCTGGAGCTGGATGTGCAGTACAGGATGCCTTGTTTATATGTAGAGCCCCAGGTACAAAGTAAATGATGCTGTGTTAGTGCAGTAGGAACACTGCAGAATACAGTGTGCATACAATGTGCACCGCTAAGCCAATCATGGCAGGCAATGTATTTTACTAATCTGTTGATGGATACAAAGCCTGCTCGGATTGGCAGAGGCTGTGACATCATCAGCCCGCGCCGCTCTGACTCATTGTACTGTATCCTGCTCGGATTGGCAGAGGTTGTTACTCCAATCCGAGCAGGCTTAGCAAGGCTCTGTATTCATCAACAGAGTGCACCGGCCGCCGGGATTGGCTGAGCGGTGCATACTGTATGTATACAGTATTAACGAGCACCCGGCGGGCTGAAATCCATTGCGGCCACTTCATACCCGGCGTATAAGACGACCCCCACTTTTTGGCTGTGTAATTTAGGTGTAAAAGGTCGTCTTATACGCCGGAAAATACGGTATTAAAAAAATGCCTCTCAGACATTGTCTGGCATATCAATGGCCCCCCTACCCACAAAGTACTCCACATATCTGGATCTGACCTCACGAGCGCTTGGGGGGGGGGGGGGGCAAGCCAGGACGAGCAGCTTCAAGGGCCGTGAGGTTGACATTTTTCGGCAAGTCGGCATCAGGCCCAACTGAGGCCACATAGTTTGCTTAGTGTTTTTTTTTTATTATTGTGCAGAACGCAGCAGGCAAGCACAATATGATTTCGTTTATATTCGGCCATGTGCATTGGAGTCAAAAATAGGCGGAACTGGCTGGCCATTATCCCGAAAGTGTTCTCCACTAGTGATAGACGAACTTCCGGCGGGACGTTTCGCAAACACGAACCATGAACGTGGCCAAAAGATCGCTAACCACAAGGTTTTGGGGGTGGGCCCCATTGACTTTAATGGCAAACGAACCTTAAAAACCTCCAGGTCATATTTTCAGCCACCAAATACTTACTAGTTGTGCACACGTAGTCCCACAACATGGACACTGACATAACAAAAGTATTAAGTGAATCTGGGATCGACAACGACAAGCATTCTTTTTTATCTGTGAAATTTTGACAATTCAGGAGCACATGGAGGCCATGGAGGAGAGGCAAGGTCAGGCCAGGCTATGAAGGGGGTGCAGGAGATGATCAGTGCCACAGTCAGGGCAGCGCAGTCCTGTGCCAGTGTCCCAGTGTGCCAACCTGTGCTTGAGACCCTCCCTCTGCCCGACCCTTACCCCCACCTATGCAGAGTTCCACTGCGGTGGTCCGGAGGTCCCAGTCCAGTGCTGATCCTCAGCCATGGTACTGCACTGCCTGCTGATTGGCTTCTTTGCTGCTATCTCCCTCACTGACACCAGCACTGAGATAGAACACTGACACCAGCACCACGATAGAGATTGAGCACTGACACCAGCACTGTGATAGAGAGCACTGACACCAGCACCGAGATAGAGAGCACTGACACCAGCACTGAGATAGAGAGCACTGACACTACACCAACACTGTGATAGAGAGCACTGACATCAGCAGCAAGATAGAGAGCACTGACACTAGCACCAAGATAGAGAGCACTGAAAACAGCACTGAGATAGAGAGCACTAACACCACACCAGCACCGTGATAGAGAGCACTGACATCAGCACCATGATAGAGAGCACTAAGACCACACCAGCACCGAGATAGAGAGCACTGACACCACACCAGCACTGTGATAGAGAGCACTGACACCAGCACCGTGATAGAGAGCACTGGGACCACATCAGCACCAAGATAGAGAGCACTGACGCCACACCAGCACCGTGATAGAGAGCACTGACACCAGCACCGTGATAGAGAGCACTGACACCACACCAGCACCGTGATAGAGAGCACTGACACCAGCACCGTGATAGAGAGCACTGGGACCACACCAGCACCAAGATAGAGAGCACTGACGCCACACCAGCACCGTGATAGAGAGCACTGAGACCACACCAGCACCGAGATAGAGAGAGAGCACTAACACCAGCACCTAGATAGAGAGAGAGCACTGACACCAGCATCGAGATAGATAGCACTGACACCACACCAGCACCATGATAGAGAGCACTGAGACCACACCAGCACCGAGATGGAGAGCACTGACACCAGCACTGAGATAGAGAGCACTGACACCACACCAGCACCGTGATCGAGAGCACTGTCACCAGCACCATGATAGAGAGCACTGACACCAGCACCGTGATAGAGAGCACTGACACCAGCACCAAGATAGAGAGCACTAACACCACACCATCATCGTGATAGAGAGCACTGACACCAGCACCCTTATAGAGAGCACTAAGACCACACCAGCATCGAGATAGAGAGCACTGACACCACACCAGCACCGGTAGAGAGAGAGAGAGCACTGACACCAGCACCGAGATAGAGAGAGAGCACTGACACCAGCACCATGATAGAGAGCACTGACACCAGCACCAAGATAGAGAGAGAGCACTGACACCAGCACTGAGATAGAGAGCACTGACAGCAGCACTGATACCAGCAACTCGCTGCAGGACCCAAAAATATGACACCGCTCAACCTCTTCAAACGTGAAGGTATGGGCGTATAGTACGGTGTGCTTTTTGTTGTACAAGGAAGTAAGCCAAAGGTAGAAAAAAGGTCAGTGTGCTTGATTAAATAAATAGTTTATAGATTTATGCATATACATGGTCTACTGGTCACATGTGTTGAATTCCTCCGAGATCCATGCCTCATTCATTTTTCTAAATGTGAGGTAGTCAACACTGTCGTGAGCTAGGCGAGTGCGCTTATCGGTCACGATCCCCCTGCTGCGCTGAACGTCCTTTCGAACAGGACACTGGACGAGGGGCAAGCCAACAGTTCCATTGCAAATTGGGCAAGCTCTGGCCAGAGGTCAAGCCTGCCCACCCAGTAGTCCGGGGGTTCATCACTTCTCAGAGCGTCCACATCGGCCGTTAACCCGATGTAGTCGGACACCTGTCGGTCTAGGCGTTCCCTGATGCTGGATCCGGATGAGACCTGTTGATGGGTCGGCTGAAAGAATGACCTCATATCAGAAGTCACCTTCACATCTTCAAACAGCCCTCTTCTTGCAGGTGCTGTTGGATTGATACCCGCAACTCTTTCTCTGGGAGTGGGAATTCCTCCTCTGCCAGCAAACGCAAAAGCAGAATGCAGCATTTCTCAAAGCTAGGCTTGGAAGTGCTCCATTCTGACAGCCCTCTGTGACGGTGGTAACATTTCTGCCATTTTGTGTTTGTACCGGGGGTCTAAGTACGTTGCCACCCAGTACTGGTCCTTAACCTTTATGCTTTTTATACGGGGGTCCCTGTTAAAACACTGGAGCATGAAGGCCCCCATTTGCACTAAACTGGAAGCGGTGTGGTGGCCTGGCTCCTGCTCATCATCCAGGATAATGTCGTCCTCCTCGTTCTCCTCTCCCCATCCACGGACAACAACAGGGATCCCAGAAAGGTTTAAAGCATGCTCTTTTTGCTCCTCCTCATCCGCCCCGGCACCATCCTCCTCTGACTCCTCTTCAGACTCCTGTTGTTGACTTGTCTCAGATAGAGTAGCCCCCCTGGGAATTCATCCAGCATTGCGACTTCTTCATCTTCCTGCTCCTGCTCCTCCACGACTTGATCAATGACACGACGCAATGCACGTTCCATAAAGAAGGCATAAGGTATCATGTCACTGATGGTGCTATGGCTGCGACTGACCAGTTTGGTGATCTCATCAAATGGCTGCAGAAGTCTGCATGCATCACGCATGAGCAGCCACTGGCGCGGTGAAAAAAAAACAAGCTCCCCAGAACCTGTTCTGCTGCAGAGTTCGTACAGGTAGTCGTTAACTGCACGTTTCTCCTGGAGCAGCCTAACAAGAATATAGAAGGTTGAGTTCCATCGCATTGGGCAATAGCAAATAAGACGTCTGCATCACGTCGGGCAATAGCAAATAAGACGTCTGACCGGCAGATTGTGTCACTGCTGAATGTCAGCAAGGCGAGCCATGGCCATGTAAGATTTTCTGAAATGGGCCAAGATTTTCCGTGCCTGCTGCAAGATCTCCTTGACCCCAGGGTATTTGACAACGAATCACTGCATGACCAAGTTTAAGATGTGTGCCATGCATGACACATGTGTAATTTTGCCCTGTTCAATGCGCTAAGCAGATTGGCACCATTGTCACACACCACTTTAACAACTGTCAAATTGAGCAGTGTTAGCCACTGATCTGCCTCTGAATGCAAAGCTGAAAGGAGTGCAGGGCCAGTGTGGCTCTTGGCTTCCAGGCACAACAGATGTAGCACGGCATGGCATGTCAAATAGGTTCTGGGGATCTTGGGCGGTGCAGCAGAAGAGACGCTAACAGCGGAAAAGGAGGAGTCAGCCGAGGAGGAGAGGGAGGAGGATGGAGTAGAAGGAGGATAAGAAGAGCCAGGCCTGCATGCAATCCGTGGCGGTAAAACCAAATCTACGCGGGTGCCACAGCTTGCATGCTTGATGGCCATCAGAAGGTTCACCCAGTGGGCAGTAAAAGTTATATACCTTCCCTGCCCGTGTTTGCTAGACCACATGTCTGTGGTCAGATGTATCTTGGCACCGACACTGTGTGCCAGAGATACATTCACTTGCCGCTGAACATGGCCATATAGCTCTGGGATGTCCTTCTGTGAGAAATACTTCCTTCCTGGGACCTTCCCTTGTGGTGTTCCAATGGCCACAAATTTTCAAAAAGGCCTCCGAGTCCACCAGTTTATATGGCAGTAGTTGGCGGGCTATCAGTTTTGACAAGCCAGCCATCAACCATTGGGCAAGAGGGTTATCACTTGTTTTATGCTCTAACATTTGGCCCACGGAAGCCTGCCTTTTTCCAGAAAAACATGAGGACAGCATGATGGAAGGTGGAGTGGAGGACAATTGTGAGGAGAGAGGAAAAGGAGAAGTAGAAGATGAGGCTGGATGGTGAGAGCCTGGAGTGGGGCTTTGTGGGTTCCTTTGCTCCCACTGGGCTCGGTGATGGCAGCTCATGTGCCTTCTTAAGGTGGTCGTCTCTAGGTGAGTGTTGGGCTTACCGCAAATTATGCGTTGACTGCAAAGGCTGCAGATGGCAACACTATTGTCAGCAGTGGACACGTTAAAAAAGCCCACACTGCAGAGCCATGTGCCGGCATCCTGGGAGCACCAGATGTGACCGTACATGGTTGATGCCTCGCTCCTGATACATTAGCAGCCTGCTTTGTCCCTCCTGTGCAATCTAAGTTCCGCCTGCTTCTCCTCTCTATCTGTTGGTCCATATCTCCCTCTGAACTCCCCTCCTCTTCCTCTCTTTTGGGCACCCACGTGACATCACTAGACACGTCATCATCAATGTCACCTTCCCCACCGCTATAATTAGAGACCTTGGAGTAGGCAGCAACACCGGGGACCAACCTCCTCCTTGGGCTGATCTGGGTACTGCCGTCAGACTGCTGAGTGGCGGTTGTTGCTACCGCCTCTTCCTGATCCATTGCCAAGAGTGACTGCGCATCGGCAATGTCTTGTGATGGATCAGAAAATAATTCCTGTGACTCAAGCGGAGGGTATATGGTGGTGGTGGTGGTGTTGGTGGTAGTGTCATTGGGGGTGCACACAGCAGAGAGCGAAGAAGAGGGTGCAAATCGAGAGGATGAGGAGGGTGCAGAAGAGTAAGGCTGAATGAGCCACTCAACCAAGTCTGGTGCATCCTTTGACGTAATCGCAAACACCTTCTGCAATTTGCCACTTTGGCTCAAGCCTGTTGCTCCTGCCCTACTACTACCACCCCTGCGGAAGGGACAGCCTCTTCCTCTGCCTGTCATTTTTTAAATGACCCTGTGACAAAAGTCTCTAGAGAAGTGCAGTATGTATGTGGAAGAAGGTATATAACACCCTGCTTCAATCTACCATTTTTGGGGGGCCACTGGTCTATCACACCAGTTATAATACTTTTTTTTACTTGCGTTTGTCACTCTTTGTAGTATTGCTGCAGAACCGCTCAGCAGTCACAATGCTGCACAGTGGAAATGCACTATACTATGCTTTCTATATGTGCAAGTATTTTATACATGTATTACACCCCTATATACTGAACACCAAATAGTACACCTATACCAGTCCTTAAAAGGTCCTTTGTGGACCTAATAGTAGCTAGCTAGTAGCTAGTGAATTGCAGACTGTCCCTGCTCCAAAAACCAAACTGTCCCTCCCTACACTGAGAAACGTCAGCTGCAAAATTGGTCAGCGGCACTGTGGAAATGCACTATAATATACTTTTCATATTTGAAAGAAAGTATATTATACGTGTACAACCCTATATACTGTACACCTATAAAAGGACCTTTGTGGACCTAGTAGCTAGTGATTTGCAGACTGTCCCTGCTCCAAACACCAAACTGTCCCTCAGTAACTACACTGATAAAAGACAGCTGCAGAATCGGGCAGCAATAAGCTCAGCAGCAAAGCAGTCAAGTATAATATGCTTTCTATGTTTGAAAGAAAGTATATTATACGTGTACAACCCAATATACTGTACACTTAAACCAGTCCTTAAAAGGACCTTTGTGGGCCTAGTAGCTAGTGATTTGCAGACTGTCCCTGCTCCAAACACCAAACTGTCCCTCCCTACACTGATACAGTTGCAGAATCGGTTAGCAAGCACTCAGCAGCACAACAGTCAGCAGTGCACCATAATGTACTTGAAAGAAAGTATATTCTAAGTGTATTACTTAAAAGGACCTTTGTAAACCTAATAGTAATAGCTAGTGATTAAACTGATTGTCCCTGCTCCACACAGCGTCCTTTCCCTACACTGACAAAAGACAGCTGTAGAATTGGTCAGCAGTGCACTCAGCAGCACAGCAGTCAGCAGCAGTGCACCAGAATATGCTTTGTATATTTGAAAGAAAGTATATTCTAAGTGTATTACAACCCTATATACTGTACACCTATACCAGTCCTTTTGTGGACCTATACCAGTCCTTTTGTGGACCTAATAGTAATAGCTAGCTAGTGATTAGACTGACTGTCCCTGCTCCGCACAGCATCCTGTCCCTACACTGACAAAAGACAGAATGTAAAATGGCATAGAAAAAACATCGAAAAACCAGCAGTGGAAATGACATAACCCAGGAATTTAACCTGTTCACGATGGAATTTGCACTTTTCCAATTTACAATAGAGATTGTTCTCTCTTAGTTTCTCTTAGTTTTTTTAAACACACAACAGACATCTGTGTGGTGGCTCTCCAGGGACTTGGAAAATATGAGGATATCATTGAGATAAACCATCACACATAACTGCAACAAATCTACAAGGACCTTGTTAATAAGTTCCTGGAAAACTTATGGGGCATTACAAAGGCCATAAGGCATTACAAGGTACTCATAATGGCCCGTTCTGGTATTAAACACAGTTTTACACTCGTTGCCCTCCTTAATCCTCATGGGACTGTATGCCCCTCTCAAATTAAGCTTTGTGAAAACTGTTGCTCCCTAGAGGTGGTCAAACAACTCTGTAATCAATGGAATCTGCTAGGCATTCTTAACCACTTGCTTACTGGGCACTTAAACCCCCCTCAGTCCCAGACCAATTTTCAGCTTTCAGCGCTGATGCACTTTGAATGACAATTGCGCGGGCATACAACACTGTACCCAAATGAAATTTTTATCATTTTTTTCCCACAAATAGAGCTTTCTTTTGGTGGTATTTAGTTACAGCTCGGAGTTTTATTTTTTGCTAAACAAACAAAAAAAGATGCAAAAAAAAAAAAAAAAAATCAGGTTTTAATAGTTTGTTATAAAATTTTGCAAACGGGTCATTTTTCTCCTTCATTGAAGTGCGCTGATTAGGCGGCACTGATGGCTGCATTGGTGGGCACTGATGGGCTGCATTGGTGGGCACTGATAGGCTGCATTGGTGAGCACTGATAGGCTGCACTGGTGGGCACTGATAGGCATAGTTAAGGCGGCACTAATAGGCACAGATAAGGCGGCACCGATGGGCACAGATAAGGCGGCACTGATGGGCAAAGATGGGCACAGATAAGATGGCATGGATGGGTGGCACGGATGGGTGGCACGGATGGGCACTGATAGGTACCACTGATAGATGGGACTGATGGGCACTGATAGGTGGCTCTGATAGGTGGCACTGCTGGGCACTGATGGGCGGCACTGCTGGGCACTGATGGGCGGCACTGCTGGGCACTGATGGGCGGCACTGGGGTGCAGCACCTTTGAGGCACATTGTGGGCACTGTGGGTGGCACTGTTGGTGGCACTGCTGGATGGCACTGTGGGTGGCACTGTGGGTGGCACTGTGGGCACTATGGGCACTGCTGGGTGGCACTGATGGGGGGCACTTACTTTTATTCAGGATGGCACTGCGGTGGGCAGGTGGGCACTGGCAGGGGGCAGGTGGTCAGCTGTATTGCTGGCCGTGATCGGGACTGATGTCCCGATCACGGCCGCCGGTGATCGGCTTTTTTTTTCTCTCCTCGCGCTGTCAGCGCGAGGAGGAATAATAGCCGATTACCGGCTCCGTTCTTTTACATGATCAGCTGTCATTGGCTGACAGCTGATCACGTGATAAGGGGTCTGGATCGACCCCTTACACGGATCGGTGATCAGGCGAGTCTCACGGACTCGCCGATCACAGAGCGCGCCGCGCGCGCCCCTCAGGGCGCGCGCAGGCCGCTCGTACCCGGGACGACGTCAATAGACGTAGTCCCGGAAAAGTAGATCCGCGCTAATGCCGTCATTTGGCAATAGCGCGGATCCCAAGTGGTTAATCATTAAATGATTGAGATCCCTATAATCAATACAAGGTCTTAGTTCACCACTCTTCACAACTCAGCACCAGCAGGAGACAAGGATTTGTGGATGAAACCTAGAGAAAGTACATCTGCAACATACTCCTCCATGGCCTTACCCTGCAAGACCGACAAAGGGTAAACCTGGCCACGAGAGGATATGGCACCAGGTTGAAGGTCAATTGCATAATTATAAGGCCGGTGTGGAGGCAAATTACCGACTTGACCTTTGTCAAAGACATCACTAAAATCGCAGTATTCCTCTGACAGGGAGGAGACTGAAGAGGCATACAGGACCTTGGCTACCTTCTGGAAGCATGTCTTACTGCATTGTGATGACCAGGAGATAACCTCAGCATGGAGCCAATCAAAAGTGGGGTTGTGCCTCTGTAACCAAGGATAACCAATAACCAGTGGAAATTTAGATGAGGAAATAAATTGGAATTGGATTATCTCATTGTGACGAGCCCCCACGGCCATGGACAATGGAACAGTCTCATGAGTCACATTGGCAGGCTGTAGAGGCCTCAATGGCAAGTGGAGTGCCACGCAGCTGCAGTGGAATTGAGTGCTTCGATACGAAGACAGCACCAATGAACAGGAATGCAGCCCCAGAGGATGTATCTTGCTGGACGACTTAGCCTAAGAAAAAGTAACCGAAACCAGGGGATTATCCTTCTGGATAACTGGGGACAAAAAAACTCCACCTAAGGTCTGTCCATGACAGGACTTAAAAGTTGGGGTGTTCCCTGGACGGGTAGGACAAGACTTCAAAAAGTGACCTGCCTGGCTACAATAAAGGCACAATTTCTCCCCCCTCCTAAGGGTTCTCTCATTCGCAGGGAGACACGTGAATCCCAAGTGCATGGGTTCATCTTCACAAACTGACTCGGTACCAGGAGGCAGGGAGGTGAGGGATGCAAGGGTGGGACTGCAAAGTTTGGAGACAAATGTACAGGAGGCTTCCGCAAGGGCTCCTTAAAAGAGTCTTTCTCTGAGTCTGGGATCAATGAGGATGGCAAACGTGATCAACCTCTCCAGCTCAGTGGGTATATCTCGCGCTGCTTTCTCATCCTTTATGGTATCTGAGAGACCGTGAGAAAAAGCAGCCACAAAGGCCTCATTGTTCCAAGTGACCTCTGCTGCCAGAGTATGGAATTCAATGGCATAATTGGCAATGGTTCTCATACTCTGTTTGATGGACATGAGGCACTTGGCAGCAGAAGCGGAGTGTGCGGGAACATCAAATACCCTTTTAAAAGAAGTCACAAACTCAGGGTAAATCAAGCCAACAGGTTTATGCGTCTCCCATAGAGGGTTTGCTCAGGCCAAGGCTCTCTCAGAAAGCAAAGATATCACTAAACCTACTTTGCTTCTGTTCGTGGGAAACGCCTGGGGCAGCATCTTAAAGTATGTCTCAACCATCTTATAGAGGTAATACTCGAGGCAGGTGCCTGCACAGAGAACTGGAGCAGCAGCAGGGATGGGCACAGTGGGAGATTCCAGGTGAGCCATGCGACTGAGTGTTTGTAATGCCATGGCAAACTGATCCATGCGGTGATCCTGCTCATCCAATGTGGAAAAAATATTACTAACAAGTGGATTGACTGCATCTTCTGAATTCATGGCCTTTGCCTACTGTCAGAAACCAGACGGAGACAGAAGTACAGTTAAATCACACTTGTTTAATAATAATAAAAAACAGGCAAACATAGTCAAAACATAGCCAGAGTTCAGGAACCGTAACGGATAGTCAGACAAGCCAAAATGTCAGGAAGCCAGAGATGAGCGTAGTAGAACTGCAAGCAGGATCTGGATACAGAAGGAATGTCAGCCAAGCAAGTCTTTAGCAGGAACACAGGAGGGCGTCTCTAGAGATGTGACCAAGGCGAAGAATGAGATTATCTGCACTGAACGGCTTAAGTAGGCAGGATTGATGAGCAGGATATCATCAACAGGTGAGTCACTGTGTTGAGATAGGAGCTAGCAATTAACCAACAGCTGAGTGACCACCTTTAAGAAGGAAGGGCTGAGCCCAGCCCTGACAAGTGCTTACCAATACAAAGAGTACTAGACTTTTTACATTGGTGATTTCTGTGATGCTTCTTTCAATGGACCTTGTCTGACCTTATAACTACAAAGGCCACCAAACTGATGGTTTGCCAAGGAGATTGAGTTTGTGAATAAATTCATACTCTTTATCAGAACACAAACATAATATTCCTAAATGGTTTATATGGTTTATATGTTTATATGTGTTGCCGATAAATGGGGGGGAGGGTGCTGCTGGGTTATTTGTAATATACAGTGTTATGCATGTCACGGCCCTCTGTGCGCACCTAAAGTGATCAGTGCTCATTTATATGTAACTGCCCCTTTAGACTCTTTTAGTGCTAAATATAAAGAGGTTGATTTACTAAAAGTGGAAAGTACAAAATCGGGTGCAGCTGTGCATGGTAGCCAATCAGCTTATTCAATTAAGCTTTGACAAAAAAAAAAAAAAAAACAGGAAGCTTTTACAGAACTTCCACTTATAGCATCCATCTATACACTGTAGGCACTGTAGGTCAGGAAAAAAAATGATTTAACCGCTTGCCGCCTGTGCTATAGCCGAAAAACGGCTTTAGTGTGGGCTTAAATTGCCAGGAAGGCATCCAAAGATGCCCTGACTCGCTCTGGAATCGTCGAGTCAATGAGACTAATGCCGTGTACACACAATCAAACTATCCGGTGGAAAAGTCCGGCGGACTCGAGTCTGCCAGACAATCTGCCGGTGTGTGGGCTCCGGCGGACTTTTTTTACCCAAAAGTCCGGCGGACTTAGAAAGTAGTTTTGGCTCAAAATTTTCCGCTGGACTCGCAGTTTGGTGGACAATACGGATGTGTGTGTGCTAGTTTGCCGTACTTTTGAAATGAACGGACTTTTCCCGCACGGAGAAAAGTCCGTTCAATTTGAGCGCACCTCCAGGTAGCCGGGACTAGCGAAGGAAGTCAATGTTGCCGCCTTCGGCAGCGAGATTGACATGTCGCTGGCCCCGTCACCTGGTATGGACTTAAAGGGAAAGCTCTACACTGAAAAAATGGCGTGGGGGTCCCCCCCAGGTCCATATCAGACCCTTATCCGAGCACGCAACCTGGCTGGTCAGGAAAGGGGGTGGGGACAAGCGAGCGCCCCCCCTTCTGAGCCATACCAGGCCACGTACCCTCAACATGGGGGGGTGCTTTGGGGAAGGGCTTTCACCTTCTGTCGCCGCTGTCTTCCCCGCCTTCTGTTCTTCTCTTCTTGAGATGTTGACTCATCGAAAAGAGAAGAAGAGAAGAACAGAAGGCAGCGAAGACATCGGCGAAAGAAGACCAGGACACCACCAGTAAAATAGCTGGAAGAAGGAGCGGAGGCCCGGCAAGAAGAACCAAAGAGGGGGACAAGACCCCCGAAGAGGGAGACAAGACCCCCGAAGTCGGAAGAAGACCCCCGGACGGCGGCGGCGATGAAGAAGAAAGCCGGGCTCTTCCGCTAGTAAAAGAGCTAGCAAAAGAGCTAGCAAAAGAGCAGAAGATAGTGGAGGAGTCCGACGAGAAGACCCCCCAAGATGGAAGAACCCCCGGAGCTGTGCATTAAATTATTTTTAACCCTTGTGTGTTGTGTTTTATTTATATTTTTTTCACAGGGGAATGGGTAGGGGTACATTGTACCCCATACTCATTCACATAGAGTGGGAGGCCAGTATCCGGGGGCCCCCTTATTAAAGGGGGCTTCCGGATTCCGATAAGCCCTTCGCCCACAGACCCCGACAACAAATGGCCAGGGTTGTCAGGAAGAGGCCCTTCTCCTCATCAACATGGGGACAAGGTGCTTTGGGCTGGGGGGGTGGGGGTGCGGCTCAGGAGGGGGGTCACTCGCTCGTCCCCACCCCCTTTCCTGACCGGCTGGGTTGCGTGCTCACATAAGGGTCTGATATGGACCTAGGGGGGACCCCCACGCTGTTTTTTCGCATAGGGCTTCCCCTTTAAGTCCATACCAGGTGACGGTGACCTAGTCCGCCGGAAAAGTCCAGTGTTTGGGCAGGTCCGTTCGTTTGGACAGTCCGGCGGACTTTATGGTGGTTTGTCTGCCAGACTAAGTCCGCCGGATAGTTTGATCGTGTGTACGCAGCATCAGCTGATCATAGATTTGGTAAAGGGCCAATGACAACAGGCTGACAGCTGATCACAGAAATAAACAGATGCCTGTTATCATTCTTTTTCCATCACGCTATCAGCATGAAGGAAAAAGCCTCAGCTTTGATTAGAGGGATATTGCCCAAATGTGCTGCAAATCAGTGCCATCTATCAGCGCCCACCAATGCCACCCATCAGTGCCCATCAGTGCTGCCAATCAGTGCTTCATAATCAGTGATGCCTATCAGTGTCATCTACCAGTACCTATCAGTGCCCATCAGTGCCAACTAATACTGCCCATCAGTGCCACCTATCAGTGCCACCTGTCAGTGCCCATCAGTGCTGCCTGTCATTGCCACCTCCCTGTGCTGCATATTAGTGCCCCCTATCAGTGCCCATCAGTGCCGTCCATCAGTGTAGCCTCATTAGTGCCTCTTGATCAGTGCCTGCCAGTGCAGCCTATCAGTGCCCATCAGTGAAGCCTCATCAGCGCACATCAGTGAAGGAGAAAAATTACCTGTGTGCAAAATGTTATTAAAAAAAATGAAAAACTTTTTTTTATGTCTTTTTTTGTTTGTTTAGCAAAAAATTAAAACCCCAATGATGATTAAATACTACCAAAAAAAATCACTATTTGTGTTAAAAAAATGATAAACATTTTATATGGGTAGAGTGTTGCATGACCAAGCAATTGTCATTCAAAGTGTGAGAGTGCTGACAGCTGAAAATTGGCCTGGGCAGGAAGGGGGTATATATGCCCAGTAAGAAAGTGGTTAAATGTGCTGATGAACATATCTACTGTCTACATCTAACACAAACATCTGAAAAGTATATATTCTGAAAGAAAATTTAGGAGGTAAATATTTTAGAGCTTTTCCAGTGTGACAGTGTGAGATATTAATAACAATAAAGTAATTTTCTACCACTTTTAAATTATAGCCTTTTCAGACATTTTCCATTCCAATTACAGCCATTAGTGTTTTTTTTTTCACAGCTATTTATGTCCATGGTAACCAAAAGGGGTGAATGCATTATTTTTTCATGTGCAAAAAGATAGTGAAATTACCTATATTACTATCTCTTTGGTCTTCATAGCCTTGCTTCAGAAAATGAGTCATTTGCTCCAATATTCCTGCATAAGTATAATATGATTCACTGCACTACATATATATGATGATATAAGAAATTTCAGTAACATCTTATTTAAAGAGGGTAGTTATTATTTTACAAATATAAAGCAAAATGTGTACTTTCCTTTTTACAATGCACCTATAATCAGAATTACAATAAGAAATATTAGGTTTCTTTAACAACTTTTCAATATGTTTCATTATTATTTTTTTTTAAACTTGCATATAATCTATGCAGACTATATTCCGGTTTACAGTTGTTCACAGGGTAGCATTACAATCCAAATAGCAAAGTAACAAGTATATAATTTAGAGTCTTAAAAAATCAATGGAATAGTTAAGATTATTTCACCTCCATTGCGGAAAAGTATTACGAAATCCAACTTTTCCTTTGTAAAGTTGACTTGATTACACTATAGCCTAATTACCTTAAAGAAGAACTATAGGGAAGTAAATAATCTTCTATTTAGCACAAATAGGAGCCAAAACTGGCACGTGCAATTACCTATATATAATATAATATCATATAATATAATGTAATATCATATTATATTATATTTTATTATATTATAATTGGCTTAACATTTTACTGTAATTTTTACAGCGATAGCTGTACCTTTTATTTTTATTTTTTTAAGATTTAAAGCATATAAAAAACGATGGTTGTAAGTGCCCCTGAAATAATACTATCATTGAATACTATCATAGATCTTTTACAGTTATCAGAATAGATTTTTTTGTTCCTATTAGCTGTCCTTTAGCTTCAATATGGGGAGGAAGAGCATCAGTTTCAAAGTATGACTTAAGCCTGCCATAGATGGGTTGAATCTCAGCGAAGGCTCCCTGCCCGCATAACACAATAGTGCTGTGGGAGAGATTCCTCCATCAACACTACTGTGTTGGTGGGGGAATCAAGATGTTCCATGAGTGAAATGAAAGAAAATTATGGCTTGCCTTACAATCTTGTTGGTGTCAGTGACTCAAACTGAGATATGTCTGTAAAGAGGGAAGTGGCGATGTATTAAGCTGTTCATCTCTATGTGTATTTTCAAGACGAGGCAGTCATGTTGCTAACATTTCACTTTAGAATGTAGTTGACGCCTGATGAAAATGACGGAGATTGCAGTGAGTGATGAAAATGGCTTTTAGACTCAGAGAGCTGAATGTTCATTTCCCAAAAGACAGACATATTGTGCAAATTAAAGGGAACCTATCACAAGGGAAATAGGGTAGAGGGTAGTATAGCTATAATGTCTTAGATTGTCCTTCCTTTCAGAAAGCTCAAAAATTCCCAACTTTGTGTTCCAAGAGTGACGATCTAAAAGCATGTGTTATCTTTGTTAAACTGGCCAGACACATATAGATTTTAATTGTTGGCTGAACAGAAGAAACCTAATTGGTTCCTTCATTCATGCTAAATAGTGCAGATGGACAAATACTTGACTGTGGGATATTATCTTCTGGCTGCTGAGAAAGCCACTCACAGAGTAAATTTTGGCAGACTGAGCTTTAGACAGCCTACTTTTAAGGTTTTGTTGATGCTGTCATTTCCTGTGATTCGTCAAAAAAGGGAAAATATTTACACATAGCATTGGTTTGAGTGCCTGTCACGTACCTTACAGCGGAGTCAGACTGTTGAGGGTGGCCTCTTGCACGGTTCCAGTCTCCACACCCCTGGAGGTGGTAACAGGGAGCGTGAAGACAGCGAAAGGGTGCAGGTGCCTGCAGGTGGAAGTTGAAGACCTGGAGACGCTGGGTCCTCACGGAGGAAGAGGTGTAGGTTGATCACAGAGGTAGACAGCGGAGGCTCAGCAGGTATACAGGAAACACTGCGAGTCTGGAACAAGCAAGGTCGGCAACTGGCAGGCAATGCGGTACAGGAACGAGAGGCAGGTGCGTAAATCAGGAAGCAAGCCAAAGTCAAAAGTCCAAGCCGAGGTCAGTGGTAGTCCAGGAGATCAAAACAAGGAGTATTCAAAGGAATGGGTTTTAGGAACAAGGTCACAGGAACAAGATCACAGGAACAACGGTCAGGTGTCTCAGGAGTAGCTGAAGACGATCCAGCACTGGTATCAAGTCAGGACCCTGTTTATATAGGGTGAGATGTGCCCGGATTGGTGGACGTGGCCGTGCGTGCTCAATTACGTACACACGTTCGGTTGGCGCGAGTGCGTCTACGTGTTCGTATTGGTGTGCGTCCGTTCGTACCAGAACTCGCACACCTCCGACGGGGACACCGCACATGATCCTTGGGATGAAAGTGAGCTGCTGCCACACGGGGACGGATCTTCGCATGGTGAGTTCCAAAATGGCTTCGATTTCGAACTCCTCCTCCCCATCTACCAACACAGCTTCTGGAGGGCCTATTTCACGACCTGGAAAGGAATTGGGTACATCAGGTTTAAGTAAAGAAGCATGGAACACAGGATGGATCCTAAATGAGTCAGGAAGTTCAAGTTCATATGCCACTGGATTGATTTTCTTTTTAATTGGAAAAGGTCCCAAATATCTGGGTCCCAATTTTCTAGAGGGACATGCCAGTTTTAGGTTCGCGGTTGAAAGCCATGCACGATCACCAACCTTTAAATCCAATTCTCCCCTTTTCTTTCTATCGAAGAATCTTTTATTGTCTTCTTGTGCTTTGGCAATGGTTTCCTTAAGTACCCAATTGTTGGCAACAAAGAAATTTAGCCTATCTTGGACAGCTGGTACAGGAGAATCCACTACAAATGTTGGCAGAAAAGAAGGATGAAAACCATAATTAGAAAAGAATGGTGACTGGTTTGTGGCAGAGTGAATAGAATTATTGAATGCAAATTCTGCCAAGGGTAATAATGAAGCCCAATCCTCTTGGGAAAAGGAAGTGAAACAACGTAAATACTGCTCCAACGTCTGATTAGTACGTTCCATTTGTCCGTTGGTTTGGGGATGATAGGCTGAAGAAAAATTCAATTTGTTGCCAAGTGCCTCACACAAGGACTTCCAGAATTTTGACGTGAACTGAACTCCACGGTCAGAGACAATATCACTGGGAATTCCATGAAGCCTAACAATTTCTTTAATTAATATTTTGGCTGTTTCAGTCGCAGATGGAGTTCCTCTCGTGGGAATGAAGTGTGACATTTTAGAAAAACGACCCACCACCACAAAAATGGAAGAAAACCCTTTAGATGGAGGAAGTTCAACAATGAAATCCATTGCGATTTTATCCCATGGTCTTTCGGGAATGGGTAGTGGTCTCAATAGTTCCCACGCTTTATTCTTGCTATTCTTATTCCTGAGGCAAGTTGGGCAAGAGTTGACATAGTCCCTACAGTCCTTTGCAAGATTTGGCCACCAAAGTGACCAGCCAGAGGATAGTCATGGCAAACCTGTAGAGCAGAAGTGCGAAGATCTTGAGGGATGAAAAGTTTGTCTTTCTGCCAGAAGAGACCATCCTTCTCTTGGAGGTTTGTATCTGAAGGGATTAATGTTCCTTGGGAGGACTGACGAACCTGTGATAAGAAACTAGGTTGTGTTAATAATGAGACTTCAGTTTCTGTGAACATACGGGATAACGCATCAGGTTTACTGTTTTTGGATTCTGGTCTGTAAGTTATATGAAAATTAAAATGAGAAAAGAAAAGAGCCCATCTTGCCTGCCGGGGCCTGAGACGTTTGGCCGTTCTGAGGTACTCCAAATTTTTATGATCTGTGAAGATCAATATTGGGTGTGTTGCCCCTTCCAGGAGGTACCGCCATTCCTCTAAAGCTGATTTTATTGCCAAAAGTTCCCGATCCCCCACATCATAGTTCTATTCCGATGCACCTAGTTTTTTGGAAAAGAAAGCTACAGGATGCATTAAGGACTGAGGCCCGGGGGGCGTGACCGGAAGCGGAAGGAGGCGGACGCATATCCGAGGAGCTCCGCCGAGGCCTTCTGACGATCGTGGGCCATCCGAGCCCGGCGAGCTTCTCAGCGGTTCCCCACCGTCCATCGGGGTTGCCGCTAGTGTGGGGCACAGTCCGATGCCCGTATCGTCCTCGGCACCCACCGCAAACGCCGTCCTCCGGGCCGTTGCTGGCCGCCACCCGGGGACGCGGCGCCGCCATCTTGGGGCCTACTAAAATCCGGAAGCCTAACGCCGGCCCGCGGCGTTCCACGGGCCCCCCTGCTTCTCCCGAAGGTCAGTCGAGGACCCCCCTCACAGCGGTCCCCCGAGAGCCACGTATCCAGGAGCGGAGGATCCAACGAACGGGCCCAGAGAACACAGGACAGGTGAGGAACACGGCGGCCATATTGGTACACCTCAGGCCCACTCTACTCTAGGCCTGTGTGGACTCTCCCTCTCCCCTATCATTTGGATACAGCCAAGCTGCCCCTGTTATCCTCACCCTGACTAACTAACTTTTCTGCTAAGTAAACCTCAGCTGCTCTGAAGCTCCCAGGCCCGAGCTCTGTTTGATATCTATCTGGGGGCTATCTTGCTTCACCCTCCCCCAGTACTGTTACACCTTACTGCTCTTTAAACGACCAGTTTGTGCTGCCCCCACCTGAAGTGTGTTTTAAGTTCCGCACCTACTATACCCCTGCATCTGGGCTATTAAAGGAGTCGCAGTTTGGTGCAGCTACACCCTCTCCTCCCCTTCACAGTTTTGAAGAAGCTTGACACCCCCCTCAGATCTACACGCCTCCCCCCAATAGCAAGATATTACAGTCCCGGCCAGTCACACAAGGCTTACAGATGTGATGGACTATTAGAGACGGGACCTGGACCCCCTGTCCTCTCTCCGTGACTCCCATCTTACGCTTATGTGATCTTTACTGACAGGGTGTCTCCTTATTGACTCATTTCAATCGGCCACGCACCCCATGGGCAAAATTGGGGATCAACGTCGCACCTATTCCTCTGCTATTAAATCGCAGCCCCCTGTAGCGATGGACCGCTATCTGAACAAACCCCCACAAGCTACTCCAAGGGTTTCTGACAGCTCCCAGATCCCACCGGAACAGCCTGACATTTGCACCAACATGCTCTTCAATGATACCTCCACACTCTCATCCTCCCCATCTCCCCCCCTAACGGCGGAGCTACTGGACACTAAATTACACTCCCTACTACAAGCAATCACTCATACCATTGCACAAGAGGTAGGGAAAGTGGCCAAGGAATTGAGAGGGGAGATTGATCAGCTAGGTGAACGCACAGACTCTTTGGAATATAAATTTGATGAAATGGTGCAATATGTCCAGGTTCTCGAGGACGACAACGCCACTATGAAAAACACCGTGACCCAATTACAGGCCCAGCAGGAGGATTTGGAAAACAGGGAACGTAGACAAAACCTTCGATTCAGGGGTATTCCTGAAACGGTAGAAGACAAAGACCTGCGCACCTACCTCCTAAGCCTTTTCAACTTTGTAGCCCCGAATATCCCAGACATAGATTGGCGCCTGGACAGAGCACATCGGTCACTGGCTCCAAAACCCCCTCTAGGGGCCAATCCGAGAGATGTGATTGTGCGTTTTCACTATTATGACAGCAAGGAAGCCCTGACTCTTGCATCTCGTAATCAGTCCAGAGTTGAATTTAAAGGCTCTAAGCTACAAATCTTCAGTGACCTGTCACCTATTACCCTGACAAGGAGGAGAACCCTCCGTCCACTAACTTTGCACTTACAGTCTCACAAGGTGGCCTACCGGTGGGGTTTCCCTTTCCGCCTATCCGTTTCCAAGGACGGCACCCAATATTCCCTACGTGATCTGCAAGAAAGTGACACCTTCCTGCGCAACTTGGGTCTCCCACCTCTTCCAGAAGAAGATTCACAGCCTCTTCCAGCAACGCCCAAGCCTCCGCTGGCTCCAAGCCGCATCTGGACCCCGGTGCGACAGAAGACGTCCAGATCCCACTTTACACCCCAGAAAAGTCGTGCCTCCAGACTTCCGACCTGAACTGCTTTCTCCGGATTTCCTCTGGATGCCCTTTTTACCTTGACACCCCGCTGATGTTATGGGTAGTCAACACCCCATAGTGGGTTTACTTACCCCCTGGCCCGGGGGGTGGGTGGCCGAACGTATCTGACGTTGCCTCCAGTTTAACCCCAAAAATGTTATTCTTCTCCCCTTAACAGGTTGTGAACTATTCATTTTTTTTTAATTTTTTTTTTTTTTTTTTTTTCTCTGACAGAGGTTATAATGCTAAAGGTTATTTGCCTGTGTGTACGTGTCTGCGGATATGTACATAAGTCTACATAGCTCCCCCTTCCCCCCCCCCTTTTTTTTTTTTTTTTTTTTTTTCTTTCACGACCGGGGTCTACTGTTTACCCTGGGGGCAACCTGCTCACTTTGGAGAGAGGCTGGGGATCCTCCCACTCCCCTCCGACTTTTATTTTTTCAAGTTTTTCAAATTTTTCTATTTTTGCATGTTTTGGAGATGTACAATTCTCCACTTCAGACCCATGGCTTAGACCTGGGTTCCCTGGTGGCGCTTAGCTATCCAGGTTTTTGTTGGGTGGTCGTTAAACCCCGACCCCTTATTCCACCCCCATCCCTCCCCTCTTTCCTTTTTCTTTTTTGGTACATTTTTACCATTGTGGATGAGTCACTGGGATTAATCCCGATTTTCCACCGAACCCGCTTGCTTTTGGTACAGATTTTGTTATACGATTATATTGTTATTTGTGTCATGCACATTGCTTTATTATGTAAGGTATATTTGTTTTGGGTCCACTGTTATATTCTGCTTGTTACATATGTGAGGTTTTCTGTCATGTTCTGGCCCCTATCTGACCTATCATGGCATTGAAACTCCTGACCTATAACGTTAAGGGGTTGAATTCCATTCAGAAGAGATGGCTTGCTCTGAAGGAGTTTAGGGCCTCCGGGGCGGACGTGATAATGGTCCAAGAGACCCACTTCCGTGCTGGAGGCTCTTTTAATTTTGCTAGCAAACAGTTCCCGACCTCCTTTCTAGCGTCTGACCCGTCGGGTAAGGCAGGGGTAGCTATATTGATTGGTCGGCATTGCCCGTTACGGGTCACTTCGTCCCATTTAGACCCTCATGGAAGATTTATTATTCTGAAATGTTCCCTATTTGCTAAATCTCTCACCTTAGTTAATATCTATGCTCCCAACTCGGGTCAGCTTACCTTTTTGTCCTCAGTCTTTGACGTTCTAGACCGCTTTGCTCAACCGTTTATGATTTTAGGAGGTGATTTTAATATGACAATGTCGTCAGACAAAGATAGACACACTCTCTTCCCCTCTGCTTCCCCACCCCGAGCCACTCAATTGTCTAAATCATTTCGCAAGCTGATCAGGTCTAGAGGCTTGCTAGACATCTGGAGGATAAAACACCCTACTCACAAACAGTACACTTTTTTTTCTCATCCTCACAAGCTTTATTCAAGGCTAGATCACTTCTTTATCTCCTCGCCCTTGTTAACATCAGCAGTCTCCTCTGAAATCAACCCTATGACGTGGTCCGACCACTCTTCAGTCCACTTAGACGTCCACCTTTCATCTTCGTTTCCTAGGACCTGTCACTGGAGACTGAATGAGACATTTCTTCACTCTCCAGAAACGAAAAGTCTTTTGACAGATGGACTCACAGAATACTTCCAACTTAACACGGGCTCGGTCACGGGTCCCTCCACCCTGTGGGAGGCCCACAAGGCTGTTTTTCGCGGTCGGTGCATGGCGCTGGGATCCCGTCTTAAAAAGGACGCGGCATCCCAGCGCTTTGCCATTATGACCGATTTGCGCTTAGCAGAGAGACTGCTGTTGGCCTCCCCCACGGTGGACAGACTCCGAAAAGTCATTTCCCTGCGTAATCGGCTCAAATCCCTAGCAATGAGCAAAATAGACAAATCTCTTTTGTGGTCCAAACAGAAGTTTTATGAATTCTCAAACAAACCTCATAAGCTGCTGGTAAATAGGTTGAAACCACGTCCTTTTCAACCCTCTCCCGACTTTTTACGACAACCTGATGGTACACCTACTTATTGCCCCCTGACTATGTCACGGATCTTCGGAGACTTCTACCATAATTTATATAACTGTCTACAGAAAGACCCAAATTACGACTTTTCACAAGGGAGATTTGATCTCTTTTTTGAACACTTGAAATTGCCTAAACTCCTCCCCGACCATCTTGCAACCCTGAATTCGGCCATTTCACCCGACGAACTTGAAGCAGTAATTACACAACTCCCCAGCCAAAAAGCCCCGGGCCCCGACGGGTTACCCTATTCCTATTACAAAACTTTCCTACCTGTCCTGAGTCCCCACATGATCTCGCTCTATACTTCCCTACTTAAAGGTTCCACTCCACACGCCCAATTCCTACACGCTCATGTTTCGGTCATACCAAAACCTGGTAAAGATCCCTCCCTACCTGACAATTATAGGCCTATAGCGCTATTAAACTCAGACTATAAAATTTTTACAAAGATCCTGGCTAATAGGCTGACCCATATAATCCCTACACTCATCCATAGAGACCAAGTTGGCTTTGTACGCACTCGTCACGCAGGTGATAATACCAGACGCACAATAGACCTGATTGATTTATTGAACAAAACCTCCCGTCCAGCCCTTATTCTTAGTCTAGATGCTCAGAAGGCCTTCGACAGGCTTAGCTGGCCGTATATGTTTGCCACTCTTGCAAGATATGGTTTCACAGGCCCTTTTGTTTCAGCTCTTGAAGCCCTCTACTCCTGCCCCTCTTCCCAGGTCAAATTGGCATCCTACCTATCGTCTTCATTCTCTTTGAGCAATGGCACGAGACAGGGTTGCCCCCTGTCGCCTCTTCTTTTTATCCTCTGCCTCGAACCCCTGGCGGAGGCCATCCGCGTTCACCCAGACATTAGAGGGATATGCCTACGCCACAGGGAATATAAAATGTCCCTATTTGCAGACGACATCCTCCTGACATTGACCAATCCCCATATCTCACTTCCGAACTTGTTGTCCTTGCTGAAAGATTTTAGCTCCATATCAGGGTACAAGATTAACACCAGTAAAACTGAAGCTTTACCTTTACACATTCACTCTTCTGCTCTCACAATACTGCAAGACAACTATTCCTTTCACTGGTGCACAGACTCCATTAAGTACCTGGGGATTAACATTACTCCCTCCTATTCGACCTTATACTCGGCTAACTACCCCCCACTTTTTCGTGACATTGCTAGGCTTTTGAAGCAATGGGATTCGCTTCCCCTCTCACTTTTGGGTCGTATCAATGTCCTAAAAATGTCAGTGATGCCTAGACTCCTCTACCTTTTTGATACTCTTCCAATCCCAATCCCTATGTCCCAACTTAAGGCTGTCCAAAGAGCTTTTCTTAACTTCATTTGGCATTATCGAGCGCATAGGGTTGCAGGTTCGGTGATGTTGGCTCCTAAATGGCGTGGAGGTCTGGGAGCCCCAGATCTGATCAAATATTACTATGCTACACACCTTAAACCAGTTATTACCTGGTCATCCCGGAAAGCCCCCACAGTATGGGCTGAAATTGAGATGAGCATCACCAGGCCTGCACACATCTGTGCCATGCTTTGGGCAGACCTTAAAACCTCCATGGGTCCACTTCGTAGCATCTGTCTGGCCCCGATGCTGTTCTCCTTGGAAATCTGGAGGAAATGCCTAAAGTTGTTTCCTCTGGCTTCCCAATGCCCTCCTTTGCTAAACATACTGTTTAATCCAGATATCCCAGACAGCCTAGCATATGATAGAGTGATTCCTTGGTCTGAAGCTGGTTTGTTTCAACTCCGCAATATAGTGCATCCGCTCACCAGGAGGCTTCTATCATTCGCGGACTTGCAGAAACAGCACCAAATTCCCAAACAACTCTTCCACTCCTATCTGCAAATCAGACACTACTTTGCTTCTAAATCCCCCACTCTCTGTCTTGATAAGCCAACTCCATTTGAATTTTTATGTGCTCAGGGCCCATACCAGGCCCATTTAATCACTGACATTTATAGAATACTCCATGAATCGGTGCCCCTTACGGAATCTTCTCATTCATATATGCGTAAGTGGTCGCAAGTGTTAGAACATCCCATCCTACTCCCACAATGGCAGAGAATCTGGGAGGCCGTCTCTAAGACATCCCGCTGTGTGGAACAGAAGGAAACGGCTTACAAGATTCTGCTCTTTTGGTATAGAACGCCTGAAAATTTAAATAAATATGATCCCAAGACTCCTGCGATGTGCTGGAGATGTCGGGGAGATATAGGTTCCCATTTCCATATCTTCTGGGCATGCCCATTGATCCGTCCATTTTGGATTACAATACAAACCTTCGTCCAAGACTTGTTGGAGATTTCCCTCCCATTAGACCCTCTGTATTTCTTACTAGGGTTGCCGATTCCTGGACTCTCTAGACATGCTCAGAAGCTTGCCACCTTTATTTTGTTAGCAGCTAAGAGAGCTATCCCTACACGGTGGCTATCACGTTCCCCACCCACTCTCCCCCAGGTCTTGCAGAACCTAGAACATATCGGCCGTATGGAAAAGCTTACAGCCATAGTCCATGACACTATGCCTAAGTTCTCAATGATTTGGGATCTGTGGTATCGCTCTAAACTATATACTGCTACTTAATATAGTTTTCTGAGTTTGGACCTCCTACGCTAAGTTTAAGGCTCAAATTGCACGTTCACACTGTTCTATGCCCTTCTAAAGGAATGAAGTTTCCACATTTCCTGCTCACTGTCCTATGCCTATTTGATTGTGACGATTGCTGTTTTGTACCACAAATAATTGTTAATTAATGTGAGGATATACAGAATGTGCTGAAATATCCTACCCCCCCCCCCCTCCTCTTTCTTCCCTCCCCTCTCCTCCCTCCCCTCTCCTCCCCCCCCCCCTCGCTGTTTCTGATTTGTTTTATTTGATGGACTTACTGTTTACCTGTGCATTTATGCCAACACTTTGTTATTGTTATCTTTATATTTTCAATAAAAATACAATTTAAAAAAAAAAGGACTGAGGCCCTTGGCATTGGGACAAAATGGCTCCCACAGCATTTTCTGATGCATCCACTTCCAGGGTATAAGGCAGAGCAGGGTCAGGATGTTTTAATATTGGGGCAGATGTGAACAGTCCTTTTAATTTATCAAACGCAGCTTGAGCTGCAGCAGTCCATTGAAACCGACTTTGTTTTCTTATGAGTTGTGTGATAGGTGCAATAATGCTGGAGAAGTTCTTGATAAATTTTCTATAGAAATTAGAAAACCCAATAAAACGTTGTACCCCTTTCTTATCGGTTGGAGGTGGCCAGGATAAGATGGCTGAAACCTTCTGAGGATCCATTTCCACACCCTCAGTCGATATCACCAGGCCGAGAAAGTGAATGGTCTGGCGCTCAAACTCACATTTCTCGGCTTTGGCATAGAGTCCGTTTTGCCTCAGTCTGAGAAGAACCTGTTTTACGTGGTTACGATGTGTTTCTAGGGAGTCTGAAAATATCAAAATATCGTCCAAATAAACGATCACAAACAAATCCAAAAAGTCCCTGAAAATATCGTTAACAAAATGCTGGAAAGTAGCTGGTGCGTTGCAGAGTCCGAATGGCATAACCAAATACTCAGTGGCCAAAGCGTGTCCGGAAAGCCGTTTTCCACTCATCCCCTTCACGGATTCTGATCAAATTATAGGCCCCTCGCAAATCTAGTTTTGTAAATATTCTTGCCAATCGAAGTCTCTGGAATAATTCCGGGATCAATGGAAGGGGATAGCGATTTTTAATCGTTACTTTGTTCAAGTCCCTGTAGTCCACGCATGGGCGGAGGGAATGATCTTTTTTCTCCACAAAGAATATTCCAGCACCAGCTGGAGAAGAGGAATGCCGGATGAACCCCTTCTTGAGGTTCTCATCAATATATTCTTTGAGGACCAGAAGTTCAGGTTCCGATAAAGGAAATATCCTTCCGAAGGGAATTTCAGCTCCTGGCAATAATTCAATTGGGCAATCGTAAACCCGATGTGGAGGAAGAGTGTCAGCCTTTTGTTTGTCAAAGACATCTAGGAAACTGTGATAAGTAGCCGGGACCAGTCTTTGAGCCTCAGATGTGGGCTCTGAGCAGGCAAGAACTGGGACCAAGTGATGGGAGATCTTGAGGCAGTTCTGAAGGCAGTAGGCGGATTGAAAAACCACTTCACCAGTCACCCAGTTTATTTGAGGATTATGGGCTTGTAGCCAGGACATTCCCAGAATGATCGGAAATAGAGGTGAAGAAATAACGTCCAGGCGAAGTAGTTCCTGATGGTTGGGAAGTATGTTGGCGGATAGTGGTTGAGTCTCATGGGTGATGGGGCCAGATTTAATGTTTGATCCATCCGCTAACCGTATGGAGAGTTGACGTTGCTTGGGTATCAGAGGTATATTATGTTGAAGGACAAGAGCAGGGATCAATGAAGCAGCTACAGGCGCCAGAATCAACTATAGCTTGGACCTGGAGTTTTCCTTCTGGAAGTTGTAAGGAAATGGGAACAGCGATGTGAATGGATTTTGTTAAAGGCAATGCATTGGGTTCAAGAAATGAAGGATGGAACTTACGGGTCTTGTTTGGACACGTATTTGCATAATGGCCAGCTTCTCCACAATAGAGACAGAGATTGTTCTCACGACGGCGCTGTTTTTCTTCCGCAGATAACGGTGAACGAAGTAAGCCTATTTGCATTGGTTCTGGAGTTTCAGAAGTGGAAACAGGTGTATGAGATGAAGGAATGGGAGGATGATTCGGGATTTTAGGCAACATCCATGTGGGACGAATTTGGCTGATTCTCTCAGATCTCCTTTCCCTGAGACGACGATCAATTTGAATTGACACTTGTATTAGGTCCTCCAAAGAACTGGGAACTCCGATACGGGCCAACTCGTCTTTTAGAGCCTCGGACAGTCCAAAGCGGAACTGATAACGGAGGGCGGCATCGTTCCATTGAGTATCAGAACTCCACCTCCTGAAGTCCGTCACGTAGTCCTCTACAGGTCTGCGACCCTGCTGAAGGGCATGGAGACTGGCCTCTGCAGTTGTGGCACGCTGAGGGTCATCATATAACTTAGCCATCTCATTTAAAAAAGAGTCCATGGTATCAAGCAGAGGGCTGGCCTGTTCCAATAAGCGGTGGGCCCAGGTTTGGGGTTCGCCCTGAAGTAAGGAAACAATGAATCCCACCTTTGTGCTTTCCAGGGAAAAAGTACGAGGCTGCAGCAAAAAATATAACTGGCAGGCGTTATTGAAGGAGCAAAATTTGCTGTGATCTCTGAAAAACCTCTCTGGGGTAGGAACTCGAGGTTCTGGGGGTGGCACCACTACTGCATGTGCAGACGCTGATGTTGTCGGAACGGAGGATCGGGATGCTGTGGCCCCTTGGAGAGCAGCAGTGCTTGGTGTTAATGACTCCACTCTCTGCTCAAGTTGGTGATAACCATCTTGCAGGCCCTGGACTGCTTGGGTGAGGGTGGAAATTTGTTGGCACAAGGCTTCCAAGGGTGAGGCCCCCCTGTCGGACTCCATTCTTGGCTGGATTGTACTGTCACGTACCTTACAGCGGAGTCAGACTGTTGAGGGTGGCCTCTTGCACGGTTCCGTTCTCCACACCCCTGGAGGTGGTAACAGAGAGCGTGAAGACAGCGAAAGGGTGCAGGTGCCTGCAGGTGGAAGTTGAAGACCTGGAGACGCTGGATCCTCACGGAGGAAGAGGTGTAGGTTGATCACAGAGGTAGACAGCGGAGGCTCAGCAGGTATACAGGAAACACTGCGCGTCTGGAACAAGCAAGGTCGGCAACTGGCAGGCAATGCGGTACAGGAACGAGAGGCAGGTGCATAGTCAAGGACGAGTAAGGGTCTGGTAACGTGCTAGCAATGAGGTACAAAATCAGGAAGCAAGCCAAAGTCAAAAGTCCAAGCCGAGGTCAGTGGTAGTCCAGGAGATCAAAACAAGGAGTATCCAAAGGAATGGGTATCAGGAACAAGGTCACAGGAACAAGATCACAGGAACAACGGTCAGGTGTCTCAGGAGTAGCTGAAGACGATCCAGCACTGGTAAAGTCAGGATCCTGTTTATATAGGGTGAGATGTGCCCGGATTGGTGGACGTGGCCGTGCGTGCGTAATTGCGTACACACGTTCGGTTGGCGCGAGTGCGTCCACGTGTTCGTATTGGCGTGCGTCCGTTTGTACCGGAACTCGCACGCCTCCGACGGGGACACCGCGCATGATCCTTGGGACGAAAGTGAGCTGCTGCCACACGGGGACGGATCTTCACATGGTGAGTTCTCTGACAGTGCCCTTTACTGTCAGAGGCTTTTTCTTATGTGTTAAGGCTAGGTTACTGCTTGAGCTACACAAATACTTTAAATGTGTCCTTCTTTAAGTGGAGACAAATACAATGAAAATAATGTAGAGCAAACATTTTAAAAGACACTTTTCTTGATCATACATCACGGGACACAGGAGCTTCATTACATAGTGGGTTATATAGGCACCTCTGGTGATTGGACAATGGTTAACCCTCAATTAAGGAGAATTCCTCCCCTATATAACCCCTCCCATATGGGAGGCACCTCAGTTGTTTCGCCAGTGTCTATGGTGGTTGGTCACGTAAAACATGTGCTATGAAGAAAGCTCTGTGCAGGTCCCTGCGGGGGCCTAAGGGCTACAATAACTGGATCCATATCTTGGGCCGATATTTTGACTCCCAAGATGGTATGGTACCCGGGCCTCGTCATCTGAAGAAACAAGGTTTTGCCTGTAAGTCCTCTCCTATTGGAAGACTGGGCTCTGGGAAAACCAGACTTGGTGTACTATTTACTTAGTGGCACGAAAGTTTCTGGCAGAGTCTTTTACAAGTTCTAGGTAAGAGGTTCCTCTGAGAAGGAACCCAAAAAATCCTGAAGGTTGGCACAACTCTGCCCGCTGTGATGGGTGAATGATGGAATCTGTCTGTTTTCAGCAATTCCTGCGGCGAGGACAGGTAAGGGAAGTTAATCCTATATAAATTATATTATGGATTTCTTCATTGAGTAGTTGTATGTCTTACCTGGTTTCCACCACTAGAGGGAGTAAGAGCAGCCTGATGCATACTTACATGCCTTTCAGATACACACGCTCAGTGAAGCCTGGTTCTCCCAGATGACTCACGTCTCCACTGCAATCTCTGCCACAATGAAGGTAATACAGGGGTCCCACGTAGTCTGGGGGTTCCACGCAGCTCCGATGGTGATCCCCTTCCCCCCTGGATGACCGGCGGTCCTCATGCACGCATGCCGAGAGCGCTTCCGTGCTAATGGAGGGGGGGCGGTTTGCGTGCCGTGCACGTCGGTGTGCACGGCGCTGTACTGCGCAGGCGCCAGGCGTCAGTTTTAAAAAGCCCAGAGCGTCAGGGGGCTGTAAGTGGAGACACAGGAGCTGTGGGCAGTAAGCATCCTACGGGATTGGATCCAGGCAAACCTAAGACACCTACTCAGCATCAGGTTGTGCAGTTTAAGCATATATATTTATTGTGAGACTTTGAGCACAGCAGTGATTGCACTTTGTACTTGTACCTCTGCTTTGTAGCTTAGGACTATGTCTCCTCATAAGAGGGTCTCAGGGGGAGGTAACAAGGGCACTGGTAAATCACCGCCTAGGTCTAGGGGTTATAAAAATGCCTGTAGGTTACCTTCCCCCCTGCAAGACTGGAGCCAGCCTCACAGGATGAGTCAGTGCCCCTGTCAGGTTTTGCAGCCTCTCCTAATATTTCAGCTCCGGTATATGTCACTGAGGACTCCCTTAGGGCTACATTGGAGGGTTTTGAAGGGAAAATCATGAATTTTATTTCAGCTTCCCTGAAATATAGCAGGAAAAGGGGTAGATCCCCTCCCTCTGCTGAGATTCCTCTTTCAGATGACACTTCTGACAATGAGGAGAGATCCCTATCTTGGGACAGGGATCTTGAGCAGTTGGATGAATCAGAGGAAGAGGAGAGAGTCCCCTCCTCCCAGGCGCTCAGAAAACAGGTGCAATATTATACTGAATTGGTGCATACCACATTCAGAATGCCCGCTGCTGAGGTCGCTACATCCTCTGTTTCTTCCCTGGGGGTCAGGAAAATCCCACAGACTGCCTTTTCCTTTCCAATTCATCCCTTAATGGATAAATTGTTGTATGAGGATTGGGGACATCCCGATAAACTGTTTGCTCCTTCTAAAAGGTTTTCTATGCTATTTCACCAAGAAATGGGGGGTCCCATCTGTCGATGCGGCTGTTTCTTGCATGAATAGAAACCTGACCTGTTCTTTGGATAATGCTCAGGTATTTAAAGATCCAACTGATAAGAAGCTGGAAACATTTTTCAAAGCCATGACTGGTGCTGTAGTGCAACCTACAGTCGCAGCTGTGGGGTTGTGTCAGTTCCTCAAGGAACAGGTTAAGCAGATGCTTGGCCTCCTTTCCAGTGAGGAAGTGGAGAATTATGCAGAAATACCTCAAATTCTGTGTTTCATGATTGATGCGATTTTGGATTCTGTCCAACAAGCATCTCGTTTGTCTTTCCTGTTGGTACACATGCGAAGGGCCCTATGGCTAAAAAATTGGGCAGCTGAGCTATCATGCAAGAAGCATTTGATTGGGTTCCTGTTTAAAGGGGAACGTTTGTTTGGAGAAGAATTAGACAAATTCGTCCAAAAAAATTCAGGGGGTAAATCTACTCTCCTTCCAATCAAAAGGAGCAAACGTCCGTCATTTAGGTGCTCTCTCTCTCCCGGAGCATCAAGCTCTAAGCAGTGGCGACGGCCTTCCCAACCCTCCTCTACAGGAAAGGCTCAAGTCCGGGCCCAGGGGCAGAAGAAATCTTGGGGGTGAAAGCCTGCCAAGCAGAGCCCAAAAGCTTCCTTGTGAAGGGGCGCCCCCGCTCGGCCGAGTGGGGGGAAGGCTCCTGCAGTTTGCAGAAGCCTGGCGAGAAGAGATCCGGGACAAGTGGGTGATCTCTTCGTTATCTCTGGGCTACAAGCTAGAGTTTCAGGAGATTCCACCTTCTCGCTTTCTAAGGTCAAGGATCCCCAGGGACCCAGTAAAGCAAAGACCGCTATTTCTAGCCTTAGATCACTTACTATCCCAGGGGGTGATAGTAGAAGTGGACCCAAAAGAACAGGATTCAGGGTTTAACTCGAATCTCTTCACCGTTCCAAAGCCAAATGGAGGTGTCAGACCTATCCTGGATCTGAAGGATCTGAACTGGTTTTTACGCATCCGGTCCTTCCGAATGCAGTCAATTCACACTGTGGTCTCCCCCATGCAAGGGGGAGAGTTTTTGGCATTAATAGACATCAAGGATGCATATCTCCATGTGCCAATTTTTTCTGCACACCAAAAGTATCTAAGGTTCGCGGTAGAGCGGCGACATTTTCAATTTGTGGCCTTGCCATTCGGGCTCTCTACGGCCCCTCGAGTCTTCACAAAGATTCTGGACCCTCTCTTGGCTAACCTAAGAGTCCAGGGTATAGCTGTCATGGCTTATCTAGACGATTTGCTTCTCATAGAGAAAACAGTAGCGCTCCTGAACCACAGTGTTACCAGAACACTAGAACACCTGGAACGCCTAGGTTGGATTATAAACCTAGAAAAGTCATCCCTACAGCCTGCTACCAGGTTGGAATACCTGGGTATGGTCATCGACACCGCTCAGGGCAAGGTGCTTCTACCAAGGCCAAAAGCCTAGGTCATTGGGGATCTGGTGCGCCTAATTTTGGGCAGAAGATCTTCCCCCATTCGGTTGTGCATGAGACTGTTAGGGAAAATGGTCGCCTTCTTCGAGGCCGTTCCATTCGCCCAGTTCCACTCAAGGCCTCTGCAAAGATGCATCCTTGCGGCTTGGAACAGAAAGCCCCAGTCCTTGGATCTTCCTAAGCGTCTATCCCCAGGGACACACAAGAGTCTCATTTGGTGGTTACAAACCGAGAATTTGCTGAAAGGCAAAACTTTTCTTCCTCTTCCATAAAAGATTATTACGACAGATGCCAGCCTGACAGTCTGGGGAGCAGTATTGGAGGAGACGTGCTTGCAGGGGAAATGGTCTGCGATCGATAAGCTATTGCCCATAAATGTCTTGGAAGTCCGGGCAGTTTATATGGCTCTCATAAAGTGGTTTTACAGACTACAGGGTCTCCCTGTTCGGGTTCAGTCTGACAATGCCATAGCAGTGGCCTATATCAATCACCAGGGCGGTACCAGGAGTCTGGTTGCGCAAAAAGAGGTGAATCGCATACTTGTCTGGGCAGAAAGGCATGTTCCATGCCTTTCTGCAGTCTTCATTCCAGGAGTAGAAAATTGGCAGGCGGATTTTCTGAGCCGCCAGAAGTTGTGCCCAGGAGAATGGGCTCTGCACCCTGACGTGTTTTGGAACATATGTCGCATGTGGGGTACTCCAGATGTAGATCTGTTTGCGTCCAGGTTCAACAGAAAACTGGACAAATTCGTGTCAAGGACAAGAGATGCACTCGCTCAGGGGTTGAATGCTCTGACAGTTCCCTGGGATCAGTACAATTTGATTTATGCCTTCCCACCGTGCCCGCTTCTGTCACGGTTTCTGGGAAGAGTCAAGAGGGAAACAAAGTCGGTCCTTTTGGTAGCCCCGGCTTGGCCCAGGCGACCTTGGTACGCAGAGATCATGAAGTTGGCAGTAGGCAGGCCGTGGATCCTCCCTCTCCGGCCAGATCTGCTCTCGCAGGGTCCAATTTACCATCCTGCTTTACACAGTCTGAATTTGACGGTTTGGCTGCTGAGACCCACATTCTGAGAGACCGTGGGCTTTCGGGCCAGTCCTTTCTACTCTGGTCAATGCCAGAAAGCCGGCCTCCAGGCTTATTTACTACAAAATCTGGAAGACATATGTTTCCTGGTGTGAACTCAGGGAATGGCATCCTAGAAAGTATGTGCAGATTTCGGCCTTGTCAGTGTTTTTTCAGAAGCCACTTGCATCGCATTCCCTAGTGCGGGCTTTCATCCAGGGGGCTATGCGGATAAGGCCGCCAGTCAAATCTCCGGTATGCCCATGGGATCTGAATTTGGTTCTCTCGGCTTTGCAGGGGCAACCTTTTGAACCTTTGCATCAGGCTTCATTAGTTCTTTTGACTAAAAAATTGGTTTTCTTGGTAGCCATATCCTCGGCTAGAAGAGTGTCAGAACTAGCAGCTCTCTCCAGCAAGGAGCCGTATCTAATTATTCATAAGGACCGGGTGGTAATGCGTCCCAACAGGTCCTTTCTGCCTAAGGTGGTTTCAGGATTCCATTTGAATCAAGATCTAATCCTACCATCCTTTTTTCCGGACCCACAGTCCGCAGAAGAAGAATCTTTGCACACTTTGGATGTGGTAAGGGCAATCAGTATCTATCTTCAGGCAACTGCTCAGATAAGAAAAACTGATTGCTTATTTATTTTGCCGGAAGGCCCTAGGAAGGGCCAGGCGGCATCAAAATCCACTCTCTCAAGGTGGATTAGACAGATTATTTCTCAGGCCTATAGTGTTAAAGGGAAGATCCCTCCTTTTCAAGTGAAAGTGCACTCAACTAGGGCTGTAAGTGCTTCTTGGGCAGTGCATCACCAGGCCTCCCTGGCTCAGATCTGTAAGGCTGTAACTTGGTCATCAGTCCACACATTCACCAGATTCTATCAGGTGGATGTCAGAGGGCAAGAGGATACCGCCTTTGGGCGCAGTGTACTGCAGGCTGCAGTTTAGGTCCTCCGGTCCTTGACGGTCTATAATTATGATCTGTGTCTCCCTCCCCTCAATCTGAGCATTGCTTTGGGACATCCCACTATGTAATGAAGCTCCTGTGTCCCGTGATGTATGATCAAGAAAATAGGATTTTTATATACAGCTTACCTGTAAAATCCTTTTCTTGAAAGTACATCACAGGACACAGGGCTCCGTGGTTTCTTATTGCTTTGCTACAAAACTGAGGTGCCTCCCATATGGGAGGGGTTATATAGGGGAGGAATTCTCCTTAATTGGGGATTACCAGTTTCCAATCACCAGAGGTGCCTATATAACCCACTATGTAATGAAGCTCCTGTGTCCCGTGATGTACTTTCAAGAAAAGGATTTTACAGGTAAGCTGTACATAAAAATACTATTATTATTGTGCAAAGTTTAACAGTTGTAAATTATTGGTAGGGAAGCAGATTTGATATAGTACTGCTTTTCTTCCCAATAAATACAAAAAACCCTAGTACTTATTCTGACAATAAGTAAAGGGGGCTTGTATAATCTGTTTAAAAAAAAAAAAAGTCTTAGGTTATTAATTTGCACAGGTGTTATAGGATGCATGAAAGCATGAAAAGTGGGAAAATAAAAATATACCTTGAATTTAAAATTTGTATAATTTTGTGGTTTTGAAATTAAGTAATCTTTCTTCATAAATTGAGACCAACATGTATACTGCTTCATTTCTTTGGTGGAAATAACTCAAATAGGCCTAATTTCTCATTTCTTGAGGCCCTAGAATACTAGGACAGTACAAATATCCCTGAAATGACCCCCTTTTTGGAAAGTAGATTTTTAGTAAGAGGCATGGCAAGTTTTTTGAAGTTGTACTTTTTTGTCACTATTTTTTGGAAAATTAAGAAATACATTTTTAAAAAAATGTTTACATACTGTCATCAGTGCAGTACAGCATCATCATATAACTGGCGTGGCAGTGATCAGGGACACTGACTGGTAAAAGTATGTAAACAAATGAATCACTTTTGTATAAATATTTTCAATTTTTTTAATATTTTGTTTCTTTTTTATTACATTTTAATTTTTTACAATGTTTTTTTATATACAGCGACCAGAGTAATACATTGTATGGTCCAGGAATCCCCTATGTCGTCCATTAATAAGTCATAGATGGACCTTTTGCTAATTAATTTCAAATATTCTCCCATTTTCATACTGTTGGGTTTCGTTATTATCACCATTCCAACTACTGTGTCACCTATGAGCAATGAGCTACTCTTAGCACATACGCATGCTGGAATGTGCTCTTTGTTCCTTTTTTTTTTTTTTATACTGTTGACTCCAATAATCACCACGTTTTTAGTTATATATTGGTTTAATATGCTAATTATGAGCTATGAATTACCCCGCATATGTATGTAGCAAAGTACCCCCCTTTTGTTTTTTTGTTTGTTTTACCTGCTTTAATGGTTCTGGAGAACACAGTATTCATTTATTTAATATTTTTGGTCTTTGATTCGGCTATTTTTTCCATTGTAGTAAAATAGACACCGTATTATACCATATTGTGCATGACGAAAAAAATTGTTTTGTTTTGATTCGTTCGTATAGTTATTTAGTTTGGTTAAATTTGGTTTATTCGTCCAATTTGTGTTCGGGATTCGTATTCAGAATTTTTTCGAATTGTCTTAGATTTTTTTTTTTTATTCAAAACTTTTGAATCGATACATTTTGAATTAATAGAATCAAAAACTTTATTTTTTTTCGATTCGAATGTAGAAAAGTGAACAAACAAAAGAAAAATCTTCACCAAATGATTACAATAACTCTTTAAATTACCTTTGACTTAACTAAAACAGCATTATTTCAAAATGTTACTCTAATGACACACACATTCTTTGATTTCAGCAATATGTGTACAGTTAGAATTCAACTGGAGTTCAATGTAAAATTTGATTTAAATTTCAGGCTGAATTTCTAAAATTCAGACGAATTTATGTTATTCGGAGCATTCGCTAAAATTTGTTTATATTTATTTATATTTATATTGTAATTTGGGTATTCAGATATATCCGAATCTCCAAATAACAAAAATTTGTCTGAATATTAATTTGAAACTAAATGAACCACACATGTCTATGTCAGTTATGCTGATACATTCTTATATGTGTGTGAGATTACTTCCCAGCCTTTAGACCAGGGTTCACTAAATGGTGGACCAGGGTCCGTGCCCACTCTCTCGACTGGATGCCGATACCATATTCACAGAAGGCGAGGCTGGGAGGTGCTGCAAATCAGAACAGAAAGTGGGAGCCTTTTTCATATTAACAAGCCGGTAATCTCTCACTTTTTAATATAATAAGTCAGGCAGCTTCCATTCTCTGTCCCAATCTGTGGCCCTGCCTTTTGTAGATATGATAGTGGCATCCAGGCAGCAGACCCAAGAGAGAACACGCAGTTGCTATGACTGTAGCTATCTAAAGAGAGGAGTGTCAGTGAGATCCCGCAATATTTCTGTTTAATAGATCTGCACAGTGCCCTCCTCAGGTCACCATCCACATTGGCAGGCATTTGGCACAGTTTGTTGGCAGATATCACCCCAATACACCCCCACACCTCCCCCCGATTCCTATTACCGAAGCTTCTGCTTCGTATCTGGTGGTGCCATCCAACATTTTGTATTTAAGTAGATGCAAACTCAAGCTTTACTATGTATTGTCATTTATATTTTTCTTAAACCTGCAACCTTTGATAAAATATTCCCTGGGGATCCTGCCATTGAGGCAGAGAACACCTAGATGTTATGCACCTCTGCCCTGGTAGGACTGTGCAGATGAAAAAGCCAGTGTGATATAAATGGGGCGTGATGATGTGTGAAGGGGAACTGAGGACACTGTTAGACTGCATTAAAGGGGGGGGGCTGTGATGTAAAGGGGGACTGTGGACACTGATGTAAAGATGGGGCTGTGATGTAAAGGAGGGTTGTGATGTGAGGGGGGCTGAGGACACTGATGTAAAGAGGGAGCTATGATGGGATGGGTAGGCTGAAGACACTGATATAAAATGAGGCTGTGAAATATTATAGCGCAAACATAAACATGAGGACCTCTGGTGGAAGAAAAAGTTACCACTTGGACCTCGGTACATTTTAATTCAAGACCCCTGTGTTAGACCATCTCTATGAGATGATTTGTAGAGCTGTAGAGCCAGCATATATCTGTATTAGGGATGAGCCGAACACCCCCCGGTTCGGTTCGCACCAGAACTTGCGAACGACCCCCGCGTTCGGTACGAACGTTAGAACCCCATTGAAGTCTATGGGACTCGAACGTTCGAATTGGAAAGTGCTAATTTTTAACGGCTAATATGCAAGATAGTGTCCTAAAAAGGGTTTGGCGACCTGCCTCCTGCCTCAGGGGACATGGGTCACTGCAAAAAAAAGTTTTAAAAACTACCGTTTTGGTGGGAGCACTGATTTTAATGACGATTAAAGTGAAAAAAAAAAAGTGAAATATTCCTTTAAATATGGTGCCTGGTGGGTGTCTGTAGTATGCCTGTGAAGTGCCACGTGTTTCCCGTGTTTAGAACAGTCCCTGCACAAAATGACATTAAGCGGAAATAACACCATTTAAAACTGCTTGCGGTTTTAATGTTATATCTGGTTCCTGCAATATGGTTGAAAATCATTCAGAAAAATGGCATGGGTAGCCCTCCCTGCCCATTACCAGCCTATTTGGGTCTTGTACGCATATTAAGGGGAACCCTGTACCCATATTAAAAAAAGGAAATGCGTGTGGCCCCCAGGCCCTATATACTCAGAACAGCAGTATACAGGCGGTGCAAACAAGACTGGGACTGTGTAGGTTTGTTGTGTTAAGTTGAATCTGTTTGTAATTTTCAACTGGTACATTTTTAAAGTGTAGCTCCAGTCAAAAAAAATATTTTTAAGCTTTTTGGAAAACATAGGGAAGGGTTATCACCCCTGTATAATTTGTTTTGTCGTCCATCTTTTTTCATCTCACTTGCTGTTGTCTCCTTCCGTTTGCGCCCTGCTGTGAACGATTATATCAAGAATTGTAATTACATGCCATTGTTGAACAGTGGTAGAAAAATTGACCTTTGGTGGTTGTGGTGCTGGTGCCACAACACTATAAGTCCTCACAGTTACTCTGGGTGGGCACAGGAAGGGGCCCTCCTGTGAAATATTATATCAAGAATTGTAATTACATGTCCCTGTTAAACAGGGGCAGAAAAATTGGGCCTTAGGCACTGGTGCCATCACACTGCAACCTCTGCCATACACTCTAGTTTTATTGCAGGAATTAGCCCTGCTGCAAAGCATTGCATCAAAAATTGTACTTAAACGCCCCTGTTAAACAGGGGCAGAAAAATTGGGCCTTAGGCACTGGTGCCATCACACTGCAACCTCTGCCATACACTCTAGTTTTTTTGCAGGAATTAGCCCTGCTGCAAAGCATTGCATCAAAAATTGTACTTAAACGCCCCTGTTAAATAGGGGCAGAAAAATTGGGCCTTAGGCACTGGTGCCATCACACTGCAACCTCTGCCATACACTCTAGTTTTTTTGCAGGAATTAGCCCTGCTGCAAAGCATTGCATCAAAAATTGTACTTAAACGCCCCTGTTAAACAGGGGCAGAAAAATTGGGCCTTAGGCACTGGTGCCATCACACTACAACCTCTGCCATATACTCTAGTTTTATTGCAGGAATTAGCCCTGCTGCAAAGCATTGCATCAAAAATTGTACTTAAACGCCCCTGTTAAACAGGGGCAGAAAAATTGGGCTGCTGGCATCACCCAGAACCAAAAATGTTCTTCCAACATATCAGCGGAGGAGGAAGAGGATAGACAATCAACATAACAGGACAGTCACTCAGCATCAGCATAGGCAGTCTTGAAGGGATGTGGTATTTCAAAAAAAATTATTCGGTTACATCAGCTTCAGGTGCTTGGTAGCTGTGGGTGATCCAAGACTGATTCATCTTGATGAAGGTCAGTCGATCAACTGATTCGGTGGACAGGCGCACCCTGTGATCGGTAACGAAGCCACCAGCAGCACTGAAGGTGCGTTCCGAAAGAACGCTGGATGCAGGACAGGCCAGTAGCTCAATTGCATACTGTGCAAGCTCTGGCCAGTGATCCATCCTCAAGACCCAGTAAGCCAGAGGATTTTCAGTGGGAAAGGTGTCCAAGTCTGACCTTGCCCCTAGGTATTCCTGCACCATGTAAATTAGACGCTGGCGATGGGTGCTGGAACCAATCATACCTTGGGGCTGCGGACTAAAAAATTGTCTGAAAGCATCAGTCAGACGGCCACCTTCTCCACCGCTCCTTCTGACTGATGCCTCAGCAACACGTTGTCCAGGACCAGGAGTTTGTGACCTCCCAGTCTCTGGGAACGCGTTGCACAGAGCTTTCTGCAAGGCCTCCCGGAGATGTCTCATCCTCTGCTCCCTCTGCGATGGCAAGATAAGGTCGGCAACCTTACCCTTGTACCGTGGATCAAGGAGAGTGGCCAGCCAGTAATGGTCCCTCTCCTTGATCCGAAGAATACGAGGATCCTTCCGCAGGCTTTGCAGGATCAGGGAGGCCATGCAGCGTAGGTTAGCTGAGGCATTCGGTCCGGAGTCCTCTGGGTCACTAAGGACAACATGATCCGCAGCTACCTCCTCCCAGCCACGTACAAGTCCACGTGTTTCTTGGGACTGTAAATCATCCCTATAAGACTGCTGCTGCTGATGCTGAGTGCCAGCCTCCACCTCCATGCTGACACAATCATCCTCCTCCTCCTCTTCCTCCTCCTCACCCTCTTCCTGTGTGATGGGTGGCACAGCAGGAACACTGTCTGGATAAAGGGGGCCTTGAGAGGCAAGGAAGTCCTCCTCTTCCTGCCTCTGTTCTGCCTCAAGTGCCCTGTCCATTATTCCACGCAGCGTATGCTCCAAGAGGTGGACAAGAGGTATAGTGTCACTGATGCATGCACTGTCACTGCTCACCATCCTTGTGGCCTCCTCAAACGGTGACAGGACAGTGCATGCATCCCTGATCATGCCCCACTGGCGTGGTGAGAAAAAACCAAGCTCTCCTGACCCTGTCCTGGTGCCGTAGTCGCACAGGTACTCATTGATGGCCCTCTGCTGCGTGTGCAGCCGCTGCAGCATGGCCAATGTTGAGTTCCATCTGGTGGGCATGTCACATATAAGGCGGTTCTTGGGCAGGTTCAACTCCTTTTGGAGCTCAGCCAGCCGAGCACAGGCATTAAATGATCGGCGGAAATGCACACAGACTCTCCTGGCCTGTTTCAGGACATCCTGTAAGCCGGGGTACCTGCCCAAGAACCGCTGCACCACCAGGTTAAGGACGTGAGCTACACAGGGCACATGGGTCAGTTGTCCCTGTCGGAGGGCGGAGAGGAGGTTGGTGCCATTGTCGCAAACCACCATTCCTGGCTTAAGCTGGCGTGGCGTCAACCACCTCTCGGCCTGCCCCTGCAGAGCTGACAAAACATCCGCCCCAGTGTGGCTCCTGTCCCCCAAACAAACCAGCGCAAGCACGGCATGGCATCGTTTTGCCTGCATACTTGCGTAGCCCCTGCAACGCCTACGGAGCACCGCTGGTTATGAGGACAGAGCACTGGAAGAGGCCATGGAGGAAGAAGAAGAGGAGGGGGTGGAGGAGAGAGGTGTGTCACAACCAATAGTAGCATTTTGGAGGCGTGGTGGCGGAACAACCTCCAATACTACTGCACCTTGTCCTGCATCCTTCCCAGCAGCCAGAAGAGTGACCCAATGGGCCGTGAAAGACAGGTAACGTCCCTGTCCATGCCTGCTGGACCATGAGTCAGCGGTAATATGCACCTTACCACTGACCGCCCTGTCCAGCGAGGCAAGGACATTGCCTTCCACATGCCGGTAGAGAGCCGGAATTGCCTTCCGTGAGAAAAAGTGGCGTTTGGGGACCTGCCACTGAGGAACCGCACATTGTACAAACTCACGGAAGGGGGCCGAGTCTACCAACTGAAAAGGCAGCAGTTGAAGTGCTAGCAATTTAGCCAAGCTAGCATTCAACCGCCTATCATGTGGATGGCTGGGAGTAAATTTCTTCCGCCGGTCCAGCAGCTGGGGCAGGGACATTTGTCTGCTATAATCGGACGTGGATGTACCACTAGCAGAGTTCCCGGAAGCACTTGGCTGTGACACACCTAATTCTACACCTTCATTCCTCTCAGAGCAGGTTTCAGAGAGGACTGAAGGTCTAGTGGGGTTGGAGATGCCAGCTGATGAGGAGCAAGGAGAGGTCCGCTTTGTTCTTTGGTGTGGGTCTTTGAGGTATGCTTGCCAACGAGCTGCATGGCAGGTCAACATATGTCTGGTCAAGCATGTGGTGCCCAAGCGGCTGATGTTTTGGCCACGTGAGATACGCTTGAGACATATGTTGCAAATAGCAGTGGTGCGATCTGATGCACTCGTCTCAAAAAAGGCCCACACCAAAGAACTTTTAGAATAACGCGCAGAGGAAGCGCTCTGCGCAGAGGAAGCGCTCTGCGCAGGCGGAGCTCTGCGGTGTGATTCAGTCGGTGTGCTGCCCCTAAGCTGGCCCCCGGAGGGCATCCTGCCTCGTTGGACATGTGCCTCCTCCTCCTCCTCCTCCCTCCTTCCAGGCACCCACGTGGAGTCAGTGCCCTCATCATCCCCTCCCTCTTCATCGCTGTAGCAAACCTGGCAGTATGCTGCAGCTTGTGGAACATGACTGCCAGATTGCTGTCCTTCTTGAGCATCCCCTCTCTCTGTGCTCACGCTACTGCCTTCCTCTAGCTGAGTGTCATCATCAGAGCCCACCAAACACTGGGCATCCTCCTGGAGCATGTACCCAACACTGTGCTCAAAGAGTTCAGGAGACTCCTCAGGAGGACGTGGTGGGTCTAGGGAAGGAGTCACTGATGATGACATTGAGAGGAGGGACGACGATGTGTTGGCAGCTGCTTTTCTACTACCCTGAGACTGGGTGAGAGAGGATGAGGAGGATGAAGAGGGCTTGGTCATCCACTCTACCAAGTCGTTGGCATGTTGCGGTTCAACATGTCCAGCTGCAGAAAAGAAGGACAAGCATGTCCCATGGCCACGTGCTGATGACAATGCACCGCGTCCACGACCAGCACTGTTGTCTCTAGACACAGAGCCTGCTTGCCCTCTTTTATCGGCTCGCGCCTGTCTGCCTCTCCTTGCTGGCCTTCCAGACATGGTAATGGCCTGAAGGGAGTTGGGTAAAACAGTAGTTGGGTAGTTTATATTGTGCTGGAGGCACACAACACCCACTAACTCCTGCAGATGCCTTTTTTATAGAACAGCAGAGTTAAAGGGGTATATACAGATGTATACTGTGCTGTGCTGGAAGCACACACAACTTCCAATAACTCCAGCAGATGTCAATCGGGCCCAAATAGAGAACAGCTATGTAGGTGGATAATAGTGGTATGTACTGGGTACAGAGCAGGCACACAGCACGCACTATCTCCTGAGTGACACTACTGACTGCAAGCTCTATTGTTAAAGATGGACCACTAGCTATATAGGTGAGGTGAATATCACGGTGTATACTGCGGTCAGGGCACGCAGACAATAACCAGAAAACAGCAGAGTTAAAGGGGTATATACAGATGTATACTGTGCTGTGCTGGAAGCACACACAACTTCCAATAACTCCAGCAGATGTCAATCGGGCCCAAATAGAGAACAGCTATGTAGGTGGATAATAGCGGTATGTACTGGGTACAGAGCAGGCACACAGCACGCACTATCTCCTGAGTGACACTACTGACTGCAAGCTCTATTGTTAAAGATGGACCACTAGCTATATAGGTGAGGTGAATATCACGGTGTATACTGCGGTCAGGGCACGCAGACAATAACCAGAAAACAGCAGAGTTAAAGGGGTATATACAGATGTATACTGTGCTGTGCTGGAAGCACACACAACTTCCAATAACTCCAGCAGATGTCAATCGGGCCCAAATAGAGAACAGCTATGTAGGTGGATAATAGCGGTATGTACTGGGTACAGAGCAGGCACACAGCACGCACTATCTCCTGAGTGACACTACTGACTGCAAGCTCTATTGTTAAAGATGGACCACTAGCTATATAGGTGAGGTGAATATCACGGTGTATACTGCGGTCAGGGCACGCAGACAATAACCAGAAAACAGCAGAGTTAAAGGGGTATATACAGATGTATACTGTGCTGTGCTGGAAGCACACACAACTTCCAATAACTCCAGCAGATGTCAATCGGGCCCAAATAGAGAACAGCTATGTAGGTGGATAATAGCGGTATGTACTGGGTACAGAGCAGGCACACAGCACGCACTATCTCCTGAGTGACACTACTGACTGCAAGCTCTATTGTTAAAGATGGACCACTAGCTATATAGGTGAGGTGAATATCACGGTGTATACTGCGGTCAGGGCACGCAGACAATAACCAGAAAACAGCAGAGTTAAAGGGGTATATACAGATGTATACTGTGCTGTGCTGGAAGCACACACAACTTCCAATAACTCCAGCAGATGTCAATCGGGCCCAAATAGAGAACAGCTATGTAGGTGGATAATAGCGGTATGTACTGGGTACAGAGCAGGCACACAGCACGCACTATCTCCTGAGTGACACTACTGACTGCAAGCTCTATTGTTAAAGATGGACCACTAGCTATATAGGTGAGGTGAATATCACGGTGTATACTGCGGTCAGGGCACGCAGACAATAACAAGAAAACAGCAGAGTTAAAGGGGTATATACAGATGTATACTGTGCTGTGCTGGAGGCACACACAACTTCCAATAACTCCAGCAAATGACAATTGGGCTCAAATAGAGAACAGCTATGTAGGTGTATATAGTGGTATGTACTGGGTACAGAGCACGCAGACAGCACGCACTAACACTACTGACTGCAAGCTCTATTATTAAAGCTAGATCACTAGCTATATAGGTGAGGTGAATATAGTGGTGTATACTGCGGTCAGGGCACAGACAGTAACCACTACACAAGAGCAAAATAGTAAATCAGCCAAAAACGATTGGTGTGTAACTGTGTTGAAGGTACACAGAACACCCACTGCTTCAGATGCTAACAAACACTACACGAGGCCGCCTGAAAGGCGGCTTTATATAGTGTGGGGCGTGCACTACACAGTCTGAGCTATGATTGGCCACAGGCAGGATGCCTGTGGCCAACCATTGCTCTCCTCGCTACTGGCGCTGCGATTGGCCAAGCATGCGGGGTCACAGTGCATGCTTGGCCAATCGTGAGACAGCAATGCATTGCGCCATCGCAGTTCATTGTGGGCCACACGAATTTTGCCGCGAACGGCCCAAACGTTCGGAATTCGGCGAACGCACGAACGACCGATGTTCGAGTCGAACATGCGTTCGACTCGAACACGAAGCTCATCCCTAATCTGTATATGTGCATGTTCTTGTTTTTTTGATGTCATAATATCAGAAGCTTAACCTTTTTATAGATTTTATCTTATCTGTATCTATTTCCTAGGCATAATATTTTTATCTTTTTTCTAATTTGGTTGTACATTAGAGATATTGTTATTTTATTAATATATAGAAATCTAATATATATTTGAGTCCAGCTGTGTTAGTCAACACCACATCCCCTAAATATGTAAAGAAACTATTTTAATAAGGAGCTTAGGATTTTAATGGTGTTGATTCCTTCTGTCAGATTGATTCAGCAACATAATTCCATGTTGTTAAAAAGCATACCTTTATTACAAATTAATTAAAACATTTGGGGTATCAATCCCCCCTAAAAACATAACTTCAGCAAACTACACTATGTAATGTAAACCTCGTGAGAAAACTACACATCCCTTAAATAACATAAATCAAACCATAGGAGAATGTGTATATGATATCAAACTCCATATGATATTGTACATCCCACACAGGGAAAAAGAAGGTGGTAGACCGTATTATCCCAATGCGTTTCACACTGTAGGCTTCCTTAGGGTTTCATGGGATGCAGTAGAGTGTGGTCACTGAAAAGCAAAACAAAATTAAGTAATAATACATGAAACTGATACAAAGTATAAAGCTTAATGTATTCCTAATATATACCAAAACTCACAGAATTACAATATCGTGTGGTATCTGACAAAAAGGATATTGATGAACCAATGAAATGTCTCTAGGTGCAGTTCAGGACATGAATGGTACGAGTTGGAACAATAATGTGGCGGCAGCTACCCAGGCAGGGAGCATCCAGAGGGTCCTAATCAGCACCCAAAATGGGCGGTGCAGAAGGAAATGGCTACCTTGTTACTGCATACCACCAGTTGAATGCTTGGTCTAAAAAAATTATAATATTCGTATTAGCAGGTGTATCAATTCATTAGATATAACACAGCAACACAGGTGCCAATACGTACTGTACCTGTGTCTTTAAACCTTTAGGGGTTTGCTATGCTAGGAAGTGGAGCAAGGCTTATGGCCATGCCACTGTATAGATTGGCTGTCAGGGACGTCACATGATTGGAAAACTCCTGATCTCAAACAGCGATCAGGAGTTTTTCGTGAGCTACTGGTCACTGCGGCGAGAGGACGCAGGGCACCCACTCTTGTCACAGCACTGTTGGCATTATTATATGCAAATATGTGGCCACTCGGCAGCAAGGCCCAGCCACAGAGAGGCTGCTTATTTGTTTGCACTCTGTGCCAAGAGGTTAAACAAGTTTGGGAGCATCCAAGAAGATCCAGCACACCCCTCCTAAGTATTAGTGTGACCTAAACCGATCAAAGTAAAAATACTTCAGTAACAAACAACAAACTGTCCCATAAAGCTAACGGTCCCTACACATGTAGACCAGATCCAGGTAACAAATTCATACCTCAAATGCAGAGGGAATAAATGTAGTAAATCACAAGAACCTCCACAAAAAAGTCTTAAGCCCCGTACACACGAGCGGACTTATGTCCGACAGACTTCCAAAGGAGTTCCGTCGGAGTTCTGCTGGAATTCCGACGGAGTTCTGACAGACTTTTTGGCCGAACGGACTTGGCCACACACAATCACACTAAACTCCGACGGATTCGAACGTGATGACGTACGACCCGACTCGAATAAGGAAGTTCATAGCCAGTAGCCAATAGCTGCCCTAGCGTCGGTTTTAGTCCGTCGGAGTAGCATACACACGAGCGGAGTTTCCGAAGGGGACCGGGTCCGGCGGAGTTCCTTCGGGAAAATTTGAAGCATGTTCCATATTCTAAAGTCCTTCGGACTTTGGCGAGTCAAAAGTCCGTTGCAGCCCACACACGATCGGATAGTCTGACGGACTCAGTCCTTCGGACTTTGGATGTTGAAAAGTCCGCTCGTGTGTACGCGGCATTACAATAAGTGTTCCAAATAATCCTGTATTATCTAGGGGATAAACCGATGACTTTTTGCATTTTCATGCCTCCCTGTGCCGTCATCCCACTCTACCACCATCCCAATCTACTGCACCCCATGATGATCCCTGAGGAAGCTTACAGTGTGAAACACATTGGGACAAGGCACTCTACCCTCCTCTCCTTCCCTGTGTGGGATATACAATGCCATATGTGATGTCATATACACATACTCATTGTATGGTTTGAACTATGTTATTTAGGGAGGTGCTTTTTTCATGGGGTTTACATTACATAGTGTATATTTTAACATTAATGTTACCCTTATTAGTTATATTGTTAAATTACATATGTAAATGTGACAATAGAACCCCAACCTTTTATACAAGGTCTTAGAAGGTGTTTTTAGTTTACAAGCAAGTCATCATGCTGATTTTGCTGCATAATTGTTAACCCCAGTGGAGAAACAGCCTATTAGTGCGTGTGTTCACTTTATGCCAAATTTGATAAACACATGTGACTTTTGTGTCCAGAGATGGACGAACTTCCAACGGGATGTTTCGCGAACGCAAACCGCGAACCGCGAACGCAGTCGAAAGTTCGAGAACCGTAAAGTTCTCGGCGGGCCCCATTGACTTCAATGGCAGGCAAACTTTGAAAACCTACAGGTCATATTTCCAGCCACAAAACAATTACTAGCTGTGCACACATAGGTCCACCACATGGCCACTGGCATAACACATGTATGAAGTGAATCTGGGATCGACAACTACAAGCATTCTTTTTTTATATGTGAAATTTTGACAATTCAGGACTCAGGAGCACATGAAGACAATGGAGGAGAGGAAAGGTCAGGGTAGGCTATGAAGTGGGTACAGGAGATGATCACCAGCACCGTGATATAGAGCACTGACACCAGCACCGTGATATAGAGCACTGACACCAGCACTGTGATATAGAACACTGACACCAGCACGTGATAGAGTGCACTGACACCAGCACCATGATATAGAGCATTGACACCAGCACTGTGATATAGAGCACTGACACCAGCACCGTGATATAGAGCACTGACACCAGCACCATGATAGAGTGCACTGACACCAGCACTGTGATATAGAGCACTGACACCAGCACGGGGATATAGAACACTGACACCAGCACCGTGATATAGAGCACTCACACCAGCACCGTGATATAGAGCACTCACACCAGCACCGTGATACAGTGCACTGACACCAGCACCATGATATAGAGCACTGACACCAGCACCGTGATATAGAGCACTGACACCAGCACCATGATAGAGTGCACTGACACCAGCACCGTGATATAGAGCACTGACACCAGCACGGGGATATAGAACACTGACACCAGCACCGTGATATAGAGCACTCACACCAGCACCGTGATATAGAGCACTCACACCAGCACCGTGATATAGAGCACTCACACCAGCACTGTGATACAGTGCACTGACACCAGCACCGTGATATAGAGCACTGACACCAGCACCGTGATATAGAGCTCTGACTCCAGCACCGTGATATAGAGCACTCACACCAGCACTGTGATAGAGTGCACTGACACCAGCACTGTGATATAGAGCACTGACACCAGCACCGTGATATAGAGCACTGACTCCAGCACTGTGATATAGAGCACTGACACCAGCACCGGGATATAGAGCACTGACACCAGCACTGTGATATAGAGCACTGACACCAGCACCGTGATAGAGTGCACTGACACCACACCAGCATCGTGATAGAGAGCACTGAAACCAGAACTGTGATAGAGAGCACTGAGACCAGCACTGAGATAGAGTGCACTGACACCAGCACCGTGATATAGAGCACTGACACCAGCACCGTGATATAGAGCACTCACACCAACACCGTGATAGGGTGCACTGACACCAGCACTGTGATATAGAGCACTCACACCAGCACCGTGATATAGAGCACTCACACCAGCACCGTGATACAGTGCACTGCCACCAGCACCGTGATATAGAGCACTGACACCAGCACAGTGATATAGAGCACTGACACCAGCACCATGATAGAGTGCACTGACACCAGCACCGTGATATAGAGCACTGACACCAGCACCGTGATATAGAGCACTGACACCAGCACGGGGATATAGAACACTGACACCAGCACCGTGATATAGAGCACTCACACCAGCACCGTGATACAGTGCACTGACACCAGCAACGTGATATAGAGCACTGACACCAGCACCGTGATAGAGTACACTGACACCAGCACGTGATACAGAGCACTGACACCAGCACTGTGATAGAGTGCACTGACAACAGCACCGTGATAGAGTGCACTGACACCAACAATGGGATATAGAGCACTGACACCAGCACCGTGATGTAGAGCACTGACACCAGCACCGTGATATAGAGCACTGACACCAGCACTGTGATATAGAGCACTGACACAGCACCGTGATAGAGTGCACTGACACCACACCAGCACCGTGATAGAGAGCACTGAAACCAGCACCGTGATAGAGAGCACTGAGACCAGCACTGAGATAGAGTGCACTGACACCAGCACCATGATATAGAGCACTGACACCAGCACCGAGATAGAGAGCACTGACAGCAGCACTGATACCAGCAACTCGCTGCTGGGCCCCAAAAATATGACACTGCTCAACCTCTTCAAACAGGCGAGTACGAGCATATAGTACGGTGTGCTTTTTTTTGTACAAGGAAGTGAGCCAAATGTAGAAAAAAGGTCTGTGTGCTTGATTAAATAAATTGTTTATAGAGATATACATGGTCTACTGGTCACATGTGTTGAATTCCTCCGAGATCCATGACTCATTCATTTTCAGAAATGTGAGGTAGTCAACACTATCGTGAGCTAGGCGAGTGCGCTTATCTCTCACGATCCCCCAGAACAGGACACTGGACGAGGGGCAAGCCAACAGTTCCATTGCAAATTGGGCAAGCTCTGGCCGGAGGTCAAGCCTGCCCACCCAGTAGTCCAGGGGTTCATCACTCCTCAGAGCGTCCACATCGGCTGTTAACCCGATGTAGTCAGACACCTGTTGGTCTAGGCGTTCCCTGATGCTGGATCCGGATGAGACCTGTCGATGGGTCGGCTGAAAGAATGACCTCATATCAGAAGTCACCAACACATCTTCAAACCACCCTCTTCTTGCAGGCGCTGTTGGATTGGTACCCGCAACTCTTTCTCTGGGAGTGGGAATTGCTCCTCTGCCAGCGCACGCAAAAGCAGAATGCAGCATTTCTCGAAGCAAGGCCTGGAACTGCTCCATTCTGACAGCCCTCTGTGACGGTGGTAACATTTTCGCCATTTTGTGTTTGTACCGGGGGTCTAAGTACGTTGCCACCCAGAACTGGTCCTTGACCCTTATGCTTTTTATTCGGGGGTCCCTGTTAAAACACTGGAGCATGAAGGCCCCCATTTGCACTAAACTGGAAGCGGTGTGGTGGCCAGGCTCCTGCTCATCATCCAGGATAATGTCCTCCTCCTCGTTCTCCTCTCCCCATCCAGGCACAACAACAGGAATCCCAGAAAGGTTTAAAGCATGCTCTTCTTGCTCCTCCTCATCCACCCCGGCACCATCCTCCTCTGACTCCTTTTGTTGGCTTGTCTCAGATAGAGTAGCCCCCCTGAAAATGTATCCAGCATTGCGACTTTCTCATCTTCCTGCTCCTCCACGGCTTGATCAATGACACGACGCAATGCACGCTCCATAAAGAAGGCATAAGGTACCATGTCACTGATGGTGCCATGGCTGTGACTGACCAGTTTGGTGATCTCATCAAATGGCCGCAGAAGTCTGCATGCGTCGCGCATGAGCAGCTACTGGCATGGTGAAACAAAAACAGCTCCCCAGAACCTGTTCTGCCGCAGAGTTCATACAGGTAGACGTTAACTGCACGTCTCTGCTGGAGCAGCCTATCAAGCATATAGAAGGTTGAGTTCCATCGCGTCGGGCAATTGCAAATAAGACATCTGACCGGCAGATTGTGTCGCTGATGAATGTCAGCAAGGCGAGCCATGGCCGTGTAAGATCTTCTGAAATGGGCCGAGATTTTCCTTGCCTGCTGCAAGATGTCCTGGACCCCAGGGTATTTGACAACGAATCGCTGCACAACCAAGTTTAAGACGTGTGCCATGCATGGCATGTGCGTAATTTTGCCCTGTTTCAATTCGCTAAGCAGATTGGCACCGTTGTCACACACCACTTTACCAACTGTCAAATTGAGCTGTGTTAGCCACTGATCTGCATGTGAACGCAAAGCTGAAAGGAGTGCAGGGCCAGTGTGGCTCTTGGCTTCCAGGCACAACAGACGCAGCACGGCATGGCAACGTCTCACCTGTCATGTCAAATAGGTTCTGGGGAGCTTGGGTGGCACAGCGGAAGAGACCCTAGCAGCGGAAAAGGAGGAGTCAGCCGAGGAGGAGAGGGAGGAGGATGGAGTAGGAGGAGGAGGATAAGAAGAGCCAGGCCTGCATGCAATCCGTGGCGGTAAAACCAAATCTACACGGGTGCCACGGGTTACATGCTTTACGGCCGTCAGAAGGTTCACCCAGTGGGCAGTAAAAGTTATATACCTTCCCTACCCGTGTTTGCTAGACCACGTGTCTGTGGTCAGATGTATCTTGGCACGGATACTGTGTGCCAGAGATACATTCACTTGCCGCTGAACATGGCCATATAGCTCTGGGATGCCCTTCTGTGAGAAATGCTTCCTTCCTGGGACCTTCCATTGTGGTGTTCCAATGGCACAAATTTTCGAAAGGCCTCCGAGTCCACCAGTTTATATGGCAGTAGTTGGTGGGCTATCAGTTCTGACAAGCCAGCCGTCAACCATTGGGCAAGAGGGTTATCCGGCGTCATCATTTTTTTTTACGCTCGAAGATTTGGCCCACGGAAGCCTGCCTTTTTGCAGAAAATTTGTGAGCTTGGCATGATGGAAGGTGGAGTGGAGGACAATTGTGAGGAGAGAGGAGAAGGAGAAGTAGAAGATGAGGCTGGACGGTGAGAGCCTGGAGTGTGGCTTTGTGGGTTCCGTTGCTCCCACTGGGTTTGGTGATGGCAGCTCATGTGCCTTCTTAAGGCGGTCATCCCTAGGTGAGTGTTGGGCTTACTGCGACTTATGCGTTGACTGCAAAGATTGCAGATGGCAACACTATTGTCATTAGCGGAAACGTTAAAAAAAGCCCACACTGCGGAGCCATGTGTCGGCGTCCTGGGAGCACCAGATGTGACCATACATGGTTGCTGCCTTGCTCCTGATACATTCGCATTCTGCTTTGTCCCTCCTGTACAATCTAAGTTCTTCCTGCTTCTCCTCCCTATCTGCTGGTCCAAATCTCACTCTGAACTCCCCTCCTCTTCCTCTCTTGTGGGCACCCACGTGGCATCACTAGACACGTCATCATCAACGTCACCTTCCCCACCGCTATAATTAGAGATCTTGGAGTAGGCAGCAACAGCGGGGACAAACCTCCTCCTTGGGCTGATCTGGGTACTGTCATCAGACTGCTGAGCGGCTGTTGTTGCTACCTCCTCTTCCTGATCCAATGCCAAGAGTGGCTGTGCATCGGAAATGTCTTGATATGGATCAGAAAATAATTCCTGTGACTCAAGCGGAAGGTATATGATGGTGGTGGTGTTGGTGGTAGTGTCTTTGGGGGTGCACATAGCAGAGAGTGAAGAAGAGGGTGCAGATCGGGAGGATGAGGAGGGTGCAGAAGAGTAAGGCTGAGTGAGCCACTCAACCAAGTCTGGTGCGTCCTTTGGCTTAATCGCACGCACCTTCTGCAATTTGCCCCTTTGGCTCAAGTCTGTTGCTCCTGCCCTACCCCTACCACCCCTGCAGAAGGGCCTGCCTCTTCCTCTGCCTGTCATTTTTTAAAAGACCCTGTGACAAAAGTCTCTAGAGAAGTGCAGTATGTATGTGGAAGAAGGTATATAACACCCCGCTTCAATCTGTTGTTTTTGGGGGACACTGGTCTATCACACCAGTTTTTTTTTATTGTGTTTATCACTCTTTGTAGTATTGCTGCAGAACCGCTCAGCAGTCACAATGCTGCACAGTGGAAATGCACTATACTATGCTTTCTATATGTGCAAGTATTATATATGTGTATTACACACCTATATACTGCACACCAAATAGTACACCTATACCAGTCCTTACAAGGACCTTTGTGGACCTAGTAGATAGTGATTTGCAGACTGTACCTCAGTCCCTACACTGATAAAGGACTGCTGCAGAATAGAGCAGTAATCTGCAGCAGTGCACCAACACCCTATATAATGTACACCTATACCAGTCCTTACAAGGACCTTTGTGGACCTAGTAGCTAGTGATTTGCAGACTGTACCTCAGTCCCTACACTGATAAAGGACTTCTGCAGAATAGGGCAGTAATCTGCAGCACAGCCCTGCACCAGCACCCTATATATTGTACACCTATACTAGTCCTTACAAGGACCTTTGTGGACCTAGTAGCTAGTGATTTGCAGACTGTACCTCAGTCTCTACACTAATAAAGGACTGCTGCAGAATAGGGCAGCAGTCAAGTATAATATTATTTCTATATTTGGAAGAAAGTATATTATACGTGTACAACTCTATATACTGTACACCTATACCAGTCCTTACAAGGACCTTTGTGGACCTAGTAGCTAGTGATTTGCAGACTGTACCTCAGTCCCTACACTGATAAAGGACAGCTGCAGAATATGCAATAATCTACAGCAGTGCATCAGCACCCTATATATTGTACACCTATACCAATCCTTACAAGGACCTTTGTGGACATAGTAGCTAGTGATTTGCAGACTGTTCCTCAGTCCCTACACTGATAAAGGACTGCTGCAGAATAGGACAGTAATCTGCAGCAGTGCACCAGCACCCTATATATTGTACACCTATACCAGTCATTACAAGGACCTTTGTGGGCCTAGCAGCTAGTGATTTTAGTGATTTTCAGACTGTACGTCAGTCCCTACACTGATAAAGGACTTCTGCAGAATAGGGCAGTAATCTGCAGCACAGCCCTTCACCAGCACCCTATATATTGTACACATATACCAGTCCTTACAAGGACCTTTGTGGACCTAGTAGCTAGTGATTTGCAGACTGTACCTCAGTCCCTACACTGATAAAGGACTGCTGCAAAATAGGGCAGAAGTCAAGTATAATATTATTTCTATATTTGGAAGAAAGTATATTATACGTGTAAAACCCTATATACTGTACACCTATACCAGTCCTTAAAAGGACCTTTGTGGACCTAATAGTAATAGCTAGTGATTAAACTGACTGTCCCCACTGCACACAGCGTCCTGTCCCTCCCTGCACTGACAAAAGACAGGCTGCTGCAATCACCAGCACAGCAGTGCACTCAACCATATATACTGTACTACACCTATACCATACCAGTCCTTAACCACTTGACCACTGGGCACTTAAACACCCTTAATAACCAGACCAATTTTCAGCTTTCGGTGCTCTCACATTTTGAATGACAATTACTCAGTCATGCAACACTGGACCTATATGAAATTTTTGTCCTTTTTTTCACACAAATGGAGCTTTCTTTTGGTGGTATTTAATCACCGCTGGGTTTTTTATTTTTTGTGCTATAAAAGAAAAAATACAGAAAATTCTGTAAAAAAATGATTTTTTCTTTGTTTCTGTTATAAAATTTAGCAGATTAGTAATTTTTTCTTCATAAATTTTGGCCAAAATTTATACTACTACATATCTTTGGTAAAAATAAGTACAAATTGGTGGATATTATTTGGTCTTTGTGAAAGTTATAGAGTCCACAAGCTATGGTGCCAATATCTGAAAATTGATCACACCTGAAGTACTGACGGCCTATTTCAATTCTTGAGACCCTAACATGCCAGAAAAGTACAAAAAAAACCCAAATGACCCCTTTTTGGAAAGAAGACATTCCAATGTATTTAGTAAGAGGCATGATGAGTTTTTTGAAGTTGTCATTTTTTCCCACAATTCTTTGCAAAATCAAGATTTTTTTTACTTTTTTTTCACAAAATTGTCATATTATCCGTTTATTTCTCACACACAGCATATGCATACCACAAATTACACCCCAAAACACATTCTGCTATTACTCCTGAGTACGGCGATACCACATGTGTGAGACTTTTACACAGTGTGGCCACATACAGAGGCCCAACATGCAGGGAGCGCCATCAGGCGGTCTGGAGCACCCAGGACAAATCTGACATTTCTCTCCTACATGTAAAAATCATCATTTATTTGCTAGAAAATTACAGAGAACCCCAAAACATTATATATATTTTTTTAGCAAAGACCCTGGAGAATACAATGGTGGTCGTTGCAAATTTTTATCTCGCACGGTATTTACGCAGCAATTTTTCGAATGCTTTTTTTTGGAAAAAAAACAGTTTTCTGCTTAAAAAAAAAAAAAACACAGTAAAGTTAGCCCAATTTTTACATAATGTGAAAGATGAAGTTACACCAAGTAAATCGATACCTAACATGTCACTCTTCAAAATTGCACAGGCTCGTGGAATGGCGCCAAACATCGCTACTTAAAAATCCCCATAGGCGACGATTAAATTTTTTTTTACTGGTTATATGTTTTGAGTTACAGAGGAGGTCTAGGGCTAGAATTATTGCTCTCACTCTAACGTTCGCAGCGATACCTCACATGTGTGGTTTGAACACCGTTTTCATATGTGGGCGGGACTTACGTATGAGTTCGCTTCTGCATGCGAGCACATGGGGACAGGGGCGCTTTAAAGAAAAAAAAAATGTATTGTTCATTTTACTTTATTTATTTTAGTTTGACATTTTTTTCCCCAAAAATAAATTTTTTGATCACTTTTATTCCTATTACAAGGAATGTAAACATCCCATGTAATAGGAGTATGGCATGACAGGTCCTCTTTACAGTGAGATATGGGGTCAATAAGACCCCGCATCTCACCTCTAAGCTGGGAAGCCTGAAAAAAAAAAAGATTCTGGCTTTGATCGTATTGGTGAGTCGGTAGAAGCACCGGAGGGCGGCGGGAGGGGGGGGTGTCTATGGCTGGGTATTGCAGGGTATCACTGACTATGGCTGGGTATGGCTGGGTATCTCAGAGTATGGCTGGGTATCTCAGAGTATGGCTGGGTATCTCAGAGTATGGCGTTGCAGAGTATGGCGTTGCAGAGTATTGCGTTGCAGAGCATTGCAGGGTATTGGCGGGTGTTTCAGAGCATTGCAGAGTGTTGCACGGTATTGGCGGGTGTTGCAGAGCATTTCAGAGTGTTGCAGGGTATTGGTGGGTGTTGCAGAGCATTGCAGAGTGTTGCAGAGCATTGCAGAGTGTTGCAGGGTATTGGCGGGTGTTGCAGAGCGTTGCAGGGTATTGCAGAGCGTTGCAGAGTGTTTCAGGGTATTGCAGAGTATTGCAGGTTATTGCAGAGTATTGCAGGGTATTGCAGGGTATTGCAGAGTAATGCAGAGTATTGCAGAGTAATGCAGAGTATTGCAGTGTAATGCAGAGTAATGCAGAGTAATGCAGTGTAATGCAGAGTAATGCAGAGTATTGCAGAGTATTGCAGAGTAATGCAGAGTAATGCAGAGTAATGGCAGGGTATTGCAGAGTATGGGCAGGGAATTGAGGGGTTAATTTTCGGTGAGCAGCGATGTGGGCACTGCAGATGCAGCCCACATCGCTGCTGACACCGATCTCTTCCCCCTCCGCTGTTCCGATCGGTACAGAGAGGGGGAGGGAGGAACTGGCGTCATAACATGACGCCGGTTTGTTTACAAGTGATCACTCCGTCATTTGACGGAGCGATCACGTGGTAAGCGGCCGCTATGAGCAGCCATTTACCGTGATCCGTGATGTGCCGGGTCCTGGGGGTCCCCAGGGGGTGTGCGAGAGCGGAATTCTGGGAGGACGTCATATGACGGCCTCCCAGAGTTAAGAAACCGCCCTGTAGCCGTCATTCGGCTATAGGGCAGTTGTTAAGTGGTTAAAATGACTTTTGTGGACCTAATAGCTAGCGATTTGTGTCACTACAGTCTCTCCCTGCTCCACACAGCAACCTCTCCCTATAATGACATAAGACAGAATGTAAAATGACCGCCAGATCAGGTCTATTTATAAGGTAGGCGGAAAGTCCAATTGTCCATGTGCTGTAATGTCTCAATTGGCTGTCCTGTACCCCATGATGGATGTGTCATCATGGGTCAAAGTTCTTTCACACTGTAAACACATATGTCCTCCGGGCGAACAGCGGCAATTGTCCGCCGATCGGGTGAATCGCGAACACGCAAAATTCGCTGGGAAACGACCGCCGGGCGAACAGTTCCGCCATCCCTAGGGAAGAATATTATACATTTAGGGCACACAAGGGAAAGAAGGAAGACAACAAAGGTCAAAGGAGATAAAGGAAGTCATGGGTGTTTCATCTCTGTGTATTATCTGAGGTCAGTCACTTCACTGGGTATGTTTAAGGATTTACAACCACTTTACTATAGTGGAAATATGGTGATCCACCACTACTCCTCTTCCTTTAAATGAGGTAAGAGATCTCAATAAACAAAAATCATGAAGATAATGGTGGTCTTCACAAACAGGAAATATGACAATTTTTACTACACATGGCATGTTTGGTTAAAGAATATGTAAAGATAATACAACCACAGTACATTTTAATTTAGGAAATAACATTTGTTAACCATAATCAAATGTAGATGTGTGAGAGATAAATAGGCGCATGGCCACCAGTCACGATTGCTGCCGGCCACGCACGATCGCATACACAAGTGCCACAAGTGTAAACACACAAATCCCTGTGCTGTCAGAGGAGAGGAGACATTTCATTTGTTCCTAGTAAATAGGAACAGCAAAATGTCTCCTCTTCTACTCAGTCCTATCCCCATACAGTTAGAACACACAGAGAGAACACACATTTAACCCCTTGATCAGCCCCTAGGGTTAACCCCTTCTCTACCAGTGTCATTTACACAGTAATCAGTGCATTCTTATAGCATGTCAATGGTCCCAAAAAATGTGTCAAAAGTGTCTGATCTGTCCAATGCCGTCAAAAATTGCAGATCACCGCCATTACATTACAAAAATTATAATAATAAAAATGCCATAAATACGCTATAAAAATGCCATATATCTTGCCCATAGATTGTAGATGCTATAACTTTTGTGCAAACCAATCAATATATGCTTATTGTGATTTTTTTTACCAAAAATATGTAGAAGAATATATATTGGCCTAAACTGATGATGAAATTTGTTTTTTAAAAACATTTTTGGGGATATTTATTATAGCAAAAGGTAAAAAATATAGGTTTTTTTCAAAATTGTTGCTCTTTTTTGGTGTATAGCTCAAAAAATAAAAACCGCAGAGGTGATCAAACAGCACAAAAAGAAAGCTCTATTTGTGGGAAAAAAGGACGCAAATTTATTTTGGGCATAGCATTGCATGACCGCACAATTACCAGTTAAAGCAACACAGTATCAAATTGTATAAAGTGCTCTGGTCAGGAAGGGGGTAAAACCTTTTCTGGGGCTGAAGTAGTTGGCAGCAAGTAGAAGGGCAGCATCTGATGTCACACACAGCAGGGGTGTATATTCCCAGTTTGTCTGCATAGCAGTCCCATATTTGTATCCCTTCCTCATCTGCAATCACTTGCTGGCCAGCTCTTATCTCCTGTCCTGCAGCCAATCTCCACCTCACACAGGATGGACACAGGACACAAGGGATGCAAACTGACAACGCTAGGACAGATCTACCTCCAGGGCTAGCAAAGACAGTTTGAAACAGAAACTCAGGGAACTGGCAAAATGACCATGTATTTTGCAGAAAACTTCTCAATGAAAAAAGTTACAGAAAACATTCACAAAGCAATAGGTATAATATGGGGTTTTCATTTTAAGGTTTGCAAACACTTTAAACAATGCAAATTTAATTTTGAAGTTGTATTATTTTTTCTTCTTTTTTTCTTTAACTTTGTATGATATTCACTGTGCCTCTTCTTCTTACCATCTTTAACCACTTCAGCTCGGAAAGGTTTACCCCTCTTCATGACCAGGCCATTTTTTGTGATACGGCACTGCATTAATTTAATTGACAAATATGTGGTTGTGCGACACTATACCACAATAAAATGTATGTTCTTTTTTTTCCCCACAAATAGAGCTTTATTTTGGTGGTATTTGATCACCTCTGCAGTTTTATTTTTTGAGCGATATACAAAAAAAGACCGACAATTCATTCCCAATAAAAAAAATGAAAAAGTCAAATTTCATCATCCAGTTACCCAATATGTATTCTGCTACATATTTTTGGTAAAAAAAATTAAATCCCAATAAGCATATATTGATTGGTTTGCACAAAAGTTATAGCGGCTACAAACAATGGATATTTTTATTTATTTTTATAATGTTTTTGTTTATTTACTAGTAATGGTGGAGACTTATGCCCTATACACACGGCCAGACATTCCAACCACAAAATCCGTCTGATTTTTTCTGACGGATTTTGTCCGAAACTTGTGTTGCATACACATGGTTGGACAAAGTTGTCGGAGAATCCGATCATTCGGAATGTGGTGACGTTTGTTGCATATGACAGGACTACATAGAGGCTAGTAGTCAATAGCTTTGGTCTCATAATTTGATCTGAGCATGCGTGGCACTTTGTCCGTCTGAATTCTCTACAAATGATCGGAAAAAGTCTGATCGGATTTTTTTGTTGGAAAATTTGAGATCCTGCTCTCAAATTTTTTCAGTCGTAATTTCTGATGGAAAAAGTCCACTAGAGCCCACACATGATCTGATTTTCCTACAATATCATCCGATTGGACCTTTTCCGTCAGACTTTCCAACCGTGTGTACAGGACATTTGAGCAACTTATGGCGGGACTGCGGTGTTCAAATCGGATACCTAACTGACACTTTTGATACTTTTTGGGGACCAGTGACACTAATACAGTGATCAGTAAGGATGAGCCTGATGTTCAAGTGGAATGTAAATGTTTGCCAAACAGTGAACATTATGTGGCGTTCGTGGCAAATTCGAAAGCCTCGGAACACCGTTAAAGTCTATGGGACATTAACATGAAAAACCAAAAGTGCTCATTCTAAAGGCTTATATGCAATTTAACGCTATCGTATTCCTGTAAAGTGGTGCAGTTTTCCCGTGTTTAGAACAGTACCACAGCAAAATAACATTTCTAAAGGAAAAAAGTGATTGTGGCTGTAATGAATTGTCGGGTTTTCTGCAATATAGATAAAACTCATTGAAAAAAATGACATGGGTTCCCCCCCAGTCCATTACCAGACCCTTTGAGTCTGATATGAATATTAAGGGGAACCCCAAATATGAACCACTTCTGGACCACTCACCGCCGTTGTAAGTCAGTATTTTGAAGAGGTATATTGTTGTTATGGCAGCAGCTAGCTGCCATAACCCCAGTGTCTTCTTCAGTGAGCGGTCTGGTTCAAGGTAAAAGTGGTCTTTGTAGCAGATTCGCAGCAAGATCACTTTTATCAGTGGTGGGAGAGGACCCCTCTCCCGCCGCGCTCCGGAACTGTCGGCGGAGGTGATCAGATCTTCACCCTTGATGGGCATGCAAACAAGTGAGGGTAATATGGCCCCCACCTGTCTCCATAACGTTGCAGGGTGGAAGCAACGTTAAAACGTCACTTCCGCCCATAGGGCCATTTTTTTATTTGTTTTTTAAATGACAATTTTTTAAACTTTTTTTATTGCAATTTTGTGTAAATATGAGATCTGGGGTTGTTTTGACTCCAGATCTCATATTTAAGAGGTCCAGTCATGATTTTTTTCTATTACAAGGGATGTTTACATTCCTTGTAATAGGAATAAAAGTGATTTAAAAAAAAAAAAACTTTGTAAAAATAAAAAATAAAAGGTAAAATAAGTAAGAGCAAAAAAAAGTGTAACACACCCTGTCCAGAAGCGAACACATATGTGAGTAGCGCTCACATATGAAAACGGTGTTCATACCACACATGTGAGGTATCACCATGAAAGGTAGAGCAAGAGCAATAATAAACATCATCTCTAACTCAAAACATGCAACCTGTAAACTTTTTTAAATGTCACCTATGGAGATTTTTAAGGGTAAAAGTTTGTCGCTATTCCATGAGCAGGCACAATTTTTAAGTGTGACATGTTGGGTATCAATTTACTCAGCGTAACATTATCTTTCACAATATAAAAAAATAGGCTGTAAACAGGTGACCCCACCCCCTCTGATGCCATGTGATGTCAGAGGAAGGCGGGGTCGCCCGTTTTCGTCACTGAGTGGCCCTGCCCTCAGCTATATAACAGCTGTCACAAGAATAAGCATCACTCAGTGGGAACCTCTCATGGAGGCGGAGCTGTTGCGGCTTTTTTTTGTTGGCTCATTTGCAGCATGAGATGGATTTACTTCGCGGGACATTTTTTTTCATCTTTTAATAAAGGACTTGTCCCAAAGTGTCTTCTGTCTTTTTTTTACTATTTTTCACACTTTTTTGTGAAATGGTAGGGGTTCAATGTATCCCTGCCAATTCACATAGGGGGAGAAGCTGGGATCTGGGGGTCCCTTTGTTCCAGATTCTGATAAGCCCCCGCCTGAAGACCTCAACAACCACCAGGCAAGTTTTGTGGAGATGAGGCCCTTTTCCCCATCAACATGGGGACAAGGTGCTTTGGGGGGCTACTCCAAAGCACCCTCCCCATGTTGAAGACATGTGGCCTGGTACGGTTCAGGAGGGGGGCTCTCTCATCCCCCTCTTTTCTTGTGGCTTGCCAGGTTGCGTCTTCAGATAAGGGTCTGGTATCATACCTTTTTTCATTAAAATTAGAGATGAACCGAACACCCCCCAGTTCAGTTTGTGCCAGAACGTTTGAATATGGCAAAAGTTTGGACCAGAACGACATGGGGGCCCGGGTACTGCCCTGGGGACATTTACCAATGCAAATAAAACTTTTAAAAAATATTGTTTTTAAAGGAGCAGTGATTTTAATGATGCATAAAGTGAAACAATAAAAATGCATTTAAATGTAGTGTCTGGGGGGTCCCCTGAGTCTAAAGTGGTGTAAAGTGGTGCATGTGTACTGTGTATAGAACCTGATGCAGCAAAACTGACATTTATAAAGAAAAAAAAGACATTCAATTTGATTTTCCCTGCAAGCTCTCCTTATTTTGTAAACAATGGCTTGAGGAGCAAGTTTGTATGATGATGCATTTAGTGCACTCTGAACCAGTTTAGAAATGTTTTGGATACATTCTGGTGTCTCTTTGGTAGATTTTGGATGAAATAACAAAGTGTTGCTTTGTAAAAATTAGTCTTTGGGTGTTGGTGGTGCTTTCACACCGTAACCTTCTAGGACCTCCTATTATGAAAGGTTACACAAGCTTGAATGTCTCCTCATGCACCGATCTCATATGGAAGCCAGATGAAAAACATCCCAAACAGACCATTGGATAATGCCAATCCTCAGGATCATCCGTGTCAGTGGTAACCAACCCAAAGGAAGAGATAACTGCTCATAGTGTAAAACCTCCTCATGAGTTATAGGTATTGTAAAATATTGCCCTTACATGGTTCAGGAATAAAAACAGCATGAACGCTAAGTTTCAATAAAATGGCAATCACTAATGCATCTGAGTATTGCAATGGCAAGAACGTGTAACTCTGCCCGGCCAGGTTTCGTCACCAAAAGGACTTCTTCCAGGCACAGTTTCTCTGGCACGAAGTCAGATGCTGAATCAGCATAATAGTCACATAAATAATAACAAGGATAAGAAATAGTCCACATATTTTCTATACATCAATCCATCAGTATATAAAAAAGTTCATGAAAGTAAAGGAAGTTGCTGTCCTCAGAGTATAGCCAGCTCTGTAACAAAGACGAGAAGGGGGAAGGAAGGAAGCGCCACCTAAGCGTAGAGGTTAAAATTAATTTAATTCACAAGGATAAAAAACACTTACAAGATGTAAGCAGATATCAGGCTCAGCAAAGCAGAGACAAGAGGGAAGACTGCCTTGGTCCATCCTTCGGGTATCGAGCCATCCACAGGGTTTGTGGGGATCAGGTTTTGGTTCTTTGGACATCCTGTGGCCACCAGGAAGTGGAAAAAGTGTAGAACACAGTTGTAAATGACATCTTCAGATGGACAGGAATGGCTGGGCAGACAGACAGGCTACACACCCGGAGCTACAGCTTTACTCTTCTACAGATCAGCAGTCAAGTGCAAGGCTTTATCCAGTTAGGGCCCTCAAATACACTGTGAATAGTGCAGTGAATTGTGGGGTGCTCAGCAGATGAACATCCCGCCGAGCTACCTGCAAATTCGAATGTTCTCCAAATGAAGAACAGGCCATGTTCAGGCCGAACTTTTGCTCAGCTCAAACTGTTCACCCAACACTAATTAAGATATCCACTACTTCTTACAGTATACTGCACTTCTAAACAAAATGCTTAGCTTTAAAACAATTTGTCAAATACTGGAAAGGTATTGCCAATTATTTACCCACATCTCAAAAGTCATTGTTGCAAAACTCCTGTAGTTCTGCATATGATAAGTCTGAACACAGAAACACTCATAGCAGCAGTTCTCAAGAATACAACCAACAGGAAAAGGAATGATGTAGGAACATAAAAGCCTTTGCAGTGTTTTGAATGATGATATTGTACATTTATGTGAGCATACAAGTAGCAGCTGTGCTGGTGAGCAATCAATGTTATGATAGTCTCTGCAGAAACGTAGAGCTTTTTGAAAGTGCAGTTTGATCTTTAAATTGTCCAGCTGAATGTGTAGCTTTCTTGTTTTATTGAAAATAATGGTTGCCTGGAAAGAGGTGTCATATTTTGCACAAAATGATATGTGAACCTTTAACTTTTTATAGTTACAAGCATGATTTTTATACAGTGTTTTGGCCTCCCAAACAGACATGGGGCATACGTTTTAGTATTGCAATTTTTGAGTATTGATCTATGGAACCCCTCTAACCTCTCTAAAAAAAACATTGATTGCCAGTAAAGCTAAGGACACACACACACACACACACACACACACACATATATATATATATACACATTTATGTGCTTATTTATGGTCATGTCCTCACATACACCGCTATGTTTAACTCGCAATTATCTCTATCACAATACCATAACAGAATGCATTATATTAAACTGAAACTAAAGCACAACTTAAATTGTTTACCCTACCTTAAATACATATAATTCTGGTTCATGGAATGCTTGCTTTCAATATTTCTTCCATGTACACTGTTTAATCTAGTCATTAAAAAAGGCACGCCAGAGCAGTTAAGTTTCCTTTTTCGTCTTACTATTATTTCAGTGCTTTAATACATTAGTCTCATCCAAAGTGATGATAACAGTGGCATTGATCAGTGACAATGGAAATAACAATGAAATAGTGTTGTTGATGATGATGATAATGACTAATCAGCAAATTATTTTATTTTTCAAAAACTTTGTCAAGCAAGCTTCCTGTACCATATATGATCTTAATGCTCAGATGATAGGTATTTTTTATTGAATATTATAATAGTAAGATCATTTACTTTTATCCATTTATATTCAAAATTGAATTGAAGGTCATTACTCAAATGACGACACTACATTTGTACAGTTTCCAAAAATGATTAGCAAAAAATCAAAGAAATATACATTTTATGAAAATCATCCTACTAGTTATGTCATATACTTAACCTAGACCTCCAATATCACATGCATTGGATTAGGAGACAAATACCTATATGTACATCATAGTAGCAATGTCATGTTTGAATTTGGATTGCATGATATATTGATGACTTAGCTTGCAGTGGTAAGATCTTGTGAAAAGAAAATAACTCATATTATGATATATTATCAATCCTGGTAAATATCAGAGGCTGTTAAGGGATTTAAATGGCATTTGGGAGTTTTTCTTATTGTTCTACAGTAAATGTGTTTTTTTTTTTTATATTTGTTTTGCTTTTAGAAGTTTTTGCAAAAGAAAGTTAATTTATTTTCCTTTTTTCCCACTATTTACTTATTTTCTAATTTAACATAGTGAGGTATTCACCATGTCTTTATTTTATTTTATCTTCTCACAGTTAGGGATGGACTGAATGACCCCTTGTTCAGTTTGCACCAGAACTTTCGAACAATGCGAAAGTTCGGAACCGGATAACAAACCCCATTAAAGTTTGTAAAATGAGCAGTGATTTATTGATGCTTAAAGTCAAGGTATAAAAATGTAAATGTCCTATCAATTTAGTGCCTAGGGGTTCCCCTTAGTCCACCTAGAAAATATGTACTGTGTATAGAACCTGCTGCAGCAATAATTGCATTTATAAAGGCCAAAAAAATTATATTTTCCCTGCAAGCTTTCTTTATTTTGTAAGCAATGGCTTGGGGAGCCAGTCTGTATGATGAGGCCACAATGTAGTGCACTGGGAACAAGATTAGAGATTTTTTGGATAAATTCTGGTGTCTCTACCACAGACTTTTGATTTCTACTCCTGTAACGGGTGCAGAAAAATTGTTCTTTGGTTGTCGGTGGTGCCTTCACACCATAACAATTTAGAGGTAAACTTGAAAGCAAGAATTGCCCTTGCTGTCAAAAATTGCAATGATATGCACCTGTCAAACAGGTAATGTAAAATTGGACTTTGGGTGTCGGTGGCACCTTCACACCGTAACCCTATAGAGTTACTCTTGATGAAAGCAAGAATTAGCCTTGCTGTCAAAAATTGTAATGATATGCACCTGTCAAACAGGTGTGGAAAAATTTGTTATTTGGGTTTTAATTGTGCCCAAGAAACCTACACCAAAGCATTCTTCCAGATTAAATCAACACCCACAACACTAGGTAGCCTAGAAGTCCTGCAGAGATTTCACATCCCAAAAACACTTAATTGGCAACATTGGCATCAGGGGCTTCCTAGCTGCTGATAATCCAGGACTGATTCATTTTGATAAAATTCAGATGGTCCACGGAGTCTGTGGACAGACGCATTCTATGATCAGTAACAAAACCTCCAGCAGCACTGAATGCCCATTCGGAAAGCACGCTTGATGCAGGGCAGCCCAACAACTCAATAGCATACTGGGCAAGTTATGGCCAGTGGTCTATTCTCATGACCCAGTAAGTCAGTGGATCATCGACTGGAAAGCTCCATCTCTGTTTTAGCCCCTAGATAATCATCCACCATGTGGTGCAGAAGCTGCCGATGGGAAGTGGTAGCTTACAGCCCTGGGTGGCGAGGACTAAAAATATTGAGAAATGCATCACTTAGGTGGCGCCTTTACACAGTAACCCTATAGAGGTACTCTTGATGAAAGCAAGAATTAGCAAATTTGTGGAGGCATGAGAAGCAGACTCCACGGAATCACTGAGGATTATAGTATCTGGAGCTGCCTCCTCCCAGCCACATACTACTCCCAAGGGTTCTGCGGATGGAAAATCATCTCTTACTGTTTGACATATGTCTTCCTCTGCTTCAATACCTCTGAAAGAATCCTCCTCCTTCTCTTCTCTCTCCTTGTGTTTTCTGTGTCATGGGGACCCAGAACCCCTCTTTCCCCGTGCCTTTATAATTAATACTGTGCTACATTACCAAATATATGCTTTTTCATTCTAGGCACATTGTTACACACATCTACCCCTGAAGAGTGAGCTGGATCTTGTGAAATGCATTGGGTAGTATGATGTCCATGTACTGTGACTGCTATTACATCAATGTATCAATATTTCTTGTTTATTTATCTTTTTTGAATTTGAAATTGTTGGTGATATCTATGCGTGTAAACAATGTTACTTGAATAAACCAAATATTGAATTTACTACTGTTTAGTTTACTGATGGAAACAGTACCCATGTCATTTAAAGTCCCAGAGTGAACCCTTCATTTTATTATATGTTACAGGGATGGAAGTGGGTTATTGGGGATACCAGACCTTTCCCCTTTTTCTATAATGCCATGCCGAGTCTGATCCAGCAGAAACACAACAGGGATCGTGTCACTGATGCATGCGTTGTCTTGGCTCACCATCCTTCAAGCCTCCTCAAATGGTGACAGTGCAATGCACATATCCTTTATGAGCAGCCGTTGGCATGGGGAAAAAAAGCAGAGCCAGCCTGAACCCGTTGTTATGCCATACTCACACAAGTACTCATGGAAGGCCCTCTGCTGCATGTGCAGCCACTGTGGCATTGCAAAAGTTGAGTTTCACTTGGTGGGCATGTCACAAATCAGGCAGTTTACGGGCAGATGGAATTCCTGCTGAATTTCAGCCAACCAAGCACTGACTGTGTATGACTGCCTAAAATGGCTACAGACTCTTCTGTTCTGCTTTAGTAGATCTTCCAACCCTCGGTACCTATTTAAGAAATGCTGCACCACCAAATTGAGGACTTGTGCCAGACATGGCACATGTGTTAACTTTCCATGTCTAAGGGTGGACAGGAGGTTTGTGCTATCATTGCACTCTACCATTCCTGGCTTCAGCTGGCATGGCATGAACCACCTCTAAGCTTGTCCCTGCAGAGCTACAAGAATCTCTTCCCCGGTGTGGTTCCTGCCCCCTAGATACAACAGCTGAAGCACTGCATGGCACCTTTTAGCCTGGCTCATTGAATAGCCCTTTGAATGCTTAGGGGGTACTTGAGGTTCAATTCAGCAGAGGAGGGCATGGAGGAGGAGGAGGAGGGGGTAGAGCTGACAAATCTGGCATCATCCTCCACTGTATGGAGACATGGTGGCACAACAAGCTGCAGCAATGAGCCCTATCCTGCATCCTTCCGAGTTGCAAAGCAGAGTTATCCAGTGTGCTGTGAATAAAATATATCGCCCCTGCCCAGGCTTGTTGTACCAGGTGTCACCAGTAACGTGGACTTATTGGCTGCTGACTGCATTTCCCAACGATACCACAACATTGTCTTCCACGTGAGGGTAGAGAGATGGAATGGCCATACGTGAAAATAAAGAGCTACTGAGAGTCTGCTATTGTGGTATAGCACATTCTGCAAATTCACGGAAGAGAGCAGAAACCACCAGTCGGAATGACAGACGTTGTAGAGCCAGCAGCTTGACAAGCTTTCATTTAGATGCTGGGCATGTGGGTGGCAAGGAAGGAGGAAAGGAACAGAGGCACACCTAGTAGTGTGCAACAGTGTTGTCCCAACTGCATCCCAAAGTAATATTTCTGCTACAGTCATTGTTGATTTTTTAGTAGTGTGACCCCCATCCAGTGTGTCAAAAATAAAACACACAGAAAAGGAAGGAGAGGAAGGCAGAGGTAGAAACAATACCAGAGAAATAGAGAAACTATAAAAATATTCAATCTATCTCCCATGCTTTGTATCCATATGAAATCTCCCTATTGAACAAGGGTTTAACACTTGCTTCCACCATTCACCACAATCCATTTTTGCTTTTCAAGGATCTCAACAAATTTATTTGTGACCTTACCATCAAGATATTCTACTGCATTAAATCACTGAACTCAGAGTCTTCGCCTGAGGCACTCGCTTGTTCTCTATTCCACCTAGAATCATCTTTGGAGGATTTTGACCTTCCTATCCTCAATAATCTGGAAGAACTATACTTAGAAAGTCATTATGATGATCTGGAATGGTTGTCCCAACATTTTGCCACCTCTCCACCCATACAGTACACCAATCTGAGGCCCAAGTACAATTTTATTTATTTCTTTGTTTACAAACATTTTTATTAACCACTTAACAACTGCCCATTGCCGATTAACGGCTTCAGGGCGGTTGTTTAACTCTGAGAGGCCGTTAATTAACGGCCTCCCAGAATTCTGCTCTCGCGCGCCCCCTGGGGCGCGCACACGAGAGCATCCGTGACCGCTGGGTCCAGTGGACCCGGCGCATCACGAATCACGGTAAACGGCCGCTCATCGCGGCCGTTTACCACGTGATCGCTCCGTCAAATGACGGAGTGATCACTTGTAAACAAGCCGGCGTCATGTTATGACGCCGGTTCCTCCCTCCCCTCTCTGTACCGATCGGTACAGCGGAGGGGGAAGAGATCGGTGTCAGCAGCGATGTGGGCTGCATCTGCAGTGCCCACATCGCTGCTCACCGAAAATTAACCCCTCAATTCCCTGCAAATACTCTGCATTACTCTGCAATTCCCTGCAAATACTCTGCATTACTCTGCAATTCCCTGCAAATACTCTGCATTACTCTGCAATTCCCTGCAAATACTCTGCATTACTCTGCAATTCCCTGCAAATACTCTGCATTACTCTGCAATGCCCTGCAAATACTCTGCAATGCCCTGCAACACTCTGCATTGCCCTGCAACACTCTGCATTGCCCTGCAACACTCTGCATTGCCCTGCAACACTCCGCAATGCCCTGCAACACTCCGCAATGCCCTGCAACACTCTGTAATGCCCTGCAACACTCCGCAACGCTCTGCAATACCCTGCAACACTCTGCAACACTCTGCAACACTCTGCAACACCCGCCAATACCCTGCAACACTCTGCAATGCTCTGCAACCCCCGCCGATACCCTGCAACACTCTGCAATGCTCTGCAACCCCCGCCGATACCCTGCAACACTCTGCAATGCTCTGCAACCCCCGCCGATACCCTGCAACACTCTGCAATGCTCTGCAACACCCGCCAATACCCTGCAACACTCTGCAATGCTCTGCAACACCCGCCAATACCCTGCAATGCTCTGCAACGCAGTACTCTGCAACACCATGCTCTGAGATACCCAGCCATAGTCAGTGATACCCTGCAATACCCAGCCATAGACATCTCCCGCCGCCCTCCGCCCTCCGGTGCTTCTACCGAATCGCTAATACGATCAAAGCCAGAATCTTTTTTTTTTTTTCAGGCTTCCCAGCTTAGAGGTGAGATGTGGGTCTTATTGACCCCACATCTCACTGTAAAGAGGACCTGTCATGCCATATTCCTATTACAAGGGATGTTTACATTCCTTGTAATAGGAATAAAAGTGATCAAAAAAATTATTTTTGGGGAAAAAAATGTCAAACTAAAATAAATAAAGTAAAATGAACAATAAAAAAAAATGTTTTTTTAAAAGCGCCCCTGTCCCCATGTGCTCGCATGCAGAAGCGAACGCATGCGTAAGTCCCGCCCACATATGAAAACGGTGTTCAAACCACACATGTGAGGTATCGCTGCGAACGTTAGAGCGAGAGAAATAATTCTAGCCCTGTAACTCAAAACATATAACCAGTAAAAAAAATGTAAATCGTCGCCTATGGGGATTTTTAAGTAGCGACGTTTGCCGCCATTCCACGAGCGTGTGCAATTTTGAAGAGTGACATATTAGGTATCTATTTACTCAGCGTAACTTCATCTTTCACATTATGCAAAAATTGGGCTAACTTTACTGTGTTTTTTTTTTTAAGCACAAAACAGTTTTTTTTCCAAAAAAAAGCATTCGAAAAATTACTGCGCAAATACCGTGCGAGATAAAAAGTTGCAAAGACCACCATTGTATTCTCCAGGGTGTTTGCTAAAAAAACATATATAATGTTTTGGAGTTCTATGTAATTTTCTAGCAAATAAATGATGATTTTTACATGTAGGAGAGAAATGTCAGAATTGTCCTGGGTGCTCCAGAACACCTGATGGCGCTCCATGCATGTTGGGCCTCTGTATGTGGCCACGCTGTGTAAAAGTCTCACACATGTGGTATCACCATACTCGGGAGTAATAGCAGAATGTGTTTTGGGGTGTAATTTGTGGTATGCATATGCTGTGTGTGAGAAATAACCTGATAATATGACAATTTTGTGAAAAAAAAAAAAAAGTAAAAAGAATCTTGATTTTGCAAAGAATTGTGGGAAAAAATGACAACTTCAAAAAACTCATCATGCCTCTTACTAAATACCTTGGAATGTCTTCTTTCCAAAAAGGGGTCATTTGGGGGGTATTTGTACTTTTCTGGCATGTTAGGGTCTCAAGAATTGAAATAGGCCGTCAGTCCTTCAGGTGTGATCAATTTTCAGATATTGGCACCATAGCTTGTGGACTCTATAACTTTCACAAAGACCAAATAATATCCACCAATTTGTACTTATTTTTACCAAAGATATGTAGTAGTATAAATTTTGGCCAAAATTTATGAAGAAAAAATTACTAATCTGCTAAATTTTCTAACAGAAACAAAGAAAAATTCGTTTTTTTACAGAATTTTCGGTATTTTTTCTTTTATAGCACAAAAAATAAAAAACCCAGCGGTGATTAAATACCACCAAAAGAAAGCTCTATTTGTGTGAAAAAAAGGACAAAAATTTTATATAGGTCCAGTGTTGCATGACTGAGTAATTGTCATTCAAAATGCGAGAGCACCGAAAGCTGAAAATTGGTCTGGGTATTAAGGGTGTTTAAGTGCCCAGTGGTCAAGTGGTTAAAGAAATTCAAACAGGTACATGGAAAAAATATAAAAAATACATTAATCAGCATTGAGCCAAGTCCAATTTTAATCCTGCACATAAAAAAGGACCATACATACAGGCTTTTTAGTAGTATATTTATATTTCATTAAAATGTGTCATTCCTAGTCCCACACATCATCAAACCTCACTCCCTTTGAACGAAAGGCATTGGAGGATATAGACAACAATAAAAACATTATCATAAAATCTGCTGATAAAGGAAGTGGAATCATGATCCAGGATAAATATACATACCTTTTAGAGGTAATGAGACTGTTATCAGATTCCAAACACATATAAAAAACTTTCTAAAGACCCACTGTCCATTTTTTCCCCGGAGGCTGAATCCCTCACTGCCGCAAAGTTTTCAGAGGGGATTATTTCCAAAACAGAATCATCCTTTCTAAAAAACGAGAATCTACAAAACACAGTATTTCTATCACCTACCCAAAATCCATAAAGACCTAACAAATCCACCTGGAAGTCCCATAGTTGTCTCTCTGAAGAGTGTCATGAGTGGTTTCTCTATGTACAGTGATAAATTCCTTCAACCTCTAACCCAAAATGTACCCTCATACATCAGAGACGGCACACATCTCCTTGATGTATTGCGGTCATATACATGGGGACCTACACATAGGTGGCTTTCTTTAGATCTCTCGTCCCTATATACATCAATACCCCATGAAGTAGGACTCAAGGCTGTGGAATTTTTCCTAGCTAGGGACCCTCTGACTAATCCTAGACAGGCTAGCCACCTCCTTTTGTTTGAAACATAACTACTTTGAATTTGATGGGGAATTCTATTTACAACTGAATGGCACAGCAATGGGGCAAATTTTGCCCCCAGTTATGCCAACTTAGCTATTGTCCTCTGGGAATTACAACATGTCAATGACAATAATCCCTTTGCCTCCCAAATCATATATTATGATCATACATTGACAATGTAATAATCATTTGGGATGGCTCTATAGATAATGTGGAACAGTTTTTATTACACTGCAACACCAACTCATTAGGAATCTCATTCACCTATGTCACTGATCCAAAAAACTAGCCTTCCTAGACATAGAGCTTTGGCATGATGGCCCAACCAAACATGGTTGGGCCATCATACCTTACCTTACCTTAATTATGTAAAATCCATGGCTGGAAACTACTTTTTTCACTACAAAAGCTGTCACCACCCAAAATGCATCAATGATATCCCAACAAAAACAATTCCATAGAATCCAAAATAACTGTACTAGGGATATTCATTTTGTGGAGAATGGCCAAAAATGTTTTACATCCAAAAAAAAGATGCATGCGATAAAATAATTCCACAATTGCTATAGTGAGTATGTGGTTTATTTTATTTAACTTCTCCACGTGGTCTACTATATGTAGGGAGGTCTATCTGTACCCTCTGAAAATGCATTGGCAAACACAGATGTTTTATTGAAGAAGGTTGTGATATACACAGTGTCCCAAACATTTCTTGGTCAAACACCAACAATCCAAAGTTGGCCTCAAAGTATGGGTGATTGAGGCAATTCCCAACAGTTTACCTGATGCAGAATGCTTTAAACGATTATGCCAACAAGATATTTTCTAAATATATTCCCTTAATACTCTCACTCCTGGGGGTTAAATGAGGAGATTTAAATTCAAACCATATTATAATTATTATAGTGCATTTGTATTTTTTATGTTTTCTAGAGTCTTTTTTTCTCATACCATATCTTTCATCATCACTTACAGTGGACCCTTATGGTCACACATATCCTGGACATTGTACAGTTCTATAAATCAAACTGGGGGGTGGTGGTCCTGAGATAGTAAGTAATTAATCACATACAGTATAATGTGTTTATGCCTATCTATGCCCCCCTCTTTTTATAAACACTTTTTTAATCAATTTTTTCAGATAGCATTCATTCATATACAGTGGTGTGAAAAAGTGTTTGCCCCCTTCCTCATTTCCTGTTCCTTTGCATGTTTGTCACACTTAAGTGTTTCGGAACATCAAACCAATTTAAACAATAGTCAAGGACAACACAAGTAAACACAAAATGCAGTTTGTAAATGAAGGTGTTTATTATTAAAGGTGAAAAAAAATCCAAACCATCATGGCCCTGTGTGAAAAAGTGATTGCCCCCTTGTTAAAACATACTATAACTGTGGTTGTCCACACCTGAGTTCAATTTCTCTAGCCACACCCAGGCCTGATTATTGCCACACCTGTTCACAATCAAGGCATCACTTAAATAGGAGCTGCTTGACACAGTAAGGTCCACCAGAAGATCCTTAAAAGCTACACATCATGCCGAGACCCAAAGAAATTCAGGAACAATTGAGAAAGAAAGTAATTGAGATCTATCAGTCTGGAAAGGGTTATAAAGCCATTTCCAAAGCTTTGGGAATCCAGCGAACCACAGTGAGAGCCATTATCCACAAATGGCGAAGACATGGAACAGTGGTGAACCTTCCCAGGAGTGGCCGGCCGCCCAAAATTACCCCAAGAGCGCAGCGACGACTCATCCAAGAGGTCACAAAAGACCCCACAACAACGTCCAAGGAACTGCAGGCCTCACTTGCCTCAGTTAAGGTCAGCGTTCATGCCTCCACCATCAGGAAAAGACTGGGCAAAAATGGCCTGCATGTCAGAGTTCCAAGGAGAAAACCACTGCTGAGCAAAAAGAACATCAAAGCTCTTCTCAATTTCTCCACAACACATCTTGATGATCCCCAAGACTTTTGGGACAACATTCTGTGGACCGATGAGACAAAAGTGGAACTCTTTGGAAGGTGTGTGTCCAAGTATATCTGGCGTAGAAGGAACACTGCATTTCATAAAAGAACATTACACCAACAGTAAAATATGGTGGTGGCAGTGTGATGGTCTGGGGCTGTTTTGCTGCTTCAGGACCTGGAAGACTTGCCGTGATAAAAGGAACTATGAATTCTGCTGTCTACCAAGAGATCCTGAAGGAGAATGTCCGACCATCTGTTCGTGTACTCAAGCTGAAACGAACTTGGGTTCTGCAGCAGGACAATGATCCTAAACACACCAGCAAGTCCACCACAGAATGGCTGAAGAAAAACAAAATGAAGACTTTGGAGTGGCCTAGCCAAAGTCCTGACCTGAATCCTATTGAGATGTTGTGGTATGACCTTAAAAAGGCCGTTCATGCTCGAAAACCCTCTAATGTAACTGAATTAGGACAATTCTGCAAAGATGAGTGGGCCAAAATTCCTCCAGGACGCTGTAAAAGCCTCATTGCACGTTATCGCAAATGCTTGGTTGCAGTTGTTGCTGCAAAGGGTGGCCCAACCAGTTATTAGGTTTAGGGGGCAATCACTTTTTCACACAGGGCCATGATGGTTTGGATTTTTTTTCACCTTTAATAATAAACACCTTCATTTACAAATTGCATTTTGTGTTTACTTGTGTTGTCCTTGACTATTGTTTAAATTGGTTTGATGTTCCAAAACACTTAAGTGTGACAAACATGCAAAGGAACAGGAAATGAGGAAGGGGGCAAACACTTTTTCACACCACTGTATGACTTCAGATATATAGCATTTACATATAATTTTAACAATTTTATTGTTCCACCCTTTCTTTCCTTGCCCCTCCTACCCCCTTTTCATCAGTATGCCCTTTAATATATATACATGTACAGTATATTATTCTACAATGATTTTTTTATTTCATTTTTTATGAATGCTTTTTTTATTAATATTTTTTTTAATAATGATTTTACACAATGTTATTCTACACTTATGCCAACATTTCTCTATATTTATAATTATTGGTTTTAATTTATTGTTTACTTCATACTTTGATATGTTTTTTCATATGTCCTTGGTCCTTGGTCCTTTTAGTCCCACGGCTCCAGCCAGGTCTTGAGCATCTATTTAAGCTGTAATTGCTTGTATTGTGTCAGCCTAGTAGAAGGAGTTGTGTGCTCTGAGCACGTAGCCTAGTTTCCAGTCCCCCTTCCTTCCATCGAGGCCAGGACATCATATCCCTCTGTGCAGTCCATGCCAGGAAGCCTTTGGATCCCCTGCACTTCCTGTTTTTTGGCTCAGACAGCAGGCACCACTTGAGGAGGACATTCTATTACAGACATGCTCATGTTTTCTTCAATCCTGTAAGTGTATTGCTTTGTCCATCAAACTGAATCTTTATAATACTACGCTTTGGTGCACCTCCCTTCTTTTCCTCCTTCCCAAATTCTTACTCTTCTGATTTTTTGGATACACTCTAGGATGGCTGGCACCTGAACTTTCCCTAACCTTAACCACCATGTCCACCTTTGCCTGTGGACACATTTGTTGCTGGCCCCCTTACAGTGCCAAGGGAATGTCTGCCTCTCCTTGTTGTCCTCTCAGACATTATTGAGAGGGAGGGGGTGGTGCTTATAAGCAAATGTAAAAAAGAAGTTGAAATCTGTACATAGATGCACTTTAATCAATGTAAAGAGGTGTTTGGTGCACTTTAATTTGAGTGTTCACACTACACAGACACACTCCATGGATACACTAAAATATACTACAATATAATGCCTACAGTGATGAACAGAACTATATGGCGTTAAACTGGCAGTAATGCACACAAAGCAATATGGCATTTAACTGGCAGTAACACACACAGAAATATATGGCGTTAAACTGTCAGTATTGCACAATACTAGACGGTGTTAAACTGGCAGTAATGCATGCAAAAGATATAGCATTAAACTGGCAGTAACACAAACAAAATGATATGGTGTTAAACTGTCAGTAACATACACAAAATGATATGGCGTTAAACTGACAGTAATGCACGCAAAGCAGTATGGCATTAAACTGGCAGTAATGCACACAAACGATATGGCGTTAAACTGGTAGTAACACATGCAAAACGATATGGCGTTAAACTGGCAGTATTGCGCACAGAACCATATGGAGTTAAACTGGCAGTAACGTACAAAACAATATGGCGTTAAACTGGCAGTAACGCACGCAAAACGAATATGGCGTTAAACTGGCAGTAACACACACAGAAGTAAATGGTGTTAAACTGACAGTAACGCAATCAAACAGACGGTGTTCAACCATCACTACACTGACACTATCTGACGCTGATCTGAACTGTCCCTACTCTAGATATACACTAATGTCAACATTACTGACATGGTCTCACTACACTACATTAAAACTATATGAGCTGTCCTTTCTCCACACTAATGTATGTATGAATGACATGGTCTCACTACACTACAGTGAAACTATCTGAACTGTCCCTACTCTAGCTACACACTATGCAAACCTGAATGATGGTCCTCCTCACTACACTCACACTATCCCTAGACTGACACTAAACTAATATTCTACACTGGCAATTGCAGCAAAATAGAACAGTATAGCACACTAACTGATAGCACTGAAAAGAGCCCTGTTCTATCTCTCTCCACAAGAAAATCACACTGAAAGTAGCTGCCATTGAAAGAATACTTTTATACTGTGGGGTGGGAATGAGCCATGATTGGATAAATCCATGATAACAGTGTCCAAGCATGACTCTGACAGTGCTCTGTGCCCTGATTGGCTGAAGCTTTCACTACTTCAGCCAATCAGGGCTTGCAATGCACTGTTCAGTGCCACAATGCATTGTGGTAGTATCGAGGGTGGGGCGAACAAACGGTCAAATTACCCATTTGTTCGGCTGTTCGCTGAACAACCAAACAAAGAAAGTTTGGCCCAAACTTATGCTCGGGCCGAACCGTTCGCCCATCCCTACATCAGTCCATTGAGAGAAGCATTTACCCAGGTGGCTCAATCCTTTGAAGTTCAGGGAGGCTATTTTGAACAGCATTTTAAATGTTTGCTGTGTTTGGGATAGAAAAGGAATTAGGAGCAGAGGCTCATCGCCACGTTGCGCTACTTGGCGACAGGGAGAATCCTTCAGGACCTCAAGTTCTCCACAGGCATCTCCTCCCAGGCTCTGGGGATCATTATTCCAGAGACCTGTTCTGTCATCATACAGGTCCTGCAGGAGGACTATATTAAGGTAAGATTTCTCATTTAACATCACATTTTATTGTCTTTAATGTTTGCTAATGTATTGTATTTCTTTCCTCAATCTCTAATTACCATGATTGCAATATGCTGTGAATGTCCCCTTTGTCTTCATGCATGCTGTAATATTTTAATGCTCCTTTTTTGTCTTCCATGCATATTTGCCTTCATTAAACCTCACCAACATGCTATGGTGGGCCCATATCCACCTAGTCTAGTCACTTAAAATGTCTTTTGTCAGCTCCATTGTATTGCTTTATCCTAAAAAAAACCTTTAATATTATTCCAAATGGTCTGTGTGTCCTTAACTGAACCCCCCCCCCCCCCCCCTTAATATTATTCCAAATGGTCTGTGTGTCCTTAACTGAACCCCCCCCTTAATAGTATTCCAAATGGTCTGTGTGTCCTTAACTGAATCCCCCCCCCCTTAATATTATTACAAATAGTCTGTGTGTCCTTAAATTAATGTTGAATTATATATTGTATTTTTACCACTTTCAGATCGGACCATTTTGCTGGTAAATGACCAGAGGTCTTTTTACACTTTGGCACTGCGCTGCTTTAACTGGTAATTGCGCGGTCATGCAATGTTGTACCCAAACGAAATTTGCGTCCTTTTCTTCCCACAAATAGAGCTTTCTTTTAAAGGTATTTGACTGACTCTGCGATTTTTATTTTTTGTGATATAAACGTAAAAAGACCGCAAATTTTGAAAAAAAATGATATTTTCTACTTTTTGTTATTAGAAAAATCCAATAAACTCAATTTTAGTCATACATTTAGGCCAAAATGTATTCAGCCACATGTCTTTGGTAAAAAAAAAGTCAATAATTGTATATTTATTGGTTTGCGCAAAAGTTGTCACATCTACAAACTAAGGTACGTTTTCTGGAATTTACGCAGCTTTTAGTTTACGACTGCCTATCTCATTTCTTGAGGTGCTAAAATGGCAGGGCAGTACAAAACCCCCCCAAATGACCCCATTTTGGAAAGTAGACCCCCTAAGGAAATTGATAAGTGGCATGTTGAGCCCATTGAATATTTTATTTTTTTGCCTCAAGCGATTGAATAATGACAAAAACATTTTTTTTTTTTTTTTTTTACACAAAGTTGTCATTAAATGATATATTGCTCACACATGCTATGGGCATATGTGAAATGACACCCCAAAATAAATTCTGCTGCTTCTCCTGAGTACGGGAATACCACATATGTGGTACTTTTTGGGAGCCTAGCCGCGTACGGGGCCCCGAAAACCAAGCACCGCCTTCAGGCTTTCTAAGGGCGTAAATTTTTGATTTCACTTCTCATTACCTATTACAGTTTTGAAGGCCATAAAATGCCAAGATGGTACAAAACCCCCACAAATGACCCCATTTTAGAAAGTAGACACCCCAAGCTATTTGCTGAGAGGCATGTTGAGTCCATGGAATATTTTATATTTTGCCACAAGTTGCGGGAAAATTACAAACTTTTTTTTTTTTTTTTTTTTTACACAAAGTTGTCACTAAATGATATATTGCTCACACATGCTATGGGCATATGTGAAATGACACCCCAAAATAAATTCTGCTGCTTCTCCTGAGTACGGGGATACCACATATGTGGGACTTTTTGGGAGCCTAGCCGCATACGGGGCCCCGAAAACCAAGCACCGCCATCAGGCTTTCTAAGGGCGTAATTTTTTGATTTCACTTCTCACTACCTATTACAGTTTTGAAGGCCATAAAATGCCAAGATGGCACAAAACCCCCACAAATGACCCCATTTTAGAAAGTAGACACCCCAAGCTATTTGCTGAGAGGCATGTTGAGTCCATGGAATATTTTATATTTTGCCACAAGTTGCGGGAAAATTACAAACTTTTTTTTTTTTTTTTACACAAAGTTGTCACTAAATGATATATTGCTCACGCATGCCATGGGCATATGTGAAATGATACCCCAAAATAAATTCTGCTGCTTCTCCTGAGTACGGGGATACCACATATGTGGGACTTTTTGGGAGCCTAGCCGCGTACGGGGCCCCGAAAACCAAGCACCGCCTTCAGGCTTTCTAAGGGCGTAAATTTTTGATTTCACTTCTCATTACCTATTACAGTTTTGAAGGCCATAAAATGCCAAGATGGTACAAAACCCCCACAAATGACCCCATTTTAGAAAGTAGACACCCCAAGCTATTTGCTGAGAGGCATGTTGAGTCCATGGAATATTTTATATTTTGCCACAAGTTGCGGGAAAATTACAAACTTTTTTTTTTTTTTTTTTTTTTTTTACACAAAGTTGTCACTAAATGATATATTGCTCACACATGCTATGGGCATATGTGAAATGACACCCCAAAATAAATTCTGCTGCTTCTCCTGAGTACGGGGATACCACATATGTGGGACTTTTTGGGAGCCTAGCCGCATACGGGGCCCCGAAAACCAAGCACCGCCATCAGGCTTTCTAAGGGCGTAATTTTTTGATTTCACTTCTCACTACCTATTACAGTTTTGAAGGCCATAAAATGCCAAGATGGCACAAAACCCCCACAAATGACCCCATTTTAGAAAGTAGACACCCCAAGCTATTTGCTGAGAGGCATGTTGAGTCCATGGAATATTTTATATTTTGCCACAAGTTGCGGGAAAATTACAAACTTTTTTTTTTTTTTTTACACAAAGTTGTCACTAAATGATATATTGCTCACGCATGCCATGGGCATATGTGAAATGATACCCCAAAATAAATTCTGCTGCTTCTCCTGAGTACGGGGATACCACATATGTGGGACTTTTTGGGAGCCTAGCCGCGTACGGGGCCCCGAGAACCAAGCACCGCCTTCAGGCTTTCTAAGGGCGTTACAGTTTTGAAGGCCATAAAATGCCAAGATGGCACAAACCCCCCCCCAAATGACCCCATTTTGGAAAGTAGACACCCCTAAATTTACGGGTACACTAGTGAGACTAGGTAATAAATGGCGGGTGCCCTGAAACTATAAAAAAATAACTAACCAACCAGCGTCACCTGTAACAGTTATATGGTGATCACTGGTGAAAGGGTTAACTAGGGGGCAATCAGGGGGCTTTATGCGGTAGTATATGGGGGTCCCTGGCACTATAAAAAGCTGCGGCGAACCTAAATACCTACCTGCCTAACTAGCGTCACCTGTGACACTAATACAGCGATCAGAAAAACGATCGCTTATTAGGCTGGGTTCACACTGGAGCGATGCGGGAACGCCACAAATCCGCGGCGGGTTCCCGCATCGCATGCCTCCCGGCGGCAGTTCACACTGCCCTATGCGAACTGCTGGGAGTGTCAGTGAAATGTTAATGACACCCCCAGATCAGTTCGCATATTGCAGTGCGATCTGCAAACTCGGATCGCATGGTGTGAACACCCATGTGATCCGATTCTGCTGTGGACCAAAAAAAGGGTCCCGTGCGAGTTTGCGGCGGGTGCGGCGGGTGCGACACGAATTCAGCCATACTATCTGTATGGCTGAACTCGAATCGCACAGAGATCGGATGTGATTTGCACTGCAGTGCGGTGCGAATCACATCCGTTCTCATAAACCGCTGCAATGTGAACCCAGCCTTAGTGACACTGGCGACGGGGGGTGATCACGGGGTTAAACCTTTATTGGGGGGGTTAGGGGGGTACCTTAGAACTAAAGGGGGCTAACCCTAACTGCCCTAACAGTTATTACAGTCACAAATGAAACCCGCCGTGTGATCAGGGGGTTAAACCTTTATTAGGTAATAAATGGCGGGTGCCCTGAAACTATGAAAAAATAACTAACCAACCAGCGTCACCTGTAACAGTTATATGGTGATCACTGGTGAAAGGGTTAACTAGGGGGCAATCAGGGGGCTTTATGCGGTAGTATATGGGGGTCCCTGGCGCTATAAAAAGCTGCGGCGAACCTAAATACCTACCTGCCTAACTAGCGTCACCTGTGACACTAATACAGGGATCAGAAAAATGATCGCTTATTAGGCTGGGTTCACACTGGAGTGATGCGGGAACGCCACGAATCCGCGGCGGGTTCCCGCATCGCATGCCTCCCGGCGGCAGTTCACACTGCCCTATGCGAACTGCTAGGAGTGTCAGTGAAATGTTAATGACACCCCCAGATCAGTTCGCATATCGCAGTGCGATCTGCAAACTCGGATCGCATGGTGTGAACACCCATGCGATCCGATTCTGCTGCGGACCAAAAAAAGAGTCCCGTGCGAATTTGCGGCGGGTGCGGCGGGTGCGGCGAATGGCTGAACTCGAATCACAGAGATCGGATGTGATTTGCAGTGCGGTGCGAATCACATCCGTTCTCATAAACCGCTGCAATGTGAACCCAGCCTTAGTGACACTGGCGACGGGGGGTGATCACGGGGTTAAACCTTTATTGGGGGGTTAGGGGGGTACATTAGAACTAAAGGGGGCTAACCCTAACTGCCCTAACAGTTATTACAGTCACAAATGACACCAATGCAAAAAAAAAAAAAAATGCATTGGTGTCACTGTGACTTGGGGGCAGGGGTAATTGGGGGGGTGATCGGGGGGGGTAAAGGGGGGGTGTGAGTGTGCCTGGCATGTTCTACTGTGTAGTGTAGTGCTTGTGCAACTCACCGATGCTCTCTCCTCGGTGCCGGAACGAAAAATACCGACACGGAGGAGAGATTACATCACTTCCTCTCCTGTGTTTACATTACAGGAGAGGAAGTGATGCAATGCTTCACTCCCATTCGTCAGGAGTGATCGCGAGGGGGTGGCCATGAATGAATGGCCGCCTCCTCATCACCGATCGCTCCTGCACGGATACCGACCGCCGCAGGCACTGGGCGGGGGCCCGATCGGGCCCCCGACCCGCGGGAAGGCAGGGACGTACATGTACGCCCATATGCCTGCCCGTGCCATGCTGTCGACGTACATCGTCGTGCGGCGGTCGGGAAGTGGTTAAACCACTTCAGCCCTGGAATGATTTACCCCCTTCCTGACCATCATCACTTTTGTCGATTTGGCAGTGCATTGCTTGAATTGACAATTGTGCGTCCTTGTAACATGGCTCCTCTAGTAAATTATCGTCATTTTATTAGCACAAATAGAGGTTTTATTTGGTGGTCTTTGATCACCTCTGGTTTTTTTGTTTTGGCGATTAACCACCAACAAAACCAAACCCCATTTTTATAAATATGCATTATTTTTCAGTTTTCGCTATAAGAAATATAACCCCTAAAATATATTAACCAGAATATTTTTAACATTATTTTATGCTGATACGTATTCTTAAACAAATTTGGTGATAAAATGAATCGCAATAAGCGTTTATTGATTGAGCGTTTCTGCAAAAGTTATAGCGTATACAAAATATGGTCTAGTTTGATGGCATTTTTAATATTCAAATTTTTGGAACTAGTAATGGCGATGATCACCAAATGTTATCGTGACTGCCACATTATGGCGGATACATTGGACAATTTCCATACATTTTTGGGACCATTGTCATTAATACAGCGATCAATGCTAGAAAATTGTATTGATTACTGTAAAAATGTCACATGCAGTGAAGGTGTTAACCACAAGGGGGCGGAGGAATGGTTAAAGCGGAGGTCCACCCTAAAATGGACCTCCGCTCATCGGAATCCCCCCCCCCTCCGGCGCCACAATCGGCACCTTTCAGGGGGGAGGGGGGTGCAGTTACCTGGATAATCCAGGTAACTGCACCCACTTCCGGGCTAGCTCTCTGCGGAACGAGCGTAGGTTACGCCCCCGTTCCGCAAGCGCCCGCCCCCTTCAGCAAGTGCCCCGCTGCCTGCTGGGAAACACACAGCTCCCAGAGGCAGCGGGGACCGTCCGGATTGCGCCGCGCGGCTCGCGCATGCGCAGTAGGGAACCGGGAAATGAAGCCGAAAGGCTCCATTTCCTGATTCCCATACCCAAGATGGCGGCGGGACCCGGCAGCCGAGCGAGCGATCGGCTTCGGGTGCCGACATCGCGGGCGCGCTGGACAGGTAAGTGTCACTATTTAAAAGTCAGCAGCTGCAGTATTTGTAGCTGCTGGCTTTTAAAAAAAAAAAAAAAAAAACGCGGAGTCCCGGTGGACTCCCGCTTTAAGTGTGTTCTGGGGGAGTGTTTATAACTGTCTGGGGGATGGGCTAGCAGTGACATGACCCTGATCACTGCTCCCGATGACAGGGAGCAGACGATCAGTGTCCTGTCACTAGGCAGAAGCGGGAGATGCTGTTTACATCCGCATCTCCCCGTTCTTCAGCTCCGTGACAACAATTGTGTGTATCCCAGCGGCAATCAAGTCCGCGTGTTCCACAACATGGTCACGGAGCTTGCGGCAGGCGTGCGTGCATTTTAAAGTAATGTATGGGGACGTTAATTTGCCGAGCCGAGCCATTCTGCCAACATATATTTGCCGGCAACAATTGCCAAGTGGTTAAATAAGCTTTTATTAAAAAGGTTAGACTGATGTTGTTAAAGAATATTTTTGTTGTAATGTACAATGTTTAATGTGCAAAAGTACTTATTTTATTTTTTTCTGCTTTGACTCCCCAGTTTCCTTCAACGCCACAGGAATGGCAGACTGTGGCATCCCATTTTGCCACCCGTTGGGACTTTCCCAACTGCGGTGGGGCAATAGATGGGAAGCACGTCCACATCGTGCCACCACCCCATTTGAGGTCATACTATTAGAACTATAAGGGGTTTCATAGTATTGTGTTAATGGCGGTGGTGTCGGCACAATATGAATTTATGTATGTGGACGTGGGGAAGAATGGCCGGATGTCGGATGGAGGAGTCTTCGCCCAGACGGAGTTCTACCAGCGTTTACAGACAGGTGGCCTGGGATTGCCACCTGATACAGATAATGTGGAAGGACTCCCCTTCGTTTTCATAGCTGATGAAGCTTTCAGTCTGGGCGAGCACGTGATGAGGCCATTCCCCCAAAGAACCCTCACCCCGGAGAGGAGGGTTTTTAACTACCGGCTGGCCAGAGCGAGAAGAGTTGTGGAAAATGCCTTTGGAATAATGGCCAGCCGGTTCCACATTTTTCTATACACATGGTGGAATACAAACTTAATCATCTTGTCCTTACATGTTGCATCTTGCACAATTATTTAAATAAGAACTCTTCGAATTATATATCTTCATTTGGGCCTGAGGCTGGACTTGTTTGCGAAAATATGACAGGCCTGGATACTGGCCGTACTGGCTTGGCCCCCCAAAGTGCCCTTGAGGTTCGGGAAAAATATGTGACTTATTTTAACGGTAGGGGGGCCATTGCAATGCCACACAATGTTTAATTTTTCAAAATAAAAATAAAAAAAGAAGATAAAATCAGGGAATGTTTTTCTTGCTTGCTTTTTGTTTGGGCTGTCTCCTATGTTCTCCTAGTGCACTTGTAGTGCCAAGTGTATTTTCATTTATTAAATAAGGCCCATTGTCACTGGAAACACCAAATCACTTTTACAAAACTGGTATTGAGCATTGAAAGAAGACTGAAAGAATTGAAAATTGAAAAAATTGAAAGAAGACATTGTTGATTATTCAAATTTTTTATTTGGCCACATTCACATGTGCCTTTTAATATTTATATGTAAAATATCTCTTTTTTGGTATACATTTTTTTTTTCTTTTAAAAACATTTTAATAGAATTTTTTTTTTTTTTTTTTACTTTTTTATATATATATTTTTAAACTTTTTTTGTATTTTTAGAAAAAAATTGTTAAAATGTAACAACAATCAGCCACAATCTTTTGAAGTTTGTAAGTTCCAATCTTAATAAAGACAACGGAAATGAAGAACATGATCGATATTCTGGAGAAATGGATTATATTCTCCCCAAAATATCGATCATGTTCATTTCCTGCTGCATATTGTCAAGCGGATTCTTCATGAGATCCAGGCTAGTTCTCATGGCATCTATTTCCCCATTCCAGCCCATTATCTGGCCAATCAGCTTTTGTGCGCTGTCACTGGAAAATGTCAGACACTCACCTGGTGGGGTGCCCATCTCCCCTACTTCCTCCACCTATCCTTCCTCCACCTATCCTTCCTCCACCTATCCTTCCTCCACCTATCCTTCCTCCACATCCTCGGGGGGGGGGGGGCACTGGTGCTTGCAAATAAGTCCCTTTCCCCAACCAGAACATCACCTAAAATAGATGTAAAAACATGTGTTTAGAAATATGCAGGCATACATCGATTACCTGAAGCTGTGGTGTCAGACACTCACCTGGTGGGGTGCCCATCTCCTCTCCTTCCTCCACCTCTCCTTCCTCCACATGCACATCCACGGGGGGGATGTGGCTAACCTCACATTCATGCTGGCAAGGTCAGCGGTCCCTGGGATCCTGCTTTCTGAGTCTTTTCTCCCCTATGAGAATTAAACAAAACAAAAGGTATACTTAGCACACAGACATTTGAAGCCAGAACTAGGAAGTTGAAACATTGATTAGAAGTGTTGTACAATTGTCTGTTTAAGAAGAGATGCAAAAGTTGAAGACATGATTAATAAATTCACTTTTCAAACAACTACAATACTTATCTTTTTGGGCCAAGTTTCCCAGATGCCCCCCCCCCCCCCCCAAGTATACCAAGGAACCCCTGTGTGGTTTACCCTAATAAATGTTCTCTGGTGTTCCACACTTTTGCTCATGAGTGCAGATGTGTTAACCAGCTGCCAAGTGTCCTCTCCTTCAATTCCACTGAATGTTGTTTTCTAGTCATTGTAGTTTCAAACACATTTAAACAACAATGCCCTAATCTTTTTTTTATCAAGACAAATTACCAAGAACAAAATTGATGTTTAAACCCTGTATCATAAACGATGTTTCACACGAACAACGAACGAGGGTTTGTTATGAACGATACGATTACTGTATCCACCAACATGAAAGCAGCAATTTTATATTGTACAAAGGTAAAGAAAAGCATATGAATCAGTATGCAATAATCATAATAGGAACACACGACAAGTACTTACTTTTTTTAAGAACTTTCTTTATTCTTCTGTACTGATCCGGCTCCCTCAATTTAAAGTCGGACCACCGTTTCCTCAATTGGTCTTTTGACCGTCGTACCCCAAAAAGATTGTGCAGGGTCTTTACAACTTTGACCATGATTCTGGCCTTGCGCAAGTTCGGATGGGTGTATGGTCCATGCTTCCCATCATAATCCTTACTTCGCAAGATTGCCACCATCTCCACCATCTCTTCAAAGGCCATATTGGAGGCCTCAAATCTCCTCTTCCCGGAATGGGACGTTTGTGGCTCCGGGGATTCCTGACTACTGGAGTCATTAATATGAAGCACCTGTTGTGTTTCCGCCATGTTTCTCCTACTGCGCACCGTAGAGAAAAAGGGGCGGGAAATATTAGTGGAAAAGAACGTCATCGGCGGGCACCGCAGGTGGAGTTCATGCATGCGCAGTGCAAATAACGCCAACATGCACACGTTGTATGTGCTTACGTACGTTATGTGCGCAGCAAAAGGGCGGGAAAAAAAAGTTGACCAAAAGAACGCCATGGGCGGGCAACGCAGGCGGGGTTTTACGCGTGCACACTGTATATAACGCCAACATGCACATGTCGTACGTGCGAGGAGAAAATAAGGAACGGAAGTTGTGAGCAAGGAAAACGAAGGTAAGTTAAAAGAAAACTCCCAAAAACAGTGGCATATACTGCTTATAGATTGAGGTCTATATTGGGCTAAGATTAGGAGAGTCTGGGTGTGTTGAGTCCTCTAATGTTTATCGAGTATAGTTTAAGCTGAGGGTGGCATTGTGAGTTTCGCAGCGTACTGTCCGCCATGGTGGGTGGGTACGGGGAGAAAGAAGACAAAAAAAAGGGGGGGGGAACAGTTGGGGTAGTGGGGTGAAGATGGGGGGTTAAATACCGAAAGAGGGGTGGGAAATATTCCACCACCTCTAATAAACGACAGATCGGTGGGGAACAGAGAGAAAGAGGTGCCCAGGCCCCTCTCGGAATGTGTGCACCAATATACTCCCTTGTGTGGGGGTTGACCAGACCAGAGCTTAGGTATGAAAATGTAAAAATAGATCCTATAGAGGTGAGCGTTAGCTCGACACCCCGGGACATCTAAAATATGTTAGTGTATTTGGAGGTAGACCGGCTATAAATAGTCAGTGGGCAGTAGGACCTTTGTCTGGGGAGTCAAAAATCAATGATCTTGTGAATTGTCTGCGTAATGCGTGGATGATGCCCATCTAAGGAGGGCTGTAAGTATACCCTTCCGCATTATAAGTGTCTAAGAGTGTTCAAAAAAAATACATGCAGGCCAAGTAAATGTTATCTAAAATATAAGTCAGGGTGTACGGAGAAAGTCTCTTGCACATTCTCTAGTCACCTGTATACTGCTAAAGTACCATATAGTTAGTAGTCAATAGGCAAACACTTGAGTATAAACCCAACAATGTAAAAACTTTATAAAAGGTTAAACAGAGGTGTACATAACTCTAAACCAGTACCACTGCGCCTAGCATGGTTCGGGCTGTGAGACCATTGACTAGCCCTGCCACTGGCCGGGGGTTAAGAAAGCCTATGAAATTGCTGATATGGTGGCCCCCTGGGCCCTGCAATACAAGCCGGGAGGGAAGCACCCTCCCGGCGGGATGGCATCGGGGTCTGGGAACTAGAAACCAACTGGCAGCGTGTCTATACCTGTTTGTCCATACGGTGGCCCTCTGTTGGCTGCTGGGATGCCCGTGATCAGTTTATCCCATGTTACCTAGACATGAGTGACCTGTAGGAGCCCAGATACGGAAAGCATGATGTTTCCCAGACCGCCTGTGGGGGGGGGGGCTGCAGCTATTGGAAGATTGCAGTATACTCCAACCACAGTGAAGCTCCCCAGTCAGGCCTCTGATTCACCCAACTAAGCGTGTGGTAGTCTTCAATTGGGACTCCCCTGCAGCTAAAATACATGGGGAACAATTGTGATTGGGGAGTAAACACAGTAAAATCAGCGGTATGCGGGAGGCAATGTACAATTTACATACCTCAGGTCTCTAGACTCACAGCAGATTAATGCTTGTATGTAGCTGCTATCTGTGACGTCTCCAGTGCACAATTAGAAATCCATCCCTGCCACAGAGTTCAGTCAAGTGAAAGAGGAGGGTCATGTTGTCTGCGACCATCAGCTTGATCTATCCAAAGTGGTTGTCCTAATCATTTGATCGAGGCACTGAGATCCCGTGACTGTCTGTGAGGGAGATGATAAGTCTCCTGCTGGAAAGAACACAGCTGGTACTCACTGTAGCCCGGTCTGGAAAGTGTTCCAGAGAGGCTCTGTAGTGTCCCCTCACTGAGAGCTCCATTCCGTGCCGCTGGGCGAGAGCTATGCATATGACCCCACAGCATTGCCACTGTGGGCGGGGCCCAGTTCGCGGGGTTGGTTTAGAGAGCCAATAACCAATTAAATCTGTCCTTTCAGTAGGTAGCATTATGGGTAATGTATTTCACAACCACTCCTGCCTGTAAAAACAGGAATACCAATAGGTAGAAGTTGGATTGTGAGCATGGCGTGAGATTTGAGTACAGTTGTCTTTCAAAGTGCGACAATTGTAGAATACCTCCGGGCTGTGATGCATAGCAGTATAAGGCATCGAGAGAGCGCCAGAATGAACCGGACTTAAAACGTAAAAACGTGCCAATGAACACAATAAAAGGTGTAAAAGAGAACCAAACATAGACTGTGTCAAGTATGGCCATCATGTTGTATAACAGCCAGAGACTGTCAGTTGCTACTGCAGTGTTGGCCCATTGAATTAGCGGTTCCTGCGTGCCCTCCTGGACCGCAGGGAGATCAAAGGACTGCGGTTCCTCTGCATAGCGTCAGGCAGGTGTTGGCTCCTTGGTCTAGAGGCAGAGCGCCTCCTGCAGTGTCTGGACTCTTGTGTTTCCATGCTTACTGCCGATAGATCAGTAGATTTGTACAATTGGTGAAATTGGCATACCAATTTGGGACCTCAACAAGCGGTATACCCAGGGTGGCACAAAAGTTAGGTAAGTCCTCAGGAACGTTAAGTTGTGCCGTGCACCTCTGATGTGAGGCGGAGAGGCAGAAGAGGAACCACCATTTATACATAATTTCCCGCGATCTCAGTGCTTCCAAAAGAGTCCTTAAGTCCCTGCGATGTGGCAGAGTGATTCCAGAGAGGTCTTGGAAAATCTGGATTTGGGCAATTTCATAGGACAGAGGTTGTTTGCTCCTGGCGCATTTGAGGATGTCTTCTTTTAATCGATAATCCATCAAGCAGCACACTATGTCCCTTGGTGGGTCAGTGTCCCTGCTTTTGGGCCAGAGGGCTCAATGTACCCGTTCCATATCTATGGGTGTGTGTGCTGGTCTGCTCAGGATATTATTAAAGAGGATTGTAATCACTTGTGGAATGTGCTCACCTTCAACAGATGCAGGCAGTCCTCTCACTCTTAGATTATGGTGCTGTCCTCTGTTGTCCAAATCCTCCAGGTGCCTCTGTAATTCCTTAAGCTGTAGTGTGTGCAGGTCCACTTTCCTTGCGGTTTTGCGAATATGCAGCTCATGTTGATCAGTGGTTTTCTCCACCACCTGTACCCTGTCTGATAGGGCCCTAATGTCCAGGCGCAGCTCCGCAATGGCTACTGACAGGGTGTCCTTTATATCTGTGGCAATGCTTCTCAGGTCTTGCATGCTAATTTGGGCCGACCGAATCTGAGCTTGTTCCCGGTAGCCAAAGGTGTCTGTGTGGCAGGAGCCTGTCGGAAGTCTGACAGGATGATTTCCATCTGAAGGAGAAAGTGTGTCTGTGAGGCCGGCTGTTGTCCCCGGCAGGAAGACGCCATGTTCCCCCTTTGAGATCTGAACATCTTGGGATGTTCTGGCTCAGACTGCCGCTCTGCTCGCAGAGAGACTAGGATCTGGAAGCCAATGAGTGTGTGGAGGCTGTCCCCATGTTGTGTAGCAGTCGAGATGCAGGTTTACCTCCGTTTTATGAGGAAAAAGTCCCGGGGTGTTGAAAGCTCTCCGTTCAAGCGTCCGCCATCTCACTCAGCCAGACAAGCACCAATCTTAACCCAAAATTGCAGAGGCAAGGACTATGACTAAGTCAAATTCTCTCTGGGCCTCGTGGTCGTCTTCATTTTTCCAGTAGACTAATCCCCCATTCAACCTGTAGCATCTCAGTCCCATCGATCTGAGCTACTGCTACTTTGTTTCATTTTTTTTCCTTTGTTGCGCCTCTGAGTAGGCACCCATTCATTTGTTTTTATACTAACTACTGTGTACATCACAATAGAAGTTGTGACTGAAGTAGACATATGTAAATGGTTTGGTCAAGCCACTATCTCCTCTGATCCACTTCATTGCCTCTTCTGTGACTACCAACATGCTCCACTAATTTGGCTGCTCCCTACGAGGCTTGGGCCTAATTTCTTTCTACGGATTCCACCTCACCAGCAGACTTACTGAACTGTGATTGTTAGAGATGTCTTTTTTTGTTTTGTGTCTCTGTGATAGCCTTATATACCACATTTCATCATGCCCATCACAATAGTATCCAATAATGCCAGATTAAATCATTGCACAAAACGCAACTCCTTGTGGGAAAAATTCCCAAACCCATGCCTGTGACATTCTCTGTGTACAGGAAACACATTTTTCCTAGTCAGCTATGCCCTACTGTCAAAACAAGCATTATCCTCACAAATTTCACTCATGTTCACAACAAAGAAAAGAGGAGTAAAGATTGCTGTGAAAGACTCTGTGGCCTTCCAGCTAAATCACCAGATCTTGGATGACAAGATAGGGTATAAAGGACATTATTTATAGAACAAACAAGGATGAAAAAGCGTATACCCTATTAAATATTTATGCACCTAACAAATGACAGATCACCTTTCGTACTAAAACCTAATAAAGCCAAAATTCTGCAAGGTCACCTGATATTCTGCAGGGACTTCAATGTAGTTCCGGATACCCAGTTAGACTCCTCTTCCTCAACCAAGAGGTACGACTTACAGCTAAAAAACCCTTTTCTATTCTTTCCTCCCAAAATGCTTCAAGCTCTCATGATAACTTTGCCAAAACTAGGGAAAGACCCTACCTCCCTACAAAAATTCATACCAATTTCACTCCTAAACCTTGGTTTGAAAATGTATGCTAAATTAATAGCCAATAGACTAATTGACCTCTTAACCCACCTAATCCACCAGGACCAATCAGGCTTTACGAAACACCACTAGACATCTGATGCCACCAGAAGATTAATTGATATAATACATCATGCTGGTGTCTCCCAAATGCCTTCTCTGCTCCTGTCTTTGGATGCAGAGAAGGCATTCCATACAATCCATTGGAGCTACCTACACAGCGTATTACTTAAATTTGGATTCCAGGGTCGCACCCTCACTGCGATCCTTGCCCTTTACACATCCCATCAGCTAAAGTATATACTTCTATCACTTCACTTCTATCACTATCACTAGCACTTCCTTTCCACATCGCCAATGGCGGTGTCCCTTATCACCATTCATTTTTAACCATGAAACCCCTTGCAAAACATATACGTTCCAACTCCCTCATATCAGGTTTTCTTATCAGCAACAAGTCTCACGAGATCAGCTTATTTGCTGACGACGTTGTATTAATGATAACCAATCCTACTTCCTCACTGACTGAAGTATATAAAATGATGATGGTTCAGCAGGATATCGTATTATAAAGTAAATGAATCTAAATCAACCATTCTAGATTTACACTTCTAGTTCTCCACTAGGTCCATTCTGCAACAACAATTCCTCTTCGCAAGGGCAGAAACCAGTATCCTGTACCTGGGTATTCAATTGACTAAATCAGTAAAGGGACTATCCCAAGCCAACTATTCTCCATTCCTCACCAAGATGCAACATGACCTTAATTCACTTCAAAAGCATGAATTCTTCTGGATGGGTAGACTTGACTTCAAAATGATGACTCTCCCCCAGCTTCTTTACTTGTTCAGGACCCTTCCTATGTCTTTACCAAATTCCTATTTTAACTCAATACAATCCTTGCTTAGCGATTTTATATGGCACAACAAAAAATCCTTGATCCGATTGCCAAATTCTCGTCAAGCACAGATCAGTTGAAGGGTCAGGGTATGTAGATTTTAAAGATTACTACACTGCTACTCTGCTTTTGCAGCTAGAGGACTGCTTCTGACCCTCAATATCCACTAGATAGGGCCAAATTGAATTCACATATGTCCCAGGACAGAACCCTAAATTATGGCTCTTAGGTGCGCATATGGCCCTCCACTACCAACAGCTCTTACACCTCCTATGTTAGCCTCAATGTCTGCCTGGCAGAGACTACCTGAGGTTCTTGCAAGGAATATCCTCGAATATCCCTCTTGGATTCCTAACCCTTTTAATCACCAATCTTTCATTACAACTGTGACAAGACCATGGTATTAAAACCTCTAAGATATTCTTACTGACTCCTCTATTAAACCATTTGCCTCTCTTCAACTGGTTACCGTCCAACTCCCTATTCACCTATATCTGTTTGAACTACCATATCTCCAAACTCACAAATCCCCTATATATAATGCCTAGCCTGGTGTGGTACAATCTTACTGCTACCCCTAGTACCCAAAAGGGAATTTGGGAATTTCATTCATATACTCCATAGACTTGGCAGCAACATTTACTGATCGTCAATGGACAATTGCCCTCCAAAATATTTACAAATCCACATGCTGCTCCGCACTTTGAGAGCTAACCCAGAAAATATAAATTAGATTGTATCTATCCCCAGTCAAGAATGATACATTTTACAAGCAAACCATCCTTTATTTTGGAGAAACTGCGGTAAAACAGGCAATATACTGCACATCCTATGGGACTGTCCGGTGCTCCGAACCTACTGGTGAGAGATCTTTCAGATCCTTTGAATGGTGACCCACACCCAAGTTTGTCCTTCTCCTGACTTCGCTCTATTAAACTTGGCCATAGAGATCTTTGTCCCACCTGTTAGACACTCAGTCACACATATTCTCCATGCAGCTAGGCTTAGCATTAATCGATTATGGAAAAATCCCCAACCCCCTACTTGCTGGAAACCCTGGACTTGATCCAAAAACATTGTACTATACATAGAAACGCATGCTTTCCTTTAACAGGGGCTCACATAGGAAGTCACTTTCATTGTGGCAACCCTGGCTGCATTCTACCAAGCAACCTTCCCTAACATGATCCCCACATCAAAGTAGATGCCCTTTCCAATAATAGTTTTCAATACCTACCCACCAGGACTAACTGCATACAGATTCCAGTGGCATACAGCTTTACCACTGGACCCAGCCCTGATTCTGGTTACCATTTTATTGTTCTTTCCTTTCTCAATGCATGTTACTACATATATAATGGTTTTGTAGTCGAGCTTATGTATGTATACATTTTGACTGATTTATGTCTTATTGGCATGTAATGTTTCTTACCCTTGTTGTGCCCATGACTTTTTAGATTTTTGCACTATTTTGAAGTAAAAAACTTTCAATAAAAATGAATAAAAATACAATTATTGACAAATAGGTTATTTTATTTTCTGAGAAATGCTAATGACATTAATCAAGAGATTCCGATAAATGTATAGTTTAATATGCACTTAATAAACAGACCCTGTTGCTTTTGGTCATATAATGCAATCTGAAAATGTACTATTTCAGATGCGGGTATTTTATACTTTTAACTTGTTTTATAAAATGTACTATCAACTTTTATGAAAATTCATACTATAAAATGTTACATGAATCAGGATTCAGTTGGCAAGATAGTTCAAGAGGAGTATTATATGACTCACTATAAGTGGCTTATTATATTTTACAAGACACTGGGAAGAAATTCTCTTGTGGAATAAATGTTATTTTGCTTTAAATTACATTAGAATTTTCTTTGAAGATTATTAAGAAAAGAGCATTGCTTTAAAGTCTAAATCATGAATTCCAGAAATTGTTATAAGTACAAAGAGCACAAGTAAGAGTTCAGAAGCATAAAGCACAAATTCAAGTATAAGGAGTGGGTGGAAAGAAAATAGCTTTTTACCTACTATTGAAGCACACAATGCTCAAAATATTAAGCTGAACAATTAAACTACTTTTCTAAGATGCATTCATGGCATAATTATTAAAACAATGGCGCATTTCACTTTCACTGCAGGTATAAAGATTCTTATTCTATGCATGTATGTTGTGTTTTTTTTTAAGATCTAGTAAATAATCATTTCTGAATTAATTTGATTCTCGTTTGACTGTCATAATTAATAAAATGAATTGAGGAGCACTTGAAGGCTATAACAAGCCAGCCAGCAATAATATATCTAAGACAATTCTACCAAGTAAAATAATTGCTGTGTTAGGACAATATGAAGAATGGTAATATAGGAAGAAAACTAATGTAAGAAAAAATTAAACAGAGAAAATGAAAGTTTAATGTTATAAGCAATTGCAGCAGAACATGACTTGATAACAAACACATTGAATCTCTATTTTTCTATGATTTTCTTTTTATTGAAATCTTGGGTGTATAGTGTTTTTGTGGGGGCTGAGTACAGATTCAAATATTAAACATTTTATTTGTTAAGTTTTAAAACCACATACAAATCGTTTTCTTTAAAAATTGAAAAATAAAAAGTCACACCTTAATTTTGTTCTTAAGGTTTAACATTAAACATTGATTTTAGTATGTGGATGTTCAATGATATTTCTATAATTTACTGTTTATTTTTAATTAAGATAATATATAATTGTTTGTATAACCCCTCTCAATAACTTCCTCTTTACCAAGAAACATCATGCTCATCAAAGGTCTAGAATTGGAATGAAGGGATTTTTTCTATTCTTTTATAATAATCTATGCAAATAATGGTTGACTTCCATTCTTAGAAACAATCTCAGTGTTACATCAAAAGATGGGCATTTATTTATGGACCCAGGAAATCTAGAATCTGAAGAGCATTATAATTATTATAAATTTTAAAATGATTGTTATTGTTGTTAAATATATAAAGCCAAGTAGGGCTATCTGCTCCTCCCCACACATACACTATTACAGCACTAAACACTGAAACATCTGACCCCATTGATTCACTCGCACCAAATGTGATTTCCCCTTCCCTTTTGCTAAAGGAAATGTAAGGGTGGCACAGTGGTGTAGTGGGTAGCACTCTTGCCTAGCAGTAAAAAGGGTCACTGGTTCAAATCCCAACCAGGACACATGTTTGCATGTTCTCCCTGTGTATGCGTGGGTTTCCAATGGTTACCCCGGTTTTCTCCCACACTCCAAAGACATGCTGGTAGGTTAGTTGGTTTCTGTAAAAAATTGGCCCTAGTATATAAATGTGAGTTGTGGGCCCCTTTAGGGCAGGGACTGATGTGATTGTATGTGTGGAGTGCTGTGCTATATGGGAATAAATAGGGATAATTGTGGACACACTCACTCAGGATGGACTGGTGTCTTTATTCAACCTTACTAACTATGCAAGAGTGGAATCTCTTGGTTAAAGTACTTGGTCAGTGACTTCAACTGGGAGACTCCCATACCCTTATTTTAATGTGTTTCCGTGTGCCCTTATGTACTATTTACATTTTGATTGTGAATGAGTAAGGTTCATTACTTATTCACAAAGGATGGGGGTGGCATCTGGGGGCCCCCTTGTTTTCAAGTGGGTCTTCCAGATTCTGAAAATCCCTCCACGAATAGAGTCCCACAATCACTCTGAGTTGTGAGGAAGAGGACACTGTCCACATCAACATGTGGACAAGCTGCTTTTCTCAGAGGGTCCCCCCTGGCAAAGTACTCCCACATGTTGAGTGCATGCAGCTTAGTATGGTTCAGTAGGTGAGGGCATATGCTCATTACCCAATTTATTGCCCCCTCCCCATTTCCAGCTTCTATGCTTAGATACAGGTCTGGTATACATTTTAGTGGTGACCCTATGCTTTTTTTCTTGTTTTTGCATGGGGCTATTTGAAAATCCATACCAGACCCTAAAGGTTTTGTGTATTTTTTTTTTTTTGAGGGGGGGTCCACTCCAGACCTGAAGGAGGGCCCACACTTTTTATAAAAAAACAATCTCCACCCATTTTTTTAAATGCACCTATCAGTTGGGAATTCCCACCTGAAAACTGAATGTACTGGGTGTGAATGAGTCATTGATTGCTAGGATGTGGGTGAGTGTCAGCTTCCTCACAACCAGAAGCCATGAGCAGGAAGACTGTGATGCCCTGTTGTTTTATATGAATAAAGTACAAGATTATCACTATACCAAAGTTTGCTGGTGAAGATCCTTATTTTCCTGTGATTACATGGTGGTGCAATCCAGTAGTTCACTACAGCACGTTGCACAAACTATGGATGGTCCTGTAATGCCGCGTACACATGATTGAACTATCCGAATGAGCGGACCTGCCCACACACGACTGGACTTTTCCGGTGGACTAGGACTGGTAGACAATCCACCGGACTATGGCGGGAGTCCATTGAACTTTTGAAATGAATGGACTTGCCCACACACGGAGTAAAGTCCGTTCATTTTGAATGTGGCTCCAGGTAGATGGAACTAGCCCAAGGTAGTCAATGTCACCGCCTCCATCGGCGAGATTGACACATCGCTAGCCCTTTCACTTGGTGTGGATTTAAAGGGGAAGCCCTACGCTAAAAAAACAGCGTGGAGGTCCCCCCAAAGTAAATACCAGACTTTTATCCGAGCATGCAGCCCAGCCGGTCAGGAAAGGGGGTGGGGACGAGTGAGCGCCCCCCTCCTGAGCCATACCAGACCGTGTGGCCTCAACATGGGGGTGCTTCAGAGAAGGGGGGCCCTGCGGCTTCCCACCCCAAAGCACCTTGTCCCCATGTTGATGAGGACAAGGGCCTCTTCCCGACAACCATGGACGTTGGTTGTCGGGGTCTGCGGGTGGGGGGGGTTATCAGAATCTGGGAGCCCCCTTTAATAAGGGGGGCCCCATATCCCGGCCCCCCACCCTATGTGAATGAGTATGAGGCACAATGTACCCCTACCCATTCACCTGGGGAAAAAAGTGTAAACAAAAAAACACAACACAGGTTTTTAAAATACTTTATTAGACAGCTCCGGGGGTCTTCTCCCGTCTTGATGGGGTCTTCTCGCCGGACTCCTCCGCTATCTTCTGCTAGCTCTTTTTCTAGCGGAGGAGCCCGGCATTCTCCTTCGTCGCCGCTGACGTCTGGGGGTCTTCTTCCGACTTCGGGGGTCTTGTCCCGCTCTTCAGGGGTCTTGTTTCGCTCTTCAGTTCTTCTTTCCGGGCCTCCGCTTTCTTCTTCCAGCTCTTTTACTAACGTAGGCCCAGTCTTATGACACTGTTGCCGTCATTGCCGCCTTTTGCTTCTTCTGGTTCATCTTCTTCTTCTTCATTCTTCCGATGTTGACACAATGCTGTCTCCGGCCGTAATGCTAGGGAAGTGTTGTGCGGCAACTTATATAGGGACTGGGGCGGGGTCACCGGGTGTTGTCACATGGCGACCCCGCCCCTTATGATGACACATACCTGGGATGCTGGGACTGAGATCATCATAAGGGGTGGGGTCACCATGTGACATCACAGAAGGAAGAAGAAGGAAGAAGAAACAGAAGAAGCAGAAGGCGGTGGCGGTGACACAGAGATAGAAGACCGGGCCAATGCTAGTAAAAGAGCTGGAAGAAGAAAGTTGAGGCCTGGCAAGAAGAACCAAAGAGCGGGACAAGACCCCCGGAGAGCAGAACAAGACCCCTGAAGTCAGAGGAAGACCCCCGGAGGGCAACGGCGATGAAGGAGAAATCCGGGCTCCTCCACTAGTAAAAGAGCTAACAGAAGATAGCGGAGGAGTCCGGCGAGAAGACCCCATCAAGACGGAAGAAGAACACCAGAGCTGTCTAATAAAGTATTTTAAAAACCTGTGTTGTTTTTTATTTACACTTTTTTCCCCAGGTGAATGGGTAGGGGTACATTGTACCCCATACTCATTCACATAGGGTGGGGGGCTGGGATCTGGGGCCCCCCTTATTAAAGGGGGCTCCCAGATTCTGATAAGCCCCCCACCCGCAGTCCCTGACAACCAACGGCCAAGGTTGTCGGGTAGAGGCCCTTGTCCTCATCAACATGGGGACAAGGTGCTTTGGGGTGGGGGGCTGCAGGGCCCCCCTTCCCCGAAGCACCCCCCATGTTGAGGGCGTGTGGCCTGGTATGGCTCAGGAGGGAAGGGCCGCTCGCTCATCCCCACCCCCTTTCCTGATCAGCCGGGCTGTGGGCTTGGATAAGTGTCTGCTATGGGCTTTGGGGGGACCCTTACACTGTTTTTGCAGCATATGGCTACCCCTTTAAATCAATACCAGGTGACGGGGCTAGCGAGGTGTCAATCTCGCCGATGAAGGCGGCAACATTCACTTCCTTAGCTAGTTCCGTCTACCTGGAGCCACGCTCAAAATGAACAGACTTTTCTCCGTGTGTGGGCAAGTCCATTCATTTCAAAAGTCCGGCGGACTAGCACAGACAGGCGAATTGTCTGCTGGACTGCCGAGTTCGGCGGACAATTTTGAGTCAAAACCTCTTTCTAAGTCCGCCGGACTTTTGGGAACAAAAAGTCTGCCGGAGCCCACGCACGGGCGGATTGTCTGGCGGACTCTGGTCCGCTGGATAATCCGATCGTGTGTATGTGGCATAAGAAGTGCAACAAATACAATACAACTTTTCTGAGCAGGAAGCTGTCACATTTAGCAGCAGTAGTAATACAGCTGCTAAATATTTTACTTTACGTGCTGCAGCTGTAATTTTGCTCAGTCTAATATCCATTCATTTGTCCATTCACCAAACCTTTGAACAACAGAAAAATCTGCAGTTCATCCCTAGAATGCACAGGAATCTCCATACACATTTTACACAGTACAGAGGTCTCCTTCATATTATTTACTCTTCTGGACCAATGTTTTTAGCCTATAGTGTTGGGCTATTTTCAAAATGGCTCTTTATCTCTTCTGGTCAAATTTTCGGAAGGTTACTTTTTCATAGGGAATGTTACATTAACCTTGCAACTGACATTACACACATTTACAAGTATTACAGTTATTATTTATGACTTTTGCTTTAATAGTGAGGCATTTGTAAAGCACACTTTTTTATATAAAAACCCCAAGATTGTAAAATAATGCTAACACCTTGAAAACCATAATAGTCTGAATAGTCTTTAATAGTTTGAAGGAAGTCTATGTGCATGTACAGTATGTTCTGAAGACACTACAACAGTGCCCTTGATGGAGAAAAAAAAATCAGCCATGAAATTACATTTAAAGAGTGATTGTAATAATATGCTCATGTAGATGCAATGATACAATGTAAAAAAGGAAAGGAAATCTAAAGTGAGAGGAAACTAAGATTAGATTTGCATAATTTGTGTTATAAAGGAACACTTAAGATGGTCATCAAGTATAAAACCCTATACTATTTCAGTCATGCTCATAAATGTGTACCCAATAAAATTAGTGAAGAAACTTCATATTCATATGTATCTTTTTTAGAAAAAAAAAGTAAAAATAAAATTGCATTATCAAAAAAGATTTTTCCTGTTTATATATATTATTATGTTTTAATATATTATTTTTTTATAGAGCAGAATGTACCTGATGTTAAGCCTCCTAGCCTACATAAGACTTGAGATCTATATCGAACACTGATTTTCTGATTTGTACAGGCTTGTAAGAAATTAGCATTTTTTTTTTATTTGCATTATGACTTGCTTCCAGGCTCCAAATAATTATGAATAATATGAATTTTAATGTATCATGTATTTTATATTTATGCTGTATCCTATACTTTATGGTTTTACCTTGCATGCTGTTAAAATAATAATAAAAAAAATACAGCATTAAAGAGTTTGTTTTGTTTGCTTTTGTGTTTTGCTTGATCTAATAATATCTAATCTAAACAAATAGAAACACAGCATAAAATAAAAACACTGCCTATTATTTTGACTTGGCCAACTAGTAAAATTGTTTCTTGTATGCATTGTCTGAGATATTGTAAGCACCATCCAGCTTAGGTTGTTTCCCACCATTGTTTTAAAAATGGTTCAAATATGTATTACTCAAAACTCTATTTTAAAAGAATGGGGCAATCAGGGACAGAACCATATACAGTATAAAGGCTTCACACTGCAGAATCGTGAAGGTTGTCCCCATGTGTATCTATTTTAAACCAACAACTATCACTTAATTATATTAACTTATGATTTAACTACGTTATGCACTAATTCTAAAGGATTTTTAGTGGCTAGTACTGCAAGATAAATCTTGTGGATAAACACTATTATAGTCCTCATTTTGTGGGTTACCACAAGGACATCTTCTGATATTGCTATAGTAAGGCTGTGCTCACAGTAATTCTGTATCTCTTGTGTGGGAAGTTTACCTACAGTAGCTTCAAAGTCTGAAAGGATCAGACGTCCTTTTATGCACATCTTTCATTTACTTATTGGTGAATTCCAACATGTATTGTCCTTTTGTAACAATTAATAAGAGATGTATGAATTTTTTTTCTCACAAAGAAAGTGCTCAGTTGTGGTCCTCCTCTAAAAATGTTGACTTTATGTGTCAGAGAATTGCAATATGTAAAAATACATGCTGAGCTGTTTAAATGTTGCTTTTATAGTTTTCCCTAAAACTTATATGTTTTATTGGATTTGAAGAAACATTTTTCTGTTACTCATCACATGCCCAGTAGCTCCCTAACATAAGCAAGTGGGTGTCATTGGTTGAGTTAGGCCATCTCTGGAAAATATTCTAGTCTAACAGGCAAATATACTGTATGTGTCAGCTTTTGTGTTATGTAATGAGTAAGTAAAGGCATGAAAACCATAATTTAACATACATAAATTTAGGAACGTTCAATATATAACCCAAGAGATGATTTGTTACATCAAAAGCTTAGACATGAAATATATGTATAAAACCTAACATTTTATTATTTTACAATGAAAAAAAATTGTGGATATAATCAGCTAACAATACATATTTCTTTTATTTTTTTCATAAATTTTAATGAGTTTTGCAAATGACAAAATACAAACAAGGCATAATAGAAGGCATAATAAAACATGGTCAAGAACAGATACAGAGAAAGAAAAGGATATTAATTGTATCAACAACAGGGTGCAGCAGGTTGAGGCTGAAGCATAACATCTCCAAGCTGTCCAATAATTATTGAAAAACTTTTGATTGAAGGTGGTGGCTTTAGAAAATTAGGTTTTATTGTTAAGAATATTATAAAATATGGGGAAAAAAAGGATATTATAAAATAGGGAACTTCATGTTTGGTTCCTTAAAGGGCCAGGAGGTGTCAGCAACAAGGGGTTAAATATGTGCAAATTGCACACTACATATATACTGTTCCAGCTCAACCTATGTCTGCAGTAGTCTACTAGTAAGGAACTAGCAGAGTACTGCAGGAATAGGCTGAGCTGGAACAGTAATACAAAAGAGACACCACTTACTCCCATATATAGCTGGCTATCGCAGTAAGAAGCATTGGAAGGCTAACAACAAGTACAAACAAGGCCAAGAATAAATCCAAGGGAAAAACCAAGCTTAACTTACCACCAGCCCACAGACAACCAAATAACCTGTCTAACAGTATGTGTTAAAGCAGGGGTTTAGTCTGCACACATTTGCAAATGCATGCGTAAGCCACAGAGCCTTGTCAAGGCATCCTGGTATCTGAACACCAAGCACATAGAACAATGGCTGCAAAAGTGTCAGTGCGTTGCCCGACCAAAAAACATGACAGTGATACAAAAAAGACGCCACTTGCTCCCATCTATAGCTAGCTATGGCAGTAAGAAACATTGGAAGGCTAATAACAGGTACAAATAAGGCCAAGAATAAATCCAAGGGAAAAAACAAGTTTAGATTACCACCAACCCGCAGACAACCAAATAACCTGTTTAACAGTATGCGTTAAAAGCAGGGGTTTAGTCTGCACACATTTGCAAATGCATGCATAACCCACATAGCCTCATCAAGGCACCCTGGTATCTGTGGTACTTAATACTAATTTATAAGTGTCCCCACAGTGGAGACACATACATTCTGATGGATAGGTGAGAGCAGGTGGACTGAAGGGGAGCCACCCCTTCTTAAAGGTACAGGGGCACACTGAACATCCAGCACAATGGCTACAAAGGTGTCAGTGCGTTGCCTGACCAAAAAACATGACAGTGATACAAAAAAGATGCCACTTGCTCCCATCTATAGCTGGCTATTGCAGTAAGAAGCATTGGAAGGCTAACAATAGGTAAAAACAAGGCCAAGGATAAGTACAAGGGAAAAACCAAGCTTAAGTTACCACCAGCCCACAGGTGTTTATTCTGAACACATTTGCAAGGAATAAATGAGCTGGAACAGTATATAGGCAATTTGCACATATTTAACCCCTTGGCACTAGCATGTCCTGGCCCTTTAAGGGGTTTAAGATGCCAGGAGGTGGGGCGGGTTTTCTGTTCATGTGACTGCCATGATTGAGGGTCACATGATTGGAAAGCTCCCAGTTGCTAGTATGCTTTCCGGTACCATTAAGGCCCACCCACTGAGTGGCTGCATATGTGCGTGTGACCGGCGTCTAGGGGTTAAAATAACAAATTAAAATTAAAAATCAGCAGGCCAAATTATTTTATTTTTTTTTGAGAAGAAACGCCTTTCTTTATTTAAAAAAATCACATAAAAAAACAAAGAACACAGCAGACAAAAGAGTTGATGTTTCACACTAGCAGTAGTGCTTATTCATTTTTTTTTTGTTTCAAATAGTTTTATTGATATAAGACAGAGTATTAACAAAGAACAAATGACATATGTATAAAGCAGGTTACATATCTAAATTTTAAATTCCATTTCCACAATAGGAGTACTTATTACTACCATAGAGAACTAGTAGTAGGCGAAACTGGAGATTATAGTGAACCCAATTGTTCAGCTGGATTTTGTGCCCATGTAAAAGTTAGAAGAGCAACAGGAGGATCTTATGGCCCCTGATAACCTCATAAGAAATAAAAAATAAAAAATAAAACCGCCTAGTCATAAGGTGACATCTATTGTATACCCTCTTTGTATACAACTGTAGACAAGTTGTCCAGGTACGCTCTTGTATGACCTGAGGGAACGTGATCTAGGCAGACCTACTGTGATTTGATATGTAGGGGGGTATGCCTAATTGGAGGTTAAAGAGGGTCATTAAAGAACATGGGGAATGGTGGATACCTTAGGGTCTTAGACCGTTCAGAGAGTGCATAGGTGAAAAATTGCATAGTGCGTGGTATACTATTGTCGTAAAGAGGAGTATTATTGAGTGTGGAGTCTGGAGGTATATGTCGATATAGGGTCTACATGGCAAAGATAAGTCTAAAGATATAAAAAGAAAAAAAGGGGGGGTGTCAAGGAGGGGGTAAGGAGGTGCAGATGGGGTGAGATGGGGGGAGGAGACTATGATATTATCTTCAGGTGTGGGTGAAACAAGGGGGAAACAAGGGGGGAAGGGTCTCTGGCTTACCCCCATCATAAAGTAAAGGAGAGGTGTATCAGAATGTAAGGACTGGGTAGAGAGTTACGAGCGAGTTGCCATATGTGACAAATATTCTTGTGAAGCCTGCAAGTGTATCCAACAAGCCCACTTCATGTTATACTTAGATGGGGTATATTGGGAGATATTAATACGTTTCTCCATTTCCGCAACTTTTTGAATTCTGAGAAACCAATCTTTAATGGTGGGAACTCGGGAGGATTGCCAATGAATGGGTATGCACTGCTTAGCCGCGTTGATTAGATGCATTGTCAGCGATTTGTGGTAAGTGCTATGTGGTAGACTGGAATGGTGCAAGAGAAACTGGGCAGGAGTAAATTCTAGTGTGTAGGAGGATATTTTTTCTGTGAAGCGGTGTACTTCCGTCCAAAAATGCTGGATCGATGGGCAGGACCACCATATGTGTAGTAACGTTCCCTTGTCCTGATTACATCTCCAGCAGGACTCGGGGACGTTAGGTTTGTAGTTATGGACTACCACCGGAGTATGGTACCATCTGGATTGGATTTTAAATCCATTCTCTTGGGTGTTCACATTAGAGGATTCTTTATGTATATTGGTATGAATTTGCTCCCACTGGTCATTCGAGAGTGAGATGGACAAATCCCTTTCCCATTGCTCGCAAGCTGGTGTATCATTCGCTCTGAGTTCCACAAAGAGCAGATTATGTGTAGAGGAGATGAGGTGTGTTTGGGGGAAGGTTTGAGTGCAAAGTGTTTTGAAAGGAGAGAGTTGTCGGGAGAAACAGGAGTCTTTGTCTAGGTTCTGCAAGTATGAGGCCAACAGGAGGTAGGACCAGGGGGGAATAAGGATTTCTCCTGTCTGGGTCGCAAGCTGAGTTCTGTTTTGTATTTTCCCGCGATGGAAAAATTGGTGTTCTCTGATGTGGGTCGAGGGCCAACAGTCTGCTAGATAATCTTGCTTCATTCCTGGTGGGAAGTCGGGGTTAAGTTTTAGAGGAGTTAGGGGGCCTGGAGAGGATGAAATGTTCGATTGTTTGCAAACTTGGTGAAAGCTTCTTAAAGTTGGGCCTATAAGAGGGTGTTGTATCAGGGATAAAACGATAAGGGATCCACGGTGAGGAAGAAAGGGACAGTTCTGTAAATGAGGCTTCTAGGGGTATCCAGTCTTTGCTGGTAGCGTGCACATTCCAATCCACTATCCTGGTTAAATGTGTTGCAGTGTAGTATTTATGAAGGTTTGGAAGTCCGATTCCCCCTAGATTCTTCGGACGTGAAAGTTGGTCATAGTTTATTCTATGCTTACGATTGCTCCAGAGAAATCTGGAACAAAGTTGTCTATAATTTCTAAAAAAGGAGTTAGGGATGTGGACGGGAATCGTTTGGAGCAGGTAGAGCATTCTTGGAAGGACATTCATTTTCAAAATAGCTGCCCTACCAAACCATGAAAATATAGGCTTGTCCCATTCTTTGAGATCTTTAGTCAATTGATTCAAGAGAGGTGCAAAGTTTTTTGCATATAGTTCGGACAATTTGGAGGGGATCTGGATACCCAAATATGTAATGGAGTTGTTTTTCCAGTGAAAGGGGAAATTTGTTTTACATTGATCAACTATTTTCTGGGGTAGAGAGACGTTGAGGGCAAAGGATTTTGACAGATTAACTTTAAGATTCGACAGGTATTGGAACTGTTGGAATTCCGAAAGCACTACCGGGAGTGTAATCAGTGGGTTCGAAAGAAATAACAAAATGTCATCTGCAAATGCAGCATATTTATATTCCTTGTGGGGGGACTTAATGCCTTGAATATCGGGATTGTCTGCTATTTTACGGAGGAAGGGTTCAAGAGTCAGGACAAAAAGGATGGGAGATAGGGGACATCCCTGTCTTGTCCCATTGCGGATGGGAAAGGCGTCCGACAGAGTGTGGTTGGCTCTAACTCTCGCAACTGGATTGTCATATAATGCCATGATTAAGTTGATTAAATGAGGCCCCAATCCAATCGCCTGGAGCACTGCTTTCATGTATCTCCAAGACACTCTGTCGAACGCCTTTTCCGCATCCAGAGAAAGGAAAAAACCTTTCTGGTTGGTACTGGTTATAAGATGATGTAAGTTTATGGCCTTAATAGTGTTATCCCTGGTCTCCCAGCCAGGGATAAAACCGGTTTGATCTCGGGAGATAAGGGAAGGGAGAAAAGGGAGCAACCTGTTTGCTATAATTTTAGAAGCTTGATATCCGAATTGAGAAGGGAAATAGGTCTGTAGTTGCTGGGTTGGGACGGATCCTTGTCTTCTTTTGGTATAACAACTATATGTGCTTCCAGCATTCTTTGTGGTAGAGGGGAGGAGGGAGATATGGAGTTAAAAGCCTTGAGGAAGGGGTTCCGCAATGAGTCTGAAAAGGTTTTGTAGTAAACTGCTGGCAGGCCGTCTGGGCCCAGACTTTTCCCAGGTTTCATACTCTTAAGCACTAGATTCCATTCTAGGGGGGATATTGGGGATTCTAGACCCTCCGAAGCTTCAGGTGAAAGCTTAGCTGGGGCGAATTGGGAGAGGAAGGAGGAGATAGCATGTTCATGCGTTAAATGATCATCTGGTGTGCGAGTAGAGTTTTGGAGATCATACAGAGAGGAGTAATAGGTCTCGAACTCTTTGGCGATATCTCTATTGTGGAGAATTAGATCGCCCGAGGGGGAGCGTAGATGGTGTATAACGTTATTGTTTTTTTTCTTACGCAGGGCTTGGGCAAGAAAACGACCACTTTTATTCCCGTGCTCATTAAAGAGTTTTTGGGACAAAGTGAAATTTTTCTTAAGGGTAAGGTTCAGGGTCTCATTAATTAGGGCTCGGGTGTCGGTTAGTTCTGTTAGGGTATGTTGTGCAGCAGGCCAAATTTATTAAAATGGTCATTAAAGCTTTCATGGATGTGTTTCATGTATAAATCTTTAATGATGGAGATACCTTTGGACTGCCAGGACTTTAGGGAGAAGCATGGAATTAAGCGTTCCAGCACCTGAAGTGGTACAGGAATTTGATATACTCTGGAGTATGTTTTGGGTATTGAAATGTTCTCCATGCAATGAGTGATGCTTGCACTGTAAGAGGTAGGGACTTTAATGCAAAGGGTCACTACAGTTTGGACAAAAGATTGTGTCCAGGAATTAGGGATTGCTCAATCCCTGCAAGCCATGAAATTCAGGGCATGAAATAAACAAATGTTTGCTCTCAGCAAGCCTGGTATATACAAAGTAGTCAAAATGGTCGATGTATCCCACTCCTCCAAATTTTCTATGTTTAAAGTGGGGTACCCCCTAAAAAATTAAAAATTAAAAGTCAGCAGCTACAAATACTGCAGCTGCTGACTTTTAATAAATGGACACTTACCTGTCACAGGGTCCAGTGATGCGGAGGAACGAAGCCCCCCTTGTTCCCCGCTCCGCTCGCGGCGCCGTCATACTGTGGGCACCCAGCTGTGGCTTCACAGCCAGGCACCCACTGCGCATGCGCGTGTGTCGCTGCGCGCCGTGATACGCCGCACAGTCACCTGGAACACATGACAGGTCCCAGGTGACTGTGCGGTACGAAGGGAAGTAATGTCACCAGCCCAGGCATGGAAGAAGGCAGACTACAAGGGACCCCCTAGCAACAGGTATTTAGAGGTGAGTAAAAAAATGTTTTTCCAATTATTTTATTTTTTATTTTTTTGAAGACTTTTAAACATTTTTTTTTTTTTTTGGTGACAACACCACTTTAATGTATTATAGGAGGGAGCATCTAGATTTTTTTTGTGGTCCCATAAGAAACATTTGAGTATGGAATTCAGAGAGCATAAATATTTAGAGGTAAAGGAGATTGAATAATTTAGAATATTTGGAGTAGTATAAGATTCTTGAAGGACACTAGTCTTCCAGACAAAGATAATTTGTGTTTAGACCCATATTCCTTGGGGTGTTATTGTAAAGGAAAAAAAAATCAAATTGAATTTACTTTCATACGTTTCCAAATTAATACATGGCAAAAAATTATATCTTTAAAATATTCACCATGCCTCTAAGTAAATACTTAGACTAAGTTGTCGGAATTTCCGTTTGGCAAGAACGTGGTGACGTAAGCCACGTATGACGGGACTAGAAAAGGGAAGTTCAGCACCACGTCCGGCACCCTTTAGGCTCCTTCTGCTGATCTCGTGTTTATTGCGTGTTAGTAGAAGTTTGGTTAGAGACGATTCGCACTTTTCAGATTTGTGCTTCAGATCGTTACTGCTCTTCAGTTTGTGCTTATCGGCATATCTGCTTATCAGTTTGTGTAGTCAGGTAGCATTTGTTGCTCATTGTGGACTATATCTTGGTATAGTACGCTTTAACTTTCATTGCTTATTGTCTGCCCATTTCTGGTTTTCAGTTTGTTCTTTCAGGCCTTGCTGTTTATCGGTGCTTTCTGTTTTCCGTTCTGACCAGCCGACCGTTTTCAAGCCATGTTTCGTGTACGTACTCATTGTAGAGTTCGTGCTGTGCAGGGGCTTGATTTTGGGCTTTTGGCTTTGGCACAAGCCCGGTCCATGAACAGGGCAAGGAGGAGTTCATGGACCAAGAATTGGTTGCGTCAGCATGACCAGTTCTTGCACATGCCTTTGTTTCATGAGATCTGGGAGAATAATCCTGATGATTTCAGGAATTATCTCCGGATGACGGACCCCGTTTTTAACCGTCTGCTGGCTTTGCTGTCCCCTTATATCAGCAGGCAAGATACCTGCATGCGGCAAGCCATCACTCCGGAGCAGAGGCTTATCGCCACGTTGCGCTACTTGGCGACAGGGAGAAGTCTTCAGGACCTCAAGTTCTTGACAGGCATATCCCCCCAGGCTCTGGGAATCATTATTCCAGAGACCTGTTCTGCCATCATTTAGGTCCTGCAGAAGGACTATATGAAGGTAAGTTTTCTCCTTTGACATCATATTCTATGTATTTAATGTTTGCTAATGTCTTGCATTTCTTTCCTCATTCCCTAATTACCATCATTGCAATATGCTCTAATTCATATGCTCTGCCCCTTTGTCCTCATGCATATTTGCCTCACTAACTTCGCCACCATGCTCTTCTTGGCTCCTAAAACTATAGTCTAGTCACTTACCAATGTCTTTTGTCAGCTCCATAGTATTGCTTTCCCCTAAACACCCCCTAAAATGTCTACAAATGTTATGTGTGTGCTTCAATTCATGCAGAGTGACATTTTTTTTTTTTTTGGTTGTGCCAAATTCATTAGGAACCCCCCTCCCCCCAACTGCTAGCTCAGCTGATAGCAATCCTCTATCTGCTGACTTTACCAAACCCAATACACACTCTACCTACCTTTTTGATGGTCACATTTATGGACGAATTCACCAAAGCATGTAGTGCAAGGGCCTGCCTCAATACTTTCAAATGCTATAATTTTTTAATTTTTTTCCCTATTATTATCTTGATATGTAATAGCACAATGTCAAAATGTGCTTACATTTTGTTTTCTTTTTGTTATTATGACACTTATTACCTGTCCGGTGGGCTGCCAATAGTGTAAGTAAGGAGGGGCTTCCCAAAGTATCACACATTATTTAGGCATTCAGCTCTCAATCAAGTGGAGAGGGTTACCTGTCCAAAACACCCCCCCCCCTCATTTTTTACCAAGGGCCCATCAGATGGGGGGGGATGGGGGGTGATGACTCTGATAAGGGGACCTTATACTTTAGGCTTTAAATACTCAGTTCCCAAAATGTTATACTGATCTTGGACAAACATGTTTGTGTCTAATCTGCTTGCAATGTTGATGTGCAAAATTACAAATTTTTGGTCTTGTTTCACTCCACAGTGTCCTTCAACGCCACAGGAATGGCAGACTGTGGCCTCACACTTTGCCAGTCATTGGGACTTTCCCAATTGTGAAGATGCAATTGATGGGAAGCACGTCCGCATTGTCCAACCGCCCAACTCGGGGTCGTACTATTTTAACTACAAGGGGTTTAATAGTATCGTGATGTTGGCGTTGGTGTCTGCGACCTATGACTTCTTGTATGTGGACGTGGGGCAAAATGGACGGATGCCGAATGGTGGAGTGTTCGCACGGACAGAGTTCTACTGGTGTCTCTAGAGTGGCAGTCTGGGCTTGCCACCCCCAGAAGAGAATCAGGAAGGACTCCCGTTCGTCTTTGTCACGGATGAGGCGTTTGCCCTGGCAAACCATCTGATGTGGCCTTTCCCGATAAAGACCCTCACCCCGAACCAGAGGATTTTTAATTTTCGCCTGTCCAGAGCCCGAAGAGTGGTGGAGAACACCTTTGGAATACTGGCCAGCCGGTTCCGCCTTTTTTTAACGCCTATCCACATGGCGGAATACAAAATCAATCACATTGTGCTGGTGTGTTGTGTTCTTCACAATTTCTTAAAAAGACATTCTGCAAACTATGCGGTCTCAGTTGGCCAAGAAGCAGACTTGCTGGAAAATGAGTACCTCACGGGCCTTGAAGCTGCTCGTCCTGGCTTGCCCCCCCCAAGGCGCCCCTGAGGTCAGAACCCAATACATGGACTACTTTGTGGGTAGGGGGGCCATTGATATGCCAGACAATGTCTGAGCGGCATTTTAGGAATACATTTTTCTTTGAAACTCCAATATGTGTTTGCATTTACTGCTTGGCTTGGTTTTAGGTGTCTCCTAGGTAAATTTATGTTTTTTCTTGTTGTGCCTTTTTCAACAACAGTGCAAACCCAAGTTCTGAGAGAGATGAGGGGACAGTCTCTTCTTCAGATAATCTTATTATGTTGTGGGTCTGCTACACACACACCTTGTTTTTGTTAACTAATGTATGTAGTGCATTACTGACCAAAATCTTGCTCATTTTCAGCACCATGGCAGGAAAATGGCATGATTGTGAAAATTAACACATCACTGTGGGTGTTATTTACTAAAGGCACATCCACTATGCACTGCAAAAGTGCACCTGAAACTGCACTTGGAGTGCAAAGTGGAGTTACCTTTAGTAAATAACACCCATTGTCACCGAAAACAACAATTTTACTCCAAATACATCTTTTGCGCAATGAAAAAGGAAGCCACACATTGTTGAAAATTTAACTTTTTAATCAAAGCACATTCACATGTGCGTTTAGAAAAGGGTTTTACAACAAACCAACAAATTGGGTGTATCAAAAACATTATTTCAGGTTTATTTTTTTTTACTCTGTGTTTTTGCATGTATCAAAGCGTAACATACAGAACACAGGAACTTACAAAGTTCAACTTTGAAAAGTGAAGACAATATCAGACATGAGTATGTGCAAACTGGGCTGATATTGCCTTTATCACATGGGGTGTCACCCCTGGAAAATCCAAATTTGGAAGATGCACAGAGTGTGTCAACATGCGCTATCTCCCATCATGGGGGGATCAATGTACATGCTTTGGGGCTGCAACCCCTTCATCTCAGCCACTTTCCACAAAACAGGTACATTGATCCCCCATGATGGGAGATAGCGCATGTTGACACACTCTGTGCATCTTCCAAATTTGGATTGTTCGAAAATACAAAAGTTGTGGTTAAAAAGCCAAAAAATAAAACCCTAGCTAGTTTGGGCTGTTTCACACTCTCCCCAAAACATCAATGATGTTCTTTATTTTATTTTTAACATCATTGATGTTTTGCTGGATATTTTCTAAATCCCGTTTGCACCCCATTATCTCCCCAATCAGGATCTGGGCACTTTCACTGGTAAAATGGGATTATTCTTCCACATCACCTACAAAACAAAGCAAAAAAACACACCATGTATTAAAAATATGGTGACATACATTGATGAGCTTACCGGAAGCTGGGTTCTCCGACACTCACCTGTTGTGGTGACAATTTGTCCAAATTCAACGATCTCTCCTTCCTCCTCCTCCTGCTCCTCTGCTTCTGGTTTTGGAATTTTGCCTTCTTTGGGAGGGGTGGGGTCCCTGTTGTCCTCATACTTGCGAAGTCTTCTCTCCCCTATGAGAATGTAAAAAAAGAATAATTAGCACACAGAGGGCAGAAATAGGAATATGAAACATTGCTTGGAAGTGTTGTACAATTGTGTTTTTTGGCCTAGTTCCAAGGTGAGAACATTGTGCACACTTTGTTAAGCTGGAATACTTACCCGCAGAACGATGTTTCTTACGAACTAATGAAACCATGATCTTGAAAGTGGCCATTTTAAAATGCACAACATGAAATCAAAGCACATGGAGCATGTATGCAAGCAAGAATAATCATATGAACACACGACAACTACTTACTTTTTTGAAGAACACGCTTGATCCTTATGTACTGCTCGTGCTCCCTCAGTTTCAGGTCTGACCAGCGTTTTCTCAGTTGATCCATGGATCGGCGTACCCCAAAATTCTTCTGAAGACTCTTCACAACTTTATTCATGATCTTGGCCTTTCTGATATTTGGGTTTGGGTAAGGTCCATACTTCCCATCATAGTTGGTCCTGTTCAATATGTCCACCATCTCCAATAGTGATGGCCGAACGGTTCGCCCGGCGGTCGTTTCGCGGCGAATTTCCGACTTTCGCCGTCCGCGGGTTCGAACGCCTTTTTCCGTCGTTCGCCCCGGCGGACTTACGTGTTTAATGTATACAAGAACTTTAACCTTTCGTGACACGTTTATCATGTGTTACAGGACAACCAATTGAGACATGACAGCTCATGGACACTTGGACATTCCCCCTAACCTATAAATACACCCGATCCGGTGGCCATTTTACATTCTTTCTTCTGTCACTGTAGGGAAAGGATCCTGTGTGGAGTAGGGACAGAGAAAACGCTAGCTATTTGGTACACAAAAGTTCTTTTCAGGACTGGTATAGGTGTTAGGTCAGCAGCCTGAGTTTCTTTTGTCAGTTTAGATAAAGGGACAGAGCGCTGTATGCTGCTATTTTAGGGACAGCTCAGCCAGATTAGTCTTTCTTCATCATCATCATCATCATCATCATTAGCTGTTACTATCAGGTCCACAAAAGAGCTGTTCCAGCTAATCGTTCCAGCCTACTCTTTTTTGCCAATTTGTATAGGGACAGGCAGGAAGCAGTGTGTCAGGCAGTGAGGATAATTTTAAAGACTTGCTGTTACTATTAGTTCCACAAAGGTTCTTTTCAGGACTGGTATCAGTGGTACGGTAATAGGCTTGTACACGTATAATATTCTTTCTTCCAAATATAGAAAGAATATTATACTTGACTGCTGCCCTTCTGCTGCAGTCTGCTAATCATTCACAACTCACTTGTTCCACAAAGCTCTTTATCAGGACTGGTAACTTGGTCTGTCTAGGGTGCTACGGTACATAGGCTTGGGTGCGGTACAGTCTGCTGTTCTGTAAGGACCGCTATCGGTCCACAATACATAGGGTTGCCGTGCACTACTGCTGACCGCTGCCCTATACTGCAGCAGTCCTTCATTGGTATAGGGACTGACGTACAGTCTGCTAATCACTAACACACAACCTGCTTGGTCCACAAAAGTTCTTATAAGGACTGGTAACTTGGTATAGGGTGCTACGGTACATAGGCCTGAGTGCGTTACAGTCTGCTGTTCTGTAAGGACCGCTATCGGTCCACAATACATAGGGTTGCCGTGCACTACTGCTGACCGCTGCCCTATACTGCAGCAGTCCTTCAGCGGTATAGGGACTGACGCACAGTCTGCTAAACACTAACACACAACCTGCTTGGTCCACAAAAGTTTTTATAAGGACTGGTAACTTGGTATAGGGTGCTACGGTACATAGGCCTGAGTGCAGTACAGTCTGCTGTTCTGTAAGGACCGCTATCGGTCCACAATACATAGGGTTGCCGTGCACTACTGCTGACCGCTGCCCTATACTGCAGCAGTCCTTCATTGGTATAGGGACTGACGTACAGTCTGCTAATCACTAACACACAACCTGCTTGGTCCACAAAAGTTCTTATAAGGACTGGTAACTTGGTATAGGGTGCTACGGTACATAGGCCTGAGTGCGTTACAGTCTGCTGTTCTGTAAGGACCGCTATCGGTCCACAATACATAGGGTTGACGTGCACCACTGCTGACCGCTGCCCTATACTGCAGCAGTCCTTCAGCGGTATAGGGACTGACGTACAGTCTGCTAAACACTAATACACAACCTGCTTGGTCCACAAAAGTTCTTATAAGGACTGGTAACTTGGTATAGGGTGCTACGGTACATAGGCTTGAGTGCGGTACAGTCTGCTGTTCTGTAAGGACCGCTATCGGTCCACAATAGATAGGGTTGACGTGCACCACTGCTGACCGCTGCCCTATACTGCAGCAGTCCTTCAGCGGTATAGGGACTGACGCACAGTCTGCTAAACACTAACACACAACCTGCTTGGTCCACAAAAGTTTTTATAAGGACTGGTAACTTGGTATAGGGTGCTACGGTACATAGGCCTGAGTGCGTTACAGTCTGCTGTTCTGTAAGGACCGCTATCGGTCCACAATACATAGGGTTGCCGTGCACTACTGCTGACCGCTGCCCTATACTGCAGCAGTCCTTCATTGGTATAGGGACTGACGTACAGTCTGCTAATCACTAACACACAACCTGCTTGGTCCACAAAAGTTCTTATAAGGACTGGTAACTTGGTATAGGGTGCTACGGTACATAGGCCTGAGTGCGTTACAGTCTGCTGTTCTGTAAGGACCGCTATCGGTCCACAATACATAGGGTTGACGTGCACCACTGCTGACCGCTGCCCTATACTGCAGCAGTCCTTCAGCGGTATAGGGACTGACGTACAGTCTGCTAAACACTAATACACAACCTGCTTGGTCCACAAAAGTTCTTATAAGGACTGGTAACTTGGTATAGGGTGCTACGGTACATAGGCTTGAGTGCGGTACAGTCTGCTGTTCTGTAAGGACCGCTATCGGTCCACAATACATAGGGTTGCCGTGCACTACTGCTGACCGCTGCCCTATACTGCAGCAGTCCTTCATTGGTATAGGGACTGACGTACAGTCTGCTAATCACTAACACACAACCTGCTTGTTCCACAAAAGTTCTTATAAGGACTGGTAACTTGGTATAGGGTGCTACGGTACATAGGCTTGAGTGCGGTACAGTCTGCTGTTCTGTAAGGACCGCTATCGGTCCACAATAGATAGGGTTGACGTGCACCACTGCTGACCGCTGCCCTATACTGCAGCAGTCCTTCAGCGGTATAGGGACTGACGTACAGTCTGCTAAACACTAATACACAACCTGCTTGGTCCACAAAAGTTCTTATAAGGACTGGTAACTTGGTATAGGGTGCTACGGTACATAGGCTTGAGTGCGGTACAGTCTGCTGTTCTGTAAGGACCGCTATCGGTCCACAATAGATAGGGTTGACGTGCACCACTGCTGACCGCTGCCCTATACTGCAGCAGTCCTTCAGCGGTATAGGGACTGACGTACAGTCTGCTAAACACTAATACACAACCTGCTTGGTCCACAAAAGTTCTTATAAGGACTGGTAACTTGGTATAGGGTGCTACGGTACATAGGCTTGAGTGCGGTACAGTCTGCTGTTCTGTAAGGACCGCTATCGGTCCACAATACATAGGGTTGCCGTGCACTACTGCTGACCGCTGCCCTATACTGCAGCAGTCCTTCATTGGTATAGGGACTGACGTACAGTCTGCTAATCACTAACACACAACCTGCTTGTTCCACAAAAGTTCTTATAAGGACTGGTAACTTGGTATAGGGTGCTACGGTACATAGGCTTGAGTGCGGTACAGTCTGCTGTTCTGTAAGGACCGCTATCGGTCCACAATAGATAGGGTTGACGTGCACCACTGCTGACCGCTGCCCTATACTGCAGCAGTCCTTCAGCGGTATAGGGACTGACGTACAGTCTGCTAAACACTAATACACAACCTGCTTGGTCCACAAAAGTTCTTATAAGGACTGGTAACTTGGTATAGGGTGCTACGGTACATAGGCTTGAGTGCGGTACAGTCTGCTGTTCTGTAAGGACCGCTATCGGTCCACAATAGATAGGGTTGACGTGCACCACTGCTGACCGCTGCCCTATACTGCAGCAGTCCTTCAGCGGTATAGGGACTGACGTACAGTCTGCTAAACACTAATACACAACCTGCTTGGTCCACAAAAGTTCTTATAAGGACTGGTAACTTGGTATAGGGTGCTACGGTACATAGGCTTGAGTGCGGTACAGTCTGCTGTTCTGTAAGGACCGCTATAGGTCCACAATAGATAGGGTTGACGTGCACCACTGCTGACCGCTCACCTATACTGCAGCAGTCCTTCAGCGGTATAGGGACTAAGAGTTTTGTCACAGGGTCATTTAAAAAATGACATGCAGAGGAAGAGGCAGGCCCTTCCGCAGGGGTGGTAGGGGTAGGGCAGGAGCAACAGGCTTGAGCCAAAGTGGGAAGTTGCAGAAGGTGCGTTCAATTACTTTAAAGGATGCACCAGACTTGGTTGAGTGGCTCGCTCAGCCTTACTCTTCTGCACCCTCCTCATCCTCTCGATCTGCACCCTCTTCTTCACTCTCTGCTATGTGCACCCCCAAAGACACTACCACCAACAACACGACCACCACCACCACCACCACATACCTTCCGCTTGAGTCACTGGAATTATTTTCCGATCCATATCAAGAGGACATTTCTGATGCGCAGCCACTCTTGGTATTGGATCAGGAAGAGGAGGTAGCAACAAGCGCTACTCAGCAGTCTGACGCCAGTACCCAGATCAGCCCAAGGAGGAGGTTGGTCCCCGGTGTTGCTGCCTACTCTACTTATAGCGGTGGGGAAGGTGACGTTGATGATGACGTGTCTAGTGATGTCACGTGGGTGCCCACAAGAGAGGAAGAGGAGGGGAGTTCAGAGGGAGATATGGACCAGCAGATAGGGAGGAGAAGCAGCAATGACTTACATTGCACAGCAGGGACAAAGCAGACTGCAAATGTATCAGGAGCGAGTCATCGACCATGTACGGTCACATCTGGCGCTCCCAGGACACCGGCACATGGCTCCGCAGTGTGGGCTTTTTTTAACGTGTCCGCTGCTGACAATAGCGTTGCCATCTGCAATCTTTGCAGTCAACGCGTTAGTCGCGGTAAGCCCAATACTCACCTAGGGACGACCGCCTTAAGAAGGCACATGAGCAGCCATCACCGAGCCCAGTGGGAGCAACGGAACACACAAAGCCACACTGCAGGCTCTCACCGTCCAGCCTCGTCTTCTACTTCTCCTTCTCCTCTCTCCTCACAATTGTCCTCCACTCCACCTTCCATCACGCCAAGCTCACATTTTTCTGCAAAAAGGCAGGCTTCCGTGGGCCTAATGTTTGAGCGTAAAAAAATGATGACGCCGGATAACCCTCTTGCCCAACGGTTGGCGGCTGGCTTGTCAGAACTCATAGCCCGCCAACTACTGCCATATAAACTGGTGGACTCGGAGGCCTTTCGCAAATTTGTGGCCATTGGAACACCACAATGGAAGGTCCCAGGAAGGAAGTATTTCTCAGAGAAGGGCATCCCAGAGCTATATGGCCATGTTCAGCGGCAAGTGAATGTATCTCTGGCACACAGTGTCGGTGCCAAGATACATCTGACCACAGACACGTGGTCTAGCAAACACGGGCAGGGAAGGTATATCAGTTTTACTGCCCACTGGGTGAACCTTCTGACGGCCGTCAAGCATGTAACCCGTGGCACCCGTGTAGATTTGGTTTTACCGCCACGGATTGCATGCAGGCCTGACTCTTCTTCTCCTCCTCCTACTCCATCCTCCTCCCTCTCCTCCTCAGCTGCCTCCTCCTTTTCCGCTGCTAGCGTCTCTTCCACTGCACCGCCCAAGCTCCCCAGAACCTATTCCACATGCCAGGTGAGACGTTGCCATGCCGTGCTGCGTCTGTTGTGCCTGGAAGCAAAGAGCCACACTGGCCCGGCACTCCTTTCAGCTTTGCGTTCACAGGCAGATGAGTGGCTAACACCGCTCAATTTGACAGTTGGTAAAGTGGTGTGTGACAACGGTGCCAATCTGCTTAGCGCATTGAAACAGGGCAAAATCACGCACGTGCCGTGCATGGCACACGTCTTAAACTTGGTCGTGCAGCGATTCCTTGTCAAATACCCTGGGGTCCAGGACATCTTGCGGCAGGCAAGGAAAATCTCGGCCCATTTCAGAAGATCTTACACGGCCATGGCTCGCCTTGCTGACATTCAGCGGCGACACCATCTGCCGGTCAGACGTCTTATTTGCGATTGCCCGACGCGATGGAACTCAACCTTCTATATGCTTGATAGGCTGCTCCAGCAGAAACGTGCAGTTAACGTCTACCTGTATGAACTCTGCGAAAGAAACGGTTCTGGGGAGCTGGGTTTTTTTTCACCGCGCCAGTGGCTGCTCATGCGCGACACATGCAGACTTCTGCGGCCATTTGAGGAGATCACCAAACTGGTCAGTCGCAGCCATGGCGCCATCAGTGACATGGTACCTTATGCCTTCTTTCTGGAGCGTGCATTGCGTCGTGTCATTGATCAGGCTGTGGAGGAGCAGGAGCGGGAAGATGAGGAAGTCGCAATGCTGGATGAATTCCCAGGGGGGGCTACTCTATCTGAGACAAGTCAACAACAGGAGTCTGATGAGGAGTCAGAGGAGGATGGTGCCGGGGCGGATGAGCAGGAGCAAGAAGAGCATGCTTTAAACCTTTCTGGGATCCCTGTTGTGCGAGGATGGGGAGAGGAGAATGAAGAGGACGACATTATCCTGGATGATGAGCAGGAGCCAGGCCACCACACCGCTTCCACTTTAGTGCAAATGGGGGCCTTCATGCTCCAGTGTTTTAATAGGGACCCCCGTATAAAAAGCATGAGGGTCAAGGACCAGTACTGGGTGGCAACGTACTTAGACCCCCGGTACAAACACAAAATGGCGGAAATGTTACCGCCGTCGCAGAGGGCTGTCAGAATGCAGCACTTCCAGGCCTTGCTTCGAGAAATGCTGCATTCTGCTTTTGCGTGCGCTGGCAGAGGAGCAATTCCCACTCCCAGAGAAGGATTTGCGGGTACCAATCCAACAGCGCCTGCAAGAAGAGGCCGGTTTGAAGATGTGTTGGTGACTTCGGATATGAGGTCATTCTTTCAGCCGACCCATCGACAGGTGTCATCCGGATCCAGCATCAGGGAACGCCTAGACCGTCAGGTGTCCGACTACATTGGGTTAACGGCCGATGTGGACGCTCTGAGGAGTGATGAACCCCTAGACTACTGGGTGGGCAGGCTTGACCTCTGGCCAGAGCTTGCCCAATTTGCAATCGAACTGTTGGCTTGCCCCTCATCCAGTGTCCTGTCCGAAAGGACGTTCAGCGCAGCAGGGGGGATTGTGACCGATAAGCGTACTCGCCTAGCTCACCACAGTGTTAACTACCTCACATTTCTAAAAATGAATGAGGCATGGATCTCGGAGGAATTCAACACATGTGATCAGTAGACCATGTATATGTCTATAAACAATTTTTGGAATCAAGCACACAGACCTTCTTAATTCATTTGGCTCACTTCCCTGACCCAAAAAAGCACACCGTACTATATGCCCCTACCCTCCTCTTTGAAGAGGTTGAGCGGTGTCATATTTCTACTGGGGCTGCTTATTATGAGGGGTTCCCACCATCCCTGTGCTGTGCTGACTTCCTCCTGGGTGTTCTTATTATGAGGGGCTCCCACCATCCCTGTGCTGTGCTGACTTCCTCCTGGGGGTTCTTATTATGAGGGGATCACACCATCCCTGTGCTGTGCTGACTTCCTCCTGGGGCTGCTTACGGTGCTGCTGTCAGCGCTGTATGTCACGGAGCTGCTGTCAGCGCTGTATGTCACGGAGCTGCTGTCAGCGCTGTATGTCACGGAGCTGCTGTCAGCGCTGTATGTCACGGAGCTGCTGTCAGCGCTGTATGTCACGGAGCTGCTGTCAGCGCTGTATGTCACGGAGCTGCTGTCAGCGCTGTATGTCACGGAGCTGCTGTCAGCGCTGTATGTCACGGAGCTGCTGTCAGCGCTGTATGTCACGGAGCTGCTGTCAGCGCTGTATGTCACGGAGCTGCTGTCAGCGCTGTATGTCACGGAGCTGCTGTCAGCGCTGTATGTCACGGAGCTGCTGTCAGCGCTGTATGTCACGGTGCTGCTGTCAGCGCTGTATGTCACGGAGCTGCTGTCAGCGCTGTATGTCACGGAGCTGCTGTCAGTGCTGTATGTCACGGAGCTGCTGTCAGCGCTGTATGTCACGGAGCTGCTGTCAGCGCTGTATGTCACGGAGCTGCTGTCAGCGCTGTATGTCACGGTGCTGCTGTCAGCGCTGTATGTCACGGAGCTGCTGTCAGCGCTGTATGTCACGGAGCTGCTGTCAGCGCTGTATGTCACGGAGCTGCTGTCAGCGCTGTATGTCACGGAGCTGCTGTCAGCGCTGTATGTCACGGAGCTGCTGTCAGCGCTGTATGTCACGGTGCTGCTGTCAGCGCTGTATGTCACGGAGCTGCTGTCAGCGCTGTATGTCACGGAGCTGCTGTCAGTGCTGTATGTCACGGAGCTGCTGTCAGCGCTGTATGTCACGGAGCTGCTGTCAGCGCTGTATGTCACGGAGCTGCTGTCAGCGCTGTATGTCACGGTGCTGCTGTCAGCGCTGTATGTCACGGAGCTGCTGTCAGCGCTGTATGTCACGGAGCTGCTGTCAGCGCTGTATGTCACGGAGCTGCTGTCAGCGCTGTATGTCACGGAGCTGCTGTCAGCGCTGTATGTCACGGAGCTGCTGTCAGCGCTGTATGTCACGGTGCTGATGTCAGTGCTCTGTATTACGGTGCTGCTGTCAGTGCTCTGTATCTCCTGCACCCTCTTGTTTGCCTACCCTGGTCCCTGACCTTCCCTCTCCTCCATTGCCTTCATTAGCTCCATAGTCCTGAATTGTCAGAACAATTTCCCAAATAAAAAAAAAATGCTTGTAGTTATCGATCCCAAATTCACCTCATACATGTATTATGCTATTGTCCAGGTGGTGGGACTACGTGCTACCCCCTAATAATTACCCCGTGGCCGCAAATTCGACCTAAAGGTTTGCGAAATTCGCCTCCCATTGAAGTCAATGGAGCCCGCGGCGAACGGTCGTTTTCGCGAACGTTTGTGTCCGTTCGCGTTTCGCGTTCGCGAAACGTCCCGTCGGAAGTTCGTCCATCACTAATCTCCAACATCTCTCCAAAAGACATATTTGAGGCCTTAAATCGTATCTTCCTGGATCGGGACGTTTCAGACTCCGGGCTTTCCTCACCCTCCTCTTCATTAGTGGAACTCTGACTGCGCACCTGCGTTCTCTCCGCCATGTGCTCTCCCCACTGCGCTGAAAGCGAAGGGGTGGGGAATAGTCTAGAAAGAATGTCAGGGGCGGGCGGAGTTTCACGCATGCGCACTGTATATAAAGCGCAACACGCATGTGTCGTTCGTACGATCTGTGAACAGAGGGAGAAGCTGACGCGACGATCGTGCAAACGAAGGTATAATTTTGAACTTGGTACATCACTAGGCTATACTGCTTCTAGATTGAGGCCTGCATTAGTGGAGTTTAGCCTGACATTAGGGTTTGTCTTTTGTTGTGTCTTGCAGACATTATGGACAGTTTCAATGATCATAGCTTCCTCCCTCTGTTCATCGATAAATACAGGGAGATGCCCTGCCTGTGGCAAGCCACACACCCTCCTTATAGTAACAGACTAAAGAGGAAGGCAGCAATGGAGAAACTGGTTGAGTTTGTGAAGCCGGTGGTCCCCAAGGCAGACATCCACTATTTAAAAGTGAAAATCGGTGGGCTGAGGAGTACTTATCTGAAGGAGAGGAAGAAGGTGCTGCAGTCCATGCAATCTGGTGCTTCAGCAGATGACGTTTATGTCCCCAGGCTGTGGTATTATAACAGGATGCAGTTTCTGTCAGACCAGGCTGAGGCCAGGGAATCACTCTCTACGCTTCCTTCCACGTGTCCTATGCTACATTCCACACCACTGAGTCTTCCGATGCCCAACCTGGGCCTTCCACTCAGGAAGAACTGGGGGAGCCCAGCTTGAGCCAGGTATAGTATTGTTGTACATATTTGGGGGGTAAAAATGAATGATGTTAACTTGATTTTTGCTCTCTAATTGCTGATTTTAGAAAGTGTTTCACATATCAATAGACAGTAGTGGCCAAAACCTTTGGGACAATAAAGAAAAATGATGGGCTCAGAATGATAGTCTTTTGTATTGCTTAACAATTTCCAACAGTCTTGATGTGAAAATGATGCGTGTTTGATGAACCAAAGACTAAAACTATGTCCCTTTTTCATACACAGGAAGACATCAGCCAGGAGGAGGGTGTGGAATGCAGCAGCCAGGAGGTGGCTGTGGAAAGTGGCAGCCAGGAGGAGGCGGGGGTAAGCGGCAGCCAGGCGGTGGGTGGGCAAAGGAGCCTGACAGAATGGCAGGTCCCTCCCCTCCGCCTTCCATGCAAAAGGGCGAGAAAGAGGGGAATGTGGAGGAGGCTGATCGGGGAGACTTCAGCGGCCCTCCAAGCCAAACCCACCTATCAAGAAGCCTTTGCTGCCTTGGCTGCGTGCAAACTGGAGAAAATGGAGGAGGGGCAACAGCTCTTGTGTGAGGAGGTAATTATATACACCCTCAACAAGGGTCTTGTGTGATTTGGCCCATGCCCCTCCTCCTTCTGACACACCTCCAGCACCACAGCCACAGCCTGGAAGGAAGCGTGGAAGGAAGACCAGAGTGTGATGACCTGGGTTCAGTCTGGTCTGACAGAAGATGCAGCCTCTTGTAGTACCACAGCCTGGGAACATAGATGTCATCTGCTGCTGTTCCGGGTTTCTTGGACTTCAGGACCAGACTTCTCTCCCTCAGATATGTACTCCTCAGGCCACCAAGTTTTGCATTTAAATAGCTGATGTGTACCCTGGGGGCCAAAGGCTTTGCTAATCTCCCCAGTTTCTCCATCGCTGCCTCCCTCTTTATCTGTTACTGACACCTAAATAAAGGTTTTTTTTGTTTGAAGAAATACTTGTGTATGTGTTTTACTTCAAAAAGGCCAGTTTATTTGTGAGCAGGTAGGTACATTTCAAAAATACAAAGTGAAATGAATAACAAGGGGTACGAACACTAAACAACCTCCTGTAGATTAAAAAAGAAAAACAAAATATAAAAAATATAATAATGTTGTTGTGGTAAGTTTACACACAAAACACACCCCAAAAAATGGAAAGATGAGCAAACTGTCAAAAAAGGAGATGTTTATGAAAAAAAAAAACACAAAATTCACCCAAAAAACAATAAACAAAAAATTAAATTGTGTAGATGTGACGAATTAAAAAATTATATTGCTGAAAAAAGAGTCAGGAAATACGTTTGGGAGAAGTGTGTGTGACTATGAGAATCAAAAGAAGTTCCTTCTTGCAGGATTGTAAAGAACAAGAGAATGTGCTTCATGAAAGAATTTTTAACATTGCAACGTGACGAATGTGCTATATCGATTACGAGCAGTAGTTTTACCTGAGCGAGCGCTTCCGTGTCTGAATTGGATTGTGAGCATGCGTGGCACCTTGTCTGTCGGAGTAGGCTACACATGATCGGAGTATGTCCGATCGGAGCATTTTGTCAGAAAATTTTACCGGCAAGTTGGAAAAGTTGGTCCGTCGGATATTCCGACAGAAACAGTCCGATGCAGACCACACACAGTCGGAACATTCCGTCGGAATCTCCGACCATGTGTACAAGGGCTAAGAGTCAATAGTTGGGCCAATAGAGTGGGGTGTGGATTGGAATTATGGTCCATTTCTAGTTTGACAATTTGGGAGGTAAGGGAGTCAATATGCTGCATCCTCTTCTGTTTACTAATTGAGCTTAACTTTATAATAACCCCTCTGATTACAGCTTTATGCACTTCCACACCATGGCAGGGTCCCCCACTGAATCCTTATTTTTTTCAAAAGCATTCTTTTAAGTGATCAGCAATTTCTTTAGAGTATGAAGGGTGTTGTAGTATGTAGTTGTTCACACACCAGAGGAAGGTATTCCACTGAGGTGAGGTGTTGTTAATGGATATTAGGTTGTGGTCTGACCATGTCATGGTGTGGATAACAGATGTTCTTCTATTTTGTAACAACCATTTATCGGTGATAAACATATTGATTCTGGAATAGGACTTGTGATGAGGGGAAAAATAGGTGTAGTCCTTCTCTGATCCATGTTGATACCTCCAGACATCGTAAAGATCAAACAAAGTCAGGAGTTGGCCCAAGGGAGAGCATCTTATTTTTGCCATCAAAGTAGGGTCCATATTAACATCTGCGGCCAGAGGCCGCAATGACAGATGACTACATCTGTCATTGCGGCCAGAGAGAGCGTTGAGTCAACATCTCAAGGAAGAAGAAGAGAAGGCAGTGGCAACAGATGACTGGGTCGATGCTAGTAAAAGAGTTGGAAGAAGAAAGCGGAGGCCCGGCAGAAGAACCGAAGAGGGAGAAAAGACCCTGAAGAGCGGGACAAGACCCCAGAAGAGTGGGACAAGACCCTGAAGTCGGAAGAAGACCCCCGGATGGCGGCAACGACAAAGAAGAAAGCTGGGCTCCTCCGCTAGTAAAAGAGCTACTAAAAGAGCAGAAGATAGCGGAGGAGACCAGCGAGAAGACCCCCCCAAGACGGAAGAAGAGAAGACCACCGGAGCTGTCCAATAAATTATTTTAAAAACTTTTGTTGTGTTTTTTCTTTGCACTTTTTTTCACCAGGTAAATGTGTGGGGGTACAATGTACACATAGGGTGGAGGTCCGGGATCTAGGGGCCCCCTTATTAAAGGGGCTCCCGGATTCCGATAAGCCCCTCGCCCGCAGACCTCGACAACCAAAGGCCAGGGTTGTCAGGAAGAGGCCCTTATCCTCATCAACATGGGGACAAGGTGCTTTGGGGTTGGGGGGCAGCAGGACCCCCCTTCCCCAAAGCACCCCCATTTTGAAGGCACATGGCCTGGTACAGCTTGGGGGGGGCGCTCACTCATCCCCACCCCCTTTCCTGACCGGCCGGGCTGTGTGCTCGGATAAGGGTCTGATTTGGTCTTTGGGGGGACCCCCACGCCATTTTTTTGGTGTAGGGCTTCCCCTTTAAGTCCATACCATGTGATGGGGCAGCGACATTGACTTCCTGCGCTAGTCCCGTCTATCTGGAGCCGCGTTCAAAATGAACAAACTTTTCTCCGCGTGTGGGCAAGTCCATTCATTTCAAAAGTCCATCGGACTAGCACACAGATGGGTGGATTGTCCGCCGAACTGCCGAGTCTGGCGGACAATTTTGAGTCAAAACTTCTCTCTAAGTCCGCTGGACTTTTGGAAAGAAAAAGTGTGCCTGGGCCCACACACGGGCGAATTGTAGTCCACCGGACTAAGTCCACTGGATAGTCTGATCGTGTGTACGCGGCATTAGACTCACTGCCTAGGACACACTTAACCCCTTGATCGCCCCCAGTGTTTAACCCCTTCCCTGTGTCATTTACACAGTAATCAGTGCATTTTTAAAGCACTGATCACTGTATAAATGACAATGGTCCCAAAAAAGTGTCAAAGGTGTATGATGTGTCCACCATAATGTTGCAGATCGCTGCCATTACTAATAAAAAAAATAATAATAAAAATGCCATAAAACTATCCCCTATTTTGTAGACACTATAACTTTTGCACAAACCAATCAATATACGCTTATTGCAATTTTTTTTACCAAAAATATGTAGAAGAATACACATCGGCCTAAACTGAGGAAAAAAATTGTGTTTTTTTGTATATTTCTGGGGATATTTATTATAACAAAAAGTAAGAAATATTGCTTTTTTTTCAAAATTGTCACTCTTTTTTGAAAAAAAGTATATGTGAATGGATCAATTTAAAAAAAGTTTATTGTAAAGATGTGTGTTGTGTTTGTGTGAAAAAATAAATAAATACAAAAATAAAAATACAGAATATATATATATATATATATATATATATATATATATATATATATATATACACACATATATATATATATATATATATATATATATATATATATATATATACATATATATATATACATATATATATATACATATATATATATACATATATATATATATATATATATATATATATATATATATATATATATATATATATATATATATATGTGTTGTTTTTTTTTTTTTTTATAAATAAAATTACCCTAAACATGAAATGAGAAAAAAAGTGTGAGTGGAGTCACAAAGGACTCCTGCCTACCTTACTTGTTTAAAAACCAATGTGAAACCAGTGACATGGTGTCTGGACAAGAACCCTGGAGCAAGAAGAAGAGGATCAAAGGAAGAAGAAGATGGAGGAAAAAGAAGATGGAGGAAGAAACTGAAGAATGAAAGAAAGAATAAGAAAGAAGACCAGAAGAAAGAAGATGAAAGAAGAAGACTTTAATAAAGGAATTGTCAAAAATCTCTTGTCATTTTTAACACTTTTGTCACTTTTTTGGTCAAATGGTAGGGCTACTTTTGTACCCCCTTACCATTTCACACAGGAGGAAGGCTGGGATCTGGGGGTCCCCCTGTTAAAGGGGGCTTCCAGATTCTGATAAGCCCCCCACCCGCAGACCCCCACAACCCCCGGCCATGGTTGTGGGGATGAGGCCCTTGTCCTCATCAATGTTGAGGGCATGTGGACTGGTACGGTTCAGGAGGGGGGGCACTCTCTTGTCCCCCCTTTTACTGCGGCCTGCCAGGTTGCATGCTTGGATAAGGGTCTGGTATGGATTTTGAGGGGGACCTCCACGCCATTTTTTTTCCATGCCAGACCTGAAGAGCCTGTTACGGATTTTGAGGGGGACCCCCACGGCATTTTTTTATTTTTCTTTGGCATGGGGTGTGCTGGCATATTATCACCTGTTGCGCTTATGCATGCACCGGTTCATACGCTTACTTGATAATGTATCTGGCGCACAAATTGAGGTATGAACCGGCAGAGCGCATTCATATTAGTAAATCAGCCGCTTTGTGTGCAAGATTGGGCAACGATATGGATCACATGTCCAGCAGGATTGCCAGACATGGATCCACGTCCACCTACCATAAAGTGTAAATGGATACAAAGGGTCCATGCCTCCCAGCGCCACTAGGAAGTGTCTGGCAGGGCGCTGTACATGGCACAGGAGGACACCCCCCGCCACCACCCAAAGGGGCAGGGAGGTGTCAGAAAGCCTAAATCAGACTGAGACATAAGTACAGTTAAATCACACGTGTTTAATAATAATAAAAAAGGCAAACAGAGTAAAGACAAGCCAAAATGTCAGGGAGCCAGAAGGAATGTCAGCCAAGCAAGTCTTTAACAGAAACACAGGAGAGTGTCTCTAGAGATGTGACCAAAGTGAAGGTAGAGATCACCTGGACTGGATGGCTTAAATAGACAGGACCGACGAGCAGGATCATCAATAGGTGAGTCACAGTGGAGAGTTAGGTGCTGGCAATTAGCTAACAGCTCAACGGCCAGCTCAGACATGGAAGGGCTGACAGAAGGGAAGACACTGCTGCCCATTGCAGCTCCGAACCAGACAAACAAAATGCATGAAAAGGTTGTGAAGGTTTTAAGGAACCCAAGGAAGAAACTGAAACTTCAGCAGACTCCATTAGGGCTAACATGAAAGTAGAATGAACCATCTCCGTAAGAGACCGTACCAGCAATTTCTCAGATCGTGAGGCTGAAAAGGGTTCATCTACTGTCGTAGAGGAGTAATCGGTTTGTTTTTCTTCCTGATCACCTAAGGGTAAAACATCATCCTGTACCCACTGTTCCCTTGGTAAGGGGTCTGAGGTGGGGAAGGGGGATCTAACATGCTTTATATCCTTTTGGATGGAGGATACGATTAAAGCCGATAGTCTTCCTTCTAAGCCCTGCAAGGTGGAGGAAAATGCATCTTCAGTCACGTATACAGGGGCTGATATGTGAGAAGAAACTGCACCACCAATTGGTTCAAATGACTGACCCTGGCTTAACATATCTGGTATTTCTGGAGAGGATAACAATGTGGAGGCACGACTAGAGTTCCCAGTGCCTGGGGGTGGAATTTTTAGTACCTTTTTTGTGGTGTCTTTTTTGAAAGTCATAGTGCTAAGCACAAAAGCAGAGGCTTGGTACTGAGTAACAATGTGCCGTATGCTCCACGTGGACACTATGTCCCGCACACAGCGCCAAGCCTAAACCAAGCCCCTTCAACACTTACCCGACACCCCTTTTTCAAATGAACAGCAGTCTACGTGTGGATGGCATTCGGGTCTGCCAGTGCAGATCTATAGAAGGGGAGACTCTGTGATTGCCTGATCATAAAAAAAAGTATGGAAAGGGCTGAGGTGATGGCAGGACACCCCCTGCATCATACAACACTCTGCGGACTGGATTGGGCAAAGATACAGGTCACATGTCCAGCAGGATTGCCAGACATGGATCTACACCCACCCGCCCTAAAGTGTAAGATAGATACATAGCGTCCATGCCTCCCAGTACCACTAGGATGTGGCTGTTAGGGCTCTGTGCATGGCATCGATGCACTGGAGGACATCCCCCGCCACCATCCAAAGAGGCAGGGAGGGGAGGCACTGCTGTGCATCGCAGCTCTGGACCAGACAAAAAAAAAGGAACACCCCTACCCCCAAAAGCACACACATTCAGGTCAGGCTCTAGACTGGATTAAACATGATGATGTAGGCAACTTGTCTGTGTGTATGTAGACTATATTAAAAAGAGGATATAGACAGATGGCTTGGAATCTAGATGTATAATCTCTTATGGTAATACTGACATGGCAGGTGACACCGGAAAAATGGGTGTCTTCCACCCTGTATAATATATAAAGAGAAAAGTGTGACCTGACCTGTCCATAGTAAAAGACCTCCATTCCTGGCTATATGACATAGAAACAAAAGAAAAGAATGGGACTTTAAATGAGGCTTATTGCTGCAAAAATTAGAGGATGGAGTAAGGCAATTCCGTGGTCTAGAAATTCATGATAATGTTTCCAAAACTTAAACATAACCATATACAAAGGCTGACATATTGGTAAAAATATACCAAAAAAAGATACATTCTATACAATGATGATACATAACTATACATATACATAGATGAGTACATACTGTATAAAAGCCAAACAGTCTTGGCAGTACATGAATAGAGAAACTCTATTTGTTTTGTGAATCATGTTCACTCATCAGGAGTATAGATGCAAAAATTCACTATAATGCCCCATACACACAATCGGAAATTCTGCCAGCAAAAGTCCGATGTATGCTTTTGGTTGGAAATTCCAACCGTGTGTATGCTCCTTCAGACTTTTGTTGGCGGAATTGATTCCGCCAGTAAAAGATTGAGAGCAGGTTCTCTATTTTTCCAACGGAAAAAGTTACGATTGGATATTCCGTTTATGCAATTTTGTTGTGCAAAAATAACACGCATGCTCAGAATCAAGTACGGAAACGCTCGGTCTGGTAAAATTAACGTTCGTAATGGAGATAGCACATTAGTCACCCTGTAAATTTTTGGATCTTTTAATGCAGCGTATTCTTTTGTTCTTTATAATGCTATAAGAATGAAGTTGTTTTGCTGCTGATATTCACACAGAGTTCTGGCAAACTTATTTCTTTATTATTTCTTGTGTCCTTAAAGAGGAAGTAAACCCTGATGGGTTTACTTCCTCTTTGATTCCCTGCAAAGGTAATGCATAATGGACTACTATGCATCGCATAGTAGTCCATTATGTGTCACTTACCTGGCACAGGAGCTAGCGAAGTCACCGCTGTCCCCTTGTGTATGGAGCCTCCATCTTCTTGGTGGGTCTCGCTGCTCTGGCGCTGTCATTTGACGGAGCCGCAATGACGTCACTCCCACGCATGCGCATGGGAGCAGCCACTCACGGAATATCGCAGTTAACAGCGGCGTGCTCAGTGCCTGTCTTTTGGCAAATATCTCCTAAACCGTGTAGGTTTAGGAGATATTTCTTGGACCTACAGGTAAGCCTTAATCTAGGCTTACCTGTAGGTCAAAGTGGTTTGTAAGGGTTCACAACCACTTTAATAATGTTTTTAGTTTTTATTTCAATAAATTTTTATTGAGTATTCAAAGAAGTAACACAAAACATGAACATTACTTAATAGTACATACAGCAGCATCATGCTCAACATAAACATTTGTATTGTATTGAAAGCTGGCAGTGCTGATATGTAGGGTCTAATTTGAGAACCGTCAAAAGACTATAACATACAGAGGAGTCGAATATTTTCCCCTCTCCCATTAACTTCTCTGCGCCCAAGCGGCAGGCTCCCCGGCCCCAGCACCCCTAATGGGAACTAACTTTACCAGGCACTAGAAAACTCTGCCCCCCCCCCCCCCCCCCAGAGCCGTTAATACATCAAATCAAAAATATCCTATAAAAGCAACAGTGAACAGGGCTCCTGAGCAAGCTTGTATTTTGTATAAGAAAAACAACAAAATAAAACACCAAGGAGGAGAGGAGATCCAATGATAATACAGCACTTGGCATAGAAGTTTGCAGACCTTTACCTCTATTGTTTTGTTTAGCACTATGCTGTACCTGAACGGAGCAATTTTGAGGGAGATTAAGGAGACCAGAAGTGAACAGAGAACAGAGTAAGAGAAAAGAAAGTGATAGAAAAAGAAGAAGGAGGGGAGGAGAGCTAGTAAATAGCTACCTGTGAAGTGGTACTCACTCACCCGCAATCAGTCTGGTGGCGCCAAGGTGCGTAGACACCCAGAGGTATATCTGATCCAGGGATCCCACACAACCATGTGTCTATCAACCGTGTCCAGAAAGATGCTCACCATTTTTTCCTGGGCCATAATCCAGGATATCTTTCTTTTAACTAGTCTCAGGGAAACTATGGGCTGCTTCCAGGCTCGAGCAATTGTTAGTTTGGTTCCAAGTAGGATAAACCTAATAAGATTTTTAGTTAATTTTGCGACTCCTTGTTGGGGAAAATTAAGTAACGCGTATTGAGGGGTTTTGGGGATGGGTATTGTTGTTATATTCCTAATAATATAGAACACCTTATTCCACAGGTTCCTAATTTTCGGGCAGTCGCACCAAATATGTAGCATAGAGCCAATATAACCACAGTTACAGAAACATAGGGGGGATGCACTTGGGTATATTTTGGCTTGCCGCAAAGGCACCATATATCACCACATTAGGATTTTCAAGTTAGCCTCAACCTATGTTGCGTTAAGTAAACCCTTTGAGGCAGCAACCGATGCCTTATGCCATTCAGCCAGGGTCCATTGTTGTTGTAGATCAGTTTCCCATTCTCACATGAAAAGCATTTTGGAGTCAGCTTGAGCAAGCGCATGGTAAATCACTGAAAGGTGAGGTGAAAGCCCCAAGGACCTGAGAAAATGAAAAATTTGTTGAAATCTAAACTTTTCTGTTCCTGGCATGTCAATTTTACTGATGCAGTGAGCTAAAGTAAAAGGACCCGATGGGGTTACGAAGTGACCAATCCTGTATATCCCCTTATCCCACCACAAGGGGAAGGTCTTAATATCTTGTCTAGGAGGAAAGGGGTGATTCCTGAAAATGTGGGAGAGGGGCTGCCAGCAGCAGATCAAGTGCGGATTAGTTTTAAGGGAGTCCCAAAAGCAAGAGAGAATGGGAAAGTGTGGGTGCTAGTATGGCCGGTCTGTTCCTGGATGGGCACCATAGAATATAGTCAAGGGTGTAGCTAGGGACAGCCTGCCTCTCCATGTGCACCCAATCAGGGTGAGCAATTTTAGAGTATATAGTGGATAGTTGGGAAAGTTTAGCTGCCTGGTAATACCATAGGACATTCGGAACTCCCAGACCTCCCTGGTTTTTGTTGCGGAATAGAGTTCCCTTAGAAATTCTATGTCCCTTGGATCCACAAATGAACTTCATAATTCTGGACTGTAAAATTCGGATACAGTCCTTGGGGATTGGGATAGGTATGGATCTAAAGAGATATAGGATACATGGGAGTAGGGTCATTTTTTCAGAATTTACCCTGCCTAACCATGATAGGCCCAGCTTGTCCCAAAAGGCAAGGACTTTCTCTAGTTTGCGAGATGTCGCAGGGAAATTAGCTGAGTAAAGTTTATCTATAGATGCTGTCAAGTAAATCCCCAAATAAGGGAGCGCAGACTCCGTCCAGTCGAACCTGAAATTGTTTTTAAGTTGAGATACCAGTTGAGATGGTAAGTTAATATTGAGCTCTAGGGACTTGGCGTAATTGACCATAAGTCCTGAAACTTTACCAAAATCATCAAGTAACTTGCATATAATTGGGAGAGAGGTGTTCGGAGATTATATGAAAAGTAAAACGTCATCAGCAAACAAGGCATACATATGAGATTTTGGACCACATCCCTTTTATATCAGGATGAGCTCTGATGGCAATGGCCAGAGTCTCGATGATCATGGCAAAGATCAGCGGTGATAAGGGACACCCCTGTCTTGTGCCACGGAGGCTTGAGAAGGGGTTTGAATAATATCCCTGCATCTTTATTTGGGCCTCTGGGTTGAGTATAGTGCATTTATTATGTTCATAAAGGACTGACCAAATCCCCATTTTTCTAGGGTGGGGACCAGGAAAGACCAGGAGACCTAGTCGAACGCCTTCATAAGATCTAGTGAGAGGAGTAACCCCTTTTGGTAGGGGCCCCTGTCCCATCTTGATCCCAAGAGCAAGATTATGTCCACTGCCCTTCTGATCTGATCTGGTCACCCGGAGATAAAACCCACCTGATCTCCGTGGACATAAAGGCTAATTAAGTTGGAAAGTCTATCAGCTAGAATTTTTGTCAGGATTTTAAGGTCGTTATTGATCAAAGATATGGGCCTATAATTGGAGGTGCAGCTGGGATCCTTTCCTAGCTTAGGGGTGACTGTTACGGATGCCGAATTCATGGCTTTATCCAGGGATGAACCGGACCTGAGATGATTAAAAAAGTGTGCTAAGGTTTCTCACAAAGAATTTGCCCCCATTCGGGGTTTTGGTTATCTACTTGTATTATGTTTATTAGACATGTATTGTTATTCGGAACTGTGTATCCTGTGGATGTTACATGTCAATTATTATCTGTGTTTTTTTTTTTTTTTTTTCTTTCCTGTTCACATTCTGTTTAAAACAATAAAGTATTTGAAATAAAAAAAAAAAAAAAAAAAAAAAAAAAAAAAGTGTGCTAAGTATGGGGCAAGTTTCTGGGAGAAATGTGAAATGTTTGTAATACGGGACGGAGAAGCCATCCGAGCTCGGGGCTGTATTAGTCTTAGATATTTAATGACCTACTCCACTTCCTCTGCGGAGATCGGGGATTCAAGTTCCTCCCTGTGCTGTTCTTTTAGTCTAGGGATTTGCACCGATGCCAAGTGTGTGTATAGTGTTTGGGGAGGATCCCGTCCCCGGTTTGCTATAAAGAGTGAGGTAAAAGTCATGGAATGCTTCCATAATTTTTTTTTGGGGTTCTGGGTGAGGGTGCCGTCACTCTGTTTTATTTTGGGAAGAGCATACGATCTGGTTTTAGGGGATAACCATCTCACAAGTAATGTTCAGAGTTTGTTGTTTTGGTGGTAGAAGCGTCCTCCCTCCCATCTGAGGTCCTTTTCCGCTATTGTGGTGAGAGCCAAGTTCAAGGCCGTGTGAGCAGCATCCAGTCTGTCAGCGTAGCCTGATGAGGGTTTGGATTTATGCAGTTTGCTTAGGGAAGTAAATTCCCGTTCCAGCTTATCAATGTCTGCCTTATGGGCCTTACGCAGTCTAGTTGAGATTTGGATTAGGTGACCTCTAATTATGGCCTTGTGTGCAGCCCACAGAGAGGAGGGGGAGATACTGTCCATGTCATTTAATAGGAAATATTCCTGAATGTGTTTTTCTATCTCTCGGACTTGGGTGGGGTTGCTGAGAATGGAGGCATTCAGTCTCCAGTGAAACCCTGTGCGTGGTGTAGGGCCGCCACGTAGGGAAAGTAGGACAAGTGAATGGTCCGACTAAGCAGAATCCCTAATAACCGACCGTTGAACCAGCGGAATATGTTGTTGGAGAATAAAAAAGTGATCAATTCTCCCAAAGGTTTGATGTGGGCTAGAGTAATGCATGTAGTCCCAAGCCATCCAGATATCCACCAAACCATAGTGAAATAATTGCCTGGCTACTTTTAGGCAAATCAGATTTTTCCCTGGGGGATGCGTTTTGTCAATACCTGCGTCAAAAGCTAGGTTGGTGTCACCTCCGTAAATGACTATACATTCCGTAATTGGAGCTAAAGTTCGGAAAAGGGATTGAAAAAATTTTGCCTGTCCCTTGTTTGGTGCATAATATGAAATGAGAGAATAAAGTTGTTCATCCATGAGGATTTTAACCAGTAGGAATCTGCCCTCCGGGTCCCTGAATTCATAAACCAAGGAGAACTGAGTCCTACCCGAGAAGAACAGGCCAACGCCTCTAGTTGTGTTATCAGAGTTAGCTAAATAAAATCGGGGGAATTTGGCATGAATGAAGGAGGGTTGATAAGATTTAGGGAAATGTGTTTCCTGTAAGAACAAGATATCTACTTTTTTTAAGTTTAATATTTTTTATTGGTTCAAAAGAAAGGGTGGTTTTACAAAACAGCGCCAATTGGGCATACCCTGGCGAAGTGTATATAATAAGTCCAGAGTACAAATAAACAATTTTGGTTAAACAGGTACGCAAAGTTGGACCAATTACTACCAGAAGAGAAAGCAAGAGAATGGTCAACAATTGACAAAGTCTGTGGAACAGATTAGTAGGAGATGCGTCTACCCCACAGGCGAGCTTATTGGATCAGCAATCCACTGTTTCCAGAGCTCAATGAAGGAGGTTGTGGACTGGTTGGCGTTTGCAAATGAATGTTCCATTTGGAAGTGTTGGTTGAGTATCTGAATTATATCCTTTAAGAGAGGGGCCTGGGTTGACTTCCATTTTCTTGCAATTGCCAGGCGGGCGGCAATTAAGATATGAGTTACCAGAGTTTGCTCTTGTATGGGTCAGGAGGGGATGGACAAGCCCAGGAGTAGGTCCAGGGGGGATAATGGAAAAGACAAAGCGGATAAAGAATGAATGAAACGTTCAACTTTCCCCCAGAATTTTCTGATGGGAGGGCAGACCCACCAAATATGGGTTAATGATCCAGTTTTGTCACACCCCCTCCAACATTTGGGAGAGGAGGACGGGTAGATCCTTGTCAGCTTTTCTGGGGTGAGGTACCACCTATGAAACAATTTCTGGAGCGATTCCCAGTGTGTTAAACAGTGATAGAGTCGTATCGTAGGGGAAGCGACAGAGCTTTCAGCCATAAAGATTCTGGGAGTGTTCGGTTTTCATGTGAAAACCAATACTGGATAGCCGAAGTTACAGTAGGAGATCTGGAGGTGGTATAGTAATCAGTTTGTAGACAAGGGAGATGCCTTTCACTTTAAGGCTTTTGTTGTTGTAGAACTTTAGTAGAGGAGTAGCAAGGGAGCTTGTGGTCGACCACTTTGATTTGGAGAGAAGGGATTTTATCTGGAGATAGAGAAAGAAAGTCTTAGCGGATATCCCGAATTGTTGCTGAAGGTGAGAGAAAGGGTAGAGGCCGGACGGAGAGACAAGCAATGCAAGGTTTGAGATCCCGGCCTCTGTCCATTGCTGTAGTGGTAGGTCAGGCACTAGAAGAGCTAAGGATGCAATGGGAAGTGCTGGTAAGATGTCGGCTGATATGGAAGCCTCTTTTTGTGATAGAGCAGACCATATTCTTAGTGAACAACTAATAGTGTCCAGAAAATGATGTTTAGGCTTTGGGCTAAGCCAAGTTGCAGAAAGGACTAATTTAAGATCTGCCTGGAGTGCCTCTGTTTCTATTTGTTTCCATGTGGGCTGTGAGTGGTCTGACCACCATATTTTTAGCTGATCCAGGATTGTTGCGAGATAGTATGCGTGGATATCCGGGGCACCCAGTCCTCCATGTTGAACCGGGTCGACGAGTGAGGCTTTCTTAATCCTTGGGCGCTGTTGTTGCCATATAAAATTGTTGATGATCCCTTGAGGTTTATTTATTTGGTTTTGTAGCAATGGTAAGGGAATTGTACGAAACAGGTATACAGTAAAATGTGAGGCAACAAATACATTTTAGACTGGGCGATTCTTCCAGCCCAAGAGGCAGGAACATGACCCAATTCTTTCGTTAATCGTGTCAGCCTGCCCACGAGGTCTTCCAGATTACCTCTAAGTAAGATTTTGCTGGGGGACGTCAACTGAATTCCCAGATAGGGTAAGAAGGCATTCTGGGCCCAAGCAAAGGGAAAATTGGCAGAGATAAATTGTTTTGTAAGGTGATCTAAGCCTAAGCTGAGCATGAGCGATTTACTGTGATTTATTTTGTACAGGGATATTTTGCTAAATAAGTCTAAAATCACTTGGACTGCAGGGAGGGAGACCCTAGGGTTTGTTAGTGCAATAATAACGTCGTCGGCATAGAGACCGATTTTGTGATCGGTTTTTCCAACTGTAATGCCTGAGATTGATGGTTCAGCTCTGATGGCTTGTGCTAGTGGTTCCATCACCATGGCAAATATGAGGGGCGAGAGGGTGCAGCCTTGTCTGGTACCGTTGGTGATATTAAATGATGTAGAGACAACCCCGGAGGTCCATACCCGCGTGGTTGGCTGAGCATATAGGCCGAGTATAGCTGAGAGGAAAGTGCCCGAGATTCCAAATTTTCTAAGAACTGCCTCCATATAGGGCCAATAGACCCTGTTGAACGCCTTCTCCGTGTCCAAAGAGAGGAAGAGAGAAAGCATTCGACAGTGTTCCACCCACTAGATTAGATCAATAAATCGCCTAGTGCCATCTGCGGCCTGTCTGCCTGGGATGAAGCCAACCTGGTCTTGGTGTATAATTAACGGGATAATCGTGGCAAAGCGTTGTGCAAGAAGTTTGGCATACATTTTAGTGTCTGTATTGAGGAGGGAGATTGGCCTATAGTTGGCGGGGATGTCTGCGGCTTTTCCAGGTTTGGGGATAGTGACTACTAAAGCTTCTAGGGACTCTTTAGGAACATTGCCGGTGCTTGCGAATTGGTTGTATGTGTTGCAAATGTGAGGCACTAGAAGATCGGGAAATCGCTTATAATATTCATTGGGACGCCCATCGGGGCCTGGGCCTTGTGGAGGGGGGGCTTTTTAATAAGTGGGTGGATCTCCGAGGTTGAGAAAGGGTCAGCAAGGGTGGCTAATTGTTCTGGGGACACAGATGGCAAAGAAAGAGAGGATAGAAACTGCTCGATATCTGTTAGGTCGGGGGGAGGGGCAGGTCCTACGTCGGTAAGATTATAAAGATTGGCATAAAACCTGCTAAATTCGTTAGCTGTATCTAACCGGTTTGTTATGTGTTTGCCCTGGGGATTAGTGAGGAAGGAGATTTTTTTGTTGGAGAGCTGTTTTCTAAATTGTTTAGCCATAAAGGCACCAGGTTTGTTGGCAGAGGTATAGGTGCGGAGCTTAAGTCGGTTAATATAATATTCAAAGTTCTTTCTAAGATGGTCACTAAGTTGGAGTCTAAGGCCGCGTACACACGGGCGGACTGTCTGCCCAACTTAGTCCGCTGAACAGTGTTTCAGCGGACAGTCCGCTCGTGTGTAGGCAAGTTGGACGGACTAAGTATGGCGCATGCTTAGAATGGATTTACACGGCCGAAGGTTGCATTGCAGTGTATAGGACGTCGTTTTTCTAGTCCCGTCGTACGTGCTGTACACGTCATCACGCACGCTTTCAGCGGACTGTCTGCTCATCGTGTGTGGTCAAGTCCGTTCATGCTAATTTTGAACGGACTGTCTGTCGGATTGTCTGCCGAACTTAGTTGGGCAGACAATCCGCCCGTGTGTACGCGGCCTAAGTGTTTTTAATTCTGAGTATCGGGTTTCAGAGGGGGATGTTTTTGTTAAGTGTTTCTAGGTTTCTTATTTGAGTTAGGAGGTTCTCCGTCTCACCATCTGCTGCGCATGCTTCGCAGACTCATCCATTTTATCCCAAAGAATGACAAAGCAGTGGTAGTTGGAACAATCATTAATTCACGCAAATTCGCTTTACATAGGATTACCACAATATCAACTTGCGCGATTACAACTGATCCAAAACACGGCGGCAAGGCTGATAACAGGAAAAAAACCCTGGGAATCCATCTCTCCTTCGCTGAGGAGCTTACATTGGCTAACCGTAAAAAATCGGATCACGTTCAAGACCCTTTGCCTCGCCCACAAATGTGTGCATAGAGAAGCTCCGCAATACCTAATGGAGAAAATAAATCATTACACACCAAACCGCAGTCTTCGATCAGCCAACAAAAATCCTCCTCGTGTCCAAAGCCCGGTATAAATCCAAGAGGGATCGGAGATTCGTTGTCCAAGCGCCTCGGCTATGGAATGCTCTACCAATCAACATCCGCCTGGAAGAAAATCACCTGGCTTTTAGGAAAAAACTCAAGACCTTCCTCATTTAGCAGATGATCAAAGCTCGCCACAGCGCCTAGAGGCGATTCAGTTCGCATTGTGCGCTATGCAAATATTTCATTCATTCATTCATTCATTCATTCATTAATTCATTCATTCATTCCATGGTGAGGGAGTGAGCCTTTTTGGCTTGGGCACCCAATTTAATGAACAGACCCCGTAGGCAGACTTTATGGGTGTTCCAGATGGTGGCATGGTCAGCCACAGAACCCACAATATGGTGAAAGTAGTTCTCAATCTCGGATTTAATTTGGGTCTCTAACTTATGCCACGTACACACGGGCGGACTGTATGGCCTACTTAGTCCGCCGAAACACATTTCAGCGGACAGTCCGCTCGTGTGTGGGCTTCAGCGGACTTTTTCAGCGTGCAGTCCGGCGTACTAAGAATTTAGTTTTTTTTTAAATTCTGTCCGTCGTACTCGCATTTCGGCGGACAATCCGGCCGTGTGTATGCAAGTCCGCCGTACTTTTGAAATGAGCGGACTTTTCCCGCCCGGAGAAAAGTCCGCTCATTTTGAGCGGGTATCCAGGTAGGCGGGGCCCGCGAAGGAGACGTCGCTGGCCCCGCCGCCTGGTATGGACTTAAAGGGGAACCCCAACGCTGAAAAAAATTGGCGTGGGGGTCCCCCCAAAGTCCACAGCAGAGCCTTGTCCGAGCACGCTACCCGGCCGGCCAGGAAAGGGGGGCGAGTGAGCGCCCCCCTCCTGAGCCGTACCAGGCCGTGTGCCCTCAACATGGGGGGGTGCCTTGGGGAAGGGGGGGCCGCGCGGCCCCCCCCACCCCAAAGCACCTTGTCCCCATGTTGATGAGGACAAGGGCCTCTTCCCGACAACCCTGGCCGTTGGTTGTCGGGGTCTGCGGGTGGGGGGCTTATCGGAATCCGGGAGCCCCCTTTAATAAGGGGGCCCCCGGATACCGGCCCCCCACCCTATGTGAATGAGTATGGGGTACAATATACCCCTACCCATTCGCCTATAAAATAAAAGTACAAAAAAAACCACAACACACGAGATAAAATACTTTATTGCACAGCTCCGGGGGTCTTCCGTCTTCGGGGGTCTTCTCGCCGGACTCCTCCGCTATCTTCTTGTAGCTCTTTTGCTAGCGGAGGAGTCCGGCTTTCTTCCTCGCCGCCGGCCTCTTCTCCCGACTTCGGGGGTCTTGTCCCCCTCTTCGGTTCTTCTGCCGGGCCACCGCGCCTTCTTATAGCTCTTTTACAGGCGGTGGCCCGGTCTTCTGTCGCCGCCGCCGCCTTCCGCTCTTCTTCTTCTCCTTCTTCTCCAGGAGATGTTGACTCGACGCTCTCTCCGGCCACAATGCCAGGGCCGTGCTGTGCGGCCACTTATATAGGGACAAGGGGAGGTGTCACATGGCTTTATGTCACATGGGTTGGTGTCACATGGTGACCCCGCCCCTTACGATGTCATAGTCCCCATGTGACATCAACCCATGTGACCAACCCATGTGACATAAAGCCATGTGACACCGCCCCTTGTCCCTATATAAGTGGCCGCGCAGCACGGCCCTGGCATTGTGGCCGGAGAGAGCGTCGAGTCAACATCTCCTGGAGAAGAAGGAGAAGAAGAAGAAGAAGAGCGGAAGGCGGCGGCGGCGGCGACAGAAGACCGGGCCACCGCCTGTAAAAGAGCTATAAGAAGGCGCGGTGGCCCGGCAGAATAACCGAAGAGGGGGACAAGGCCCCCGAAGTCGGGAGAAGAGGAAGAACAGCTGGACTCCTCCGCTAGCAAAAGAGCTACAAGAAGATAGCGGAGGAGTCCGGCGAGAAGACCCCCGAAGACGGAAGACCCCCGGAGCTGTGCAATAAAGTATTTTATCTTGTGTGTTGTGTTTTTTTTTTGTACTTTTATTTCATAGGTGAATGGGTAGGGGTATATTGTACCCCATACTCATTCTCATAGGGTGGGGGGCCGGTATTCCGATAAGCCCCCGCCCGCAGACCCCGACAACCAACGGCCAGGGTTGTCGGGAAGAGGCCCTTGTCCTCATCAACATGGGGACAAGGTGCTTTGGGGTGGGGGGGCCGCGCGGCCCCCCCTTCCCCAAGGCACCCCCCATGTTGAGGGCACGTGGCCTGGTACGACTCAGGAGGGGGGGCACTCGCTCGCCCCCCTTTCCTGGCCGGCCAGGTAGCGTGCTCGGACAAAGGTCTGTTGTGGACTTGGGGGGGACCCCCACGCCGATTTTTTTCGGCGTTGGGGGTTCCCCTTTAAGTCCATACCAGGCGGCGGGGCCAGCGATGTCTCCTTCGCGGGCCCCGTCTACCTGGAGACGCGCTCGAAATGAGCGGACTTTCCTCCGCGTGTGTGGGCGAGTCCGTTCATTTCAAAAGTAGGGCGGATAGTACGGCAGACTTAGTACGCCGTATTAGTCCGCTCAAAAAGTGCCGTGTGTGGGCAAGTAGCCCGTTCGGAAGTTCCGACGGACAGTCTGCCGTACTTTTCCGCCAGACTAAGTACGTCATACAGTTTGACCATGTGTAGGCGGCATTAGAATTACTGAGAAGGGAGATATTTAGTCTCCAGATCGTATGTCTGGGTAATTGCGAAAGGGGGGCCAATTGGGATTGTGATCGGTGCATGGTCCGACCAAGAGATCGTTCCAATCGTGGCAGCAGTAATAGATTGTAAAAGATATTTGTCTGTGACAAAAAGATCTATCCAAGAATAAGAAAGGTGGGAGGGTGAGAAAAAGGTGTAGTCTCTTTCCATATCATGAAGGCACCTCCATATATCATATAGATCATTCCCGTTTAAGCATGGCAGATAATGTAGAGGACCTGCGGGATGTTGTACTCGAGGTGTCTAGGTCTGGTTCAACAACATCATTAAAAAATCTCCTCAAATTATCAAGGGCGAGGATCTATAGCAGTGATGGCGAACCTTGGCACCCCAGATGTTTTGGAACTACATTTCCCATGATGCTCATGCACTCTGCAGTATAGTTGAGCATCATGGGAAATGTAGTTTCAAAACATCTGGAGTGCCAAGGTTCGTCATCACTGATCTATAGGGTTCTAATTTGGCAAAAAGGGCTGTGTAGAACTTCTTACGGGCGGTATTGGGGGCATAAAGATTGACTATGGTAACAGGGCGGTTATCAATTGCGGTGGAAAGAATTAACCACTTAAGGACCAGGCCTCTTTTTCAGACTTGGTGTTTACATGTTTAAAACAGTTTTTTTTGCTAGAAAATTACTTAGAACCCCAAACATTTTATATTGTTTTTTTTCTAACACCCTAGAGAATAAAATGGCGGTCATTGAAATACTTTTTTTCACACCGTATTTGCGCAGCGGTCTTACAAGCACACTTTTTTTGGAAAAAAATCACTTTTTTGAATAAAAAAATAAGACAACAGTAAAATTAGCTCAATTTTTTTTATATTGTGAAAGATAATGGTACGCCGAGTAAATTGATACTCAACAAGTCACGCTTCAAAATTGCGCCCGCTCGTGGAATGGCGTCAAACTTTTAGCCTCAAAAATCTCCATAAGCGACATTTAAAAAATTCTACAGGTTGCATTTTTTGCGTTACAGAGGAGGTCCAGGGCTAGAATTATTGCTCTTGCTCTACCGATCATGGCGATATCTCACATGTGTGGTTTGACAACCGTTTTCATATGCGGGCGCTACTCACGTATGCGCTCGCTTCTGTGCGCAAGCTCGTCGTGACGGGGTGTTTTTAAATTTTTTTTTTCTTATTTATTTTAATTGATTTTATTTATTTTTACACTGTTTTAAAAAAAAAAAAATGTATCACTTTTATTCCTATTACAAGGAATGTAAACATCCCTTGTAATAGAAAAAAGCATGACAGGTCCTCTTAAATATGAGATCTGGGGTCAAAAAGTCCTCAGATCTCATATTTGGGCTAAAATGCAAAAAATAAATAAAAAAAAAGAAAATCTGACATTTAAAAAAAATATACCTTTAAGAGGTATGGGCGGAAGTGACGTTTTGACGTCGCTTCTGCCCTCCTATGGTATAGAGACGAGTGGGAGCCATCTTAGCCTCACTTATCTCTATGCCCAGCAGATGAAAGGACCCGATCGCCTCCGCCGCTACTGACGGCTCCGGTAAGCGGCGGAAGGTGCGGGAGGGCGGCGGGAGGGGGGTGGCACCTCTCCTGCCGCCAATAGCGGTGATCTCGCTGTGAATCCGCAGTGGAGACCACCGTTATCGTACAGCCAACCGCTGCCTGAAGAGATGGATATCTCGGTTGTGGCAGCAGCTGCTGCCGTTACTGAGATATCCCTCTTCAAAAATAGTACGTACATCGTCATGCGGCGGTCGGCAAGTGGTTAAGTATCTGCCGTCCGGGTCAATTTTCGCTGTGATGTAATAAGAAATTTACTCTGTGGCTTACAGCAATCATGACTCCCCTTTTCTTAAGGGGGGCACTGGCGAAGAAAGTATGAGGGTATGGGTCTCTTGTACACAGAGAACATCCGCTTGTTGGGCTAGGGCCTCTTTCCAAAGTAAGTAAGTTGCACTTAAAGGGTGAGTTGAGCCCTTTTACATTTATGGAGGTAAAAGTAAGGGCTATCTTGTAAAAATAGGGCGGGGTAGTGTATAGAGATGGAAGGAGACGACTGCCTCAGTATAAGAGCAATAGGTGTCAAAACAAAAATTTGTAACAGCTGTCCAGGCTAACAAATATTGGTACAAGCCGTACTATTCAAAATGATCCGGTACGACAGAAAAATCACACAACTATGCAAATAGAAGAAATGAGTAAAGTTTAAACAAAAAAGCTGTAATAGCAACAACAGAAATACAAAACTAGTATGCTTAGCACACTTTAACCTGGGGGGTAAGAAAGGGTGGTAGATACAGGCCTTATCCAGGCCAGATTCAAGTAGCTCATGAGACTAAGATGGGCTGTGATCAGCGCTTTCCAGGAGTATTGGAAGACGGCTGTGCTGAGCTAGGAGGGACATGGGGGAAATTGTGATGCCCCGTGTCTCCCAGCGGTATGGGGAGAAAACCCCAATTGGACAATTTTTTGTATCCATCTTTTGGTGTAAGGATTGGCACCATTTGTTGCTGGTGAAAGGCCAGCAATTTAATAGGGAAGCCCCATCTGTAGAGAATTTATTCTGTTGGAGGATAGAGGTGATGGGACCAAAAGCTCTGTACAGTTCCATCGTAGCAGGAGATAGATCAGCGAAGAGATTTAATTTAGCATATGGTGCTGGAAGAGATTTGAACACTCTGGTGGCGATCAGGATTTGCTCCTTAACATGGAAGAAGTGAATCCGGGCAAAGACATCTCTGGGGACATCATCCGGGAGGTGCGATGGCTTTACGATTCTATGAGCTCTGTCTATGAGTGTTTCACGTATTTCAATATGAGGGAGCAGAAAGGTGATACGTTTTGTAGGTAGGGGGTTAAGTCATTGGGTTTGATCAATTCCGGAACACCCCTAAATTTGATGTTGTTTCGCCTAGAGCGATCTTCTAAACCTGCGAGCTTCAATTTCATGCTGTGGATGTCTGCTGAATGTCGATCATGTGCGTCTAAGCCCCTGTACACACGGTCGGAGATTTCGAAAACCAAATCCATCGGATTTTGTCCGTCGGATTTTGTCCGTCGGATCTTGTCTGAAACTGTTGCATACACACGGTCGGACTAAGTTGTCAAAAAATCCGATCATTCAGAACGTGATGATGTAATTTCGTTACGATGGTACTACATTCAGGCTAGTAGCCAATAGCTTTGATGTAGGAATTTGATCTGAGCATGTGTGGCACTTGGTCCAATCAAAATTCTCTACACATGATCGGAGTATGTCTGATCGAACCAGTTGGTCAGGAAATATTTCCAACATGTTGGAAAATTGGGTCCGACAGATATTCCGACGGAATCAGTCCGATGCATACCACACACAGTCGGATTATCCGACGACACGGTCCGATAGGACACATTCCGACGGGTTCTCCGACCGTGTGTACAAGGGCTAAGAGCTCATTATGTGTCTTAGAGTAGTCTTGTAAATTTTCCTGTAGCACGTCTGTTCTTTCTTCCAGGCAATCAATTCTATCATGTATATGGGAGATGGAATGCTGCAGTTCTCTGTGTAAATCTTGCTGGAGTATCAGCAGCATTGATTTCAACATTGCTTCAGCGACTGTATTGTCAGAGGCAGGGATAGTTGCTAGAGAAGGGCCCTGCTGTGTGCTCTGTGTACCTGCCACTACCGCTGACCAGAGCTGCTTTTTAGCTTGGGGCTGTTTGTCAGGGGAGTTAACAGGGGAAGTAGCCAACCTCTTACCTCTGTCTGAATGCTGTCTTGCGCTGGCATCTTCTGGGGGAGGAAGGGTGTCCATGCTTTGTCTCCCGATTGAGTCTGGCGTGTCAGCGGTGTGTTGCGGCGGCGGAGAGGAGGCTTCCGACGTGGCTGTGGAGCCAGGGAGCCTCGTGCTGTCGAGGGCAGCGCCATATTGAGGGGACTGAATGGCCGCGGCTGGTGGGTAGAAATCAGTTAGATGGCGTGGGACTGGCGGGTTGTATTGCCGCCTCATCATGCCCTATAGTGTCCACGAATCTGGCCGTAGATCCGGAGCTAAGGCTTCAAGCGTCCATCCCAGTCCGCTGCAGGCCACGCCCCTCCGATTTTTATTTTTAAAAGAACAGTGTAAAAATCGAAATAAAAAAGTAATATAACTAAGAAAAAAATTAAAAAATTTTAAACGTGCCCCGTCCCGCCTAGCTTGCGTGCAGAAGTGAACGCATACGTGAGCAGCGCCCGCATATGAAAACTGTGTTTAAACCACAAATGTGAGGCGTATCATCCTTCACAACATAAAAAAAAAAAAAGTTAGCTAAATTTACTGTTGTCTTTTTTTTATTTAAAAAAGTGAATTTTTTCCAAAAAAAGTGGGCTTGTAAGACCGCTGCGCAAATACGGTGTGACAAAAAGTATTGCAACAAACACCATTTTATTCTCTAGGGTGTTAGAAAGATATATATACAATGTTTGGGGGCTCTAAATAATTTTCTAGCTAAAAACAAAAAACAAAACTGTTTTTAACTTGTAAACATCAAATCTTAGAAAAAGGCTTGGTCTTTAAGTGGTTAAACACATTTGTTTGTGAGTATGACTACTACTGTTACAGTTTTTTAATTAAATTTTATCTTTAGTAATGCACAAGGTTGGTGCTTTCCTCTTTCTTTGTTTCAGTTCTAAATACACCCATTATTTTGAGGAGGGCAGCAAGACTACAGGCATTCCATTCGTTATCCAGAGGGTTGGCTGCACCACTTATCTATAGACTGGTCCCCAAGCACAGGAGATTGTGTTGGTTTTCTGTGTCTCCCAGCACAGTCTCAAGAGCATGGAAGAGATTCCAAAAAACAGGCAGTTACTCTAGGAGAGCTTGACAGGACTGTAGAAGGTCTTTAATCCATCAGCAGGACCGTTATCTGGTCTTTTGTGCAAGGAGGAACAGGGTGAACACTGCCAGAGCCCTACAAAGTAATCTTCAGCAGGCCACTGGTGTGAATGTTGCTGACCAGTCAGAAACAGACTTCATGAGGGGGCCTCAGAGCCCAATGTCCTCTAGTGCACCTTGTGCTCACTGCCAGGCACCATGGAGCTTGATTTGCATTTGCCATTGAATGCCAGAATTGGCAAGTTTGCCACTGGTGTCCTGAGAGCAGGTTCACCCTGAACACATATGTGAAAGGGTCTGAGGAAGCCATGGAGAACGTTCTGCTGCCTGTAACATCATTTAGCATGACCAGTGTGGCAGGTCAGTGATGATCTGGGGAGGCATATCCATGGAGGGATGTACATACCTCTACTGGTAAGACAATGGCACCCTGACTGCCATTAGGTGTCAGGATGAAATCCTTGGACCCATTGTCAGACCCTATGCTGGTGCAGTGGGTCCTGGGTTGCTCTTGGTGCATGACAATGGCTGGCCTCATGTGGTGAGAGTCTGCAGACAATTCCTGGAGAATGAAGGTATTGACACCATTGAATGGCCCCCACGCTCCGATGCTGCCAGATTTGACCTCAGTCTGTACAGGAGCTGTCCAGTGATGACCTTGTCCAGATTTGTAAGGAAATACCCCTTGACACCATTCATCATCTCATTAGGAGAATGCCCCAACATTGTCAGGCATGCATACAAGAATGTGGAAACCATACAAACTACTGAGTACCATTCTGAGTTGCTGCAATGAAATTTCAGCAAAATGGAGTAGCCTGCTGCATAATTTTTTCACTTTGATTTTCAGGGTGTCTTTGAATTCAGTCCTCTGTAGGTTGATCATTTTTATTTCCATCCAGCAATGTGGCATCCTTTAATTCCTAACAAATTACCCAGTCCATATCAGTATAGCTATCCAGCATTATATTTTTCCCGATTGAGATCTGATGTGTTTTCAAAGTGTGCCTTTAATTTTTTTTAAGCAGTGTATAATATGAATAGTTACATTCTTAAAGGGGTTGTAAAGGTTTGTTTTATATTTTCTAAATAGGTTCCTTTAAGCTAGTGCATTGTTGGTTCACTTACCTTTTCCTTCGATTTTCCTTCTAAATGTTTTTTTTCTTTGTTTTCTTTGTCTGAATTTCTCACTTCCTGTTCCTCCTTGGTATGCTGCTCAGTAAGCTGTTCTGGCTAACTAAACACCTCTTGAATGATGGTGTGAAGTTTACTGAGGAGAAACAGGAAGTGAGAAATTCAGACAAGAAAAAAAAACATTTAGAAGGGAAATCGAAGGAAAAGGTAAGTGAACCAACAAGGCACTAGCTTAAAGGAACCTATTTAGAAAATAAAAAATGAAGCTTTACAACCCCTTTAAAGACAGCTGTCACCATCCTCAGTCGTTGGACAATATCCCCAGGGGCCAATTTTTACGCATCAGACGAAATTGTGATGATATTGACCATTTTCTTGAACAATCCCAAATCTTAAAAACTAGATTCTTAGAGAAAGGATATAAAGAAGAGGTTTTAGATAACACCATCAAACAGTTTAAATTAATGGATGGAAAAATCTGGTAACTGGTAGTAATAAGAATGCTAATAATGTTACTGATAGGATTTGTTCCCTTATTACTAGTTTCTCTTTATAACATCACCATGTTAAGAGGATTATAAGAAAACATTGGGTGATTCTCAAAAGTGAACCTATACTTAAGGGTATTTCCCCACTAACCCGGAAGTTATTTTCAGATGGGTACCTAACTTGTGTTATGTTATCTATCCTCTGAAAAAAAGTTCATTATTTTTTACAACTCAAAAGGTTTTTATCCATGTAATAAGCACATTTTGTGTAAAGTAGGTGGTACTAGGCTCAAGAAAGTGGAGATATTTCAATCTAATAGTACAGGAAAGGAATATGATATTAACCATTTTCTTACATGCAATACAGGACATATATTTTTGCTCACTTGTCCTGGGGGGAAACAATACAGACTAAGAGACATACTTAGGGAGCATGTTTACAATATCTCACGTAGCTTTAAAGAACATGACATATCAACTCACTTTAGAAGGTGCTACCACAAGAATCCTAAAAGTTTGAGTGTTGAATGAATGACTTGTATAGCGCTACCTATGTGAACTGAATCGCCTCAGGGCGCTTTCTTGCCACCGGTGTCCATCTGCAGCTTTTTTTACGCGGTCCTTTAACCTGTAGGGTCCCCACACACTTACATAAAATACACATATTATGGGCAATTTTTTTTTTGGACAGGGTCTAATTAACCTACCAGCATGTCTTTGGAGTTTGGGAGGAAACTGGAGTACCCGGAGGAAACCCACGCAGGCACAGGGAGAACATGCAAACTCCAGGCAGATTGTGTCGTGGTCGGGATTTGAACCAGCAACCCTAGTGCTGCTAGGTGAAAGTGATAACCACTACACCACTGTGCTGCCCTTGTTTGTGCTACAGATACAATAGATCCACACTGGTGAGGTTCTAATAAGACAAGGCAGGTTTCCAGACTAGAAACATAGTGGATATGCCAATTAAAACCCACTGCACCACTGGAACCTAACGTTGAATTAGATTAACTCTTTTATAGATACTAGTTAAGGATCATATGCCATTCTAGTGGTTAACATCTTGATGGTTTGGTATCCAAAGACAATTCATTTTCATTATATATATATATATATATATATATATATATATATATATATATATATATATATATACATACACACATACATACATTTTTATTTTTTCTATTATATGCCTTTTTTACTTTCAAAGATTTTATTGAGTTTACAAAGCACAAAAACAGAACAAATATCTTGATACAAGCGTTGGAGACATAAAACATAGCCGCCAGTCACATAAAGGTATACTCAGAGGGCAACATAAAACGAAAAGCTTAATACTCTGAACTGTCTCCTCCAGTTCCATTTACACCCCTAATATTCTGACTTTCAATGTCTATTACCTACTGGGCCTCACCTGCACCCCAGCTGGGATCACACTGTGCAGGGTGAGAGCCTCCCGGTGTCCTATCCCCCTCCATCAGGATGGAGGTCCTCAAATGCGGTGTGGAAGGTGGAATCTATCGGGAGTATATCCTATGCTCCAACTCCTCAGCCCTCCAGGTCTGACAGGTTAAGTAAATATGGTCTGGGAGAGATCCTGGAGGTTGAGGGAACAAATGTAAACTTGGGAAGATAGACAGGGGGTGGGGGGCAGGGGAAGATGGGGGGGGGGGGAGAAGGGAGGGAAGCATGTCAGCGGGCAAGCAGCGTCCAAACCCGAATCAAACCCAGGGAGCTAAGGCCGTACTCCCGGGATAAGAGATATACCCATGTACTGAGCCCAAGGCTCCCATGTAGCTTTGAACTGGGCCGTGGAGTCTAGTAGGATGCCAGTAAGCTTCTCTTGTAACATTATCGAAGAGATTTTCTTAATGGCCGCTTTAAGGGATACTCTAGGGAGTTTCCACGCTTTGGCAATTGTCGTTTTAGCTCCCAGGAAAATAAATTGAATCAGTTTACGAGTGTGTTTCAGAACCTTAGGGAGATTAGCATTAAGGAGGGCGATGGCAGGGCTTCTCGGAAAAGGGAGGTGTGTGATTTTTTTCCAGAAAGGCCTTATTCTGGGGCATTCCCACCAGATGTGAGCCATGGAGCCTACTAGTTGGCAACCTCGGAAGCATCTGGGATCTGCAGCGGGGTACATTAACCACTTGCCGACCGCCGCACGCCGATGTACGTCGGCAGAATGGCACGGGCAGGCATATTGGCGTACAGGTACGTCCATGCCTTCCCACAGGTGGGGGGCCCGATCGCCCCTCCCCCCTGGGCCAACCCCTTGCGATCGCTCCTGACGAATGGAATGGTTCCCCTACATCACTTCCTCTCCTGTATTGTAAACACAAGCAGAGGAAGTGATGTAATCTCTCCTCGTGTCTGTCTTTTTCGTTCCGGCACCGAGGAGAGATGATCAGTGAGTTGCACCAACACACTACACTAACAGTAGAACATGCCAGGCACACTTTCACCCCCCTTCACCCCCCCGATCACCCCCCCAATCACCCCTGCACCCCCAGTCACAGTGACACCAATTGCATTTTTTTTTTTATTGCATTGATGTCATTTGTGACTGCAATAACTGTTAGGGCAGTTAGGGTTAGCCCCTTTAGGTCTAGGGTACCCCCCTAACCCCCCCAATAAAGGTTTAATCCCGTGATCACCCCCCGTCGCCAGTGTCACTAATAAGCGATCGTTTTTCTGATCGCTGTTTTCGTGTCACAGGTGACGCTAGTTAGGCAGGTAGGTATTTAGGTTCGCAGGAGCTTTTTATAGCATCAGGGACCCCCATATACTACCGCATAAAGCCCCCTGATTGCCCCCTAGTTAACCCTTTCACCAGTGATCACCATATAACTGTTACAGGTGACACTGGCTGGTTGGTTATTTTTTTATAGTTTCAGGACACCGCCATTGATTACCTAATAAAGGTTTAACCCCCTGATTACCCGGCAGGTGATATAAGTTTGAGGGTCAGATAGGGTCTGCGTCACCCCAGGCAGCATCAGGTTAGTGCCAGTACTGCTAACACCCATGCGCAAAGCATACACCTCCCTTAGTAATATAGTATCTGAACAGATCAATATCTGATCTGATCAGATCTATATTAGCGTCGCCAGCAGTTTAGGTTTCCCAAAAACGCATTGTTAGCGGGATCAGCCCAGATACCTGCTAGCACCTGCGTTTAGCCCCCTCCGCCAAACCCAGCCCACCCTAGTGCAGTATCGATCGATCACTGTCACTTACAAAACACTAAACACATAACTGCAGACAATGAACTCTGTCGTCCTCGTGGAGACCCTGCATACGACCTTAGAAAGCCTGAAGGCGGTGCTTGGTTTCGGGGCCCCGTACGCAGCTAGGCTCCCAAAAAATCCCACACATGTAGTATCCCCATACTCAGGAAAAGCAGCAGAATTAATTTTGGGGTGTCATTTCACATATGCCCATAGCATGTGTAAGCAATATATCATTTAGTGACAACTGTGTGGAAAAAAAAAAAAAAAGTTTGTAATTTTCCCGCAACTTGTGGCAAAATATAAAATATTCCATGGACTCAACATGCCTCTCAGCAAATAGCTTGGGGTGTCTACTTTCTAAAATGGGGTCATTTGGGGGGGTTTTGTGCTATCTTGGCATTTTATGGCCTTCAAAACTGTGATAGGTAGTGAGGAGTGAAAATTACAAATGTATGCCATTAGAAATACTGAAGGCGGTGCTTGGCTTTCAGGGCCCCGTACGCGGCTAGGCTTCCAAAAAGTCGACCAAATGTGGTATCCCCGTACTCAGGAGAAGCAGCAGAATGTATTTTGGGGTACAATTCCACATATAACCATGGCATGTGTGAGCAATATATCATTTAGTGACAACTTTGTGTAAAAAACAATTTTTTTTCTTTTTTTTGTCATTATTCAATCGCTTGAGGCAAAAAAATTAAATATTCAATGGGCTCAACATGCCTCTTATCAATTTCCTTAGGGTGTCTACTTTCCAAAATGGGGTCATTTGGGGGGGAGGTTTGTACTGCCCTGCCATTTTAGCACCTCAAGGAATGAGATAGGCAGTCATAAACTAAAAGCTGCGTAAATTCCAGAAAATGTACCTTAATTTGTAGACGTGACAACTTTTGCGCAAACCAATAAATATACACTTATTGACTTTTTTTTTTACCAAAGACATGTGGCTGAATACATTTTGGCCTAAATGTATGACTAAAATTGAGTTTATTGGATTTTTCTAATAACAAAAAGTAGAAAATATCTTTTTTTTTCAAAATTTTCGGTCTTTTTACGTTTATATCGCAAAAAATAAAAACCGTAGAGTCAGTCAAATACCTTTATAAGAAAGCTCTATTTGTGGGAAAAAAAGGACACAAATTTTGTTTGGGTACAACATTGCATGACAGTGCAATTACCAGTTAAAGCAGCGCAGTGCCAAATTGTAAAAAGACCTCTGGTCATTGACCAGCAAAATGGTCCGGTCTGAAAGTGGTTATGGAAAGTCTCGAAGGGGTCAAGTACCACCTGGTTAAGACCTTTAAATTGGCCTATATTAGTGAGACATTTCTAATGCCTTTGAAGGCTCTAGAAAAGGAGGCCTGCCATTGCTCTACGCACATGCCAATTGCTAGGTCATTCTCCCAAGCCGTCATATAAGTGGTTTTGACCGGTCGGTGAGCAAGTGCCTTGTATACAATCGAAACCGCCCCTCTCTGCTCGGTAGCTTGTCCACACCATAACTCGTACGGAGTGCAGCCAGTGGGGACCTGCTTTTCCGTCCAGATTTTTAGTAAGAAGTAGCGGATCTGGTGGAATCTAAAACATTCTGAGGGTGGCATCTCAAGCTGGTTCACACAATATTCCAAGGTAATAGGGCCCTGTTCGTTGAAAAAGTGCCCAATTCTATATAGACCCTTGTCAAGCCACCATCTAAAGACTTTGATATCCTGGCCCGGGGGGAAGTCCGGATTGTTAAACATGTGAGCCAAGGGCTTTAGGGGTGATATCAGGTGTGGGCAGGCTCTCAACTTATCCCATAACTGTAATGATTGTGATAGGATTGGAGAGAGAATAGGGGGTCAAAGTCTGGGGGGAGACTAGAGAAGAAAGTCAAGTGTAAAAGCCAGGACGGCCTGCCTCTCCAGGGAAACCCAGTCTGGTTTTTACTTCTGCTGTATATAGTGGAAAGCTGTGCAACTCTCGCTGCCTGAAAGTACCAAAGGAGTCGAGGGAGACTCAAGCCCCCCTGGGATCTGATGTTATACATGGTCCTCTGGGGGACCCTGTGGTCTCTACCTCCCCAGACAAATTTGTTTATATTGGTTTGGAAAGACCGTAAGTGGGCTAGTTTAATGTTGATGAGCAGGGCCCTGAAGAGGTAGAGCAATCTCAGGAGCAAAGTCATTTTAATAGAGTATATCCTACCTAACCAAGATAATTCTCCTTTCTCCCAATGTCCCAGGTCATCCTCAAGTTTGCGATAGATGGGGGGGTAGTTGGCCTCATACAGCTGCTCTATCTTGGCAGTTAGATTAATTCCCAGGTATTCTATGGAGGAGTCACTCCATTTAAACTGGAAAGCATTCTGCAAAGCCGACTTAGTTTCTGGTCTAAGGGAGATGTTAAGGGCATGGGATTTAGAGTAATTCACTGAAAGTCCTGAGATGATTGAAAACTCTTGAAGAAGTTTGCATAAATTTGGGAGGGAAGTGGTCGGGGGAAGTCAGGAATAGAAGCAGATTGTCGGCGAACAGGCCGCATTTGTGGGTTTGTTTCCCATCCGTCACTTCTTGTATGTCGGGGGTTTGAGCGAATGGCAATTGCCAAGGTCTCAATTGCCATTGCAAAGATTAAGGGGAAGAGGGGACACCCCTGCCGGGTTCCCTTGGCTATTATCAGTGGTTCGGAGTGCTGGCCTTGTATTCGGATCATGGCTTTCGGGTTGGAGTATAAAGACCCCAGTATCCCCTTAAAGCGGGGACCGAATCCCCAGGTTTCAAGTAAGGTAAATATGTATGTCCAATCTATGGCATCAAAAGCTTTGTGAAGGTCCAGGGATAGAAGCATCCCCTCCTGTATGTGATTACCAGTCCAGCCGGATTGGAGAAGGGAGACAATGTCGACTGCTCTCCTAATCTGGTCTGGACCCTGTCTGCCCAGGATGAATCCCACTTGGTCTTTGTGGATGCAATTTTTGATAAAGGAGGCGAGGCGGTTGGCTAGGATTTTGGTTCGAATTTTAAGGTCATTATTGATGAGAGAAATGGGCCTAAAATGTTCTACTTCTTAATTGTTTTTAATTTATTAGGTTTGGGAATTACAGTGATGTAGGCTGTGTTGAGGTGTGGGTCTAAAGGGGAACCCTCCGTTTTGAAGTTGAAAAATTTTGCCATGTGTGGGGCTAGTAAATCCCCAAAGGTCTTATAGTATGGTGTTGAGAGTCCATCTGGCCCCGGAGCCGATCCAGTTTTCAAATCTTTGATAACCGCCAGCACTTCCTCTGCCGAGAAGGAGTCTTTCATAATGTCCTTATGAGCTTGAGATATAGTCGGTAACCTGAGATTTTGTAAAAAGGATGACAGCATTGGGGCTTTCACCGTTGAGGCTTTGCTATATAACCTGGTGTAAAAGTCATGAAAGGCCCTCAGGATTTTAGTCGGGTTGGCAGTGAGGGGTTGTCCATTGATTTTTAACTTGGGGAATTCGAATGTCTGAGGCCGCGTACACACACGGGGACTGTTCGCTCAACTTTGTCCGCTGAACAGTGTTTCGGCGGACAGTCCGCTCGTGTGTGGGCTTTCAGCGGACAGTTTCAGCGGACAGTCTGCTGAACAAAGTTTTTCGGAAATTCCGAAAAACTGTCCGCTGAAACTTTGTTTCAGCGAACAGTCCCCTCGTGTGTAGGCTTGTTCGTCAAACTAAGTTCCGCGCATGCTCAGAAAGGATTTACATGCCGAAGTTTGCATTGCAGTGTATAGGACGTCGTTTTCTAGTCCCGTCGTACGTGCCGTTCACGTCATCGCGCACGGTTTCAGCGGACTGTTCGTTCGTCGTGTGTGGGCAAGTCCGTCCATGCTAATTTTGAGCGGACTGTCCGCTGAAACTGTTTGACGGACAAAATTGAGCGAACAGTCCCCGCGTGTGTACGCGGCTTTAGATTTTGGTGTGAGTTTTGTGAGCTAACATAGATCCTATTTTGTCTTTGTGGAGGTAATATTTGGCTCCGCTCCATCTAAGGTGTCTCTCTGCCGACGCGGTAAGCTTTAGATTGAGTTCTAGTCTTGTTTCGTCTAATTGGTCTGCTAAGGCCTTCGAAGGGCGTTTTTTTAGATCTGCAAATTTGGATTCCAAATCGCGGATGTCTAAAAGACGTTCTTTTTTGAGGCAGAAAGTACGCCTCTGATTGTCACTTTGTGGGCAGCCCATAGAGTTTCTGGAGAGATGCTCTCTGTTGTGTTAGTGGAGAAGTAATCTTTGATAGAGTCAGCTATGTACTTGGCATGTACAGGGTTGCTGAGGATAGACTCATTAAGGAGCCAATGGGCTCCACCTGTGTTGGTAATAACATTGCGGAGGGAAAGAAGGACCATTGAATGATCAGACCAGGGTGAGTCTATAATCGCAGCTTTGAGGGTCAAGGGGACTAACGATGGGGGAACAAGGATATGGTCAATCCTTGCATACAATTGATGTGGAGAAGAGTAATGAATATAGTCCCTGCACCTAGGGTTTAAATCCCTCCAGATGTCAACCAGTCCCTTAGAGTGGAGAAATTTAGCTATTTTACTGCTCATTTTGGTGGGTCTGGTCAATTGATCTTTAGGGGGCTTTGTCTTATCAAGTCACATAGTTACATAGTTAGTCAAGTTGAAAAAAGACACAAGTCCATCCAGTTCAACCAAAAAAAAATAAATATATATATATATAATAAATATACCAGCCCATATACCCAATTCTATACCCACAGTTGATCCAGAGGAAGGCAAAAAAACCCAGCAGAGCATGATCCAATTTGCTAAAGCAGGGGAAAAATTCCTTCCTGATCCCCCGAGAGGCAATTGGATTTTCCCCGGATCAACTTTACCTATAAATTTTAGTACCCATTTATATTACGTACACTTAGGAAATAATCCAGGCCTTTCTTAAAGCAATCCACTGAGCTGGCCATAACCACCTCTGCAGGGAGTCTAAGCCCTTGTACACACGGTCGGAGAATCTGTCGGAATGAGTCTTACCGGACCGTGTCGTCAGATAATCCAGCTGTGTGTGGTATGCATCGGACTGATTCCGTCCGAATCTCCGTCCGACCCAATTTTCCAACATGTTGGAAAGATTTCCCGACCAACTGGGCCGGACGGACCTAATCCGATCATGTGTAGAGCATTTTCATTGGACCAAGTGCCACGCATGCTCAGATCAAATTCCTACATCAAAGCTATTGGCTACTAGCCTGAATGTAGTCCCATCGTAACGAAATTACGTCATCACGTTCTGAAAGATCGGATTTTTCGCCAACTTGGCCCGACCGTGTGTATGCAACAGTTTCGGACACAATCCGTCGGACTAAATCCGACGGGCAAAATCCGACGGATTTTGTTGGCAAAATCTCCGACCGTGTGTACGTGGGCTTAGTCCTTGGTCAAATGCAATATTGGAGTCCCCTCCCATAATAATTTGCCTTCTAAGAGCGGCCCCAGTGTCGAGTGGAGAGTCTGAAAGAATTTGGCTTGTCCCTTATTGGGAGCATAATATGAAACTAAGGAATAGAGTATTCCTTCAAACGTCCCCTTTATGAGTATGAACCTGCCCTCAGGATCCCTGTTGTCTGATATGTGGGTAAAGTTGCAGTTTTTGGAAAAGAGAATAGCTACTCCCCTAGTTTTATTGGGGGCATTTGCCAAAAATAACGTGGGGTAGGAAGAGTGGATGAATTTGGGTCTATAGCGAATTGGGAAATGCGTTTCCTGTAATAGGACCACATCAAGTTTCAAAGCTCAGTAGCATTCTAGGGCTACTCTCCTTTTCCTGGGGGAGTTCAGTCCTTGTACATTGTGTGAAGTCAGCCTGAGGTCCCTGATATTTGGGGATGTGTTAGCCATTAGAGCAGAGAGGGGGTGAGCTCACCTGCCTGTATACAGCCACTTACCCCTCGAATGTAGCCACTGGGGTCATAGAAAACAAGCCGAGTCTGTTGATCGAAGGGATCCTCGGGTCTGGAGAGGCCACGTGCCCAGAGACATGCTTGGGGAGAGAAGAGGGAAGAACGTGAGGGAAGGAAGGGAAAGGAAACACAAACCCAAGAAACACGTCTTCTGCGAAGACTGACGGTGGACAGGCGTGAAAGACTCCACCGCCCACCGTCCCGGATAGTTTGGACGCCCCTAGTGGTCACCCAAAAGCCCATGTCATAGAGACAGAAACTACCTCTAGGAGATGGGTGAGAGTGCATAGGGACCACCCGGACCCTAACAGAAAAAAAAAAAGAGATCTATACATAATGGTTAGCCTTAACACCAATTTGTTCAATACCACTTTTGCCTGATAGCTGTTGTACTCCAACTATCTCTTGTGCCTTGCTTCCGTAGAAGAAGCCGGTCCTTCCAGTCCCGGCGAGAGCCCGACCCAAGGAACGGTATCCCATATAGGGGGGGTAATAGCGACCGGGGAGAGTGGAGGGAGACAGCAGCCCCCACAGAATAGGGAACCCCAGGTAGGAACTTCCCCTCCCCCTCCCCCCGGCCCTGAAGCCCCATGGACTCACAATACCTAGACCCAATCCACCACCCCCCAGGAATTGGTGTGCGAAGGGGAACACCAAAAGACCCGCAGGCCAGAGGCCACCCCTCCTCCGTCCCCGAACAAACTCGATGTGGTTCAGTTGAGCTGGAAAAATAAAGAGGGAAACATGAAAACATTCAGTCATTAAATCCTTCTTGATCGATGAAAACCGAGTGCCGAGTCATGTAAAGCAGGCCCGGGGAAGATAGCCAGTGGAAGTACCGAGTCATGGAGCATGCTGTGGTTCGCCCCCCACAAGACCCTGCTGTCCCGTGGGAGATGATAATTTACACCAGATAAACAAAAAACCGGGGGGGGGGGGCGCTTTGCGTAACTTTCAAGGGGCTGTAAACTGGGAGAACAACAAATAGGCCTAATAGAACAAGTGTAAAACAAGTTGGACGAGGGGAGTCATCAGCTCCGTCAACCGAAAGGGCCGCCGCCCGAAGAGTTCCGCCCTGTAAGGGAGAAAGTTAAGTAAAAGCAGACATCTCTGAAGTGATCATTCAGGGGGGGCCTCCATCTTTACTCTTGTTGGAGCTACCATTGAGCCAAAGAGGGGAGACAGGGCTGGTCGGAGGGGGTCTCTTGGCAGATCCGGCTGAAGATGTGGAGAAGTCCATGGGGGCCTCCTGTGAGATCAGCTTTAGATGCAGAAATAATTTTTATCCTTCCAGTAAGTTGGCGAATGTGTATGATTTCCCGTCGAGGGAGAACTTCACCGCAAATGGGAAAGTCCAGCGATATTTAACCACTTCCCACCCGGCCAATGCATATATACGGCCGGGTGGGAGCCGTCTACTCCTGATAGGATGTTCAGGAACGTCCTTCAGAAGTAGCGGGATCGCGCATGCACACGTGCCCGCGCAGCGGCGCGATCCCGATGTGCTCGTGTCACCCCGACACGGCACATCTCAGATCGGCAGGAGGGCTCTGTGATTGGCCCTCCTGATCACATGACGGCCGTGTCCAATCACGGCCGCCATGTGATGTAAACAAACAGCCGGTTGCTAGGCAATCGGCTCTCCTCTCCTCACACTGAAGTCATCGCTGAGGAGAGGAGAGCAGAACGCTGCAGCCGGCTGATGATCAGTGAGTATGAGCTGTTTTTTACAGCTTTTTACTCACTGATCATCAGTCTAGTGTCAACACACAACACAGTACAAACACAGTCCCCACATATGTCCCCAAAACACACATGTCCCCAAAACATACATGTCCCCAAATAATAAAAACACATGTCCCTAATAATAAAAACATGTCCCCCACATATGTCCCACTAAAATCACATGTCCCAATGATTATCTGCACACATATGTACGTGATCACCTGCACACATATGTACATGATCATTTGCGTACATATGTCCCTGATCACACAAACCAATTATTATACACTTAACGGAATTTTTTTTACCAAAAACATGTAGCAGAATACATTTTGGCTTAAATTTATGACAAAATTTGATTTTATTGGATTTCTTTTCAAATAGAAAAAAGAAAATATTGTTTTTTTTCCAAATTTCCGCTTTTTTTGCGCTTATATCGCAAAAAATAAAAAACGGAGTCGTGAATAAATACCGCCAAAATAAAGCTCTATTTGTGCGAACAAAATGATAACAATTTCATTTGGGTACAGTGTAGCATGACCGCGCAATTGTCACTGAAAGTGCTAGAGCGATGAAAACTTAAAATTGGGCTGGGAAGGAAGGGGGTGAAAGTGCCCTGTATTGTAGTGGTTAATTTCCTGCTGGTTGAGCACAAGCAGTAATGGCTTAAGTGACCTCCTTTTTTGTATAGTGGAGGGAGCAAGGTCTGCGAATATTTGTATGCGGTGGCCTTAAAAATGCAATTCTGGTTGAGCTCTCGATTGGTGCATGACCTCTTCTTTGATTGTATAGAAGTGGGGTTTGATAATTATGTCTCGAGGAGAGCCAACCTTTCTGGGGGGCCCCAGGGCCCAGGATGCCCTATCCAGTTCCAGGCGTTGCGGCGGGACCTGTGGGGCCAGCTGGGAGATAATGTCCCGTACAGTGAGGGGAATGTCAGTAATGGATTCCGGTAGGCCGCAAATACGAAAATTGTACCTCCTAGCCCTGTTCTCGAGGTCATCGATTCTTGCAATGGCCACGTCTAGCTGTTCCTGTATAGTTTTTATGTGGGCTTCATTTTGGTTGGTCCTGGAGACCGTGGTATCCATTTTATTTTCTATGGCCTCAATCCTGGTTCCCAGATTTGCAAAGTCCGATTTGATATTGTTAGTAATTTGGGTAGCAGTATTTGCCAGACCTCTTTCCAGTAAATCAGAGAATTTGGAGAAAAGAGTGGCTTGGAGCAAGGAAATGTCTGTCAGGGAGAAAGAAGGATATGCAGGCCCCTGGAGCTGCGGTGTGGGGGGCCCCTCTGGTGATGGAGGGAAATCCTCCATGTGGTGGCCCAATAGGGATTCAGTGGATGCCAGGGATGGGGCTTGAGGCGAGCGGGATTCGCCGGGGGGCCTCTGGAGGGATTGGGGGGCCACCCTGTGCCACCTGAGAGTAAGTTAGTGTAGCAGGGGTTAACACTTGCCTCTGGTCTGGTGGTTTCTCGGTGTAAGCCACGTTGTGACTGTGCAGCTGAGGAGGTGGCGGCCATCTTGGTACACCCTCTCTCCGCGGATCGCTCGAAATGAGGCCCTAAATCCCGTCTGGCAGGGGGTCCCGGCATCCGAGGGTGTTCTCCGTCCGTTCCCACGTTCAGGGGTGCAGCGTGGGGCGTACTCCGGCAGCTGTGAGCGGTGCTAGGCTGATCGGCGGTCCGGGCTGGAGCGGAGCTCTTGGCTCAGGAAGGCATTTGCGGAGCTCTCGCGCATGCGCTCTCTTATATGCATTTTTTATACACACAAAATTGTCAAAAGTATTGAGATGCCTTTCCACACACATAAACTTTAATGGCATTCCAGTCTTAATCTGTAGGCTTTGATATTGAGTTGGCCCACCATTTGCAACTATAACAGCTTCAACTCTTCTGGGAAGGCTGTCCACAAGGTTTAGGAGTGTGTCTATGAGAATGTTTGACCATTCTACCAGAAGCGCATTTGTGAGGTCAGGCACTGATGCTGCATGAGAAGGCCTGGCTCGCAGTCTCCACTATAATTTATCCCAAAGTTGCTGTATCGGGTTGATATACATATATATATATATATATATATATATATATATATATATATATATATTTATCTAAGCACTGCACCCATTTTTCTTTATTGCAGAAAAAACAACATAAGAGACATATTGGATGTATGATAGTACATTTAATGCATATAAATTTGAAAGCAGTGTACCTCCAGGTGCAATGAAGGGAGGTGGGAAAAATTAAGCAGAACGTGTAAACTGAGCGACATGACCTAATATCATGTGAACTATATACAAGTGTATATTATATATATATATATATATATATATATATATATATATATATATATATATATATACACACACACACACACACACACACACACACACATACACACACAAGGTTCTGCATGCGGTTCAATGGCCTAAAAGGGGAAGACTATAGTATAGTTCACTGTGTGAGTTTAAAGTGAAGCTCCATCCAAAAGGGGAAGCTCCGCTTGTTCGTACCCTCTCCCCCTCCACTGCCACATTTGGCAATTTTTGGGGGGAGCAGGTACCTGATTTTGACAGGTACCCGCTCCCACTTCTGGGTAAAATTGCTGATCTACAACATTTTCAGCCCCTCCTCCTATCCCCGCTGCCTTCTGGGACACACACACGTCCTAGAAGAAGGCAGGACTATTCAGAAAGTGCAGCATGACTTGTACATGTGCAGTAGTAAACCAGCTGTGAAGCCTGAAAGCTTCACTGCTAGTTTCCCTTACTTACAATGCCGATGTCTGCACCCAAAGCTGATTGACTAATTGGCTGATCTAAGTGATCCGTGCATTCTTCTATCAGAGCAATTTCTTTCTTTAATTCCTGTGCAATCTTGCCCACCTCTAGGGATATATATTGTAATATTGTGCAAAAGTACCTGAAGTCTCTCATCCAAAATGCATACTGTCTAATATGGTGCTGAGTGGGACAGGGGTGGCTGGGAGCACCACCCTCCTTCCTCATGGCCGCAAATAGGTCTGGAGGCTCTGCTGAGAAGTCAAAATTAAGGTTGCATAAAAAATTGATCCAGAGTGGGAGGTTGTGGCTCTTGGAGACGGGGAAAAGAGGTCTTCTTCCGGGCTGGTTTTCCCCATAAAGTGTGTGGATGGGAGCAATAATTAGAGCATGTGCTCCTAGGCTGGTAATTGTGGCTGGAAGTGGGGCAGGAGCCAATGAAAGGGGAAATGTGGTGTAGCTCCTGTGTTAATCATTCACCATGGCCGGCTGCTGTGTACGCGTTCCTAAGTTTGTGGATATTATTATTATTATTTTAGAGTTGTCTGAGTTGAATCCTGTTTAAATCTTGTTTATAAGTAAGGTAATAACAAAATTTAGTCAGAGGGCTATTATTTTATGAAGGATTTTGACATCCATATTAATTAAGGAGATTGAGCTTTATGATTCCTGATAATTAAGTTCTGTGTTAGGCCTTGGGAATAATACTATTATAGCTTCCCTCATAAAGGGAAGGAGGGGTATTTTCTCTTTGAAAATGGCTGCATAGAAGATTGACAACCTTGACATCAACAAATTTTAATATATTTATTAAGTTTTCATACAAAAATATAATATTTTTGAATCAAGAGTATTATATCAACAAGGGCAACAAAGTAAAAGACAGTATGAAATAACAAGCAATATAGATTTGCGTGGCTTGGAGCTTACAAACATTCATATGAGAACTAGTAGTATAGTATCTGGTCTAACAAGAGTAATTAACTAATGATTTTACCAACAAGGCGACCTAAGGAGTGAAAGCAGGTGACTGTTCCACCCAGAAACAGGTAGAAAGATTGATAAAGTTATGAAGAAATAGAGAACATATCACATCAAATAAGATACTACTTGATAACAAAGAGTAGGTGGAATGCCTAGGGGAGGGGATATGGGGATTCAAGGAGGTGGAGGAGACCTGGTTCCTAAGTTTGCCCAGGGCAGGTAACAGTCCATATAACAGAAGGAAGTGATATGAAAAGAGATCTCTTCTGGAGAGAAAGAATGTTCCATGAAGCTATGCCATCTGGTAAAATAAAACGTTTTAGTGATATAGAATTTTGGGTGATAGCGTCCATTTTGTCAATGTGGAATAGGGTTTGGAGTGCTTGTTTTACCGAAACAATTTGAGGTGGGGAAGGGTTGATTAAAGCTTACATTAGTGCTCTTTGAGCAGTCAGAAGGTAGTTATGGACCTATTGAGGGAGAGAGTCACAGGTAAGCTTTGAAGAGGAAGCCTGTCAGGTGTCACAGCTGAAAAGGCATAGCAAAGGATTCTTAGGTAGAAGTAATTTCTGGGTCTTATCAATATATTTCAATACCTGATCTCAAAAGGTGGACATTACTTGACATGTCCACACTTTGTGCAAAAGAGATGATCTGGGAGTCGCGCAAAAGAGGCATGGGAAGAGAGAGGAGTACATTATGCTGTGGCGAAATGGGAGATATGCTCAGTGGGCGATTTTGAATTGGGTTCCTTGCCATGTTTCGCAGATCATCAGAGAGCGGACTTTTTGATACCCCGCAAGGATCTTCTCTGGTGCATCTAGGTTGCTGAGGATAGATATCCAAGGCTTGAAGGGAACAATGTGGTCTTTATGTATTAAGTACCACACAAGGGGAAAGCTATCCAGTCCTGGTGTTTTTTTTCTATAGTAAATGTTACTAGGGACTAGAGATGGACGGAACGTTTCGCGAACGCGGACAAAAGTTTGCGAACCACAAAGTTTGCGGCGGGCCCCATTGACTTTAATGGCAGGTAAACCTTAAAAACCTACAGGTCATATTTTCAGCCACAAAATATTTACTAGCTGTGCACACATAGTCCCACCACATGGACACTGACATAACAAAAGTATGAAGTGAATCTGGGATCGACAACGACAAGCATTCTTTTTTTATCTGTGAAATTTTGACAATTCAGGAGAGCATGAAGGCCATGGAGGAGAGGAAAGGTCAGGGCAGGCTATGAAGAGGGTGCAGGAGATGATCACCAGCACCGTGATAGAGAGCACTGACACCAGCACCGTGATAGAGAGCACTGACACCAGCACCGAGATAGAGAGCACTGAAACCACACCAGCACCGAGATAGAGAGAGAGCACTGACACCAGCACCGAGATAGAGAGAGAGCACTGACACCAGCACCATGATAGAGAGCACTGACACCAGCACCGAGATAGAGAGCACTGATACCAGCACTAAGATAGAGAGCACTTACACCAGCACCCTGATAGAGAGCACTGACAACAGCACCATGATAGAGAGCACTGACACCAGCACCGTGATAGAGAGCACTGACACCAGCACCAAGATAGAGGGCACTGACACCAGCACCAAGTTAGAGAGCACTGACACCACACCAGCACCGTAATAGAGAGCACTGACACCAGCACCGAGATAGAGAGCACTGACACCACACCAGCACCGTGATAGAGAGCACTGAGACTACATCAGCACCGAGATAGAGCACTGACACCAGCACCAAGATAGAGAGAGAGCACTGACACCAGCACCGTGATAGAGAGCACTGAGACCACACCAGCATCGAAATATAGAGCACTGAGACCACACCAGCACCGAGATAGAGAGCACTGAGATCACACCAGCACCAAGATCGAGAGCACTGACACCACACCAGCACCGAGATAGAGAGAGCACTGACACCAGCACCGAGATAGAGAGCACTGATAGCAACACTGATACCAGCAACTCGCTGCGGGACCCAAAAATATGACACCGCTCAACCTATTCAAACAGGAGGTTACGGGCATATAGTACGGTGTGCTTTTTTTGTACAAGGAAGTGAGCCAAAGGTAGAAAAAAGGTCCGTGTGCTCGAATAAATAAATCGTTTATAGAGTTATGCATATACATGGTCTACTGGTCACATGTGTTAAATTCCTTCCGAGATCCATGCCTCATTAATTTTTATAAATGTCAGGTAGTCAACACTGTCATGAGCTAGGCGAGTGTGCTTATTGGTCACAATCCCCCCTGCTGCACTGAACGTCCTTTCGGACAGGACACTGGACGAGAGGCAAGCCAAAAGTTCCATTGCAAATTGGGCAAGCTCTGGCCAGAGGTCAAGCCTGCCCACCCAGTAGTTCAGGGGTTCATCACTCCTCAGAGCGTCCACATCGGCCGTTAACCCGATGTAGTTGGACACCTGTCGGTCTAGGCGTTCCCTGATGCTGGATCCAGATGACACCTGTCGATGGGTCGGCTGAAAGAATGACCTCATATCAGAAGTCACCAACACATCTTCAAACCGCCCTCTTCTTGAAGGTGCTGTTGGATTGGTACCCGCAACTCTTTCTCTGGGAGTGGGAATTCCTCCTATTCCAGCGCACGCAAAAGCAGAATGCAGCAGTTGTCGAAGCAAGGTCTGTAAGTCCTCCATTCTGACAGCCCTCTGTGACGGTGGTAACATTTCCGCCATTTTGTGTTTGTACCGGGGGGTCTAAGTACCTTGCCACCCAGTACTGGTCCTTGACCCTTATGCTTTTTATACGGGGGTCCCTATTAAAATACTGGAGCATGAAGGCCCCCATTTGCACTAAGCTGGAAGCGGTGTGGTGGCCTGGGTCCTGCTCATCATCCAGGATAATGTCGTCCTCCTTGTTCTCCTCTCCCCATCCACGCACAACAACAGGGATCCCAGAAGGTTTAAAGCATGCTCGTCTTGCTCCTCCTCATCCGCTCTGACTCCTCTTCAGACTCCTGTTATTGACTTGTCTCAGATAGAGTAGCCCCCCCTGGGAATTCATCCAGCATTGCGACTTCCTCATCTTCCTGCTCCTGCTCCTCCACGGCTTGATCAATGACACAACGCAATACACACTCCATAAAGAAGGCATAAGGTACCATGTCACTGATGGTGCTATGGCTGCGACTGACCAGTTTGATGATCTCATCAAATGGCCACAGAAGTTTGCATGCGTCGCGCATGAGCAGCCACTGGCGCGGTGACAAAAAAACAAGCTCCCAGAACCTGTTCTGCCACAGAGTTCGTACAGGTAGTCGTTAACCACACATTAATAAGGGGGCCCCCAGATACCGGCCCCCCACCCTATGTGAATGAGTATGGGGTATGATGTACCCCTACCCATTCACCTGTTGAAAAAAAGTGTAAATAAAAGTGTAAATAAAACAAACACAACACAGGGGGGTCTTCTGGGGTCTTGTCCCGCTCTTTGGTTCTTCTTGCCGGGCCTCCACTATCTTCTTATAGCTCTTTTACTATTATTGGCCCAGTCTTCTTTCACCGCCGCCTTCTTTTTCTTCTCACTGGGTGATGTCACATGGTGACCCAGCCTCTTATGATGTTACAGTCCCGGAAGATGCTGGGACATAATTAGGGGGTGAGGGGAAGAAGATGAAGAAGTCCGGGCCAACACTAATAAAAGAGCTATAAAAAGATAGCGGAGGCCCGGCAAGAAGAACCGAAGAGCTGGACAAGACCCTCGAAGAGCGGGACAAGACCCCATCTGGGGTATCTGGGGACCCCCTTATTAAAAGGGACTCCTGGATTCCAATAAGCCCCCCGCCCACAGACCCCGACAACCAACGGCCAGGGTTATCAGGAAGAGGCCCTTGTCCTCATCAACATGGGGACAAGGTGCTATGGGGTGGGGGCCACCATGTTGAGGGCACACAGCCTGGTACAGCTCAGGAGGGGGGCACTCGCTTATCCCCACCCCCTTTCCTGACTGGCCAGGCTGCGTGCTCAGATAAGGGTCTGCTATGGTCTTTGGGGGGACCTCCATGCCGTTTTTTCAGTGTAGGGGTTCCCCTTTAAATCCATACCAGGCGACGGGGCTAGCGAGGTGTCAATCTCTCCGATGGAGCCGGCGACATTTACTTCCTTCGCTAGTCTCGGCTACCTGGAGCCACGTTCAAAATGAACTGACTTTTCTCCGTGTGTGGGCAAATCTGCTCATTCGGAAAGCCGGGCCTAGCCCGCCGGAAAAGTCCGGTCGTGTGTGGGCAGGTCTGCTCTTTCAAAAAGTCTGGTGGACCTCAGCTGCAAAGTCCGGCGGTTTATCCACCAGATTAAGTCCGCTGGATAGTCCGATCGTGTGTACGCGGCATTAGAGGCACTGTCAGGGAACTCACCGTACGTATGCCCGTCCCCGTATAGCAGCAGTTCCCGTTCGTTCCAGGCGCCATGCGCGGTGTCTCCGTCAGAGGCGTACGAGTTCCAGAACGAACGGACGTATGCTAAACCGAACACGTGGATATACGCCAATCCGAACACGCGAAAACACCCGCGCAAACTGAACGGATGTACGTCTTCACGCACGGACGGCCACTTCCACCAATCCTGGCTCACTTCCCCCTATATAAACAGGGTCCTGGCCTGACACCAGTGCTGGATCGTCTTCAGCTGTTCCTGTAAGACCTGATCGTTGCTCCTGTGACCTTGCTCCTGAGACCTCGCTCCTGTGACCTTGCTCCTGTGATCTTGTTCCTGTGACCCGTTCCTGATACCCACTCTTGGATTCCTATCTCCTGGACTACCTCTGACCCCGGCTTGGACTTTCGACTTTGGCTTGTCTCCTGATTCGGTACCTCGTTTGCTTGCACGTTACCAGACCCCTTGCTTGTTCCTGATTACGCACCTGTCTCTTGTTATTGTACCGCATTGCCTGCCAGTTGCCGACCCTGCCTGTTCCAGACACGTAGTGCTTCCTGCACACCTGCTGAGCTTCCGGTGCCTACCTACGTAACCAGTCTACACCTCTTCTACCGTGAGGACCCAGCATCTCCAAGGCCTTCTACTTCCATCTGCAGGCACCTGCACCCTTTCGTGTCCTCACGCTCCCTGTTCCCATCTCCAGGGGCGTGGTGACCGGAACCATGCGAGAGGCCACCCTCAGCAGTCTGACTCCGCTGTAAGGTACGTGACAGTACGATCCAGCCAAACATGGAGTCAGACGGGGGGCCTCACCTCTGGAAACTTTGTGCCAACAGATCTCTGCCCTTACCCAAGCAGTTCAAGGCCTGCAAGACGGTTACCATCAACTCGAGCAGAGGGTGGAGTCATTAACTCCAAACACTACTACCTCCCAAGGGGCTACAGCATCTCGGTCCGCCGGTTCGGCAACTCCAGCATCCATGCCTGCAATAGTGGTGCCATCCCCGGAGCCTCGAGTTCCTACCCCAGAGCGGTTTTCCGGAGATCGCAGCAAATTCCGTGCTTTTCGTAATGCATGCCAATGATACTTCCTGTTACAGCCTTGCACCTTCTCCTTGGAAAGCACAAAAGTTGGGTTCATCGTCTCCTTGCTTCTGGGGGAACCTCAGACCTGGGCCCATCGCCTCTTGGAACAGGCCAGCCCTCTACTTGACACTACGGACTCTTTCTGAATGAGATGGCTAAATTATACGACGATCCTCAGCGTGCCACCACTGCTGAGGCCAGTCTCCATGCTCTGCGACAGGGTCGCAGACCTGTAGAGGATTACGTGACGGACTTTAGGCGGTGGAGTTCTGACACTCAATGGAACGATGCCGCCCTACGTTACCAATTCCGCATTGGACTGTCCGAACCATTAAAGGACGAATTCCCAGTTCTTTGGAAGACCTCATACAGGTATCAATCCAAATTGACCACCGTCTTAGGGAACGGAGAGCTGAAAGAGTTGGTCAGTTTCGCCCCACTTGGATGTTACCCAAGGTTCCTAATTATCCTCCTACCTCCACACCTGCTCCCATCTCCGAAGCGCCAGAGCCAATGCAACTAGGATTACTTCGCTCACCATTGTCTTCTGAGGAGAAGCTACGCCGGCGCCAGAACAACCTTTGCCTCTACTGTGGGGAAGCTGGTCACTATGCGAATACATGTCCAAATAAAATTCGTAAGTTCAAAGACTCACCTCTTGTATCCAATGCATTACCTCTGACGAAATCAATTCATATAGCTGTTCCCTTTTCCTTACAGCTTCCAGGAGGAACACTCCAGGTCCAAGCTATAATTGATTCGGGCGCCTGTAGTTGCTTCATTGACCATACTCTCGTTCTGCAACACAACATTCCATTGGCACTCAAGCAACGCCAACTTTCTATACGGTTAGCAGATGAATCCAACATCAGATCAGGTCCCATTACCCATGAGACTCAACCACTGCTCGCCAACATTCTATCCGGTCACCAAGAATTAATCTGCTTGGATGTAATTTCTTCACCACTCTTCCCAATCATTTTGGGAATGCCATGGTTACAAGCCCATAACCCCCAAATAAACTGGATAACCGGTGAGGTAATGTTTCGGTCCACTTATTGCCTCCAAAATTGTGTCAGGACCTCAAACCACCTGGTCATTGCCTGTTCGGGTCCTACATCTGAGCTCCAGGAGTGGGTCCCAACCACATACCACAAATTCCTGGACGTGTTTGACAAAAGAAAGGCAGACACACTACCTCCTCATCGGGTCTACGATTGCCCAATCGAGTTATTGCCTGGAGCCGAAATTCCATTCGGGAGGATATTCCCTCTATCGGAACCTGAACTCCTGGTCCTCAAAGAATACATCGATGAGAACCTCAAGAAGGGATTTATCCGACATTCATCTTCTCCAGCCGGTGCTGGAATATTTTTCGTTGAAAAAAAAAAACATTCGCTCCGCCCATGTGTGGATTACAGGGATTTAAATAAAGTGACGATTAAAAATCGCTACCCCTTTCCATTAATTCCAGAATTATTCCAGAGACTTCGATCAGCCAAAATATTTACAAAGCTGGATTTACGAGGGGCCTATAACCTAATCAGAATCCGTAAGGGGGACGAATGGAAAACGGCTTTTCGGACATGTTTTGGCCACTTTGAGTATCTGGTCATGCTATTTGGACTCTGCAACGCCCCAGCCACTTTTCAACATTTTGTTAATGACATTTTCAGGGACTTTTTGGATTTATTTGTAATTGTTTATTTGGATGATATTTTGGTATTTTCAGACTCTCTAGAAACCCATCGTGACCATGTGAAACAAGTTCTCCTGAGATTAAGGCAACATGGGCTCTACGCCAAGGCCGAGAAGTGCGAATTCGAACGGCAGACCATTCACTTCCTGGGTCTGGTAATATCAACGGAGGGAATAGAGATGGATCCTCAAAAGGTTTCAGCCATTTTATCCTGGCCACCTCCAACTGATAAAAAAGGGGTACAGCGCTTCATTGGATTCTCTAATTTTTACAGGAAGTTTATCAAAAACTTTTCCAGTGTTATAGCCCCCATCACGCAACTCACCAGCAAACAAAACCGTTTTTCGATGGTCCATCGAGGCCCAAGCTGCGTTCGATAAACTAAAAGGATTATTCACATCGGCCCCAATACTCAAACACCCTGATCCTGCTCTACCTTACACTCTGGAAGTGGACGCTTCAGAGAGCGCTGTAGGCGCCATTCTGTCCCAACGCCAAGGGCCTAAATCATTAATGCATCCTGTAGCGTTCTTTTCCAAAAAACTAAATACATCAGAAAGGAACTACGATGTGGGAGATCGGGAACTTCTAGCAATCAAATTGGCTTTAGAAGAATGGCAGTACCTTCTTGAGGGGGCAACACATCCAGTATTGATTTTTACAGATCATAAAAATTTGGAATATCTCAGAACAGCTAAGCGTCTCAGGCCTCGGCAGGCCTCGGCAGGCAAGATGGGCTCTTTTCTTCTCCCGTTTTAATTTTCACATAACCTACAGACCAGGATCCAAGAATAGTAAACCCGACGCATTATCCCGCATGTTCTCTGAAACTGAAGCCTCATCCCCTCCAGACACTATTTTGCAAGCTGGAAACTTCCTATTAACACAAACCAGTTTTTTATCACAGGTTCGGCAGTCGTCTCGAGGTGCATCAGTCCCTCCAGATATGAACCTCCAAGAAAAAGACGGTCTTTTCTGGCGGGGAAGCAAATTATTCGTCCCTCAAAACCTTCGCACCTCCGTTCTACAGGTTTGTCATGACTATCCCCTGGCGGGTCACTTCGGGGGTCACAAAACGACAAATTTAGTTCAAAGGCATTTCTGGTGGCCAAACCTCGCGAAAGACTGCAGGAACTATGTTAGCTCTTGTTCAACCTGCCTCCGGAATAAAAACAGCAAAAATAAAGCCTGGGGATTATTGAGGCCATTACCTATCCCTGAAAGACCATGGGATAAGATCGCAATGGACTTTATTGTTGAGCTTCCCCCCTCTGAAGGATTTTCCTCTATCTTCGTGGTGGTGGATCGCTTTTCCAAAATGGCACACTTTATTCCCATGAAGGGAACTCCATCTGCAACCGAGACAGCCAGAGTATTCATTGGAGAAATTGTCAGACTCCATGGAATTCCCGGTGATATTGTCTCTGATCGTGGAGTCCAATTCACGTCAAAATTTTGGAAATCATTGTGTGAAACTCTGGGTATCAAGTTGAATTTCTCTTCAGCTTACCATCCCCAAACAAACGGGCAGACCGAACGCACTAATCAAACGTTGTTTCACTTCTTTTTCTCAGGAGGATTGGGCTTCGTTACTACCCTTAGCAGAATTTGCATTTAATAACTCTACTCATTCTGCCACAAACCAGTCACCATTTTATTCTAACTATGGTTTTCATCCTTCCTTCTTGCCAACATCCTTACCGGATTCTCCTGTACCAGCTGTCCAGGATAGGCTGAATTTCTTTGTTATCAACAATCAGGTACTTAAAGAAACCCTTTCTAAGGCTCAGGAGGATGATAAAAAAATTTTTGACAGGAAGGGAAGGGGAGAATTGGATTTAAAAATTGGTGATCGTGTATGGCTGTCAACCGCAAACCTGAAACTGGCGTGTCCCTCTAAAAAATTGGGACCCAGATATTTGGGGCCTTTTCCAATTAAGAAGAAAATTAATTCGGTAGCCTATGAACTTGAACTTCCCGGGTCATTTAAAATCCATCCTGTATTTCACACTTCTCTACTTAAACCTGATGTACCCAATTCCTTTCCAGATCGGGAGTTATGCTCTCCAGAAGCTATATTGATAGATGGGGAGGAGGAGTTTGAGATCGAAGCCATTCTGGATTACAGGAAGCGCCAAGGACAAAACCAATACTTGATTAAGTGGAAAGGCTTTGGCCCCGAAGAAAATTCCTGGGAACCCGAAGCGAATCTTCATGCCCAGAGTCTTATACAGGCTTTTCATCGCTCTCAAAGGTCGGTTCAAAGGGGCACCCGGAGGCTGCCCTTAAGGGGGGGGCACTGTCAGGGAACTCACCGTACGTATGCCCGTCCCCGTATAGCAGCAGTTCCCGTTCGTTCCAGGCGCCATGCGCGGTGTCTCCGTCAGAGGCGTACGAGTTCCAGAACGAACGGACGTATGCTAAACCGAACTCGTGGATGTACGCCAATCCGAACACGCGAAAACACCCGCGCAAACTGAACGGATGTACGTCTTCACGCACGGACGGCCACTTCCACCAATCCTGGCTCACTTCCCCCTATATAAACAGGGTCCTGGCCTGACACCAGTGCTGGATCGTCTTCAGCTGTTCCTGTAAGACCTGATCGTTGCTCCTGTGACCTTGCTCCTGAGACCTCGCTCCTGTGACCTTGCTCCTGTGATCTTGTTCCTGTGACCCGTTCCTGATACCCACTCTTGGATTCCTATCTCCTGGACTACCTCTGACCCCGGCTTGGACTTTCGACTTTGGCTTGTCTCCTGATTCGGTACCTCGTTTGCTTGCACGTTACCAGACCCCTTGCTTGTTCCTGATTACGCACCTGTCTCTTGTTATTGTACCGCATTGCCTGCCAGTTGCCGACCCTGCCTGTTCCAGACACGTAGTGCTTCCTGCACACCTGCTGAGCTTCCGGTGCCTACCTACGTAACCAGTCTACACCTCTTCTACCGTGAGGACCCAGCATCTCCAAGGCCTTCTACTTCCATCTGCAGGCACCTGCACCCTTTCGTGTCCTCACGCTCCCTGTTCCCATCTCCAGGGGCGTGGTGACCGGAACCGTGCGAGAGGCCACCCTCAGCAGTCTGACTCCGCTGTAAGGTACGTGACAGGCACTGAGATATGCCAGATCAAATAAACTATTCCCTAAATACAATTTGATGCAAAAAGTGTGGAATAAGCTAAGAGCAATACAGCAGGTAGAGGGCTTCACTAGACATAGTCCCATTTGGGAGAACAAGTGCTATTTGGAGCTGGAGAGATTACAATACAGCAAAAGGTGGCAGCAATATGGTATCAATTACCTTACACAAATATTTAGAGATGGGAAACTGCAATAATTTGCTGACTTACAGTCAGAGTTCAATTTACCGGCCTCCATGCGATTCTACAATCTCCAGCTCCAACATGCAGTAGGGGCCCAAACCAATGGGGATGCATGGATCCAGAATCCCTCACCCATCTTTAATTATATAAGAGAGGTATCTACATATAAGGGGTTAATTTCATGCAGCTATTCCATGCTCCTTACCAAAGTTCTCCCTGACAACACTGCATTGATCATTTCTAAATGGGAGAGGGATGTGGACGGTTTTGAGGAGGACCAATGGGAGGAGGCGCTTTCGGCGATTCCCATGTGCTCCCTTAATGTGGCCCAAAGGCTATCTCAACCCTACATTCTTCTTCTAGTACACTACACTCCAGCTAGGCTGGCAGTGATGCAAGAGAGACCATGGTGACCTGATCCACATGTTGTGGAGATGTCCAAAATTACACACCTATTGGAGGAAGGTATTGGACACTGTCAACAGTGCCTTCCAGGTACTGTGAAAGGCTCACCCCAAACTCTGCTTACTGGGTATCATGGATGCAGTCTCAGAGGAAGCCCCCCTCTAGGATGGGGATAACCAGGGCTCTATTCCAGGCCAGAAAACTTATATTGAGGCACTGGAAATCAGAAGAACCACCCGCAGTGGGAGAGTGGTTGCAGCAAATGGGTGACACTATTATGCCCCATATATACGGTCAGACATTCCGATTACAAAATCCGACGGATTTTGGCCCATACTTGTCTTGTATACACACGGTCGCACAAAGCTGTCGAAAATTTTCGATCGTTCAGAACGCGGTGACCTACAACACATACAACGGGACTATAAACAGGGCAGTAGCCATTAGCTTTCGTCTCTTAATTTATTCTGAGCATGCATGGCACTTTGTCTGTCGGAATTGTCTACACACGATCGGAATTGAAACGATCGGATTTTGTTGTCGGAAAATATAGATCCTACTCTCAAACTTTGCGTGCCAGAAATTCAGATGGAAAAAGTAAGATGGAGCCCACACACGATCGGATTTTCCGACAACAAGATCCGATCGCTCATTTTCCGTCGGAAAGTCCAACCATGTGTACAGGGCATTAAACTGGAAAAATATATATACCAACACAGGGGTAGCTTGAGAAAGTTTGAAAATAGTTGGGTCCCTTGGTTGAACATACCTGGGTTGGCTCTGGTTGATCTCATTATGGACCGACTACTGCTGTAGAGGACGAGGTAAAGATGGAGCACTACATAAAGCAGTCTTAGCACTCTGGGTAATAATATATATATATATATATCGGTGTACAATATGTTTTGTTTTCGCTTTATTTTGCTGATTTCTGAATATAAACCCAATTGTGGAGAAAGTGATTTTATGACCGTACTGCCTGTAAATAATTTGTACTGTATGTATCCAATAAAACCCTTTTTTATTTAAAAAAAAAAGAAGGTCCAGGTATGGGTTTTGCTAGAAAAGCAAGAAAACATTTTTGTCACCTGATGCAAAGACATGATACGCTTGTTAGATATTTTTTATTTATTTTTTGGTGATATCAATGTATACAAAGTGCTGCTCTGTAAAAGAGATAAAAAATAAAATAAAAATATATATGCGATGTGCAGCACCTGAAAATGAAACCAAAAACTGTGGTTAATAAGTGTAATAGCAACAATATTGCAATCTATCCTAAATAATGTCCATAGAGTGTACTGTTTGTAGCATAGAAGCTATCTTAGTAATAATGAACTGATGGCTTTGCCTCCTTGAGTTCACTTGTGGAGGCAGCTAGCTTGGTGTTTGCATATTTAAACCAGTTCCACATGACTGTGCACCGTGTCCCTGATGACATTATACAGATGAAAGATGTTGGGCAGAACCACAGTGAGGCAGACTTTTTATTGTGAGAGAGCAGTCTTGTGCTTCCAGCGGTTGCTTGATACACAGTGTTAGGTTATGCTTTCATCTACCTTATCATTGTGAAGGACATATTTTATCTGCTTTTTAATAAAATAGTTTTTAGCAGCAAGCATTACAAAATATTATTTTGTTTGAGTCCCTGGTAAACGGTTTATTTTCAGTGGTTGAATACTGTAACCCAAGCGGCACTGAGTGTTATTTTGAAGTGTTGGAAGTGGTGAGAGAGAGTCTCCATTATCTTTGGGAACTATTCAAGGAGTTTGTCTGGATATCTACAGTTTCTGTTCCTGCTTGTTCGACCTTTTGTAATAAGGGCCATACAATAAGATGAGAGCATATGTAATTACCTGTGGAGGTGTCACCTCAATTTAGTTGTTTTGCAATTAATACTGGATATTCAAAGAAAATTTTGTGGACACATATACACTATTTCTAGTTGTTCTATTTGGACTTTATCACTGGCATCATTAATATTATATGGCTACATAGTTATGATTTCACTTGTTAATCACAGTCTATTCCACTCTTTTGTGTGGACTTGATCAAGGATTGTTTTGGACATTATTTATAATTCAGTATAATATTATCGTTATCACACTTGTTAACAACAGTTGTTGGCTTAATTTTCAGTTGATGTACACTGCCTATACATTTTTATATATTAAATAGAAATAAAAAAAAATCATCACAAAAAATAATTTCTTCGGGGGGGGGGAAGGGCAGGAAGAAGTCAGTTTAACAAAATAGTGTTACATTATACTCCATGACACTGATAGACTGCACAATTTTACATTAGAGCTGCTGCATTTACAGTAAACTGACATAAAATGACAGTCAATAATCGCAGTGGTGGATCACCAGCAGGTGAAGTAAAGCAGGGGGTATTATGCACTAGTCTAGATTTTTTGTTGACTTCATCTCCTACACCTCAAGACCTTTAAGAAAAAGTATCAATTGTTGGAAAATTATGTGGTAATTTGGCAGATATTCAATCACAGTGGAACACACTGCTGACATACAATAAGCATTTTTTTTAGGTAATAGTAAATCAATGGATTGTGGATTTATTAAATACATTTTACAAACATGCATATCATATTTTGGTTTTATGTATTAAAATACAGCATGCATACTATGGATTCATAGCTGTCCAGGTTTTATCTGTAAATACTTTGACAAGAAAATATAATGTAAACAAACTATACAAACTAGACATTGCTTTGAGCTAGTACCCCTTTCATGTTATGTTTTTGTTCTAATATGCAGTAACTACAGAGCTGGTTCTGCCCAGATAATACATTAAAACCCACCTGCTGATTGTTAGCTAAATGTAAAATCACAAGGATAAAATAGGAAAGAAAAACATGTTATTAAAAAGAAATATTTAACTAAGTTTACTGCATGATTATTAGAACATTATGTAGAGAACAAAAGCATTTCCAGGAAATTTCTGCAAAATGCTGCAATTATGTTGTAACTTTGATGTATGGTTATCATCAGAACTTAAAAAGACAATGCATTTGGAGGAGAGATAAGTAGTCCGTCTGAAAAGAAATATCAGCTTTCTCCCCTGTAATTGCTGTTCTGCAGAGTTATTAGACTTTGCCTTACTGCAAATATTATTTCCAGCAGGGCTTTGTGCACTTTTTTTGCTCTTGTATTGCTCTACCTTGTGCATCATGCAAACTTTTTTCTTGGCTTTCTAATCTACTTGTTTGATTTTGATCCCAGTTAAAGCAGGGCACAAAATACAAGGCAGTCTTTTCAGTATTCGTATGTTCTTCAAAAGCCTCTTTTGTAATCTGCTTTCTAAATGTCCTGTACCTGCTAAGCACTGACTTTAAACATGAATCAGACTGACTTTTGTTCATTGATTTCCATAAGTCTTCCATTCTCTTACTGACAATGAATGGAAAAAGGAAGCATTTTCTATTGGCTTTTAAATCAATAGCCCCTGAGTGATTAACTTCCTGAAACACCATGTCACATTTGATCACTGTATCCTTAGAATGGCGTACACATGTGCAGCAGACAAAATTGCACTGACTTATTGTTAACTGACAGTTTTTGATTTGGCGTTTTGCAATGGGAGGTGTGAGAAAGGGGAGATTAAAAGTGGCACAATGTGCCAGTTCATTTATCCTCTGTAGCTCATGCAGAGAGCAATCAAATTATCACAGCCAGAAACACTTCTCTCTGTTCTCCCTGATAGTGAGATAAAGTAATGGTTCATAATGGAAAGAGGGAAGAGGAAACATTTTTGCTCATCATAAACTGAACTTTTATTCCCTTAACTGGGTCCCAGGGAAGGTTCTAACATTACAATAAAGCATCTATCTATCTATCTATCTATCTATCTATCTATCTATCTATCTATCTATCTATCTATCTATCTATCTATCTATCTATCTCTTTCTCTATCTATCTATCTATCTATCTATCTATCTTTGTCTATTTGTTAGTTGGATCTTCTATAAATCTATAAATCTACTGCCCATTTTATTTTTAAATACATTCTAAAATTTAATTTACATTGGGGTAGAAATACTGGCACCTACAGCCAGTGAAAAAAAATTAATACGAATGGCGCATTATTTAAATATTTAAACCTCAAACGTATAAGGAACTGACTGATATCATAATAAAATACAAAATATTTAAAATCAAATATGATTGTTAAATTAAAAATATTTATGTAAATCATGACTATTTTTCATTAACTTGCTAAGTAAAGTTACAAGTTACTCCATAAGTCTTTATTATTTACATCGCTTAAACTGTTAAAAACCATGGAATAATTGGGATAAGATGATAGGGAAAATGATTAGATATGCGCAGTTTGTTTCATTCTAAATTGTAATTCGGCAATTTTCGGAAATTCAGATGTATCCGAATTTAGTACCAAATTTAAATGAAACTGAAATAATGAAAACAAAAATTTGCATTTGAAACACATCGAATAGTTTTCAAATCAATTTCAAATAGTGTTCAAATTTTAAACGTTTTCTAACTTGAATAGTTTTCAATTTGTTTTCGAATTTCCAAAGAAAATAGAATAAATTAGAAAATAAAGGAATAGAATAGAAAAAAATATAATAGAGTAGAAAAGAATATAACAGAAAATAAAACAAAAACAGAACAAAATGTAATAGAAAATAAAAGAACAGCATAGAATAGAATAGAAACAAATAGAATAGAATAAAATAGAAAGAATATAACCATCTTCTGAAATTCTAATTTCAAATAAAATAAATTTGAATTTGCATACATAAGACAAACAAAGAGAATAGAAAAGAATAGAATAGAAAACATTCTCCGGGGCGTGGTCTGGACCCGAAGGAAGATGGCTGCGTGAACTCTCTCCTCCGCTACTCCGAGGTCTCTCTATTAGCTTAGCGGGAAGCCCTAATACAGCCAGCATGGGGAAAACAGACAGAGAACACTCAGCGGCCCGTTCGCGGTCTCCGCAGAGTCTCGATGCACAGCTTACCGGCAGTATACCGGAGATCTTCAGGCCCCGATCGCGGGAGCGCGCTCCAGTACCACAGGCCTCTGGTGAGGTAAGCGGCAGCCCCACGAGACAAACGAGCGCACACGGAGATGACACACTGCCCTCACAGAGAAGCAGCCTGAGTTTAGATGATCTTAGGGCAGTAGCTGCAGATATTAAAAACACCCTTTCTGCTGCAATCTCTGAGCTTAGATTAGATCTACATGCTGTGGTGGGTCGCCTTGAGGAAGTGGAAGAAATTACTGATCGCCATGAAGAAGCCATTACTACAGCACAGAGCTCCCTGAATGCACACACTCTCCAAATGCAAAATATGCAAAGACACATCGAAGATTTGGACAATAGGGGCCGCCGACACAATATAAGAATCAGAGGTCTCCCTGAATCGATTGCTAATGAAAACATACCCCAAGCAGTTATAACCATATTTAATGACCTCCTAGGCCGTCCCCCAGACACCCCTATAGATATGGAACGTCTTCACAGAGCTCTGCGCCCCAGGGGTAGAGATACAGATCCTCCAAGAGACGTCATTGGCTGTCTTACTAATTTTAGACTGAAGGAGGACATTATGCGTCAAGCCAGACTTAGAAGACAGATTCTATTCCAAGGAGCTGAAATCAAACTTTATCAGGATTTGTCACAAATTACTCTACAAAAAAGAAGAACCCTGCGCCCAATTCTAGACGCCCTAAGAGAGAGAAACATCCCATACAGATGGAAGTTCCCCTTCTGCTTACAAGCGGGCTCTGATGGAAGACATGCGTTCATACGAAATCCCGGGGACACAACCACATTTTACAGAAGCCTGGGTATTATCCCTCCTATAGTCATCCCAGAGTGGCATCAGGAAGCACGCTTCGATTTTCCGCAACACGAGGAACAGATGGATATTCAACAACGCGATAACCCACCATCTACCAGACGACGTTGACTCTCCAACCGCGTCTCACCTACACCAGCTAACCGACGATCTCCGAGAGAAGGTAGTGTCCCGGCTTCACCAGTGCACAGAAAGCCAAGAAAAGATTGACACTTGTTAATCGTATGTACAGTTTTAGGATTGGTCAGACAGACCTTCCCGTTCAACTACTTTGTTTGGCCTATGTATCTACAATATTACCATATTAGACAGTCAGTTCAGCTTTGTAAGATCAACGTCATTTGTTCACCTGCAAGTCTCACACGTCACCTCCTGTAAGTGACTATGTATCCCCTGAACTCAAGGGTAAGCTACAGGTAAAGCTTTTCTCACCGAGCAAGCCCAAAGGGTGCCTAAACTCCCTTGACTCAAGAAACCTTCTAGAATAGGCTAAAGAGACTCAGACCATGATGACTTTGATCAGACTGTCTTGGTTAAAATCTACCTGGTTCACGCATCCAAGGAAGTAGACTTATTACTCCAAGTGCTTTAAGTTTAGTTGATGCGACCTACCGAATGGTGGTAAAGCCTATATCTCCTGGTCAGAGTATTATACCAGTGCATTTACGTCATAGCCTTTTCCGCTTGCGGTCCCGGTTTAACTCAACATAACAGTTCAAAAAGGTTCCTTTTCACTGAGTGTAACCTTAGTACTTAGACAGCTGGACCGCATTGATAATTGCATTTACCATTCATGAGGTTCCATAGTGGTCATGTGCTTCTGGAAGTGCATCCTGTCACCCGAGCACCCAGCATATCAAAATATCGATCCTGCCACACTCCCGTCCACAGGGTAGTCAAGCTCACAGGTGCCCTCACGCTTAGGAGGACACTGCACATAACCGGATGCGGGGTGTACAGGAGGTACTAATCCAGCTAAGATCATATTTCATTTTGCCTTCATGACTGTGGATTTTGAATTTATATATCTTTTAGTTTTCCTTCTTTTTTTCTTTTCTCTTTTCTCTCTCTCCTTTAAAATTGTTATTTGTTCTTCATACAGTTATCTATATACTCTAATTATACAGACCTGTATTGTATTGTACTTTATATAGCCTTGTCTGGTGTTTCCCACTCCCACACTACTGACTACAAGCTTATAATATCATAGGGGTACCTTTTTAGAGAATCTGAACATAAAGATCTATCCACCTTTCTCTCACCCTACTTACAACAAGACGCCACCAAATGCTAACTATACACCACATACTGTAATAAGCAAATTTTGGGCTCACGGACAGCCCACTTGGCTTCTCACCATCCCCTATGCGTATGTCCCTTGTAATATGGTTGGCTCTCCCAAATACCTTTCCATCTATAATGACCTTATGAGTAGCTGCGGATTACTGATCCTATACTCTCTATACAAATACCAAAACCATCTTCACAAGTTCTACCACTCCCCACAACAGTGCAGACATTAGAGCTGTACTGACTCTCTCCGACAGTCACACACTTATTTAAGACAGGATAGCAGGTCTATCCTCTCCGTCGGATTACATTGATCCTAATCACTAATTATACGACACGAAACCAATCTAGCTTAAACCTACCTTCTCCCATCACCCCGCCCCTCCCCCTTCCACTACTCCCCCATTGACTTAGCCAGACAAAACGCTAACAGAATATCTTTCACAAAACAGCAGGTTTACAACACACGACAGAATGCCTATGACAAAAGCATTTTCCACAAAGAATAAGCTCAAAATAATATCCCTCAATGCTAAGGGGCTAAATATACCAGAAAAAAGATCGCACCTCCTGACTTATATGAAAAAACTCAAAGCTGACGTCATCCTTCTTCAGGAGACACATTTTAAATCAAACCATGTGCCCAAACTCACGAACGACGCATTCCCGACATCCTATCACGCAACTAATCCGGAAGCGAAAACCAAAGGGGTCTCCATCTTAATCTCAAAACGAATTCCCATAGACATAACAGATTCACTAATTGATGAGAATGGCCGATACGCCTTTATCAAAGGCACTATATGGAATAATCCAATCACGATAGCTAATATATATAGCCCAAACTCAAATCAAGTCAGCTTTTTTCGCGAGATAGTTATGTCCCTAGCTTCTTTCACATCAGGAATCCTCCTACTTGGGGGAGACTTTAATATAGCTTTAAACCCATTAGAGGATACCTCATCTGGGTCATCCTCAATCCCGTTCAGAGCCCTTAAACAAATTAAAACCCAACTACGAGATCTCCTCCTCCATGATTCCTGGCGCACACTCCACCCCCGAGACAGAGATTTTACTTTTTATTCTATACCCCACAACCGCCACTCCAGAATAGACTATCTTTTTATCACTCAAAAAGACCTGCCACTCCTATCAGAAGCTACAATTGAACCTACATTCCTATCAGATCACAACCCAATAACAGTTACTCTGGAATTTCCAGAACAAACACAGAGATCCAAAATTTGGAGACTTGATACATCACTCTTAACAAATATAACATACATGGATACGATCAGGAACACCATACAGAACTTTTTTGAAACTAACGATACCCCGGATACATCACATATAACACAGTGGGAGGCCCACAAATGTGTAGTTAGGGGGGAATTTATAAAACGAGCATCTTTACGCAAACGCTTACAACAAGACAATATGAATACACTGATAGATCAAATTCGCAAATTAGAACAAGCCCACAAATTAACCTTAGCCCAGGATACCCTACAAGAATTGGAACAAACCCGAAATCTTCTCAAAGAAGAATTAGGGAAAAGGTTCAAGAAAAATTATATCTTATCTCAAAAATTATTCTATGAACACAGTAATAAAAGTGGCAAACTACTAGCCAGAGCTCTACAAACAAAAAAAGCGAACAACACAGTTCACAAACTCAGAACATCTGCGACAACAACCATCTCCAATAGTGAGGAAATAGCTAACCACTTCGCTCGATATTATGAAGAGCTGTATAACCTCCCTCCCCAACACAAACCACACAAAGACAGCAGAAATCGTAGAGATATAATATCTGGCTTCCTCCAACAGAATAGCCCTGAACCAATCTCACATGAGCAAGCCCAATCTATAGACGGCCCAATAACGGAAAACGAGTTCTTTATGGCCCTTAAACAGATGAAAACGGGCAAAAGCCCCGGCCCAGATGGATTCTGTATGACATATTACAAATCCTTCCCGAATCTTTTAACATCCCCGTTCCTGAAAGCCTTTAACCTACAAGCAAAACCCAACGCACTCTCTAGCACCCTACTTGACGCACACATATGTGTCGTCCCAAAACCGGGTAAAGACAAAGAACTAGCCTCAAACTATCGCCCCATCTCATTATTAAACACTGATCTGAAGCTCTTCGCAAAAATTATCGCCAATAGGATACTCCCTTTAATCCCCAATCTCATTTCAACGGACCAGGTAGGGTTTATCCGTGGGAGGGAAGCCAGGGATAACACCCTCAAGGCTATCAATATCCACCACTGGCTCTCTACCACTAAAACCCAGGGATTCTTTCTATCCTTAGACGCCGAGAAGGCCTTTGACAGGCTAGCCTGGGACTATTTGGAAGCGGTATTAAGAAATTTTGGCCTCGGGGATCGTCTTATAAACCTTATTTTATCTCTCTATATGAACCCAAAGGCTCAAGTCCGAGTAAATGGCACCCTGTCAAAGGCCTTCAAAATAAACAACGGTACGCGTCAAGGCTGTCCCCTTTCACCTATCCTATTCATCCTCACGCTTGAACCGCTCTTAAGAAGATTGAGGGACAACCCAGATCTACACGGGATTTCCATAAAGAAGAAAACCTACAAAGTAGCCGCCTTTGCGGATGATATCCTCCTCTTTTTGTCCGACCCACTGATAACTATCCCCAACCTCCTAAAAGACTTTGCCTCATTCCAATACATCGCCCATCTTAAAATAAATTTTGCAAAATCCCATGCCCTTAATATAACTCTTCCAGACCACCAAATAGCCCTCAGTAAGCAAAACTTCCCTTTCATTTGGAAATCAGATGCTCTAACTTATCTAGGAATCCAATTACCCGCAAATTTATCAGATATCTATCAGGTAAACTTTCACCCATTGCTCAAAACCATCACTGAAGATCTTAAAAAATGGAACAAGGCCCACTTTTCATGGTTTGGGAGAACGGCAATAGTTAAAATAAACATCTTGCCACGTATCCTTTATCTCCTACAAACGATCCCCATTCAACTTCCTAACTCTTTCCTAACTAACATCTCAGTAATTTGTAGAGATTTCACCTGGAATCAAAAACGGCCCAGAATCAAATACTCACAGCTCATTAAACCAAAAACCAAAGGAGGAATTGGATTGCCAGATATACAACATTATTACTGGGCATGTCAGCTACAACGTATTATCGATTGGCATACGAACCAACAATCAAAAGACTGGATAGCCTTAGAAAACGCATTCTCTAACCACCCCCTAACCGGTTCCCCCTGGATCAAATACGACCTCCTACCAGAGAACATTAAGAAACACCCAACAATAAGTACCACATTAAAATGCTTTACACGAATCAATCACAGATTTCATCTCTCAAAAAACCCGGGTCCCCTCTCGCCAATACTCTCGAATCCACAGTTTCCACCAGGCATGGACCACCACCCATTGACCTACACACAACCAACCATAGGCCTAAGAATACATCATATAGTCAAGAAAGGTACGCTAATTCCCCGAGATCAGTTAATAGAAACTTGGCAAGCTCACAGGCTCAGCCCTATATCATACTGGCAACTCAAGCATTTTGTCGATAGTATAAAAACGAAAACAGACTTATCCGACGAACTGACTGACTTTGAAAATATGTGCTTAAGTGATGAACCACAACGCCATACTATATCCAAACTACAGAACATGTTCTGGTGGAACGCCCAATCTGATGAGGGAAGAGCCTGTAAAGCTTGGGCAAGAGACCTAAAATTAGACTTGACAAAAGAATCCTGGGACATTATTTACCGGAACACTCACAAAGGTTCTATAAACGTATCCACTCAAGAGACAAACTATAAAATAATTTCTCGATGGTATCGCACTCCACACATTTTACACAGATATAACACATCCCAATCGGATGCATGTTGGAGATGTCAACAGACCCCGGGTACACTCCTCCATATCTGGTGGTCCTGTCCCTATATCCAGACGTTCTGGATAGAGGTTCACAAACTGATCACAAAAATAACCACATATGAACTTGAATTTTCACCAGCCCAACTCATACTCCACCTCCATGACTCAAGAGACAGACCCTATTTTAGAACATTAGCCATGATGCTTGTTAATGCTGCAAAACTATGTATCCCCCCTCTGTGGGGCACCCCAAGAGTGCCTTCCATAAAGGATTGGATCACGAGAGTGAATAAAATAGCAGAAATGGAAGAACTAATAGCAATCTCACACAACTCGCCTCAAAAATTCACTACACTATGGGCCTGTTGGATTCACTTTAAAACAAATGAGGATTATAAACGAGGATTTCACGCCTGAATATCAGTATGGTCCATCTACTCTGTCCCCCAAGATGCAATTTCATGCTCGGTTTACAGATACTCTCCCTAAACAGTCTAACAACCAATAAGCATACCCCGTAGACATTGGCAACTCATATGTCAATAATGGTAGAGGTTACTCCTCTAATATATTATACATCCAATTCTGCTTATAATACACACTTATTAAGGCTTCTGGCGCTAACTCACCCCCAGGGGCGTAACTATAGGGGGTGCAGCAGTTGCGACCGCAACTGGGCCCTGTGCTGCAGGGGGCCCATGAAGCCCCCTCTACATATGGCCGGCAGCAGCATAGGCAGCTAGGGGTACCAGTACACCATGCACACGGGTGGCTGGAGGTGGAGAGTGACTAGCAGAGCTCCATGCTCGACTATCGCACAGGCTGCTCTTTAATTGTGAATTCTCCGCATGACCTGTGTCCTCGGCCGGCTCCTCAGAGTACCCCTCTCCTGCTCCATGCATTGCCGCTCAGTCCGATGTCTGTTCTCCCCAGCCAGATGGGGCACCTAAAAATAAAAAATAAAAATAATAAAAAAAAACTAGTACTGATATCACTGGCAAACAATCTAAACAAAAATTGCTAAGAATATTCCCCACCGATCCCAGCGCACACAGAAACAAAAGATGATATAATTTGCAAGCTGCTATCATACAAAAGATAAATCATAAAAATTATATAGTATATAGCCCTCGTGAATCTATTGTCCAATATATACCATATTGACAGCGCTAAAACAACAAAACAATCATTCTTAAGAGGGTAGAAGCCCCATGGTTTACAACAAAAACCACAGTAATGTCCTTAAAAAGTCCCACACATCTGAGGATGGGATTTTAGTTGAAACACCAAAATGATGGAAAACAGAAAGAAAAGTCCATCTCCAAGAAAAGACCACCAGTGCAGAAAGAGCTTGTTAGCCGGTGACACCCCTTATGGTAAAGCACTCACCAGAACCCAATGGGTTAACAGGCACCTCTTTATAAATAGTCTTTCACTGGTATTCCTCTGTACCCAATTCCTGTGTCCTCATAGATTTTTCGGATTTAATACTTCACTCCCAGCAGCAAGTTCACATATAGAAAACAGCAAAAAGAGGTTCCATAGTGCAAACTGCTTTATTCTTTAAAAAATTTGTGCGCATATACACCATACGTACATAATCAATAAAAATTCATTCACAGAGATGTAACCACTAGAACAACCGGATTTGTCTCACCGCGGCTCCGGGCGTCTTAGATCGAATGCAGGCTCGGCTTCCACGGCGGGTCCCGGGCAATCGTACAAATCGACCGCTCTGTAGTTACGAATAGCTGCTTGGTCACGCCCATACGCGTTTCGTCATCACGTCTTCATCTGTGGGCGTGGCCAAGCAGTGCAGCTAATCCGATTAAATATGAATAGGGGCGGAGAGGTGGCTCATGGGCATTCCCACGTCCAGCCCCCTAGACACACTCACTCCCACCCAATGCGGAAATGAAAAGGCCACGTCGTGCAAGCCATCGCCATGACAACATGCCTAAATGTACACTGTTCGCAAAAAAACTTTCGTTTCTCACGAGTACGTCCCTGTGGGTAAAATTTGTTCACACAAACCTTCGTTTCTCATGAGAACAGTATTAATTCATTAAATCACCGAACAGCATACATTAAGTGAGCAGGTTATCTCATTATTCCAGGAAATCACCATTATCATACTAAAATAATAATATAATAATAAATTTACATCATTATTACCTAAAATACCCATTATCATACCAAAATAATAAATATTGTCAATATTGCAGGTATCCATCTTAGAAAAATGCATTGAGATAAAAGGCACATATATCTCAAATCTATATATACCACCAATATGTATGCAGAGCAAAATGCATTACATTCAATAAAATATTAAATAATTCTCCACACTATCTTAATCAATAGTCTTGTCTGATAGATTAATAAAAAATGATAAGATAAAATAAAACCCGAATGTTGAGTACCAGCAAAGCTAGAAAATGCAGACCTCTTGGTCTACTCGACTGCAAAAGTAGGTGTCCCAAAAAATAGAATAGAATAGAACCGACCTATACTCTTTTTTGTATACATGTATGCTGTGTTCACATAAAAAAATATATTAATAAAACAAGGCTAAATATGTTATGCAGAAACTGTTCTAAAATATATTAAGCTCAAATCCTCCTCAATATTTCCCCAGTGTACTGCAATAAAAACTTAGTAGTCACTAATGAAACAGTTAACATCCACCTCTATATTTAAACCGTAGGGACTCAAAGTGTTCATACGGAACAGCCACTCGGTCTCACGTTTAGATATTTCCCGGACTAAATTACTGCCCTTCCAATTCGGAAAGACCCTATCTACACCCCAAAACTTAAGACCTGTTGGGTCCCTGTCGTGTTTAAGTCTGAAATGTAGGGAAACACTATGGTCCTTATAGCCAATGGAAATATTGTAAATATGTTCTGCCACCCTAGTACATAATTTCCTTTTTGTTCGTCCTACATACATCAGCCCACACGGGCACTGAAGTACATATACTACATGTGTGGTCACACATGTGATAAATTGATCGATCTTAAAATTTTGTCCATTACCAGTGGAGGTGAATTGATCAATCCCCCGAATGTGATTGTGAACAGATTTACAGGCTTTGCACCTTCGACAGGCAAAAAAGCCAGCTCGATCCCAGAACATAAGAGGCCTGGAGGGTGGATCCAAAACCTTTTTGACAATTTTATCCCCAAAAGAGAAATTACGTCTGTAAATAAATCTAGGGTTCTCAGGAATTACTCCCTTGAGCGTCCTATCTAATTTGAGGATGTCCCAGTGTTTTCGGATAATCCCCTCTACCTCCTTGTATTGGCCATGGAGGGTGCTAATGAAACCCCATTCATGAGTACTACACATTATCCTTTCTTTCCGTTGTAAACATTGCTCCTGGGGTACACGTAGCACCTGTTGCAATTCCTGATCCAGCATGTCAAAGGAGTAACCCTTTTCCACAAATTTATCCCTGACTAAAGATGCCTGTGTCAAATAATCATCATCAAAGGTACAATTTCTTCTAACACGAAGAAACTGACCTTTCGGTATCCCACGTAGCCAAAGCGGATGATGTCCACTATGAATAGGAATAAAACTATTTCTGTCCGTTGGCTTAAAAAACACTTTTGTGGACAAATTAGTCATTTCTCTCATTACAGTTACATCCAGAAAGTGGATTGACTTTTTATTCCAACTGAAGTCTAATTTTATATTGTTATTATTGTTGTTCAAACCATCAGAAAAGTCCTTCAGAGATTCCTCCGTGCCTTGCCAGATGAAAAACATATCATCTATATACCTATGATAGAAAAGTAATTCCCTTCTCCGGTTCGCAAAAATCCGTATATCCTCCCAATGGCTCATAAATAAATTCGCCAAACTCGGCGCAAATTTTGAACCCATCGCTACCCCTTTCTTTTGGTTATAAAATTTACCATCATACCAAAAGTAGTTGTGCGACAGGCAAAATTCCAGAGCCATTCGCAAAAACTTTTTTTGTATGTAAGGCAGGTCGTCCCTCTGAGAGAATGCCCAATTGAGAGCCAACAGGGCATCCTCGTGCTGTATAATCGTATAGAGAGACGACACATCTGCTGTTACTAAAAAGATTTCAGCGTCTCCAGGAAACTCCACACCACGCAACAAACCTAAAAAGCTTGTGGTGTCCTTTAAATAGGCACGTGTAGTGACCACACTCATCTGCAAGAAATGGTCTAAATATTGACCAATCCTAGCAGTCACTGATTTTATTCCGTTAACGATTGGCCTAGCCGGGGGTTCCGTCTGACTCTTATGGATCTTAGGTAACGTGTAAATATTGGGAATTCTATTATAACTAGGTACCAAAAATAACCGTTCCTTTTTTGTTAGGACCCGCATATAATATCCAAAATCCACCAAATTGCCCAAATCCTCACGATACGATTTCGTAGGGTCTCTATCTAGTAGAGTATATGTTGTTTGATCTGACAACATATCGCATAGCTGAGTGTGATAATACTGCTTATCCAACAGTACCACACCTCCCCCTTTATCTGCTGGTCGGACAATAATATCCTTTCTTTCCTCTAGGGCTTTAATCCCTTCTTTAATATATATAGGACAAGGATTTTTCTTTAGTGGAAGGGCATCTAAATCCCTAAGGACTGATTGTTTAAACACCTCCACTTGGTGGTTGGAAGGTAGTGGTGGATTAAATAATGACTTATTCCGGAGATTGCTGTTCACGCCAATTATTCCATTATCCCTATTATTCGTTATCATACTGCTATTAGAAAGCATATATTTCTTAATATTGATCTTCCGTACGTATTTCTGTACTTCAATATAGACATTAAATTTATTCATTGGTTGGCGTACAGAACATTTCAAACCCGCATTTAGAATGTTTTTTTCTTTCTGGGATAAAGTTACTTGAGTCAAATTATAAATCCCTGTCATTCCGTCTCCCTGCGTCTTTTTTTGTTTGAGGCGTTTACCGGCTCTGCAGCCTCTTTTTCCATGGTTTTTTGTTGTTGTCTGACCGGACTGTATGGCATTCCCCAATCCTGGGGATGTCTCCAATCCTGATTGTTCTGGACGGATGGTGGATAAGAGGGTCGACCTCTCCATGGTCGCCCCCCTCTTGGTCTCCCCCTCCAATGTCCCCTCCCGCCTCTCCCTAAAAAAGGGGGCATCTGAGTATTACGGGGTGAGGATGATCTCACTAGAGGAGCAAAACGGTTATGTGTGTCAGGCTGATATATCCCTTGTTGATTATAACCCGGGCGAGTTTCCTTGTATCCCTTATTCTTACCCACAAAATTGGACTGTTTACGTGCCTGACTGTTTTGGGGGTTTTTTTTCCCAAAATTTATTTTTCTTGGTAAGGCCTCCTCAGTTACCTTAGGGATATTATCCAATGCTTTTGGTACGTTAGTTACTGGTTGTGTAGATGTAACCCCAACCCCGGTTTCTTCTTGTGTTGATGGTCTAAATCCTACCTGCCAACTATACATAGTGTGATTCCTAAAATCATTTAAATCCCTTCTAAATTTCTTTATTTTCTTTTTTTGTGTATCCCTATCCACCTTTTCCAATTTTTTCTGAATATCACTATTGAAAGAAGCTAGTTGTGGAGTGCCTCTTATTGGTTCTAATAAGGACTGCAAATCTGTGATTCTTTTTTCCAAAATCACCATTTTTCTCTTTTTACGTGCTAATACCAGTTGCTGTAATTTATAGCCAACTCCATTAAAGAAATCAAGCCACTCTGACATAGGAGGCCTTACCAAGAAAAATAAATTTTGGGAAAAAAAAACCCCAAAACAGTCAGGCACGTAAACAGTCCAATTTTGTGGGTAAGAATAAGGGATACAAGGAAACTCGCCCGGGTTATAATCAACAAGGGATATATCAGCCTGACACACATAACCGTTTTGCTCCTCTAGTGAGATCATCCTCACCCCGTAATACTCAGATGCCCCCTTTTTTAGGGAGAGGCGGGAGGGGACATTGGAGGGGGAGACCAAGAGGGGGGCGACCATGGAGAGGTCGACCCTCTTATCCACCATCCGTCCAGAACAATCAGGATTGGAGACATCCCCAGGATTGGGGAATGCCATACAGTCCGGTCAGACAACAACAAAAAACCATGGAAAAAGAGGCTGCAGAGCCGGTAAACGCCTCAAACAAAAAAAGACGCAGGGAGACGGAATGACAGGGATTTATAATTTGACTCAAGTAACTTTATCCCAGAAAGAAAAAAACATTCTAAATGCGGGTTTGAAATGTTCTGTACGCCAACCAATGAATAAATTTAATGTCTATATTGAAGTACAGAAATACGTACGGAAGATCAATATTAAGAAATATATGCTTTCTAATAGCAGTATGATAACGAATAATAGGGATAATGGAATAATTGGCGTGAACAGCAATCTCCGGAATAAGTCATTATTTAATCCACCACTACCTTCCAACCACCAAGTGGAGGTGTTTAAACAATCAGTCCTTAGGGATTTAGATGCCCTTCCACTAAAGAAAAATCCTTGTCCTATATATATTAAAGAAGGGATTAAAGCCCTAGAGGAAAGAAAGGATATTATTGTCCGACCAGCAGATAAAGGGGGAGGTGTGGTACTGTTGGATAAGCAGTATTATCACACTCAGCTATGCGATATGTTGTCAGATCAAACAACATATACTCTACTAGATAGAGACCCTACGAAATCGTATCGTGAGGATTTGGGCAATTTGGTGGATTTTGGATATTATATGCGGGTCCTAACAAAAAAGGAACGGTTATTTTTGGTACCTAGTTATAATAGAATTCCCAATATTTACACGTTACCTAAGATCCATAAGAGTCAGACGGAACCCCCGGCTAGGCCAATCGTTAACGGAATAAAATCAGTGACTGCTAGGATTGGTCAATATTTAGACCATTTCTTGCAGATGAGTGTGGTCACTACACGTGCCTATTTAAAGGACACCACAAGCTTTTTAGGTTTGTTGCGTGGTGTGGAGTTTCCTGGAGACGCTGAAATCTTTTTAGTAACAGCAGATGTGTCGTCTCTCTATACGATTATACAGCACGAGGATGCCCTGTTGGCTCTCAATTGGGCATTCTCTCAGAGGGACGACCTGCCTTACATACAAAAAAAGTTTTTGCGAATGGCTCTGGAATTTTGCCTGTCGCACAACTACTTTTGGTATGATGGTAAATTTTATAACCAAAAGAAAGGGGTAGCGATGGGTTCAAAATTTGCGCCGAGTTTGGCGAATTTATTTATGAGCCATTGGGAGGATATACGGATTTTTGCGAACCGGAGAAGGGAATTACTTTTCTATCATAGGTATATAGATGATATGTTTTTCATCTGGCAAGGCACGGAGGAATCTCTGAAGGACTTTTCTGATGGTTTGAACAACAATAATAACAATATAAAATTAGACTTCAGTTGGAATAAAAAGTCAATCCACTTTCTGGATGTAACTGTAATGAGAGAAATGACTAATTTGTCCACAAAAGTGTTTTTTAAGCCAACGGACAGAAATAGTTTTATTCCTATTCATAGTGGACATCATCCGCTTTGGCTACGTGGGATACCGAAAGGTCAGTTTCTTCGTGTTAGAAGAAATTGTACCTTTGATGATGATTATTTGACACAGGCATCTTTAGTCAGGGATAAATTTGTGGAAAAGGGTTACTCCTTTGACATGCTGGATCAGGAATTGCAACAGGTGCTACGTGTACCCCAGGAGCAATGTTTACAACGGAAAGAAAGGATAATGTGTAGTACTCATGAATGGGGTTTCATTAGCACCCTCCATGGCCAATACAAGGAGGTAGAGGGGATTATCCGAAAACACTGGGACATCCTCAAATTAGATAGGACGCTCAAGGGAGTAATTCCTGAGAACCCTAGATTTATTTACAGACGTAATTTCTCTTTTGGGGATAAAATTGTCAAAAAGGTTTTGGATCCACCCTCCAGGCCTCTTATGTTCTGGGATCGAGCTGGCTTTTTTGCCTGTCGAAGGTGCAAAGCCTGTAAATCTGTTCACAATCACATTCGGGGGATTGATCAATTCACCTCCACTGGTAATGGACAAAATTTTAAGATCGATCAATTTATCACATGTGTGACCACACATGTAGTATATGTACTTCAGTGCCCGTGTGGGCTGATGTATGTAGGACGAACAAAAAGGAAATTATGTACTAGGGTGGCAGAACATATTTACAATATTTCCATTGGCTATAAGGACCATAGTGTTTCCCTACATTTCAGACTTAAACACGACAGGGACCCAACAGGTCTTAAGTTTTGGGGTGTAGATAGGGTCTTTCCGAATTGGAAGGGCAGTAATTTAGTCCGGGAAATATCTAAACGTGAGACCGAGTGGCTGTTCCGTATGAACACTTTGAGTCCCTACGGTTTAAATATAGAGGTGGATGTTAACTGTTTCATTAGTGACTACTAAGTTTTTATTGCAGTACACTGGGGAAATATTGAGGAGGATTTGAGCTTAATATATTTTAGAACAGTTTCTGCATAACATATTTAGCCTTGTTTTATTAATATATTTTTTTATGTGAACACAGCATACATGTATACAAAAAAGAGTATAGGTCGGTTCTATTCTATTCTATTTTTTGGGACACCTACTTTTGCAGTCGAGTAGACCAAGAGGTCTGCATTTTCTAGCTTTGCTGGTACTCAACATTCGGGTTTTATTTTATCTTATCATTTTTTATTAATCTATCAGACAAGACTATTGATTAAGATAGTGTGGAGAATTATTTAATATTTTATTGAATGTAATGCATTTTGCTCTGCATACATATTGGTGGTATATATAGATTTGAGATATATGTGCCTTTTATCTCAATGCATTTTTCTAAGATGGATACCTGCAATATTGACAATATTTATTATTTTGGTATGATAATGGGTATTTTAGGTAATAATGATGTAAATTTATTATTATATTATTATTTTAGTATGATAATGGTGATTTCCTGGAATAATGAGATAACCTGCTCACTTAATGTATGCTGTTCGGTGATTTAATGAATTAATACTGTTCTCATGAGAAACGAAGGTTTGTGTGAACAAATTTTACCCACAGGGACGTACTCGTGAGAAACGAAAGTTTTTTTGCGAACAGTGTACATTTAGGCATGTTGTCATGGCGATGGCTTGCACGACGTGGCCTTTTCATTTCCGCATTGGGTGGGAGTGAGTGTGTCTAGGGGGCTGGACGTGGGAATGCCCATGAGCCACCTCTCCGCCCCTATTCATATTTAATCGGATTAGCTGCACTGCTTGGCCACGCCCACAGATGAAGACGTGATGACGAAACGCGTATGGGCGTGACCAAGCAGCTATTCGTAACTACAGAGCGGTCGATTTGTACGATTGCCCGGGACCCGCCGTGGAAGCCGAGCCTGCATTCGATCTAAGACGCCCGGAGCCGCGGTGAGACAAATCCGGTTGTTCTAGTGGTTACATCTCTGTGAATGAATTTTTATTGATTATGTACGTATGGTGTATATGCGCACAAATTTTTTAAAGAATAAAGCAGTTTGCACTATGGAACCTCTTTTTGCTGTTTTCTATATGTGAACTTGCTGCTGGGAGTGAAGTATTAAATCCGAAAAATCTATGAGGACACAGGAATTGGGTACAGAGGAATACCAGTGAAAGACTATTTATAAAGAGGTGCCTGTTAACCCATTGGGTTCTGGTGAGTGCTTTACCATAAGGGGTGTCACCGGCTAACAAGCTCTTTCTGCACTGGTGGTCTTTTCTTGGAGATGGACTTTTCTTTCTGTTTTCCATCATTTTGGTGTTTCAACTAAAATCCCATCCTCAGATGTGTGGGACTTTTTAAGGACATTACTGTGGTTTTTGTTGTAAACCATGGGGCTTCTACCCTCTTAAGAATGATTGTTTTGTTGTTTTAGCGCTGTCAATATGGTATATATTGGACAATAGATTCACGAGGGCTATATACTATATAAATTTTAATAAAAAAAAACTACTGATGCCAGTGGTGGAACTACAGGGCTCACAAAGGTCATACCTGTGACCATGCCATGGAGTTCCACCGCCGGACTCAGAGGGAGGGGCCCTGGCTGGGGTTCAGGGGGGCCCTTCATGGTTTCTTGCATCAGGGCCCTGAAGGTTCTAGTTACGCCACTGCTCACCCCTGTACCATTTTATCCCTTCCCTTTGTTCCTCCAACCCCCCCCCCCCCTAAAAAAAAAAAACACTGATGGTGTGCGGGACACACGCATCGGTAAAGACCATAGACAATGACTTGAGCAAAAAATAAAAAACACATCTCGGTTTCTTTAGCTTCAAAGGACAATTCACTAAGTGAACCTAGTTTCTTTAGGTAACTGTTTCAACAAGGGTATCCACTCATATTTATACATCAGACACCCCTGAATTGGCAAGTGGTCCTTTTACCCCCCCATTAGGTAATTGTTCAATATGCAACAAGGTCTACACATATTCCACGGACTATAACATCGCTTGTAAGGCGCCAAGTTCCGAGGATTAGATGGTTATCCTCCATCGAGATTGTTCAAAGTATTATATTTGTTGTTACCGTTATCTTTACATACCATATGTACTTTGTTGCATGATACTTATAAAGCCTTGTCATGATTATTTCTTTATTCAATAAAAACTTTAAAAAAAAAAAAAAAAAAAAAGAAAACATTCTCCAAGGATAAGGAAACTTTCGGAACTCTAGTAGTAACCTAGAGAAAAAATTGCAGAAATCCATATGTCTTGACATTGTTCCTGCCAGATCTTGAGAATCGCAGGACCTTTCCCCTCACCCAAATGAGTGGGGGTGCCCCTTCATGAGAAGGCTTTAGCATTCTACTTTGTGGGCTTTCTGCCCCAAGACCCTGGTGCTGCCCTTGGGGACTTTCCCTTGAACCTGACAGTTAAGGCCATCGAGACTGCCTAGAGGCAGATGCCCCTGGCATAGGAGAGGCAGCACGATAAAAGTAGAAATGTTTGAACCTCTTTTTATTGGTAAAGAGAGCTTTACCCTATTAGAGGTCCTTTCCAATTCTGCTTATAATACACACTTATTAAGGCTTCTGGCGCTAACTCACCCCTATACCATTTTATCCCTTCCCTTTGTTCCTCCAACCCCCCCCCCCCAAAAAAAAAAAAAAACACTGATGGTGTGCGGGACACACGCATCGGTAAAGACCATAGACAATGACTTGAGCAAAAAATAAAAAACACATCTCGGTTTCTTTAGCTTCAAAGGACAATTCACTAAGTGAACCTAGTTTCTTTAGGTAACTGTTTCAACAAGGGTATCCACTCATATTTATACATCAGACACCCCTGAATTGCCAAGTGGTCCTTTTACTCCCCCATTAGGTAATTGTTCAATATGCAACAAGGTCTACACATATTCCACGGACTATAACATCGCTTGTAAGGCGCCAAGTTCCGAGGATTAGATGGTTATCCTCCATCGAGATTGTTCAAAGTATTATATTTGTTGTTACCGTTATCTTTACATACCATATGTACTTTGTTGCATGATACTTATAAAGCCTTGTCATGATTATTTCTTTATTCAATAAAAACTTTAAAAAAAAAAAAAAAAAAAAAGAAAACATTCTCCAAGGATAAGGAAACTTTCGGAACTCTAGTAGTAACCTAGAGAAAAAATTGCAGAAATCCATATGTCTTGACATTGTTCCTGCCAGATCTTGAGAATCGCAGGACCTTTCCCCTCACCCAAATGAGTGGGGGTGCCCCTTCATGAGAAGGCTTTAGCATTCTACTTTGTGGGCTTTCTGCCCCAAGACCCTGGTGCTGCCCTTGGGGACTTTCCCTTGAACCTGACAGTTAAGGCCATCGAGACTGCCTAGAGGCAGATGCCCCTGGCATAGGAGAGGCAGCACGATAAAAGTAGAAATGTTTGAACCTCTTTTTATTGGTAAAGAGAGCTTTACCCTATTAGAGGTCCTTTGGATGTACTTATCCAGATCGTCTCTAAATAGCCATACCCCATGAAGGGAAACAAACTGGCTAAGAGCTTTTTACACGCAGCTTCGGCTGATCAATATTTCAGCCACAGAACTCTGCAAGAATGCACTAGTCCAAGCATAAACCATAAGGCTTAAACTAGTCTTTTTTATAACATCTACTGTCAGATATAGTGCATCAGATACACCAGACCATTGCTGGGTCTGCCGATCAGGCAGAATTTCAGGTATCTCCACAAACTGTTCCTTAACCCTTTGAAGTCCACATTTTTCAATGAGTTAGCGGGACTCAAAATGTGCTCCACCAAAATGGTGGAACACAACGTTAAAGGGTTAATGGACTGAGATACACCAATTGCAGCAAGAACTGGCTGCGCTACTGAACTGCAAAAGACATCTTTTCTTTAAAAGGAAGTTCCAACTTTAATTTGCCGGATCCTTTAACATCAGTGCATTATCCACCAGACATGTGAGACTCTGCTCACTGAGGTGATTGCAGCATCAATAGCTGGAACCCCCATTTTTCTTGATAGAAATCCTCTTTCATAGATAAAGTGTGGAGAATTTCTTGAGAGGATAATATTGTTCATCCGGATGTTCCCATTTAGAATACATAAGCTTTTTTTTTTAGCTATGCACGAATAGGAAAAAACATCTCCAGGTGGGGGAGGTTCTAATGAACCCAATTAGAGGTAGGTACCAAGAGCCTTTGCAGCAAAAGAGTTGAGTAAGGGACTTGTGATGCTACTCCTTCTATATTAGGATCCTCCGAAGTGGATAAATAAGTATCTTCCAATATCTGAGAGGAGCTACCTGATCCCCCGCCTCCTCCACCTCAACAAAAGGTCCTGAGGACTAGATGGGAATCTGCATGTTTAGTCCCACTATGGAGAGACATCATAGCATTAATCTTCTTTTCAATTTACAAATGGTAGAAGAAAAAACCTGTTTGTATGATATATACAGGGACTGAAGTGTTCTACCCCTGACGGCTCAACCTGACTAGCCGTATCCCCATTCTTTTGGAAATGGATTTAGTTTACAGTGAAAAACTATTGACCCTTTAGAGAAGTTCCTGGTCCCATTACCATTCATAGCCTGAAGTATAAAGCAGAGGCACTATGCAAAAGAATGTACATTGCTAGGCTATAGTTCAGTGACATTAGCTGATATTAACCCGAGCTTCAGTAAAGTATAATGTGCCAAAGGAACAAGCCTGTGTTCACTAACCTGATCAAGCCATCCACCTGCTCTGTCCCTCCACAGTCAGCAGCAGATTTTGCATACACAGTGCCAAAACCAGCTTCCTCCATATGCCATTAGCCATGCCCCCCACAAATTACGACCCCCCTCCATTCGTTTCAAAAAGAAGTGCTTTCCCGCGTGAGCGGCATCCTGTGGACATGCAGGTATGGGCAGGGTAAATCCTCTGCTGATGCGGCCGCGGTCTCTACTTTTTTTTTTAAAAGGCAACTGCTTTGCATCCTGTCCCCTGAAGGAGAAAAAACAAATATTTGGGGGCACAGGAGGAGACCAGACCCCTCCTTCTTACTGGAGGATCTGTTGCGGCTGGAGAAGAGGAGAGTGAAAGCTTCCTTGGTGTTTCCAGCATCAGCACGGTGAGTGCTCAATACAGCCCCCAGGCATGACAATCTCCCTTACCTTATCCTTGCAGCAGGGTTTTATCAGAGATAAAGACCCAATCTTCACCCTTCCTTTATGGCCTTACTACCAAAATGTACTGGATCCCAGGGCCCAGCTCTCAAAGAGAAGCGTTTGCAAGCAAAACCTCATTTCTTTGGACATGAGGCCTGGGTACCATTCATTAAGCCCATGAAAAGACATCAGAATGGATCCGGTCAGCATGGCTAGCCCCAGCAAGGATTAATACCAGTGGAGCTTAGCACAGCACATCTTTACTCATGACCAATACCATAGAGTACACGCCCTAGGGGCTTACCAGTGTCCATCACCTGTCGGTCTGATATAACCCACATAGTAACTACTATGGCTCTGTGTCTCCAGATGTAAGAAAATAAACAATTTTTTTCATTCTGCACATGTCTAAAAATGATACATCGGGCCTTGATATAAAATGTGCATTTAAAATGTATGTACACCCTAAGAATTGACTTTTCTTATTTGCTCACTTTTGGTCTTTAAATATATTTTTGTATGGGTTTTGTTACATCTGTTCAATAAGTTCAATGTATTTTTCAAATAAATCAAAGCCATACTAAGAATTTTCAGGTGCTACATAGATGTATTGCACATACACATTGCATCTTGTTAAAAACCTTTCATTTTATTAGAATACATATATATGTAAAACATCAGTGCTTAGCATATTCCCCCAAAACATATACAGTGGTGTGAAAAGTGTTTGCCCCCTTCCTCATTTCCTGTTCCTTTGCATGTTTGTCACACTTAAGTGTTTCGAAACATCAAACCAATTTAAACAATAGTCAAGGACAACACAAGTAAACACAAAATGCAATTTGTAAATGAAGGTGTTTATTATTAAAGGTGAAAAAAAATCCAAACCATCATGGCCCTGTGTGAAAAAGTGATTGCCCCCCCTTGTTAAAACATACTATAACTGTGGTTGTCCACACCTGAGTTCAATTTCTCTAGCCACACCCAGGCCTGATTATTGCCACACCTGTTCACAATCAAGGCATCACTTAAATAGGAGCTGCTTGACACAGTAAGGTCCACCAGAAGATCCTTAAAAGCTACACATCATGCCGAGACCCAAAGAAATTCAGGAACAATTGAGAAAGAAAGTAATTGAGATCTATCAGTCTGGAAAGGGTTATAAAGCCATTTCCAAAGCTTTGGGAATCCAGCGAACCACAGTGAGAGCCATTATCCACAAATGGCGAAGACATGGAACAGTGGTGAACCTTCCCAGGAGTGGCCGGCCGCCCAAAATTACCCCAAGAGCGCAGCGACGACTCATCCAAGAGGTCACAAAAGACCCCACAACAATGTCCAAGGAACTGCAGGCCTCACTTGCCTCAGTTAAGGTCAGCGTTCATGCCTCCACCATCAGGAAAAGACTGGGCAAAAATGGCCTGCATGGCAGAGTTCCAAGGAGAAAACCACTGCTGAGCAAAAAGAACATCAAAGCTCGTCTCAATTTCTCCACAACACATCTTGATGATCCCCAAGACTTTTGGGACAACATTCTGTGGACCGATGAGACAAAAGTGGAACTCTTTGGAAGGTGTGTGTCCAAGTATATCTGGCGTAGAAGGAACACTGCATTTCATAAAAAGAACACTATACCAACAGTAAAATATGGTGGTGGTAGTGTGATGGTCTGGGGCTGTTTTGCTGCTTCAGGACCTGGAAGACTTGCCGTGATAAAAGGAACTATGAATTCTGCTGTCTACCAAGAGATCCTGAAGGAGAATGTCTGACCATCTGTTCGTGTACTCAAGCTGAAACGAACTTGGGTTCTGCAGCAGGACAATGATCCTAAACACACCAGCAAGTCCACCACCGAATGGCTGAAGAAAAACAAAATGAAGACTTTGGAGTGGCCTAGCCAAAGTCCTGACCTGAATCCTATTGGGATGTTGTGGTATGACCTTAAAAAGGCCGTTCATGCTCGAAAACCCTCTAATGTAACTGAATTAGGACAATTCTGCAAAGATGAGTGGGCCAAAATTCCTCCAGGACGCTGTAAAAGCCTCATTGCACGTTATCGCAAACGCTTGGTTGCAGTTGTTGCTGCTAAGGGTGGCCCAACCAGTTATTAGGTTTAGGGGGCAATCACTTTTTCACACAGGGCCATGATGGTTTGGATTTTTTTTCACCTTTAATAATAAACACCTTCATTTACAAATTGCATTTTGTGTTTACTTGTGTTGTCCTTGACTATTGTTTAAATTGGTTTGATGTTCCGAAACACTTAAGTGTGACAAACATGCAAAGGAACAGGAAATGAGGAAGGGGGCAAACACTTTTTCACACCACTGTAAATCCCCACCAGCAGCTGGAATAACCTTATCACCCCACAAAGGTTCACAACATAAACAATATATTTCAATCACTACCCACTAACTCAAATTAATAACTGTCCATGCCACTAAAGAGCAATCTTTAAAATATCTTGTGTGTAGTGCTAAAGAGGAATTATGAACACTCACAAGAAAAATATACCCTTTAAAAGCAAATGGGTCATATCAAGCATGTGTAATTATAAAAATGCCCACTAAGTGTCACCGTGCCTCTTCATCACCAGTGCCTCCAGGATCCTTCTTAGTTGATAATCAAAGAACAATCATAATGCAATTTTACATAAATAAATCAATCAAAACACCAATTATTGTGTTCCCATAAATGTACACATGCAGACTTAAAATTACCCAGTGTTCATCCCTACCACCACAGTGTATTACCCCCATTATATGGAGGCTCATCAAATGTAGAAAACTAATTCAGTCATACTGTATACAGCATGTCATTAAAATCTTCCTTGGTCATTGGGTTCACTCCCCACTCATATAGCTCACAAAAGAAGCGGATGCATAGTGTAGTATTTACTTAAAAACTTGTATTATAATATCTACTTACATAAAGAAAAGCAACCCAAAAAGTATTCCTGGTAGCCTAAAGATAATGAAAAAGTCATACCTTTTAAAAAATGTTCTTAAAACAAGAAATACTTTTACTATTGAACATGTTACCCTGTTTCCCCAAAAATAAGACCTAGTGTGATTGTCGGTGATGGCTGCAATATAAGCCCTACCCCCCAAATAAGCCCTACCCTGTTTCCCCAAAAATAAGCCCTATCCTGAAAATAAGACATACAATGACTTTAACTAGGGCTTATTTGGGGGTAGGGCTTATATTGCAGCCATCACCGACAATCACGCTAGGTTCAGGGGAAACAGGGTATGTGTCACGGTCTAGCCTGCAGATTTCTGTTGTGAAATTCTTACCTTCTCGCTGTAGATCTATGATTTAATTTCACATGTGGTGTTTAGCTTCATTTCACATGTGGTGTTTAACTTCCCTGTTCATCTTTGAGCATCGCCTGCTCCACTGTGAGTTCATATCCTTTTCCCTTCTATTACTTATTGGATCGTCTCCTTGTTTGCTTCCCTATATATACACATGCTCAGTGCAATGCTCCTTGCCTGAGCAACTTCACAGTTCTCTAGCTTCCGTTCGCTTGTGTCTTGTGTATTCTGTATCAGACTACCTGTTTACCGTCTATGCTTGTTCGCTACCTGCCCTGACCTCGGCATGTCTCCTGGATTTCTGTTTCACTCCTGCTGCACACATTTTTGGTCTCCGCATCCAAATCTGGGCATACTTGGGGGCCGTGACCTAGTTGCAGCTTGCTGCAAGTCTATCCCCACCATCAGGGGCTCTGGTGAAGAAGCAAGCTGGGGCTTAGACTCTGCACCCCGGGGAACCCCTGAGTTGGTGATCTACAAAGGGCTCACTATTACAGACTCTTGACAGTTATGGCCTAAATGTTTGATTTCTTACAATACACCTTTTCACAAATTAACCTGGTTGCCCCAACCCCTCAAGACACTGAGAAATGCACTTTCATTATGATCTTTTGTGCGGTGATAGGGCCTGGGTAGGTTAAACACAGTTCTAAAGTTAGTTGATCAGGATTATCAGAACAATGTCATCTGTGATGAAACATGTAGGGAGGAGCAACGTGCAGACGCCACCGCGTTTTCGCCAGTCCCAGATCACGGGCTGCATTTGGAACCAGCTGGCTTGTTTTTTATCTGTGAGTTTTACTTTCATTGATGTACGTGCAACATCTTTTTTTATCTATATAAACCTTAAGATTTTCCACTATTGAGGCTTTATCTTTTCTTGGAACCCTTCTGTGATCTAGTCCATTGGGCTGTAGAGGCTTAATAGTGCAATCTCCCTGGATGATCAATGGCCCTGGCTGGGTTTATGTCCTAGATTTCATGTAACAGGAGGTCTTAGCCCACGTACACACGGTCGGAGATTTTGCCAACCAAATCCATCGGATTTTGCCCGTCGGATTTAGTCCGACGGATTGTGTCCGAAACTGTTGCATACACACGGTCGGGCCAAGTTGGCGAAAAATCCGATCTTTCAGAACATGATGACATAATTTTGTTACGCTGGGACTACATTCAGGCTAGTAGCCAATAGCTTTGATGTAGGAATTTGATCTGAGCATGCGTGGCACTTGGTCCGATGAAAATGCTCTACACATGATCGGATTAGGTCCGTCCGGCCCAGTTGGTCGGGAAATATTTCCAACATGTTGGAAAATTGGGTCGGACGGAGATTCGGACAGAATCAGTCCGATGCATACCACACACAGTCGGATTATCTGACGACACGGTCCGATAAGACTCATTCCGACAGATTCTCCGACCGTGTGTACAAGGGCTTAGGAGTGGCCTATTTATGAAGTGGAGGTGTTTCTTTGAACTGTCACGATTTCTTGGTGAAATTATCCACGATTAAGGGATCCTTTGGATATCACATCACTATATGGACTTCCTTCCTTTTTATGCATATAAACTTTCTTCATCAATATTCACAATTTTAATTTAGCGCAGTTTATTTTTGATTCACTGTTAAAACTATATCATGTTAGACGAAAGAGTAAGTATCACAATTATGATTTATACATATTTTAAATTAATAAATAGTATAATGTATAATATACTATAGTAATGACTGGCATGTCACTTAGAGGTGAATTGAACAATCAGTAAATGCTTGGTGCAACATTTTCCCCTGTATTCCTTAGGAAAAGTACAATAGAAGATAAAAGACAGGGCAGCCTTAACTTGGTTTGGGGACACAACGCAGATAGACAAATTCTGGAGAGCAAAAGAAAGAAATGTATTATATAAATATATATACACTATTTCTACATGGTGTTCATCAGTCTGATTTATTAGATTCGCCCACCTGTGATAAGGATCTAGACCTTCTTATATGGCATTCGGAATCCTGACTCTAAGCAATTACTCACAATCTAAAAAGTTCTGCTTTGTTTCACTCATAGTAAAAATCCTGTAGCTTCAATGTAATAAACCTATTTGAAATTACCTACTACACTGCCCTTCTGCAAAGACATACATTTTATGTATTTGCCTGTTCTTGTTTTTTATATGTGAATGCTATAATTAAGTGCAATAACAACAGTTTGCTATGAGCAAAGAGATAACTGAAAAATATATAGTTTAGAACAATTAATTCTCCAATAGATATGCAAATATGCTAATTGTAAATCTCTTAGTATAAATATGTTCACCTGTATCCACTGCTGCTAACATGCTTATGATACACTGCTCAAAATCAGTCCAAAAATCTGTACATGATATTGCAGCTGAGAATAGTAGGCCCTAAGGATGATATAAACGAATTCCCAATTATAAAAGCTTACCAGACTAAAAGACATACTGTGTATTGCAGGATTATCTGTTTGTCTTACTTCTATTTGCATGTGTCTCTGGCGTATTCAGTCAAGATCTCATCCTGTTCCAGAGGGGAGAAATCCACACTACAATCAATTCCACAGGGTAAAAGGGAAAGTGAGGGAAGATCTCCATTCCCTTAATGTATCTCCCACTGCCACAACTTCCATTCACATTGAAGGATGCATGTAGACCAGTCCATGTCTTCCCCAACCCTGCAGGGCAAAAGCACATAACCAGTGAAGTGCCACTCTATTGGATGCTAGTGTCAAAGGGTTATCATGATCTGAATGCAAGTTATGACAAAGATGTCTACAGTATCTGTATCAAAGAGGAGACACAAAACACTGTCGCTCACTTACTTTTCCAAGTTTAAAGAGGTTGTAACCCTAAAAAATAAGAGATCCTGTTCTTTTATAGCAAGTTAAACAGCACAATGCTTGTGAGGTCTAATCCATCCCTTTCAATGCTGTAAAAAAACAAACCTGGTTGATCCTACCTGTTCCTGTGTCTCCCTTAGTGTGCTCACCTTGGTAATCATTGCTGCGGATCCATGATACCGTGGTCATGTTACGTGCCTCTGTTATCCCGCTGCTCTCATCTCTACCCCATATGCCCTCTTTCCTTCTCCCTCCCTGCCTGTCAGCTTGTGTGTGTGAGAGCCGATCTCTTCCTCACCCCTCTCCTCCCCTCCTGCCACTATTGGTAGCTGGCAGTAGAGTTAAATAACGATTACTGCCAACCCCTCTGCTCTACTAAGCCATGCTATACTGTGTACATGTTTGTATAAAATCTGTATATACCTTATTTCAGATCGTTTCTGGGTGGTCATGTGACCTCCGGTCACTGTCCTCCCATGATCTAAGGGCTACAGGGGGAGGGGATGAGCAGACTGCACAGTGGTCACGTGATCTCATGGCTGACGTCAGAGGGTGGATCTCAACCCCTCCTGCTATAGCCCTTAGATCAGGGGAAGAGAGCAGCTGAAGGTGACATGACCGGTCAGAAACAAACTGAATTAAGCGAAATTACAGGCACAATTTTATAAAAACATGTACACAGTGCAATGTGGCTTAGTAGAATAAAGAAGCTTGCAGTAATCTTTATTTGAGTTTACAACCACTTTAATGTGTTAAACAGAAATTAATCACGTTACACAGATAATGACTTTCTTTATAGTGCAGAGCATGGCACATGGAAAATCTACTTAGGTTAGCAAGTTACATGTACTAACCTATAAAATACTAACGGAGAATGTGAATGTCAGAATAAACACAAAACTGAACAAAAATATTAACTTGTATCAAAGAGGAGACACAAAACACTTTGCCCACTTGTGTTCCAAATTTAATGTGAACTTGTTAGTTTTAGTCTCCTGAAGTCACACTACAAATCATTAGAGCTCCCTCTAGCTGCAGCCCAGTAATATGATTTTTAGGAGGTTTATTTATTTACTTGCTACACTGGCTAAATATAGCAAGGCATTGAAAATATGCCTGTACCTCTTCCCACCCTAGTTCCTGTCTCAGGAGATAGGTCCAAAGAATACAGGGACCCTCTCACAGCTGGTGCAATGGGGGAACATATATTTTTTCCCTCTAGACATGGTCCTGTTCGCTTTTGAGGCTGTTCCAGACACTAAACACTTATAGGGGAAGGGAAACCCAACATACCTGGCTATTAATCATCAGTCTATTGCTCACCAGTCAATGCTCCTGTAACAATAAAAATATATTACCGGGGGGCGTGGCCTGACGCGAGTTCCGGATGGTCGCATAATCCCGGAGCTCCGGAGACAGGGGATCTAAGCGGCTAAAAACGACATCATCCGTGCCCTTTGGAAGCCTCACCTTGCAGTGAAAGATCTCCCCAACACTTCGGGACCATGCCCGGTAAGCGCCGAGGTGTGGGAAAACCGCAACGGCTCACGGACTTCTATACTAGGCTCCCTGACAGGGAGTCCCAAGATGGCGCCCGGGCCTACTCTCCGCAGGGAGCTTCACCCTGCACGAGGGGAGCAGAAGCAGGTAACCGGCGGCACAAACAGGCCTCCACCACTGGCCAGCGCTCCTACCCCTCCTCCCCTTCTACAAGCAGCCCTGTTAAGTCGAAACCCAAGCTGGATGGCACCGGATTGAGTGGGGAGGGCAGCCCATCCGCAGACTCAGGGGATGACACCAGGGAGCTACCCAAACCCATCGAATCCTATCCCACTCAGAATCAACCGGTGGTTGATACTGTTCTGAAAGACATGTTGTTATCGCTCCGCAGCACCATCCAGTCGGATGGCAGCCTGCATGCACGGATTTCATAAAGATCTTAATGCTATTGGAGTGAGAGTGGATCACATAGAAACTAAGATGGGAGAATATGCTGGGACTATAAACGATCTAGTGGATGCACATGAGGAGAGAGAAGGGGAGGTGGAGAAACTTAAGGAGAAATTAGCGGACCTGGAAGATAGATCACGAAGAAACAATATCAAAATTAGGGGTATCCCCGAAACGATCGTACAGGCCGACCTACACGCACATGTGGTGACGGTGTTTAAACAAATACTCCCAGAGGTGTCGGATCTTGATGTGACGATCGACCGGATCCATCGTCTTCCCAAACCGACTCACTTGTCTGATCAGGTCCCGAGAGATGTACTTTTAAGGCTTCACTTCTTCCATGTGAAAGAGGACCTTATGGCAGCCATGCGTCAAAAAGAACATATTCCGCCACAACTTCAGCACTTGCAGTTTTTCACAGACCTTTCACAATACACTCTTCAGAAGAGGAGAAACCTGAATACCATTACCAAAGCTTTGAGAAACCATAAAATTGTATACAAGTGGGGATTCCCTACGAAACTGTCTGTGACTAAGGACAATCGCACTTACTCCATTACCTCGTTGGACAAAGGCATTACCCTCTTACGGGAGTGGGGCATACTTTCGGACTTGGAAGCAAGCGTAGCACTGTCTTCTGCTCCTAAATTGGTTGACCAGGAGTGGAAAACCGTCACATCAAGGAACGCCAAATCGCACTCGTGAGGTGGGACGGATGTATCCATCTAAACATGGGTTCCCATTGTCTCAGTTACTGAGGAGCCTCAGGCTGAACTCTTCCCCCCAGTTACCTTTGCAGCACCCGCTGCCCATGGTTTTACTTTGTTAGACCTGCTCTAGAACTCATAGAGCGGCTGTTACTAATTCGTTCACTAATTAATGTGCTATTTTTATTTCTTCTGTTACGTTCTCTTAATTTTTTCTTTTTTTTTTGGATGCTACACCACTTGCTAACTGTAGCCTTCTTACCGTATGGAGGAGGGGGGCTTCGACAGACATCACTGATTGCTCCATGGAAAGAATCAAAGGACCTACACGGCACCAGGATCGGAACATTCCTCCTCGCCATAGTGAGTACTGTTTGCCTGGCAGCCCTTGTGGCATACTTGGAGGGGACAGGGATCCCCCGTGGAGAGGAGAGCTTATATATGGCGGGGCTGATCAACACACTTCTCTGCATTCCTTGCACCCATTCCCTCTATGGCTCTAAATATCTTATCTATTAACACCAAGGGGCTCAACCACCCCGTGAAACGTCATTCACTCTGGAAAGAAGCGGAATCGCACAAATGCGACATTGTCTGTGCCCAGGAGACTCATTTTGTAACTGCCAAACTGAGTCCAAATGTTCACACAAAAATTTTCCGCACATATTCACAGCTAACGCATCCACCAAAAGAAAAGGGGTCCTAACAGCTATCAGGGACTCTGTGGCTTTTCAACTGCACAAAGCTATTAGTGATCCCCATGGCAGATTCTTGATACTAATCTGTGACGTAAACTTGACTACCTACACAATTGTAAACGTATACTCCCCTAACAATCACCAGGTGAGATTTTTTAACAGCCTGATGCGAAAAATACGGCAAATTCAAAGAGGAATGCAGTTAATGTGTGGGGATTTCAATCTGACCCCAGACCCTGCTTCGGATTCTACATCTCAGTCCACACGACTGCGCCCGGCTATGCAGCCCGCTATACATCAACACGGTCTGTATGACGCTTGGAGATGCCTGCACGCAAACGAGTCGAGACTATACCTACTTTCCCCCCCCCCACACCAAGTCTATTCTAGAATAGACCTGTTTTTGGTTGACCAGAAGACTCTGATGCGGACATCTTCGGGGGCTATCAAACCAATGACTTGGTCTGATCATGCACCGGTGGTGCTCTCCGTGGAGGGCTCAGCAACTGTTAATGCGAGCCCACTGTGGAGATTCAACACCTACGTGCTTCAGAGAGAGGAGTGCAGGGAGGTTCTCCAGAAGCATCTGACTGAATTTTTTAATGACAATGTTAATTCCGTTACAGATCCATTTGTGTTATGGAATGCCCATAAGGCGTTTATGAGGGGAATTTGTATTCAAATGGGAGCGAGGTTAAAGAGGCAGAGGCAAAGCAAACTTACAGGCTTATTGTCGGACATCGAGAAACTAGAATCGCTCAATAAGGCTAAAACGTCAGCCCTCCTATCCCAAAAACTAGCTCAGCATAGACATGACTTGCGTGTTCTACTACTTGAAATATAGCAAACGTAGGAAAATTACGTTTTATGCCTATGACAATAAGGCTGGTAAACTCCTAGCCCATAAAATCAAAGGTCACAGGTATAGATCTAAAATCCCATATATCATCCACCCTACTTCTAACATAAAAGAAACCCACCCTAAGAAAATTGCGGACGCTTTTAGCTCCTATTATAGAGCGCTTTATAACCTTAAAGACGACCCCACGATTCACCAGCCAACTCAGGAACACATTGTGGATTTCCTTTCCCAACTTCCAATACAACGACTAACCCAGGAGCAAGTGGATTTGCTCAATGCCCCATTTACTGATGCTGAAGTCCAGACATCCATTAATTCCTTACCGCCCAATAAATCCCCTGGACCAGACGGCTTTAGTGGTGAATATTATAAACTGTTCAATCATACTCTCACCCCGCACCTTACTACAATTTTCAATAAAGCTGCTGCCTCTGCCTCTTTCCCGCCAGAGATGTTGGAAGCTCTGATCATAACTTTGCCTAAGCCCGGGAAGGATCCGATTTCTCCGCCAAACTTTAGGCCAATTTCTTTACTCAATAGTGATTTGAAACTCTATGCCAAAATAATTGCTGCTCGTATAGTGGATATACTGCCTACGATCATCCATCCCGATCAGACGGGCTTCACAAAAAATAGACAGGCCTCGGATGCGACCCGTAGACTTGTTAACTTAATCCACCTGGCCGAGACGGAGGGGAGGCCTTCTCTGCTCCTATCTCTGGACGCAGAGAAGGCCTTTGACCGCATTCACTGGCAGTATCTCGGTGAGGTTCTGAGGGCTTTTGGCTTTGAAGGTGGTATCGATTCGGCAATTAAGGCACTATATTCTAAACCTTCGGCAAGAGTTTTTGTATCAGGGGTTATGTCCTCCCCATTTTCTATTTCGAATGGAACACGGCAGGGGTGCCCTCTCTCTCCATTGATATTTAATCTACTGATGGAACCCCTGGCAATCCACATTAGATCTCACCCACGTATAGTGGGCTTCGGAGTGGGGTCGGGGAATCATAGTATCAGCCTGTTTGCTGATGATGTGATATTGATGTTGACTAATGTGGAGACTTCCCTAGCTGAGGCACATGCATCTCTCACACTGTTCAATCGGGTTTCGTATTACAAGGTAAATGAGGGAAAATCCCAGATACTGGGACTGGGGATAGATGATGTAATAAAATTCAGACTACAGCGGGTCTTCCCTTATGCTTGGAGCTCTACTGGTATCAAATATTTGGGTATAGTGCTCTCTGAGAAAATAGGTAAATTGTATAACGACAACTATGTGCCATTCCTGGAGGGTCTAGAATTCAAACTGTTGTCTATTTCTAAAAAGGAACTGACTTGGACAGGTAGATTAGCTGCTTTTAAGATGCTGATATTACCCCAAATATTATATATTTTTAGGACCCTTCCTATTCCGGTTCCGAATGAATTTTTCGCTAAAGCACAATCTAAGATTAACTCCTTTTTATGGCAAGGTAAAAAAGCCAGGTGCGCCTTCAAAAAACTGATTCAGACGAAAAGAGTGGGAGGGGCGGGACATGTTCTGCTGCGGGATTACTATCTGGCGGCTATCTTGGCTCAGGCAAGGTATTGGTTTGTTCAGGGCAAGGGTACGAGATGGTTAGAAATAGAACAAGCTCAAAGCCCACAGCATCCCATGGCAGATCTATTATTAACGAGCTCGCTCTCCCCGAGGTTGGGGGGTACCCTGTCTCCCCCTATGAGAGCCGTGCTGGCAGCCTGGAAAATACTTCTAGACAATGCCATCCCAGATCAACCCACCAAGGCAATCCTTTTAACACTATCGAGTTTACGACTCCTCATCCCTCAGATATCCGTTGGAAGTTGGCAGAGAAAGGGGATTTTATCAGTGCATGATATTATGTTAGGCCCAGCTATTAAAACATTCAGAGCGTTACAACTAGAGTTCGGGTTGGAGCCTAGGGATCAATACACTTACATGCAGATAGTACATCTCCTTAGTACAATCCCTACAACCGAAATACCCCTCCCGGTGAGAGTTTATATGTACTACCGAAATGATCAGACCAAAATTAAAGGCATATCATTGTTTTATAACCTCTTAAATCACAAGTCGGAGTTCCGGAGGTCTCCATCTATGAGATCTTGGGAACTAGAGTTGGGGTCTCCCTATTCTCAGGAACAATGGGAAGAATCAATAAAGGTTGTATACTTGGCGAATAAATCAGCAAACCTGTGGGAACTTTCTACTAAGATCTTTCTAAGATGGTATCTAACTCCGGTGAGGCTGGCGGGTTTTCATCCCCAGGCCTCGCCGCTATGCTGGAGACTTTGCGGTTTTAGGGGGTCGCTGGGCCACATACTTTGGATGTGCCCAAAACTGAATGCGGTGTGGCGCCAGGTGTTCAACTTGATTTCCACAATAACTGGTGTCCTTACAGGTGGGGATCCTGGCCTAGCGGTGTTAACACTTGGGATAGATAGATTTCCGAAAAAATACAGACTGGTAGTCTTTCACATATTAGCGAGCACTAGACTAGCGATCCTAAGACGATGGAGGACTGTAGAAGTGCCACAGCTAGGGGAGATCATTAGAGAGGTGGACTTACACATACGGTACGAACTAATGTTTGCAGCATCTCAAGGCAACCTAGCAACCAAACGAGACTTATGGAAGCCCTGGCTAGACTGGAATAAATCTGCTTCTTCCTAATACCATTGAATACATCTGGGTTAGACTATTTTATTACAAATCTTGTAGTAATGTTTTTGCTGATATCATATGTCTACATGCACATACGCTAAATATAGTATATATGCATTAAAAGGGTAAAAAAAACAAAAGAGAAAATACACAAAACGAAATAGGCATCCGGTTTTCTTATCTTCTTTTATTTTAATTCTTCTTGCTTTTTTTTTTGTTTTTCTTCTCTTTTCCTCTAATGTTCTTATGTTACCGAATATCACTGGCTAGTACCCCAGGGCGGGTTCTTGTAAGCATTGACTGTATAAATACCTAACTTTTGTATGATACTGTGAATTTGTGATATTCAATAAAAATCTATTGAAATTAAAAATATATTACCGTATTTATCGGAGTATAATACGCGCTGGCTTATGACACGCACCCCAAGTTTAGGTGGGAATTTTAAGTGTAGCACTTACCCCCGAAGGATCGGCTGAATTTTTCTGGGCTTACCGATTACCTCCACCAGCTCATACTCGTTGTCCTTGTCTAGGGGTTCCCAGGGTTGATAACCCAGTAATTGTAGAGACCGACACTTGAATTCCTTATTAGGATTTTTATTTTGCATAAAACTGTTGAACAAACTCAGTCTCTAAGTTGGGAATAGAGGGTATCAGGATAAAGTTTAGCTCAGGTGCTCAGAACTGCTGACTTCAAATAAAAGTCTCTCTTTGTACATAATCCAGGGCATAGCCACTCACAACTGGACTCTTTAACTGTTGGATAAATCCTTGAGCTTGGATTTAGCAGCCAACAGGTAATTCTAGCTTTGCAAAGTCTCTCACACAGACTTAGTTGAAAAACTTAGTTGTAACTGGAAGGATAGAAGTAGGAACTTTTCTTACTGTACCAGAATCTTTCAGACGGTCCACTGATACCATAAGAAATGGGGATTCAATCAATGTCCATGGCGGCTCAGCTTCCAGGCTCCTACTGACCATCCAGCCTTTTGTGTGGCTCTCTTACTGAAGAGACCTCCCCTGGTTGCATGTAGAGTTTCTGGGCCTCTCCAAACCCGAGACGGCACCGGAACACATTAGAATCCTCCTTTCAGTTACTGCACCTCAGACTAGCCAGTTCCGAGGCTCGGAAACAGATGGATCCGGACTCCAGGCCATGAGGGCCCCTGGGGGCTGGTCAGGACCAGGACAACAGAGTCAGCAACACCTTCTGGACCGGAACCCAGAACCACGTGACTTCAGCACTTAAGTACTCTCTCCCGGAATACACAGCGAGACAAACCCCCACTGATTGGCTCAGAGAGAGAGATTGGTACCCAATGCGTCCAACCAGACTGCGTTCCAAGGCTTCTCACAGGTGCGAACCCCACCTATGATCAGGCAGAACCTTAAAGCGGGAGTCCGCCGGGAGTCCACCGTTTTTTTTTTTTAAAAGCCAGCAGCTACAAATACTGCCACTAAAATAATGACACTTACCCGCCCAGCGCGCCTGCGATGTTGGCACCCGAAGCCGATCTCTCGATCGTCTCTCGGGTGCTGCCGCCGCCATCTTAGGTATGGGAATCAGGAAGTGGAGCCTTTCGGCTTCATTTCCCGGTTCCCTACTACGCAATAAGGATGGTCCCCGCTGTCTCTGGGATCTGTGTGTTTCCCAGTAGGCAGCGGGGGACCTTCGGAAAGGGGCATAGATTCTGCGGAAAGGGGCGTACCTTCTGCAGAATCTACGCCGGAAGTGGGTGCAGATACCTGTACTGTACAGGTACCTGCACCCCCCTCCCCCCTGAAAGGTGCCAATTGTGGCGCCGGAGGGGGGGAGGGTTCCAATGAGCGGAAGGTCCCAACAGCTACAAATACTGCCACTAAAATAATGACACTTACCCGCCCAGCGCGCCCACGATGTCGGCACCCGAAGCCGATCTCTCGATCGTCTCTCGGGTGCTGCCGCCGCCATCTTGGGTATGGGAATCAGGAAGTGGAGCATTTCAGCTTCATTTCCCGGTTCCCTACTACGCAATAAGGATGGTCCCCGCTGTCTCTGGGATCCGTGTGTTTCCCAGCAGGCAGCGGGGGACCTTCGGAAAGGGGCGTAGATTCTGCGGAAAGGGGCGTACCTTCTGCAGAATCTACGCCGGAAGTGGGTGCAGATACCTGTACTGTACAGGTACCTGCACCCCCCTCCCCCCTGAAAGGTGCCAATCGTGGCACCGGAGGGGGGGAGAGTTCCAATGAGCGGAAGGTCCCCTTTAGGGTGAACCTCCGCTTTAATACAGCCCGGCCAAAATGATGCCAAATCACAATTTAGCACAATTAATTATTATTTAATTAATCAATTCATTAAAAATTTATGTAACTATAGTTTTGGGCAAAAACGAAATTTACGAACATAGCGTGTACTCATTAGGAGTACCGGCGCTACACACTCCCCTCGGTCATTGAGACGATGTCCTCATCGTCTCGCTAAGAATAAACTTCCTAACACTCTTTAAATATTGTTTATTTCGTTTTCCACATTTACAAAAAGAACAGTACAAAATATTCCTTATACATACTTTTAAAAATCACTTTGACTAACATTCATGTTATTTCAGAGTTTTCAACATTCACATAAAAACAAACAGTCAAAAAAAAGTACACATTGGGTGCCCGACCGGATCGATCTTAAATATCCCAAGAGGGGAGAAGAAGAGGAAGAGAGAGGGAGAGGGAGAGAGAAAAAAAAAAAAAAAAAAAAAAAAAAAATATAAAGCACACCCCCTCCCCCTCTCTTCATGTGTTTAAAATTATCCTTTTGTGATTTTATCTTACCCATATTTATTACCCCCCCCCCCACGTGACGCTTTTTCTTAATTCCAATTTGTGGTTTGTGTAAGGTGGGGATTCCTCTCCTTCCATCCCCACTCCCTTCTAAAAAAAAAAAAAAAAAAAAAAAAACCCCGACAAACCCCCTTCTCCTCCCTTCCTCCCTCCCCTCCTCCTCCCTCTTTTATAAAAAAGAAATAAAAAATTTATAAGGGGTTATGAAGTATATGCATCCTATCTCCCTCCCCTAGACGCCCTCTCCATCCCCCATAATTCCAAGATATATTGAGGATTTTCTAAATTCCATCCAGTTCCTCCAAGTCGCCTGGAATCTAATTTCGGCTCCCCGTTGAAGGTGTATTAGTTCTTCCATAATCCTCAATCTGTCTATTTCCCTAAACCAATCTCTTATCCCTGGTGTTTCCTTTACTTTCCAGTATCTCGGGATCAGTACTTTCGCTGCGTTTAGCAAAAATGGAGTTAATGCTCTTCTATATTTTTCCCTAGGGCCCTCGGCCGCGTGAAACAAACATTTCCAGGGATCCAATTCTATTTCCTTCCCATCGATCTCTTTAATTAAACCCACCACCTTTTCCCAGTATAGCTGGATTGCACTGCATTGCCACCATATATGGGCGTGGGTTCCCTCCCTCCCACACTCTCTCCAACAGAGGGGTGATAAGTCTTTGTTAATCTTATGCATTTTCGATGGGACATAATACCATCTAACCAATAATTTATAGTTCATTTCTTGGATCTTCGTATCTATTGACGTGGAGTGGGTATAGTCTATAACTTTCCCTTTCAGTTTTTCTGGGATTGGTTGATTCAATTCCCCTTCCCACCTCCCTAAAGCAGGTATCGCCTCGTCTTCCATTAAAGATATTAAGGTCCTATATATCTTAGAGATCCCCTGTCTGCCCACTCCTCCTCGGTCAATCAATTTCTCCCAAGGGTTTAAATTGTCACCAGAGCGGAGAGGTTTTGGAAGGGACTCAACAAAATGTTGGAGTTGTCTGTATCTCCATCCATCCCATGGTGTTCTTCCGTATTTCTCTCGTATCTCCTCCAATGAGCATAAGCTATTTACTTTTAACACATCCCTTAACCTTAATATGTCCCTATGCGTCCACTTCTGGAACATTTTGTTTTCTTTCCCTGGGGGAAAATAGTTATTTCCTGACAGGGGCATTAGAGGGCTATTGTTGTTTTGTCCTTCTGTACCTTTGAGTACCCCATCCCATGTTCTTAATGTTTCCATTGTAATCGGGGATATTCTTCTAGAGAGACCCCTAAACTTCATTGGAATCCAAATGGTCTGACTCAGGGCAACATTACTCATATTATCTTCCAGTGATACCCACTTTTTATATGGGGCGTTGTAAACCCAATCCAAAATCCTCCTCATTACCGCTGCTGAATGATATTTTTGAAAATCTGGGAGAGATACCCCTCCCTTCTCCTTAGGCCTATTCATTACCTTATAAGAGACGCGACTTCCTCTTTTGTTCCATATAAATTTCTGAATCAGGGATTTAATAATTTTAAAATAGGCCCCTGGGATATTTATCGGGAGGCCCTGAAAGACATATAGAGCCTTTGGCAGAATCATCATTTTAATTACGTTTATCCTGCCGAACCATGACAGTCTATGTGCAGGGTAACCTTTAAGATCTTGTTTAATTTTATTTAAAAGAGGGAGATAATTATCTTGATATAAATCTGTAACTGATGTCGATAAGTATATTCCTAAGTATTTCAGGCCCTTCTCTTTCCACACAAAGGGGAAAAGAGCTCTAAGTTCTCTTCTCTCCTCTGGGGGAGAATGGACATTTAATATCTCAGTTTTCTCTCTATTGATCTTAAAGTTCGAAACATTCCCGTATTCCTCCAGCTCCTGCAAAATCCTAGGAAGGGACTGTTTGGGATTCGTTATATAGAGCATAATATCATCTGCAAATGCAGATATCTTATGCTCATTCTCTGATACTTTTATTCCCTCAATACCTTGGTTCGCTCTTATAGAAACCAAAAGGGGTTCTAAGGAGAATACAAAAAGTAAGGGAGATAGTGGACATCCCTGACGTGTACCATTATAAAGCCCAAAAGAGTTTGATAGGGTCCCATTCACCTGAATCTGAGCTGTAGGGTTAGAGTATAAGGCCTCTATCCACCGCAGCATTCTTGGGCCTAAACCAAATTTATGTAATGTCTGCAGCATGTATTCCCATTCTAACCTATCAAATGCCTTTTCTGCATCAACCGATAGGAAAAGGGAAGACTGCTTCTTCTTCTTCTTAACTTCCTGCATTAAAAGGGTTGTCCTCAGTATATTGTCCCTCGCCTCCCTTCCAGGTACAAAGCCTGCCTGATCTCCTTCTATACAATCTGGCATATATTGTTTCAGCCTCTCAGCTAAAATCCTTGCGTAAATTTTTACATCCTCATTAATCAGAGAAATAGGTCTAAAACTAGAGCACAATGTTGGATCTTTCCCTTCCTTTGCTAATATAGTTATAAAGGCCCCCAAAGCTTCCTTCCGTATCTCCCTTCCTTCCCCTATTGAGTTCATGTACTGATGAAAATAAGGTGTTAAAGGTCCCAAAAACTTTTTAAAGTATAATGACGTGTATCCATCGGGCCCTGGGCTCTTCCCATTCTTACTATCCTTGATTGCTCTCTCTATTTCCTCCTTAGAGATATCCCTATCGAGCATACCAGCATCCTCCTCTGCTATCCTCGGTAGATCTATCTTCCGGAGATATTGTTCAATTTTTTCCCTTCTCTTTTGTTTATCCTTGGGGTCCTGGTCACCATTCACCTTATACAGTAGTTGGTAGTATTCTGAGAAGGTGTTACTAATATCTCTTGTCGCATATTTCATTACTCCCTTCTTATCTTTAATTTTTGCAATATAATTAAAATTTCTTCTAGGTTTAATTACCCCTGCCAGGATTCTCCCCGGTTTATTACCAAATTCATATTGTCTTTTAGCGGACTTTAAAAAGGCCTGCCTGGTTTCCTGTTCCAATATGTCTCTCAGTGCCTCCATTTTTCCCATAAGTTCGTCCATTATTTTATGGTCATTTAACCCTTTATGTAACTGTTCCAACACCTGGATTTCCTGTAAGATTAGTGATTTTTGCGTTGACCTTATTTTCCTCCTCTTAACTGCTTCTGCTATCAATCTCCCTCTCATATATACCTTATGGGTCTCCCACAACACAGTTGGTGCAATATTTTCTACATTATTTTCTTTAAAAAATAAATTCATATCTCTTTCCAAAGCTTCAAATATTTTATGGTCATGCAGGAGGGATTCATCCAACCTCCATACTCTTTGTCTAATCGGTATATCCTCCAGGTCCAAAACAGCCTCAACAGGGGCATGATCGGAGAGAGTTATTGATTTTATTTCTACTTTCTTTAACCCCTCCAAAAGCTGATGGTCCAAGAGGATATAATCGATTCTTGAGTAGGAGTGATGTACCTGGGAGTAATATGTAAAATCCTTTCCCCCCGGATGCGCAACTCTCCACACCTCCACTAGTTGCTGTCGATGTAATTTTTGTTTAATTATCTTTAGGTATTTTCCTTCTGAGCGTAGGGATGGGGGTTGGGCATCCAGGGTTGGATCAAATACAAAGTTAAAATCCCCTGCCATAATCACCCCCCCTTCCTTAAAACATTCTAATTTATTCATCACTTTCCCCAAGAAGGGACAGGGGAGATAATTAGGGCAGTAGATACAAGCCAACGTATACATTTTATTAAAAATCAAACCTTTGATAAATAGATATCTCCCTTCAGAATCCGATTCCATAGCCTTTAAAGTAAAGGGGGTATTTCTGTCAAACCCAATAGCAATTCCTCTTGCCCTTTTGCTAGAGGAATATCCGTGAAACCAAGTTGGATAATTTTTAGACTTCAGACCACTATTATGGGACCATTTAAAATGAGTTTCCTGTAGGAAAGCAATATTTGATGACCATTTTTTCAACTCCTGCAAAATCTGATATCTCTTATTGGGACTATTTAACCCTCTAACATTATATGTAACAATCTTCAACGGGGCCATCTTTCATGGAGATTGGTTATAGCCCACCATAAACATTCCATCATGTAGTCAAAAACAAAAATAAACGTATATTTTTTACCTAGATCGATCCAGTCGGTATACCCTTCATTGATAAATGTGAAACAACAACATATTCTCCCCCCCCAATATTTTCCTCCCTCCCTTCCCACCCCCCCACCCTTTACACATTGAATATCAATGTTATCGTCCTCCATGCTAGTGCCTATTTACTAGACCCCAGCCCTGGTTGGACCTTCCTTGAGGGAGTATAAGTGCCCGCGTGAGCCCCCGAGCCTCACCCCACCTTGGGGGTGGTCTCGGGGGGGCACGCAGGCACCGCCCCGCCCCTGGCGCATACTTCCCCCCCATGCGAGCCTACTCAAAATCATCCTTGTCTAGTGCCTCTCTTTATTTTTTACTTTTCCTTCCCTTTTCCTTCTCCTCCCTTTCCTTCTCCTCCCCCTTCCCCTCTCTTCCCCCTTCCCTCCCCTCTACTATTCTTCCCCAAATCCTTCCCATTAACCTGTTGTCATTTATTTACCCCACTATTTGCCTCTTCCACCCCCCTCTCCTCTCCCCTAATCCAGCGAAAGAGGAAGGGAGAGGAAAAAGAGGGAGAGAGGCCCTACACTCTATTCCAAGGTTGTTCTCTTAATTTCGTCCAATCTAGGGGTTTTTTCTCCCAGTTTTCTAGATTAACACATGGTATATTCAGTTTATTGCAAAATTCTTTCAGGTCCTCTGGGAATCTTAAAATGGCTGTTATCCCTTGGTTTTTAGCTATCAGACATGCGGGGAAACCCCATCTGTAAGTAATCTTCTTCTCTTGTAGTTGATTTATTAGGGGTTTCAATGCCCTTCTCCGGCTCAGTGTCTCTTGTGAGAGGTCCGAAAAGAAGAGCAACGTAGCTCCCTCATATTTAATAGTATCAGAGCTTCTTGCATCTTGCTGAATTTGTTGTTTTGTTTCGTATTGAGTAAACCTCACAATCACATCTCTCTCTATCTCAGGTCTTGGCTTCTCTTTTGTTTGAATTCTATGTATTCTATCAAAAGCTATATGGGATGTTACTTCTTTTTTCATTATTTTATTAAAGACTTCACGAAGCACGGTCTCCAACTCAATGTTTTTCACGGATTCTGGTAGGCCGCGAATTCTTAAATTATTGCGCCTATTTCTGTTTTCCTGGTCTTCTAATTTATATCTAATGTTTCTCATTTCTAACCAGTCCATATCCGCTCTTTTTTGTAATTCCGAAATAGCTTTTTTATGCTCTTCTAATTGTGTTTCCGATTCTTCTACCCTTTTTAATACGTTTTGAATATCTGCCCGGTTGCCTTTAGTTCTCCTTTGATCATCCCTTCCAGATGTGACATCATTTCTGCCATGTCCTGTTTAGTAGGGAGTGATTGGGGATTAGTTCCTTCTTTTTCTAGTTCCCACATTTTTCCTGATTCTTTTTGTTGATGTCGTTCTTTCAAGCTTTTCTGTGGAGTTGTACCTTCCTCTATATTAGGTTTTTTATTCATCTGTTTTTCACAGGAAGGTGATGTTCCTTCTCCCCTTTCGGCCTCCCTTTCTTCCCTCTGATCTACTCTGCCCTGGGCCATATAAGTTTTTATAGAGTTCCCCTTCCCGCTTTCTGTTTGTCCTGCTTTAGCTCCCCTCCTTACCATGATCCTTTCTTACCCCCTTCCCCTTCGGTTTAGTCTTTCAAGTTTATGCAACTAAGCATTAATATTATTTAACTCTATTACCGGCCTAATCTTCCCCAGATTATAGCTCCTCCTGGGGAGCAGACACTCTTTCCTTGTTTATTCCCTTCTTCTTTTCCTTTCCCCCTTCCCTCTTCACTTCCCCCAATCTATTTGTGTACAAATCCGTCTTCAATTACTATACAATTACAATACATCCTCATTATTATGCAATTTTTATACAATTTTTCCAAAACTATATAATATATATATTATGTATCCGAAAAGGGGGATATAGAAGAGCTTTCCTTCCCCCTTTTCTTTTCTCCTTTTGAGTTAAATACAAAAAGTGCATAAAGTGCAAGAAAAAAAAAAAAAAAAAAAAAAAAAAATAATAAAAAAAAAAAAAAAATAAATAAAAAAAAAGGGGGGAAAGGATGCACACAGTGCAAAAAGTGTTAAAGGTAGTGAAGTGTTGCCAAAAAAGTGCAAAAAACACAAAGTGTAGAGGTGCTTAAAAAAAAAAAAAAAAAAAAAAAAAAAAAAAAAAATTTTTTTGAATAAGTAAGTGCAGTTAATGCAGCAGGTGCCAAAAAAAAAAAAAAAGGGATAATAATAAAAAGGGGAGGGGAAAAGGGGGGGAGGGGAGAGTCCAACTGCAACAAGTGCAGAAAGTGCAAAAAAGTGCAAAAAAGTGCAAAAAAGTGCAAAATTGTCAAAAAGTGCATAGAGTGCCAAAATTACAAAGAGAGGGGAATGAAGGGGAAATGGAATACTCCCGAGAACAGGAATAGGGGGGGGAGGGGGGTACTTTTTATTTCTTAGTTTGTCTATTTTTTTTTCCAGAATATTTTTTAATCCAATCCTTATATCCTTTTTATTTACCCTCCATCAAAAAAAAAAAAAAAAAAAAAAAAAAAAAGGGGGGGGGGGGTGCAAATAAAAATGTGGGAGGGGGGGAAAAGAGGCAAGTTGTTGTGTTAGGTATACTACATGTATAAATGTATGCTCTAGTCCTAGTCTCTTAATCTTTGCGCAGGAAGAGAAGTAACTTTTGATTTCAGCTATGTCAGAAGGAGATTCCAGCACATATATCTTAATATCCATTCATCTTAATATCCAGAGTAAAATATCCGGAAAAAGACAAAAGAAAGAGGAAATTGGGGGGGGGGGGAGGGGGAATTACAAAATACAGTCCAATAACTCCTCCAGGGTCACACTTTCTCTATTTATAGTTAGTTTGATGGTATTAATTTCTTTTCAGATAGAGTCCATATTTCAGATTCCCCCAGAACCTCAAGTATCCTATCGTCCGAGACCTTCGTTCAGTCTATTGAGATAAATATTTTGTCTGGAGCAGTCCACTCCACTTCAACCATACGATCGGATTCTCCTCTCAGCCCCTGTGCATCAGCCAGTTCGTAGGTCTTACATCCAGTTTGATATTTAAAGGGGCTAGTTTATATAAACCTAGGCATAAACTGGTCTCTATACCCGTCAGAGACCCAAGGCAGTTCCTGAAGGGAAAATCCAATATAACAGTCCTCTCAAAGCAGCCCGCAGGACATGGGGGGGACAGGGGGGAGAGAAATTTCAGTTTAACAGTCTATCACTCTGCATAGCCACAAGATTGCAGCCGCTCTCTCTTTCTTACCCCCTCCAGAGCCCCCTCGCCGTCAGCCGCATCAGCGTCCTCTCAGTGTCACAGGATCTCCACACTCCGCTCTCTCTCTAGGGGGAGGTCTCTGCAAGCAATCGCCTCCGCAGTCAGTAATCCACGTCCTGGGTCAAAGGCTCCAGGAGCGGACCTCCGCTGATCTCCTTCACTCCTTCTCCCCACTCGTCCGAGTCTAACAAGCTCCTTATCGTGAGGGGGTACGTATATTTCTGTATCTGGCTCCACCGACGGCAGGATACTTGAGCTCCCCGCGATCGTAGCTTCAGTTACTCAGTGGCTCAGCATATGTTTAGGCTCAGGCATAGGCATAGGCACAGGTGGTATCATTAGTTAAGACAGCATGCTTTTTCAGCTCGCCGGGGAGGTGCGCCTTCGGCTGCGGCGTTCAGCTAGTGAGTGGCGCCATCTTCTGTAGCTCCCCCCCCTAAACTTCCTAACACTACGCAAATGGTTAAGCACCTAAGCTTTTGAGGTGTTAGGATAAGGAAGGGAAAATGGTTAACAAATGTCTAAGATTTGTTAATCTATCTATCCTATCAATCTACACCACCCATTCTCCGGCAGCTTGACAGACAATCTTGGTGGATCCTGAAAAAGAGAACACAACAGCAATACGAACACATTACTTTATTTTTTAGAAAGCAGAATTCTATCCCAGACTCAATAGAATTCTCCTTTCTAAGTCTAAAACTTTATTTTTCTAAAACAGTGCTTTCATTTGTCTTTTCCTAAAACAAAAGAACCACTGTGTTTTGCGCCGACCCATGCCACCTAGTGGTTAGAGACGCTGTAACTACAAGTCCTTTCCTGAAGATAAGTACTGTGACCCATGCGGTAATCTTGACGCGCAGCTCGCAGCTCTCTCGTAACTGACCTGCCTAAAATACCCACAGTCCTTATACTTTCAAGAAAAATGCAATAAAGAGGGAGAGAAACTTTTCTTGCAATCAAAGACTCAGTTCAAAAATTGTTCACCAATAAAATCGGGGATCTGGCAAAACTAAGTCTCTTCAATGTTCATCCATGGTAGTGATGAAGTATACGGCACTGTCTTTATCTGGCCTGCAAATGACAACTTTGTCTGTGTAAATGTGCGAACCATAGCTCCAGTGTTGTAGACATCCCTGAAAACGTTCATACATTTCCCGGCAGAATGCCTTCTTACGAAGTGGCTTTGGAACTTTAAGATAGTCCCAGACATCTTCCTCATACCACTTCTCACGATTTTCCTCAATAATGTCCATGATTTCCCTGGGCACATAAGGAAACTCAAGTCCATACTCTGTTGCCACCCGCTTGTTCAAGAGTCTCTGAGACCTGGCAAGTCCTGGTAAATTGAGGTTCCAGTTCCATCTCCAGGGGGTATGCATGAATTTGGGGATTTCTTTACCAGGGCCGTAGCATCCCTCTTGAGTGTTGGCAAGTTTGCAGGTTTTGGCAACAGTGCACCACTAACAGATGGAGTTTCAATCCATGGCATTTCGCTCCCTGAAGTAAGGGCTAGCCAGCCTGAAATGTCAGCATAGGTAGTGGCCACATCATTTCCACATGGCCATAACAATTCCTGAGACATTCCGTCAAACAGTTCCTCAACATTCTCAACTTCAGAAGAGGAATAGGAGGAATCTAAATCAGAGTCCTGTGATTCCTCTATTAGCACATAGCCTTTTTCTGTCCCTTTCCCCACAAGTTCCCCAGGTTTTCTCACCAGTAGTTTGGATAGGTTTCTCCCGGGTGATCGCTTTCTTCCGATGAGCTGCAACTGAACTGGGGTGTGGTCCTTTCTAGCGGTTACGGGTAGGCTTTACCGGTTCCAATTTCTCCAAAATAGGCATGGTAGTACACAAGGCTGTGTCCATAACCTCAGGAGTAGGTTCTCTGGTCAGAGAAAAAGCAATGTCCTTGTTTAAGGCACCAGTGATGGCGGATTAAGCCGAAAACAGTAGGCCTCACAGCCGGAGCATACACAATAGTCTCCTCGGTTGCCACCCCGTGGCCCAGTCCATAAGAAAAGCCTGAGGCGATTCAGTAGGCTGCTCCACTTTAAAAGCATAGTCCCCGCACCTCCGACAGCAAGCAAACGGTCAAGGACTTGCTATTAGACCATCACATCCTCCACAGAGTATGCCGAGGGCCTCAACATCCCCAGAGTATGAACCACCCCTGTGGCAGCAGGGGGATTCCCGTGTCAGCCAGTACAGTACCAGGTATCTGCATGCTGGTAGGACCAATGACTGATGGCATCCTAGGTCCTGGAGCAGACGGTACACCCGGGACATGGAACATGGTTGCTCAGAACTTCTTTTTCTGCAGCTCAACAAGTGTGACTAATTCCACTCTCTTACTGCGACACACTCATGCGGTGCCTCGTGTAGGAAGACGAAACAGGCATAGACTTCTCCCACTGGTTCCTTTGGGTGCTCTGTTTTCTGCAGGGCTCCTCACATGCTTACGCACCCCAGTGAAAGTCTTTGCCTTAGTAAAGATGGCGCAGTCCAAATCGTCACTCACTATTCCAATAAACTCACATGTATGTCTTTTTCCATTGCGAGAGGTAACAGCAAAATGCCGGACTACAAGCCCACACGTGTAGCACTTACCCCCGAAGGAGCGGCTGAATTTTTCTGGGCTTACCGATTACCTCCACCAGCTCGTACTCATTGTCCTTATCTAGGGTTTCCCACGGTTGATAACCGACACTTGAATTCCTTGCATAAAACAGTTGAACAAACTCAGTCTCTAAGTTGGGAATAGAGGGTATCAGGATAAAGTTTAGCTCAGGTGCTTGGAACTGCTGCCTTCAAATAAAAGTCTCTCTCTGTAGACAGGGCCAGCGCTACCACTAGGCAAACTAGGCAGCCGCCTAGGGCGCATTGGGCGCCCGGCCGCTGGTGAGCCCACTCCCTCTCTCCCTCAGCAACTAACTCAACAGGCAGCTGCTCTGCTCCCAAGTCCCTCCATACAGTGTCAGAGGTGCTGGCACAGCAGCGGTGGAGGAATGTAGGAAGGAAAGAAAACATCCCCTGCACCCCTGATCTTCACAGTGCCACTGCCAGTGAGTGTGACCTGTCTGTGTACCACCGCGCACAGTCACGTCATTACTGTTCAACACCGGCCTGTGTCTGATGTACCGCTCTGCCTCCGCTACAGCCAGCCACCTCTGCCTCTGTGCCTTTGCCTTTCTGCCCAGTGCTGTGTCCATACGCTGCATGATTCCCCCCCCCCCATCCTGGAGGCCGTTCTCTTTTCCCTCCTGTATAGTGGGTATCAGGATAAAGTTTAGCTCAGGTGCTCGGAACTGCTGACTTCAAATAAAAGTCTCCCTCTGTACACAGGGCCGGCGCTACCACTAGGCAAACTAGGCAGCCGCCTAGGGCGTCTAGGGTGCCCGGCCGCTGGTGAGCCCACGCCCTCTCTCCCTCAGCAAATAACTCAACAGGCAGCTGCTCTGCTCCCAAGTCCCTCCATACAGTGTCAGAGGCACTGGCACAGCAGCGGCGGAGGAATGTAGGAAGGAAAGAAAACATCCCCTGCGCTCCTGGTCATCACAGTGCAACTGCCAGTGAGGGTGAAAAAGAGGAGGAAAACCCCCTATTGTTTGGACTTTCACGCCACGTACAGTGATCAAGAGTAGAATAAAATAGTATTTATTTATCAAAATATGTATACAAATATAACAATTGAAAAACATATATGGAGATCATAACATGATTAAAATACATGCAATAATATCCGTAATGGGGTGACAGTAGTAGACGAAGGGTCACCCATGTAACATATGGTAGGCCAGGGTGCTCAGAAACCCTACGTGTTTCAGAGAAGTACTGGTCTCCTACATTAGGGGTACAGCAATGACACCTGCACCGTGATAGAGTGATCTGACACCAGCACCGTGATAGAGAGCACTGACATCAACAGCGTGACATACAGCAATGACACCTGCACCGTGATAGAGTGATCTGACACCAGCACCGTGATAGAGAGCACTGACATCAACAGCGTGACATACAGCAATGACACCTGCACCGTGATAGAGTGATCTGACACCAGCATCGTGATAGAGAGCACTGACATCAGCAGCGTGACATACAGCAATGACACCTGCACCATGATAGAGTGATCTGACACCAGCACCGTGATAGAGAGCACTGACATCAGCAGCGTGACATAAAGCACTGACACCAGCACCGTGATATACAGCACTGACACCAGCACCGTGATATACAGCACTGACACCTGCACTGTAAGCAGCCCCAGGAGGAAGTCAGCATAGCACAGGGATGGTGGGAGCCAGTCATAATGAGCATAGCACAGGGATGGTGGGAGCCCCTCATAATATGCACAGCAGAGGTACAGCCCCAGGAGGAAGTCAGCACAGCACAGGGATGGTGGGAGCCCCTCATAATAAGCAGCCCCAGGAGGATGTCAGCATAGCACAGGGATGGTGGGAGCCCCTCATAATAAGCAGCCCCAGGAGGAGGTTAGCATAGCACAGGGATGGTGGGAGCCCCTCATAATAAGCAGCCCCAGGAGGAAGTCAGCACAGCACAGGGATGGCGGGAGCCCCTCATAATGAGCATAGCACAGGGATGGTGGGAGCCCTCTGTGATGGCGGTAACATTTCCGCCATTTTGTGTTTGTACCGGGGGTCTAAGTATGTTGCCACCCAGTACTGGTCCTTGACCATTATGCTTTTTATACGGGGGTCCCTATTAAAACACTGGAGCATGAAGGCCCCCATTTGCACTAAACTGGAAGCGGTGTGGTGGCCTGGCTCCTGCTCATCATCCAGGATAATGTCGTCCTCTTCATTCCCCTCTCCCCATCCACGCACAACAACAGGGATCCCAGAAAGGTTTAAAGCATGCTCTTCTTGCTCCTCCTCATCCGCCCCGCCACCATCCTCCTCTGACTCCTCTTCAGACTCCTGTTGTTCACTTGTCTCAGATAGAGTAGCCCCCCCTGGGAATTCATCCAGCATTGCGACTTCCTCATCTTCCCACTCCTGCTCCTCCACAGCTTGATCAATGACACAACGCAATGCACGCTCCATAAAGAAGGCATAAGGTACCATGTCACTGATGGCACCATGGCTGCAACTGACCAGTTTGGTGATCTCCTCAAATGGCCGCAGAAGTCTGCATGCGTCGCGCATGAGCAGCCACTGGCGCGGTGAAAAAAAAACAGCTCCCCAGAACCTGTTCTGCCGCAGAGTTCATACAGGTAGACGTTAACTGCACGTTTCTGCTGGAGCAGCCTATCAAGCATGTAGAAGGTTGAGTTCAACTGCGTCGGGCAATCGCAAATAAGACGTCTGACCGGGAGATTGTGTCGCCGCTGAATGTCAGCAAGGCAAGCCATGGCCGTGTAAGATCTTCTGAAATGGATCGAGATTTTCCTTGCCTGCCGCAAGATGTCCTGGACTCCAGGGTATTTGACAACGAATCGCTGCACGACCAAGTTTAAGACGTGTGCCATGCATGGCACGTGTGTAATTTTGCCCTGTTTCAATGCGCTAAGCAGATTGGCACCGTTGTCACACACCACTTTACCAACTGTCAAATTGAGCGGTGTTAGCCACTTATCTGCCTGTGAACGCAAAGCTGAAAGGAGTGCCGGGCCAGTGTGGCTCTTGGCTTCCAGGCACAACAGACGCAGCACGGCAACGTCTCACCTGGCATGTCGAATAGGTTCTGGGGAGCTTGGGCGGCGCAGTGGAAGAGATGCTAGCAGCGGAAAAGGAGGAGTCAGCCGAGGAGGAGAGGGAGGAGGATGGAGTAGGAGGAGGAGGAGAAGAAAAGCCAGGCCTGCATGCAATCCGTGGCAGTAAAACCAAATCTACACAGGTGCCACGGGTTACATGCTTGACGGCCGTCAGAAAGTTCACCCAGTGGGCAGTAAAAGTGATATACCTTCCCTGCCCGTGTTTGCTAGACCACGTGTCTGCGGTCAGATATATCTTGGCACCGACACTGTGTGCCAGAGATACATTCACTTGCCGCTGAACATGGCCATATAGCTCTGGGATGCCCTTCTGTGAGAAATACTTCCTTCCTGGGACCTTCCATTGTGGTATTCCAATGGCCACAAACTTGCGAAAGGCCTCCGAGTCCACCAGTTTAAATGGCAGTAGTTGGCGGGCTATCAGTTCTGACAAGCCAGCCGTCAACCGTTGGGCAAGAGGGTTATCCGGCGTCATCATTTTTTTACGCTCGAACATTAGGCCCACGGAAGCCTGCCTTTTTGCAGAAAAACGTGAGCTTGGCGTGATGGAAGGTGGAGTGGAGGACAATTGTGAGGAGAGAGGAGAAGGAGAAGTAGAAGACGGGACTGGATGGTGAGAGCCTGGAGTGTGGCTTTGTGTGTTCCGTTGTTCCCACTGGGCTCGGTGATGGCTGCTCATGTGCCTTCTTAAGGCGGTCGTCCCTAGGTGAGTGTTGGGCTTACCGCGACTAATGCGTTGACTGCAAAGATCGCAGATGGCAACACTATTGTCATTAGCGGACACGTTAAAAAAAGCCCACACTGCGGAGCCATGTGCCGGTGTCCTGGGAGCGCCAGATGTGACCGTTCATGGTCGATGCCTCGCTGATACATTAGCAGTCTGCTTTGTCCCTCCTGTGCAATGTAAGTTATTCCTGCATCTCCTCCCTATCTGTTTGGTCCATATCTCCCTCTGAACTCCCCTCCTCTTCCTCTCTTGTGGGCACCCACGTGACATCACTAGACACGTCATCATCAACGTCACCTTCCCCACCGCTATAAGTAGAGATCTCAGAGTAGGCAGCAACACCGGGGACCAACCTCCTCCTTGGGCTGATCTGGGTACTGTCGTCAGACTGCTGAGTGGCGGTTGTTTCTACCTTCTCTTCCTGATCCAATGCCAAGAGTGGCTGCGCATCAGAAATGTCTTGATATGGATCGGAAAATAATTCCTGTGACTCAAGCGGAAGGTATGTGGTGGTGGTGGTGTTGTTGGTGGTAGTGTCTTTGGGGGTGCACATAGTAGAGAGTGAAGAAGAGGGTGCAGATCAAGAGGATGAGGAGGGTGCAGAAGAGTAAGGCTGAGTGAGCCACTCAACCAAGTCTGGTGCGTCCTTTAAAGTAATTGAACGCACCTTCTACAACTTCCCACTTTGGCTCAAGCCTGTTGCTCTTGCCCTACCCCTACCACCCCTGCAGAAGGGCCTGCCTCTTCCTCTGCCTGTCATTTTTTAAATGACCCTGTGACAAAACTCTCAGTCCCTATACTGATGAAGGACTGCTGCAGTATAGGGCAGCGGTCAGCAGTAGTGCACCTCAACCCTATGTATTGTGGACCTATACCAGTCCTTATAGAATAGCAGACTGTACCTCACTCAACCCTATCTACTGTAGCACCCTACACCAGGTTACCAGTCCTTATAAGGACCTTTGTGGAACTAGTAGGTTGTGAATGATTAGCAGACTGTACCTCAGTCCCTATACTGATAAAGGACTGCTGCAGTATAGGGCAGCAGTCAGCAGTAGTGCACCTCAGCCCTATATATTGTGGACCTATACCAGTCCTTAAGGAATAGCAGACTGTACCTCACTCAACCCTATGTACTGTAGTATGCTATACCTTACCAGTCCTTATAAGGACCTTTGTGGAACTAGTAGGTTGTGAATGATTAGCAGACTGTACCTCAGTCCCTATACTGATAAAGGACTGCTGCAGTATAGGGCATCAGTCAGCAGTAGTGTACCTCAACCCTATATATTGTGGACCTATACCAGTCTTTAACCACTTTCAGACCGGACCATTTTGCTGGTCAATGACCAGAGGTCTTTTTACAATTTGGCACTGCGCTGCTTTAACTGGTAATTGCACGGTCATGCAATGTTGTACCCAAACAAAATCTGCGTCCTTTTCTTCCCACAAATAGAGCTTTCTTTTGATGGTATTTGATTGCCTCTGCGATTTTTATTTTTTGCGATATAAACGTAAAAAGACCGCAAATTTTGAAAAAAAATGATATTTTCTACTTTTTGTTATTAGAAAAATCCAATAAACTCAATTTTAGTCATACATTTAGGCCAAAATGTATTCAGCCACATGTCTTTGGTAAAAAAAAAGTCAATAACTGTATATTTATTGGTTTGCGCAAAAGTTGTCACATCTACAAACTAAGGTACGTTTTCTGGAATTTGCGCAGCTTTTAGTTTACGACTGCCTATCTCATTTCTTGAGGTGCTAAAATGGCAGGGCAGTACAAAACCCCCCAAATTACCCCATTTTGAAAAGTAGACCCCCTAAGGAAATTGATAAGTGGCATGTTGAGCCCATTGAATATTTTATTTTTTTGCCTCAAGCGATTGAATAATGACAAAAAAAAAATGTATTTATTTTTTTTACACAAAGTTGTCACTAATTGATATATTGCTCACACATGCTATGGGCATATGTGAAATGACACCCCAAAATAAATTATCCTGTGTACGGGGATACCACATATGTGGGACTTTTTGGGAGCCTAGCCGCGTACGGGGCCCCGAAAACCAAGCACCGCCTTCAGGCTTTCTAAGGGCGTCAATTTTTGATTTCACTTCTCACTACCTATTACAGTTTTGAAGGCCATAAAATGCCAAGATGGCACAAAACCCCCACAAATGACCCCATTTTAGAAAGTAGACACCCCAAGCTATTTTCTGAGAGGCATGTTGAGTCCATGGAATATTTTATATTTTGCCACAAGTTGCGGGAAAATTACAAACTTTAATTTTTTTAATTTTTTTTTTCACAAAGTTGTCACTAAATGATATATTGCTCACACATGCCATGGGCATATGTGAAATGACACCCAAAAATAAATTCTTCTGCTTCTCCTGAGTACGGGGATACCACATGTGTGGTATTTTTTGGGAGCCTAGCCGCATACGGGGCCCCGAAAGCCAAGAACCGCCTTCAGGTTTTCTAAGGGCGTAAATATTTGACTTCACTCCTCACTACCTATTACAGTTTTGAAGGCCATAAAATGCCAAGATGGCACAAAACCCCCACAAATGACCCCATTTTAGAAAGTAGACACCCCAAGCTATTTGCTGAGAGGCATGTTGAGTCCATGGAATATTTTATATTTTGCCACAAGTTGCGGGAAAATTACAAACTTTTTATTTTTTCACAAAGTTGTCACTAAATGATATATTGCTCACGCATGCCATGGGCATATGTGAAATGACACCCCAAAATAAATTCTGCTGCTTCTCCTGAGTACGGGGATACCACATATGTGGGACTTTTTGGGAGCCACCCACGTACGGGGCCCCGAAAACCAAGCACCGCCTTCAGGCTTTCTAAGGGCGTTACAGTTTTGAAGGCCATAAAATGCCAAGATGGCACAAACCCCCCCCAAATGACCCCATTTTGGAAAGTAGACACCCCTAAATTTAGGGGTACACTAGTGAGACTAGGTAATAAATGGCGGGTGCCCTGAAACTATAAAAAAATAACTAACCAACCAGCGTCACCTGTAACAGTTATATGGTGATCACTGGTGAAAGGGTTAACTAGGGGGCAATCAGGGGGCTTTATACGGTAGTATATGGGGGTCCCTGGCGCTATAAAAAGCTGCGGCGAACCTAAATACCTACCTGCCTAACTAGCGTCACCTGTGACACTAATACAGCGATCAGAAAAACGATCGCTTATTAGGCTGGGTTCACACTGGAGCGATGCGGGAACGCCACGAATCGGCGGCGGGTTTCCGCATCGCATGCCTCCCGGCGGCAGTTCACACTGCCCTATGCGAACTGCTGGGAGTGTCAGTGAAATGTTAATGACACCCCCAGATCAGTTCGCATATCGCAGTGCGATCTGCAAACTCGGATCGCATGGTGTGAACACCCATGCGATCCGATTCTGCTGCGGACCAAAAAAAGGGTCCCGTGCGAGTTTGCAGCGGGTGCGGCGGGTGCAACGCGAATTCAGCCATACTATCTGTATGGCTGAACTCGAATCGCACAGAGATCGGATGTGATTTGCACTGCAGTGCGGTGCGAATCACATCCGTTCTCATAAACCGCTGCAATGTGAACCCAGCCTTAGTGACACTGGCGACGGGGGGTGATCACGGGGTTAAACCTTTATTGGGGGGGTTAGGGGGGTACCTTAGAACTAAAGGGGGCTAACCCTAACTGCCCTAACAGTTATTACAGTCACAAATGACACCCGCCGGGTGATCAGGGGGTTAAACCTTTATTAGGTAATAAATGGCGGGTGCCCTGAAACTATAAAAAAATAACTAACCAACCAGCGTCACCTGTAACAGTTATATGGTGATCACTGGTGAAAGGGTTAACTAGGGGGCAATCAGGGGGCTTTATGCGGTAGTATATGGGGGTCCCTGGCGCTATAAAAAGCTGCGGCGAACCTAAATACCTACCTGCCTAACTAGCGTCACCTGTGACACTAATACAGCGATCAGAAAAACGATCGCTTATTAGGCTGGGTTCACACTGGAGCGATGCGGGAACGCCACGAATCCGCGGCGGGTTCCCGCATCGCATGCCTCCCGGCGGCAGTTCACACTGCCCTATGCGAACTGCTGGGAGTCTCAGTGAAATGTTAATGACACCCCCAGATCAGTTCGCATATCGCAGTGCGATCTGCAAACTCGGATTGCATGGTGTGAACACCCATGCGATCCGATTCTGCTGCGGACCAAAAAAAGGGTCCCGTGCGAATTTGCGGCGGGTGCGGCGCAAATTCAGTATGGCTGAACTCGAATCGCACAGAGATCGGATGTGATTTGCACTGCAGTGCGGTGCGAATCACATCCGTTCTCATAAACCGCTGCAATGTGAACCCAGCCTTAGTGACACTGGCGACGGGGGGTGATCACGGGGTTAAACCTTTATTGGGGGGGTTAGGGGGGTACCCTAGAGCTAAAGGGGGCTAACCCTAACTGCCCTAACAGTTATTACAGTCACAAATGACACCAATGCAAAAAATAAAATAAAAATGCTATTGGTGTCACTGTGACTGGGGGGGCAGGGGTGATTGGGGGGGTGATCGGGGGGTGAAGGGGGGGTGTGAGTGTGCCTGGCATGTTCTACTGTGAAGTGTCGTGTTGGTGCAACTCACCGATCCTCTCTCCTCGGTGCCGGAACGAAAAATACCGACACGGAGGAGAGATTACATCACTTCCTCTCCTGTGTTTACATTACAGGAGAGGAAGTGATGTCACGCCTCACTTCCATTCGTCAGGAGTGATCGAGAGGGGGTGGCCATGAATGAATGGCCGCCCCCTCATCCCGGATCGCTTCTGAACGAAAACCGGCCGCCGCTGGCACCGGGGGGGGGCCCGATCGGGCCCCCCACCCGCGGGAAGGCAGGGACGTACATGTAAGCCCATATGCCTGCCCGTGCCATTCTGTCGACGTACATCGTCGTGCGGCGGTCGGCAAGTGGTTAAGGAATAGCAGACTGTACCTCACTCAACCCTATGTACTGTAGTACCCTATACCTTACCAGTCCTTATAAGGACCTTTGTGGATCTAGTAGGTTGTGAATGATTAGCAGACTGTACCTCAGTCCCTATACTGATAAAGGACTGCTGCAGTATAGGGCAGCAGTCAGCAGTAGTGCACCTCAACCCTATATATTGTGGACCTATACCAGTCCTTAAGGAATAGCAGACTGTACCTCACTCAACCCTATGTACTGTAGTACCCTATACCTTACCAGTCCTTATAAGGACCTTTGTGGATCTAGTAGGTTGTGAATGATTAGCAGACTGTACCTCAGTCCCTATACTGATAAAGGACTGCTGCAGTATAGGGCAGCAGTCAGCAGTAGTGCACCTCAACCCTATATATTGTGGGCCTATACCAGTCCTTAAGGAATAGCAGACTGTACCTCACTCAACCCTATGTACTGTAGTACGCTATGCCTTACCAGTCCTTATAAGGACCTTTGTGGAACTAGTAGGTTGTGAATGATTAGCAGACTGTACCTCAGTCCCTATACTGATAAAGGACTGCTGCAGTATAGGGCATCAGTCAGCAGTAGTGCACCTCAACCCTATATATTGTGGACCTATACCAGTCCTTAAGGAATAGCAGACTGTACCTCACTCAACCCTATGTACTGTAGTACCCTATACCTTACCAGTCCTTATAAGGACCTTTGTGGAACTAGTAGGTTGTGAATGATTAGCAGACTGTACCTCAGTCCCTATACTGATAAAGGACTACTGCAGCAGAAGGGCAGCAGTCAAGTATAATATTCTTTCTATATTAGGAAGAAAGAATATTATACGTGTACAAGCCTATTATCATACCAGTCCTGAAAAGAACCTTTGTGGACCTAATAGTAACAGCTACTGATTAAACTGACTGTCCCTCACTGCCACACACAGCTTCCTGCCTGTCCCTATTTAAACTGACAAAACACAGGCTGCTGGAACAATAACTTGAATAGCACTCAAAACTATATCCTGTACTACTTTACCATACCAGTCCTGAAAAGGACTTTTGTGGACCTAATAGTAACAGCTAATGATTAAACTGACTGTCCCTGCTGCACACAGCGTCCTATTCCTCTCTCTACACTGACAAAAGACAGGCTGCTGCAACAATCACTAGCACAGCAGTGCCTCAAACCTATATCCTGAACTACACCTAACACCTATACCATACGAGTCCTGAAAATAACTTTTGTGGACCTAATAGCTAGCGATTGGGGTCACTGCAGTCTCTCCCTGCTCCACACAGCAACCTCTCCCTATAGTGACAGAAGAAAGAATGTAAAATGGCCGCCGGATCGGGTCTATTTATAAGTTAGGGGGAATGTCCAAGTGTCCATGTGCTGTAATGTCTCAATTGGCTGTCCTGTACCCCATGATGAATGTGTCATTATAGGTCAAAGTTCTTTTACACAGTAAACACGGAAGTCCACCGGGTGAATGGCAGCAATAGTCCGCCGATCGGGCGGACCGCGAACAGCCGGAATTTGCCGCGAAACGACCGCCGGGTGAACCGTTCGGCCATCCCTAATCTGCAGTAGTTAGTGGGTATCGGGTGTTGTCTGTGTGCCAGCACTGCAGAATACCCCTGTATCTAGCCATTGTTGCGTTTCTCTAATTGAGCCATCTGCCATCTGCAGTAGTTAGTGGGCAAATGGGTGGTGTGCGTGTGCCAGCACTGCAGAATACACCTGTATCTACCCATTGTTGCTGTTCTCTAATTTAGCTATCTGCCATCTGCCATCTGCAGTAGTTAGTGGGCAACTGGGTGTTGTCTGTGTGCCAGCACCGCAGAATACACCTGTATCTAGCCATTGTTGCTGTTCTCTAATTGAGCCATCTGCCATCTGCAGTAGTTAGTGGGCAACTGGGTGTTGTCTGTGTGCCAGCACTGCAGAATACACCTGTATCTACCCATTGTTGCTGTTCTCTAATTGAGCCATCTGCCATCTGCAGTAGTTAGTTTGTGTTGTGTGCCTCCAGCGCAGTATACATCTGTAGCTACCTATATTGCTCTTCTCTAATTGAGCCATCTGCAGGAGCTAGTTGGTGTTGTGTGCCTCCAGCACAGCACAATATACACCTGTATCTGCCCTTTATTGCTGGTGTTCTATAATAAAGGCATATGCAGGAGTTAGTGAGTGTTGTGTGCCTCCAGCAAAGCACAATATACACCTGTATCTGCCCTTTATTGCTGGTGTTCTATAATAAAGGCATCTGCAGGAGTTTTAGGGGCTGTTTTGTGCCTCCAGCACAATACACACTAACCAAATGCTGGTTTTCCCATCTCCCTGCAGTCCATTACCATATCTGGAAGGCCAACAAGGAGAGGCAGACAGGCACGAGCCAATAAAAGAGGGCAAGCGGGCTCTGTGTCTGTGAGACAACAGTGCTGGTCGTGGACGCGGTGCATCGTCATCAGCACGACGCCATGGGACACGCTTGTCCTTATTTTCGGCAGCTGGACGTGTTGAGCCACATCATGCCGAAGACTTGTTAGAGTGGATGATCAAGCCCTCTTCATCCTCCACATCCTCTCTCACCCAGGCTCAGGGTACTGGCAAAGCAGCTGCCAACGCATCCTCTTCCCTCATCTCAATGTCATCATCAGTGACTCCTTCCCTAGACCCACCACGTCCTCCTGAGGAGTCCCCCGAACTGTTTGAGCACAGTGTTGGGTACATGCTCCAGGAGGATGCCCATTGTTTTGTAGGCTCTGATGATGATACTCATCTAGAGGAAGGTAGTAGTGTGAGCGCAGAGAGAGGGGATGCTCAAGAAGGACAGCAATCTAGCAGTCATGCTCCACAAGCTGCAGCATACTGCCAGGTTTGCTCCAGTGATGAAGAGGTAGGGGATGATGAGGGCACTGACTCCACGTGGGTGCTCGGTAGGAGAGAGGAGGAGGCACATCTCCAACGAGGCAGGATGCCCTCCGGGGGCCAGCTTAGGGTCAGCACACCTACTGAATCACACCGCAGAGCTCCACCTGTGCAGGGCGCTGCCTCTGCTCGTTATTCTAAAAGTTCTTTGGTGTGCTCCTTTTTTGAGACGAGTGCATCAGATCGCACCGCTGCTATTTGCAACATATGTCTCAAGCGTATCTCGCGTGGCCAAAACATCAGCCGCTTGGGCACCACATGCTTGACCAGACATATGTTGACCTGCCATGCAGCTCGTTGGCAAGCTTACCTCAAAGAACCACACCAAAGAACAAAGTGGACCTCTCTTTGCTCCTCCTCAGCTGGGATCTCCAAACCCACTAGACCTTCAGTCCTCTCTGAAACCTGTGCTGAGAGGAATGAAGGTGTATAATTATGTGTGTCACAGCCAAGTGCTTGCGGGCACTCTGGTAGCAGTACACCCACGTTCGATTGTAGCAGGCAAATTTCCCTGCCCCAGCTGCTGGAACATAGAAAGAAGTTCACTCCCAGCCATCCACATGCCCAGCGGTTGAATGCTAGCTTGGCTAAATTGCTAGCACTTCAACTGCTACCTTTTCAGTTGGTAGACTCTGCCGCCTTCCATGAGTTTGTGCAATGTGCGGTTCCTCAGTGGCAGGTCCCCAAACGCCACTTTTTCTCATAGAAGGCGATTCTGGCTCTCTACCGGCATGTGGAAGGCAATGTCCTTGCCTCACTGGACAGGGCGGTCAGCGGTAAGGTGCATATTACCGCTGACTCATGGTCCAGCAGGCATGGACAGGGACGTTACCTATCTTTCATGGCCCATTGGGCCACTCTTCTGGCAGCTGGAAAGGATGCAGGACAAGGTGCAGTAGTGTTGGGGTTGTTTCACCCCCATGCCTCCAAAATGCTACTACTGGTTTTGACACACCTCTTTCCTCCACCCCCTCCTCTTCTTCTTCCTCCATGGCCTCTTCCAGTGCTCTGTCCTCGGAACCAGTGGTGCTCCATAGGCGTTCAAGGGGCTATGCAAGTACGCAGGCAAAACGATGCCATGCCGTGCATGCGCTGGTTTGTTTGGGGGACAGGAGCCATACTGGGGCCGATATTTTGTCAGCTCTGCAGGGACAGGCCGAGAGGTGGTTGACGCCAGGCCAGCTTAAGCCAGGAGTGGTGGTTTGTGACAATGGCATCAACCTCCTCTCCGCCCCCTGACAGAGACAACTGACCCATGTGCCCTGTGTGGCTCATGTCCTTAACCTGGTGGTGCAGCAGTTCTTGGGCAGTCTTGTGCATTTCCGCCAATCATTTAATGCCAGTGCTCAGCTGGCTGAGCTCCAAAGGAGTTGAACCTGCCCAAGAACCGCCTTATATGTGACATGCCCACCAGGTGGAACTCAACGCTGGCCATGCTGCAGCAGCTGCACACGCAGCAGAGGGCCATCAATGAGTACCTGTGTGACTATGGCACCAGAACAGGGTCAGGGGAGCTTGGGTTTTTCTCACCACGCCAGTGACAGTGCATGCATCAGTGACACTGCACCTCTTGTCTACCTGTTGGAGCATACGCTGCGTGGAATAATGGACAGGGCACTTGAGGCAGAACAGAGGCAGGAAGAGGAGGACTTCCTTGCCTCTCAAGGTCCCCTTTATCCAGACAGTGTTCCTGCTGTCCCACCCATCACACAGGAAGAGGAGGAGGAGGATGATTGTGTCAGCATGGAGGTGGAACCTGGCACTCAGCATCAGCAGCAGCAGTCTTGTAGGGATGATTTACAGTCCCCAGAAACCCGTTGACATGAACGTGGCTGGGAGGAGGTAGCTGCGGATCATGTTGTCCTTAGTGACCCAGAGGACTCCGGACCGAATGCCACAGCTAACCTACGCTGCATGGCCTCCCTGATCCTACAAAGCTTGCGGAAGGATCTTCGTATTCTTCGGATCAAGGAGAGGGACCATTACTGGCTGGCCACTCTCCTTGGTACAAGGGTAAGGTTGCAGACCTTATCTTGCCGTCGCAGAGGGAGCAGAGGATGAGACATCTCCTTGCAGAAAGGTCTGTGCAATGCATTCCCAGAGACTGGGAGGTTACAAACTCCTAGTCCTGGACAACGTGTTGCTGAGGCATCGGTCAGAAGGAGCGGTGGAGGAGGTGGCGTCTGACCGATGCGTTCAGAGAATTTTTTAGTCCGCAACCCCAAGGTATGATCGGTTCCAGCAATCATTGCCAGCGTCTGATTTACATGGTGAAGGAATACCTAGGGGCAAGGTCAGACTTGGACACCTTTCCCACCTAAAATCCTCTGGCTTACTGGGTCTTGAGGATGGATCACTGGCCAGAGCTTGCACAGTATGCAATTGAGCTACTGGCCTGTCTTGCATCCAGCGTTCTTTCGGAACGCACCTTCAGTGCTGCTGGTGGCTTTGTAACCGATCACAGGGTGCGCCTGTCCACTGACTCGGTTGATCAACTGACCTTCATAAAGATGAATCAGTCTTGGATCACCACCAGCTACCAAGCACCTGAAGCTGATGTAACCGAATATTTTATTTTGAAATATAACATCCCTTCAAGACTGCCTATGCTGATGCTGAATGACTGTCCTGTTATGTTGACTGTCTATCCTCTTCCTCCTCCGCTGATATATTGGAAGAACATTTTTGGTTCTGGGTGATGCCACCAGCCCAATTTTTCAGCCCCTATTTAACAGGGGCGTGTAATTAAATTTTTTGTTGCAATGCTTTGCAGCAGGGCTCATTCCTGCACTACAAATAGAGTATATGGGAGAGGTTGCAGTGTCATGGCACCAGCACCAGTTCTTAAGGCCCAATTTTTTAGCCCCTGTTTAACAGGGGCGTGTAATTACAATTTTTGATGCAATGCTTTGCAGCAGGGCTCATTCCTGCACTACAAATAGAGTATATGGGAGAGGTTGCAGTGTCGTGGCACCAGCACCAGTGCCTAAGGCCCAATTTTTAAGCCCCTGTTTAACAGGGACATGTAATACAATTGTTGATGCAATGCTTTGCAGCAGGGCTCATTCCTGCACTCCAACTAGAGTATCTGGGAGAGGTTGCAGTGTTGCGGCACCAGCAAACAGTGCCTAAGGCCCAATTTTTTAGACCCTCTTTAACAGGGGCATGTAATTACAATTCTTGATATAATATTTCATAGCAGGGCCCGTTGCTGCGCCCACCGAGAGTAACTGTGAGGACTTACAGTGTTGTGGCACCAGCACCACTATCACCACCGTCCACCACAACCACCAAAGGCCCAATTTTTCTACCACTGTTCAACAATGGCATGTAATTACAATTCTTGATATAATCGTTCACAGAAGGGCGCTCCAGCGCCCACCAAGATTTACTTTGAGGGCTTACAGTGTTGTGGCAACACCAACACCTTGTTCCGCCATTTCTGCAGAGCATATAGGGGAGGCCCCTACTTTCAAACATCCAACTTACAAACTTCTCCTACTTGCAAATGGAAGGAGACAACAGGAAGTGAGATGAAAAAAGACAGCCGGCAAAACAAATTATACAGGGGTGATAACCCTTCCCTATGTTTTCCAAAAAGCTTAAAAATAGATTTTTTGACTGGAGCTACACTTTAAAAATGTACCAGTTCAAAATTACAAACAGATTCTACTTAACACAACAAACCTACACAGTCCCTGTCTTGTCCCTGCCTGTACAGTATACTCCTGTTCTGAGTATATAGGGCCTGTGGGCCCCACGCCTTTCCTTTTTTAATCTGGGTACGGGGTTCCCCTTAATATCTGTACAAGACCCAAAGGGACTGGTAATGGGCAGGGGGGCTACCTATGCCCTTTTTCTCAATGATTTTTATCCATATTGCCAGAACCAAATATTACATTGCAAACCGCAAGCAGTTTTAAATGACTTTTTTTCCGCTAAATGTCATTTTGTGTAGGGACTGTTCTAAATACGGGAAACACGTGCCACTTCACAGGCATACTATAGACACCCCCCCCAGGCACGATATTTAAAGGAATATTTCACTTTTTTTTTCACTTTAATCGTCATTAAAATCAGTGCTCCCGAAAAAACTGCAGTTTTTCAAAACATTTTAGGCATCGACCCATGTCCCCTGGGGCAGGAGCCAGGTCCCCAAATCCTTTTTAGGACAATATTTTGCATATTAGCCATTAAAATTAGCACTTTTTATTTTGAACGTTCGAGTCCCATAGACTTCAATGGGGTTCTAAAGTTCGCACGAATTTGCGGTCCGTTCGAAAGTTCTGGTGCGAACCGGGGGGTGTTCGGCTCATCCCTATTGTACACGTATAATATACTTTCTTTTAAATATACAAAGTATATTATGGTGCACTGCTGACTGCTGTGCTGCTGAGTGCTGCCTGATTCTGCAGCTCAGACTGGCTAAATTCAGCTGTGCCCATTCGAAGGCTTGTCGGACTTCCTGCAACATGGAGTGACTCCTGGTGCCTCCTTGCCCGTTGATATAGGCCACTGCCACTTGATTGTCCATTCTCAGTAGAACTTCTTTCCCCTTCAGGAATGGGCTGAAAGCTAGTAGTGCCTGGAACGCTGCTTTCATCTCCAATATGTTGGAAACCACATTGTGTGTTCTGAACGGCCAATGACCTTGGACTGCGTGGTGGCAGTAGTGTGCTCCCCATCCCTCCATGCTGGCATCCGAGGTGATTACCTCTTGAGAAGGAAGGACTATGCATTTGCACCTCTTTAGATTGTGTGATCTGGTCCACCACCAGAGTGATTGCTTCACCTCCTTCCGAATCACTATTGGCTGGGTCATTGACATGCCATTCAATTGCTTCAGAAATTATATTTGAAGAGGCCTGGTGTTCCACTGGGCCCATTGGACCATCAGAATAGTTGCTGAGAGTGACCCTAGAATACTTAGACATTCCCTGGCGGGAATGGTAGTGGCCGTGAGTAGTCTCTTTGCTTTCCGGATCAGGTTGGGGATTTTCTCTTCCGGAAGCTCTACCGTATTGAGTCGGGTATCCAGTTCTGCGCCCAAAAAGATTATTCTCTGTGTGGGACTTATGCCGCGTACACACAAGCAAATTGTCCGGCGTACTTAGTCTGGCAAACAATCCGGCGGATAGTCCGGCGGACTTTCTACCGAATGGACTTGGCCACACACGGACACACAGAAAGTCTGGCGTTTGCTAGCGCGATGATGTACAGCACGTACGACGGGATTCTTAGTCCACCAGACTAGCATACTGACGAACGTATTGTCCGCTGAAACCCAAGTTTACGCTGGAAAAGTCAGCGGAAGCCCACACACGATCGAAATTGTCCGGTGAAATGCGTTTCGGCAGACTAAGTACGCCGGACAATTTGATTGTGTGTACGCGGCATTAAGCTGCTCTTCCCCCAGTTTATCAGCCACTCGAATTTCTTCATAGTGGAGATTAGGGTTACGCGATGTAGTAGGAGGGAATCTCGGCTGTCGGCAAGCAGAAGGATATCGTCTAAATAGTGGTGAAATCTTAGGCCTTGTTCCCTTAATAGGGCTATTACTGGGAGTAAGACTTTTGAAAATGTTCTCGGAGCGGTGGAGACTTTGAAATTGGAAGTGTTGATGACCTACTACAAGGTGGAGAAATTTCTGAAATGAGGTGTGAATGGGAACATGCAAGTAGGCGTCTTGTAAATCGATGGAGAGCATCCAATCTCCTATGTTGACGGCCTAGATAATTGTCTGCAGGCTCTCCATTTTGAATGCTTCTACCTGGATTCTGCGATTGAGTCTTTTTAAGTCCATGACAGGACGTAGGTCCCCTGTTTTCTTCTTTACCAGGAATAGAGGAGAATAGAATCCTTTTCCTCTCTGTGGTAGTGGCACTTCCCTTATGGCTCGTTTCTGGATGAGGCCCTGAACATATTCGTTCAGTAGCAACCTCTTTTGTTGAGATGTCGGTAAATTTGTTACCCGGAAATGGTCCCTTGGATGCTTTCGGAACCTCCATTTGTGGCCGAATTGGACAGTCGCCACTGCCCATGGATCCTTTATTGTCTCCGCCCATACCTGCTTGAACAACCTGAGTCTGGCTCCTACTACAGCTGGTTGGGTGGGCACACCTTCAAAAAGACTTTTGATCCCCTGTGGTAGGTCTTAGCTTTCTGGAGCTTGAGGAAGGATGATTGAGGATTCTTCCAGTTCCTCCTATACTCTCTGCCAGGTCTATAGGATCTTGCCTCCCTATATTTGTCTGGGAGGTTTCGTCTGGGCGCTGGCGGTCTTCGCTGTTTAGGCCTTCTATCTTTCCACCAGTAACTTTTGAAATGGCCGAGTCTAGTTTCTCTCCAAAGAGATTTACTCCGTCAAAGGGAATCTTACACCAATTTGACTTTGAGGATGGGTCTGCTGACCAGGGTTTCAGCCAAAGTGCCCTTCTGGCCATTACTGAGCTCAGCATTGCCCTTGATGTAGATTTAATTATGTCTACAGAGGCTTCTGCGACAAAATAGCCTGCGAGAGACAGTTCCTGGAGGGCTGAGATTACTTTCTCTTGCTCCACTCCTTCTGATATCAGCTTCTTGGCATTGGCGGACCAGTTGTAAATAGCCCTACCGACAGCTGCTAGAGCCACAGCTGGTCTACATGCGCCCCCTGCCGATAGGTAGGATCTTTTAAGATCTGTCAATTTTCCTATCCAGCACATCTTTAAATGTAACTGCATCTTCAATTGGAAGTGTCACTTGTCTGGCAAGACGCATCAGAGAAGAATCCACCACTGGCAGGGTCACCAATGGAGTGACACTAGGCTCTTTCAGGGGGTAAAGCTTTGCTAACCTGTTAGTTAGGCTGATCTTCTTTTCCAGCTTTTGCCATTCCTCTTTAATCAGATCCTCAAGCTCATCAATAAATGGGAAGGTCTCAGGATCGTTTTTGAGATTTGGAAAATATTTTCTCACTTTTTGAGGAGTTTGTTTTTCTTCCAACCAATCAATCGCTTCCTTCACTGACTTAATGAAGGGTTCGATCAGTGCGAAGTCGAAGTCGGTAGATATGTCAATGTCATCGTTATCCGACAGAGGATCCAACATCTTTGATGAGGAAAGAGCAGCAGATGTGGTACCTTGCAAATGTCTGCTAGTTTCTGGCTCTGCGATTTGGAGGGGCGATTCATTAGCTGGATCGCTAGGTTATAGTTCCTTGTCTTTGGTTGCTTCATTGAAGCATGAACAACAGGCCAGCTTATCTGGAAGTGCTATTGCGCCACAAATCCAGCATGAATTTCCAGATGGACCGAGAATCCGAGCGCGAGAAGAATGCCTGCGTGCGGGGGATCTCCTGTGGTAGGAGTGGCCATGTCGGGAGTAGGATATTGTTCTACTCCTCCTGTGACCTCCACTCTCTCTGCGCCTTGAACGGCTTCTGCCATGGTCTCGGCTATGTCTGTGACTTGAGCGACTTTTTCTTGAGCGTCTTGAGTGTGATGATCTGAATGAGCTGATAGGGCTGTGCAATTTAGACAGCGTTAGTGACAGGCTCTTTTTTTCCTCTTCGCACTTACCAAGTCGACCTCACTTACCTATTAGGCTGGCGATGGTCTGCTGGGGCAGTGACCTCCATGAGGAGTGATTCCTAAAATGAACGTAAGTCAGTGTGCAAAAAGGCAGGTAGGGAGATATACAGAGTTGCAAGAAAAAGAACACCCAAGAAACGAAGAGACTGACCTTAAGATCCGAAGGAAACAAGTCGGAAAACGATCGGAAAAATTCTCAAAATGTTCTTATTAGAAATGCAGCAGCAGCCACAGTACACAATCAAAAGTGCTGTTTTTTAAATTCACCGCCACCGCCGTCCGCAACGCCGATGACATCCTGCGCATGCGCAGAAATGTCCCGTGACGACCGGCGCCATCTTGGAAACTGGCGAACAGATAGAGCGGCGAGGTACTGGGGGCCCACGCATGTGCCAAAGAGTCTAAACGCTCGGCGCCCGGAGAGAGAGGAGAGGGGAACTACAGAGCTCAGCAAAAGAAAAAGTACAGAACCATAGGTGAAAAAACACAGGTTAGAGGCCGCTGCATGATAAATCTATTTAAGATTTGTAAAAACAATAATGATACCCCTGAGTAGGGATGAGCCGAACACCCCCCGGTTCGGTTCGCACCAGAACTTTCGAACGGACCCCACGTTCGTTACGAACGTTGGAACCCCATTGAAGTCTATGGGATTCGAACGTTCGAAATGGAAAGTGCTAATTTTAACGGCTAATATGCAAGATATTGTCCTAAAAAGGGTTTGGGGACCTGACTCCTGCCTCAGGGGACATGGGTCAATGCAAAATAAAGTTTTAAAAACGGCCGTTTTGGCGGGAGCACTGATTTTAATGACGATTAAAGTGAAAAAAAAGTGAAATATTCCTTTAAATATGGTGCCTGGGGGGTGTCTGTAGTATGCCTGTGAAGTGCCACGTGTTTCCCGTGTTTAGAACAGTCCCTGCACAAAATGACATTAAACGGAAATAACACCATTTAAAACTGCTTGCGGTTTTAATGTTATATCTGGTTCCTGCAATATGGTTGAAAATCATTGAGAAAAATGGCATGGGTAGCCCTCCCTGCCCATTACCAGCCTATTTGGGTCTTGTACGCATATTAAGGGGAACCCTGTACCCATATTAAAAAAAGGAAATGCGTGTGGCCCCCAGGCCCTATATACTCAGAACAGCAGTATACAGGCGGTGCAAACAAGACAGGGACTGTGTAGGTTTGTTGTGTTAAGTTGAATCTGTTTGTAATTTTCAACTGGTACATTTTTAAAGTGTAGCTCCAGTCAAAAAAACTATTTTTAAGCTTTTTGGAAAACATAGGGAAGGATTATCACCCCTGTATAATTTGTTTTGTCGTCCATCTTTTTTCATCTCACTTTCTGCTGTCTCCTTGCGTTTGCAAGTAGGAGATGTTTGTAAGTTGGATGTTTGAAAGTAGGGGCTATATGCTCTACAGAAATGGCGGAACAAGGTGTTGGTTTTGCCACAACATTGTAAGCCCTCAAACTGACTCTTGGTGGGCGCTGGAGCGCCCTGCTGTGAACGATTATATCAAGAATTGTAATTACATGCCATTGTTGAACAGTGGTAGAAAAATTGACCTTTGGTGGTTGTGGTGCTGGTGCCACAACACTATAAGTCCTCACCGTTACTCTGGGTGGGCACAGGAAGGGGCCCTCCTGTGAAATATTATATCAAGAATTGTAATTACATGTCCCTGTTAAACAGGGGCAGAAAAATTGGGCCTTAGGCACTGGTGCCATCACACTGCAACCTCTGCCATATACTCTAGTTTTATTGCAGGAATTAGCCCTGCTGCAAAGCATTGCATCAAAAATTGTACTTAAACGCCCCTGTTAAACAGGGGCAGAAAAATTGGGCCTTAGGCACTGGTGCCATCACACTGCAACCTCTGCCATATACTCTAGTTTTATTGCAGGAATTAGCCCTGCTGCAAAGCATTGCATCAAAAATTGTACTTAAACGCCCCTGTTAAACAGGGGCAGAAAAATTGGGCTGCTGGCATCACCCAGAACCAAAAATGTTCTTCCAACATATCAGCGGAGGAGGAAGAGGATAGACAATCAACATAACAGGACAGTCACTCAGCATCAGCATAGGCAGTCTTGAAGGGATGTGATATTTAAAAAAAAATTCTTCGGTTACATCAGCTTCAGGTGCTTGGTAGCTGTGGGTGATCCAAGACTGATTCATCTTGATGAAGGTCAGTCGATCAACTGATTCGGTGGACAGGCGCACCCTGTGATCGGTAACAAAGCCACCAGCAGCACTGAAGGTGCGTTCCGAAAGAACGCTGGATGCAGGACAGGCCAGTAGCTCAATTGCATACTGTGCAAGCTCTGGCCAGTGATCCATCCTCAAGACCCAGTAAGCCAGAGGATTTTCGGTGGGAAAGGTGTCCAAGTCTGTCCTTGCCCCTAGGTATTCCTGCACCATGTAAATTAGACGCTGGCGATGGGTGCTGGAACCAATCATACCTTGGGGCTGTGGACTAAAAAATTGTCTGAAAGCATCAGTCAGACGGCCACCTTCTCCACCGCTCCTTCTGACTGATGCCTCAGCAACACGTTGTCCAGGACCAGGAGTTTGTGACCTCCCAGTCTCTGGGAACGCGTTGCACAGAGCTTTCTGCAAGGCCTCCCGGAGATGTCTCATCCTCTGCTCCCTCTGCGATGGCAAGATAAGGTCGGCAACCTTACCCTTGTACCGTGGATCAAGGAGAGTGGCCAGCCAGTAATGGTCCCTCTCCTTGATCCGAAGAATACGAGGATCCTTCCGCAGCCTTTGCAGGATCAGGGAGGCCATGCAGCGTAGGTTAGCTGAGGCATTCGGTCCGGAGTCCTCTGGGTCACTAAGGACAACATGATCCGCAGCTACCTCCTCCCAGCCACGTACAAGTCCACGTGTTTCTTGGGACTGTAAATCATCCCTATAAGACTGCTGCTGCTGATGCTGAGTGCCAGCCTCCACCTCCATGCTGACACAATCATCCTCCTCCTCCTCTTCCTCCTCCTCACCCTCTTCCTGTGTGATGGGTGGCACAGCAGGAACACTGTCTGGATAAAGGGGGCCTTGAGAGGCAAGGAAGTCCTCCTCTTCCTGCCTCTGTTCTGCCTCAAGTGCCCTGTCCATTATTCCACGCAGCGTATGCTCCAAGAGGTGGACAAGAGGTACAGTGTCACTGATGCATGCACTGTCACTGCTCACCATCCTTGTGGCCTCCTCAAACGGTGACAGGACAGTGCATGCATCCCTGATCATGCCCCACTGGCGTGGTGAGAAAAAAACCAAGCTCCCCTGACCCTGTCCTGGTGCCGTAGTCGCACAGGTACTCATTGATGGCCCTCTGCTGCGTGTGCAGCCGCTGCAGCATGGCCAATGTTGAGTTCCATCTGGTGGGCATGTCACATATAAGGCGGTTCTTGGGCAGGTTCAACTCCTTTTGGAGCTCAGCCAGCCGAGCACAGGCATTAAATGATCGGCGGAAATGCACACAGACTTTCCTGGCCTGCTTCAGGACATCATGTAAGCCGGGGTACCTGCCCAAGAACCGCTGCACCACCAGGTTAAGGACGTGAGCTACACAGGGCACATGGGTCAGTTGTCCCTGTCGGAGGGCGGAGAGGAGGTTGGTGCCATTGTCGCAAACCACCATTCCTGGCTTAAGCTGGCGTGGCGTCAACCACCTCTCGGCCTGCCCCTGCAGAGCTGACAAAACATCTGCCCCAGTGTGGCTCCTGTCCCCCAAACAAACCAGCGCAAGCACGGCATGGCATCGTTTTGCCTGCGTACTTGCGTAGCCCCTGCAACGCCTACGGAGCACCGCTGGTTCTGAGGACAGAGCACTGGAAGAGGCCAAGGAGGAAGAAGAAGAGGAGGGGGTGGAGGAGAGAGGTGTGTCACAACCAATAGTAGCATTTTGGAGGCGTGGTGGTGGAACAACCTCCAACACTACTGCACCTTGTCCTGCATCCTTCCCAGCAGCCAGAAGAGTGACCCAATGGGCCGTGAAAGACAGGTAACGTCCCTGTCCATGCCTGCTGGACCATGAGTCAACGGTAATATGCACCTTAACGTTGACTGCCCTGTCCAGCGAGGCAAGGACATTGCCTTCCACATGCTGGTAGAGAGCCAGAATCCCCTTCCGTGAGAAAAAGTGGCGTTTGGGGACCTGCCACTGAGGAACCGCACATTGTACAAACTCACGGAAGGGGGCCGAGTCTACCAACTGAAAAGGCAGCAGTTGAAGTGCTAGCAATTTAGCCAAGCTAGCATTCAACCGCTGGGCATGTGGATGGCTGGGAGTAAACTTCTTCCGCCGGTCCAGCAGCTGGGGCAGGGACATTTGCCTGCTATAATCGGATGTGGATGTACCACTAGCAGAGTTCCCGGAAGCACTTGGCTGTGACACACCTAATTATACACCTTTATTCCTCTCAGAGCAGGTTTCAGAGAGGACTGAAGGTCTAGTGGGGTTGGAGATGCCAGCTGATGAGGGGCAAGGAGAGGTCCGCTTTGTTCTTTGGTGTGGGTCTTTGAGGTACGCTTGCCAACGAGCTGCATGGCAGGTCAACATATGTCTGGTCAAACATGTGGCACCCAAGCGGCTGATGTTTTGGCCACGTGAGATACGCTTGAGACATATGTTGCAAATAGCAGCGGTGCGATCTGATGCACTCGTCTCAAAAAAGGCCCACACCAAAGAACTTTTAGAATAACGCGCAGAGGAAGCGCTCTGCGCAGGCGGAGCTCTGCGGTGTGTTTCAGTCGGTGTGCTGCCCCTAAGCTGGCCCCCGGAGGGCATCCTGCCTCGTTGGACATGTGCCTCCTCCTCCTCCTCCTCCTCCTCCTCCCTCCTTCCAGGCACCCACGTGGAGTCAGTGCCCTCATCATCCCCTCCCTCTTCCTCGCTGTAGCAAACCTGGCAGTATGCTGCAGCTTGTGGAACATGACTGCCAGATTGCTGTCTTTCTTGAGCATCCCCTCTCTCTGCGCTCACGCTACTGCCTTTAGCTGAGTGTCATCATCAGAGCCTACCAAACACTGGGCATCCTCCTGGAGCATGTACCCAACACTGTGCTCAAAGAGTTCAGGAGACTCCTCAGGAGGACGTGGTGGGTCTAGGGAAGGAGTCACTGATGATGACATTGAGAGGAGGGAAGACGATGTGTTGGCAGCTGCTTTGCTACTATCCTGAGACTGGGTGAGAGAGGATGAGGAGGATGAAGAGGGCTTGGTCATCCACTCTACCAAGTCGTTGGCATGTTGCGGTTCAACATGTCCAACTGCAGAAAAGAAGGACAAGCGTGTCCCATGGCCACGTGCTGATGACAATGCACCACGTCCACGACCAGCACTGTTGTCTCTAGACACAGAGCCTGCTTGCCCTCTTTTATCGGCTCACGCCTGTCTGCCTCTCCTTGCTGGCCTTCCAGACATGGTAATGGCCTGAAGGGAGTTGGGTAAAACAGTAGTTGGGTAGTTTATATTGTGCTGGAGGCACACAACACCCACTAACTCCTGCAGATGCCTTTTTTATAGAACAGCAGAGATAAACGGGTATATACAGATGTATACTGTGCTGTGCTGGAAGCACACACAACTTCCAATAACTCCTGCAGATGACAATTGGGCCAAAATAGAGAACAGCTATGTAGGTGGATTATAGCGGTATGTACTAGGTACAGAGCACGCAGACAGCACGCACTATCTCCTGACACTACTGACTGCAAGCTCTATTATTAAAGCTAGCTCACTAGCTATATAGGTGAGGTGAATATAGTGGTGTATACTGCGGTCAGGGCACAGACAATAACCACTACACAAGAGCAAGATAGGAAATCAGCCAAAAACGATTGGTGTGTAACTGTGTTGAAGGTACACAGAACACCCACTGCTTCAGATGCCAACACACTACACGAGGCCGCCTCAAAGGCGGCCTTATATAGTGTGGGGCGTGCACTACACAGCCTGAGCTATGATTGGCCACAGGCAGGATGCCTGTGTCCAATCATGGCTCTCCTCGCTGCTGGCGCTGCGATTGGCCGAGCATGCAGGGTCACAGTGCATGCTTGGCCAATCATGAGCCAGCAATGCACTGCGCCATCGCAGTGCATTGTGGTCCGCGCGCGCCATACGAATTTTGACGCGAACGGACCAAGAGTTCGGATTTCGCCGAACGCCCGAACAGCCAATGTTCGAGTCGAACGTAAGTTCGACTCGAACACAAAGCTCATCCCTACCCCTGAGACCATCAGAGTGGGGATTCCTCGGTTAAGCTCATTTAGAGGCTGTTCAGGTAGGAATTTCCACCCAGAAGAGGCTTGAACCTGGCTGGGGCGATAGCGGTAAGGGGTGATGTCCGGTCTTGTCAGGTGAGGAAAAAAAGGAGAATACTGAGGCAGGGACCCTCTCAAGATTTAATAGTCACATGGTCCTATCAGGTTGCGGGGGCGGAGCTACAACCCATAGGTGTATGCTGCCATGATGCGACAGGAAAGTATATTATGGTGCACTGCTGACTGCTGTGCTGCTGATTGCTGCCCGATTCTGCAGCTGTCTTTTATCAGTGTAGGGACTGAGGGACAGTTTGGTGTTCTGAGCAGGGACAGTCTGCAAATCACTAGCTACTAGCTCCACAAAGGTCCTTTTATAGGGTACAGTATATAGGGTTGTACATGTATAATATACTTTCTTTCAAATATACAAAGTATATTATGGTGCACTGCTGACTGCTGTGCTGCTGATTGCTGCCCGATTCTGCAGCTGTCTTTTATCAGTGTAGGAACTGAGGGACAGTTTGGTGTTTGGAGCAGGGATAGTCTGCAAATCGCTAGCTACTAGGTCCACAAAGGTCCTTTCATAGGTGTACAGTATATAGGGTTGTACACGTATAATATACTTTCTTTCAAATATAGACAGCATATTATACTTGACTGCTGTGTTGGTGAGCTGATTGCTACCCGATTCTGCAGCTGTCTTTTATCAGTGCAGGGACTGAGGGACAGTTTGGTGTTCTGAGCAGGGACAGTCTGCAAATCACTAGCTACTAGGTCCACAAAGGTCCTTTTATAGGTGTACAGCATAAAGGGTTGTACACGTATAATATACTTTCTTTCAAATATAGAAAGCATATTATAGTGCACTGCATGCAGTGCTGCTGACCGATTCTGCAGCTGTCGTTTCTCAGCGTAGGGAGGGACAGTTTGGTTTTTGGAGCCGGGACAGTCTGCAATTCACTAGCTACTAGCTAGCTACTATTAGGCCCACAAAGGTCCTTTTAAGGACTGATAGAGGTGTACTATTTGGTGTGCAGTATATATTGGTGTAATACACGTATAAAATACTTGCACATATAGAAAGCATAGTATAGTGCATTTCCACTGTGCAGCATTGTGACTGCTGAGCGGTTCAGCAGTGATACTACAAAGAGTGACAAACACAATTAAAAAAAGGATTATAACTGGTGTGATAGACTAGTGGCCCCCAAAAACGACAGATTGAAGCGGGGTGTTATATACCTTTTTCCACATACATACTGCACTTCTCTAGAGACTTTTGTCACAGGGTCATTTAAAAAATGACAGGCACAGGAAGAGGCAGGCCCTTCTGCAGGGGTGGTAGCGGTAGGGCAGGAGCAACAGGCTTGAGCCAAAGTGGCAAATTGCAGAAGGTGCGTGCGATTACGTCAAAAGATGCACCAGACTTGTTTGAGTGGCTCACTTAGCTTTACTCTTCTGCACCCTTCTCATCCTCTCGATCTGCACCCTCTTCTTCACTCTCTGCTGTGTGCACCCCCAAAGACACAACCACCAACACCACCACCATATACCCTCCGCATGAGTCACAGGAATTATTTTCCGATCCATCACAAGACATTGCCAATGCACAGCCACTCTTGGCATTGGATCAGGAAGAGGAGGTAGCAACAACCGCCACTCAGCAGTCTGACGACACTACCAAGATCAGCCCAAGGAGGAGTTGGTGCTTGGTGTTGCTGCCTACTCCGAGATCTCGAATTATAGCGGTGGGGAAGGTGACGTCGATGATGACGTGTCTAGTGATGTCGCGTGGGTGCCCACAAGAGAGGAAGAGGAGGGGAGTTCAGAGGGAGATATGGACCAGCAGATAGGGAGGAGAAGCAGGCAGAACTTAGATTGCACAGGAGGGACAAAGCAGACTGCTAATGTAGGCAACAACCACGTATGGTCACATCTGTCGCTCCCAGGACGCCGGCACATGGCTCCGCAGTGTGGGATTTTTTTAACATGTCCGCTGCTGACAATAGTGTTGCCATCTGCAGCCTTTGCAGTCAACGCATAAGTCATGGTAAGCCCAACACTCACCTAGGGATGACCGCCTTAAGAAGGCACATGAGCTGCCATCACCGAGCCCAGTGGGAGCAATGGAACCCACAAAGCCACACTCCAGGCTCTCACCATTCAGCCTCGTCTTCTACTTCTCCTCTCTCCTCACAATTGTCCTCCACTCCACCTTCCATCATGCCATCCTCACGTTTTTCTGGAAAAAGGCAGGCTTCTGTGGTCCAAATGTTCAAGCGTAAAAAAATGATGATGCCGAATAACCCTCTTGCCCAACGGTTGACGGCTGGCTTGTCAGAACTGATAGCCCACCAACTACTGCCATATAAACTGGTGGACTCGGAGGCCTTTTGAAAATTTGTGGCCATTGGAACACCACCATGGAAGGTCCCAGGAAGGAAGTATTTCTCAGAGAAGGGCATCCCAGAGCTATATGGCCATGTTCAGCGGCAAGTGAATGTATCTCTGGCACACAGTGTCGGTGCCAAGATACAACTGACCACAGACACGTGGTCTAGCAAACACGGGCAGGGAAGGTATATCACTTTTACTGCCCACTGGGTGAACCTTCTGATGGCCGTCAAGCATGTAACCCGTGGCAACCGTATAGATTTGGTTTTACCGCCACGGGTTGCATGCAGGCCTGCCTCTTCTTCTCCTCCTCCTACTCCATCCTCCTCCCTCTCCTCCTCGGCTGACTCCTCCTTTTCCGCTGCTAGCGTCTCTTCCGCTGCGCCGCCCAAGCTCCCCAGAACCTATTCGACATGCCAGGTGAGACGTTGCCATGCTGTGCTGCGTCTGTTGTGCCTGGAAGCCAAGAGCCACACTGGCCCTGCACTCCTTTCAGCTTTGCATTCACAGGCAGATCAGTGGCTAACACCGCTCAATTTGACAGTTGGTAAAGTGGTGTGTGACAACTGTGCCAATCTGCTTAGCGCATTGAAACAGGGCAAAATTACACACGTGCCATGCAAGGCACACGTCTTAAACTTGGTCGTGCAGCGATTCGTTGTCAAATACCCTGGGGTTCAGGACATCTTGCGGCAGGCAAGGAAAATCTTGGCCCATTTCAGAAGATCTTACACGGCCATGGCTTGCCTTGCTGACATTCAGCGGCGACTCAATCTGCCAGTCAGACGTCTTATTTGCGATTGCCCAACGCCATACACGGAAAGCAGATCAGCTTCCCTTTCCGCACATGACTTTTCTTCACTTCTCAATCTGTGCAGTAAAGCAGCTGGACACTCCACAGTGCAGGGCTAGGCAGCTCTCCTATTGTTATTGTAATTATGCACTCCTCCTCCCTGGTAGCAGCAGTCTCATCCTGAGCCATCTTATGGCCAGCCCTCTCTAATCAGTGTACAAGTTCATATGCATCTGCTACCTCTGAAAACTCCTCTCTCTCAGCAGCCCTGCACCTGCCTCAGCATTTTCGGGGGAGACTATTATGGCCAGAAAAGTTGAAGCTATGGATGAAGTTGTTAGATTTGCATATAACTGACTTTTTGTAACTCTTATGCTGTGTACACATCATCAGACTATCCGGCGGACTTAGTCTGGCGGACAAACCGCCGGAAAGTCTGCCAAATTTCCAAACGAGTGGACCCGCCCACACACCAGACTTTTCCGGTGGACTATGGCGGGAGTCCGCCGTACTTTTGAAATGAATGGACTTGCACACACACGGAGGAAAGTCCGTTCATTTTGAACGCGGCTCCAGGTAGCCGGGACTAGTGAAGGAAGTCAATGTCGCTGGCCCCGTCACCTGGTATGGACTTAAAGGGGAAGCCCTACACCGATGGCAGTGATAGAAGACCGGGACACTGCTTGTAAAAGAGCTGGAAGAAGGCACGGAGGCCCGGCAAGAAGAACCGAAGAGGGGGACAAGACCCCCATAGTCGGAAGAAGACCCCCGGACGGCGGCGACGAAGAAGAAAGCCAGGCTCCTCCGCTAGTAAAAGAGCAGAAGATATCAGAGGAGTCCGGTGAGAAGACCCCCCAAGACGGAATAAGACCCTCGGAGCTGTGCAATAAATTATTTTAAACCCTTGTGTGTTGTGTTTTATTAAAAAAAATTTCACAGGTGAATGGGTAGGGGTACATGGTACCCCAATACTCATTCACATAGGGTGGGGGGCCGGGATCTGGGGGACCCCTTATTAAAGGGGGCTCCCGGATTCCGATAAGCCCCCCGCCCACAGACCCCGACAACCAACGGCCAGGGTTGTCGGGAAGAGTCCCTTGTCATCAACATGGGGACAAGGTGCTGTGGGGTGGGGGGGCCGCACGGCCCCCCCTTCCCCAAAGCACCCCCCATGTTTAGGGCACGCGGCCTGGTATGGCTCAGGAGGGGGGGCGCTCACTCGTCCCCACCCCCTTTCCTGACCGGCCGGGCTGCGTGCTCGGTTAAGGGTCTGATATGGACTCAGGCGTAGGGTTCCCCTTTAAGTCCATACCAGGTGACGGGGCCAGCGACGTGTCAATCTCGCCGCCGTAGGCGGCGACATTGACTTCCTTCGCTAGTCCCGGTTACCTGGAGCCACGTTCAAACCGAATGGACTTTCCTCTGTGCGTGGGAAAGATCCGTTCATTTCAAAAGTCCAGCGGACTAGCACACACGCGGCCGGTTTGTCCTCCAGACGTGAGTCCGGCGGACAGTTTTTGAGTCAAAATTACTTTCTAAGTCCGCCGGACTTTTGGGCAAAAAAAGTCCGCCGGAGCCCACACACGGGTGGATTGACTTTTCCGCCAGATAGTTTGATCGTGTGTACGCGGCATTACTTTATTACAGGCTTTGTAAGTACTACAAAGCAGTACTTGCAAAGCTTTGCAAATGGCTTTGCATGTGCTGCTTTGTATTTGGCTTTGTAGAACTCACAAAGCCAGTTACAAAGCAGTACTTACAAAGCCAGGTGCAAAGCAGTATTTACAAAGCCAGTTACAAAGTAGTACATACAAAGCCATTTCTAGAGCAGTAAATATAACTGGCTCTATGCGTACTATTTTATCACTGGCTTTGTAGGTACAGCTTTGTAACTGGCTTTTAGTGATGGACGAACTTCCGACGGGACGTTTCGCGAACGCGAAACGCGAACGGGCACAAACGTTCGCGAAAACGACCGTTCGCCGCGGGCTCCATTGACTTCAATGGGAGGCGAATTTCGCAAACCTTTAGGTCGAATTTGCGGCCACGGGGTAATTATTAGGGGGTAGCACGTAGTCCCACCACCTGGACAATAGCATAATACATGTATGAGGTGAATTTGGGATCGATAACTACAAGCATTTTTTTTTTATTTGGGAAATTGTTCTGACAATTCAGGACTATGGAGCTAATGAAGGCAATGGAGGAGAGGGAAGGTCAGGGACCAGGGTAGGCAAACAAGAGGGTGCAGGAGATACAGAGCACTGACAGCAGCACCGTAATACAGAGCACTGACATCAGCACCGTGACATACAGCGCTGACAGCAGCTCCGTGACATACAGCGCTGACAGCAGCTCCGTGACATACAGCGCTGACAGCAGCTCCGTGACATACAGCGCTGACAGCAGCTCCGTGACATACAGCGCTGACAGCAGCTCCGTGACATACAGCGCTGACAGCAGCACCGTGACATACAGCGCTGACAGCAGCTCCGTGACATACAGCGCTGACAGCAGCTCCGTGACATACAGCGCTGACAGCAGCTCCGTGACATACAGCGCTGACAGCAGCTCCGTGACATACAGCGCTGACAGCAGCTCCGTGACATACAGCGCTGACAGCAGCACCGTGACATACAGCGCTGACAGCAGCTCCGTGACATACAGCGCTGACAGCAGCTCCGTGACATACAGCGCTGACAGCAGCTCCGTGACATACAGCGCTGACAGCAGCTCCGTGACATACAGCGCTGACAGCAGCTCCGTGACATACAGCGCTGACAGCAGCTCCGTGACATACAGCGCTGACAGCAGCTCCGTGACATACAGCGCTGACAGCAGCTCCGTGACATACAGCGCTGACAGCAGCTCCGTGACATACAGCGCTGACAGCAGCTCCGTGACATACAGCGCTGACAGCAGCTCCGTGACATACAGCGCTGACAGCAGCTCCGTGACATACAGCGCTGACAGCAGCACCGTAAGCAGCCCCAGGAGGAAGTCAGCACAGCACAGGGATGGTGTGATCCCCTCATAATAAGAACCCCCAGGAGGAAGTCAGCACAGCACAGGGATGGTGGGAGCCCCTCATAATAAGAACACCCAGGAGGAAGTCAGCACAGCACAGGGATGGTGGGAACCCCTCATAATAAGCAGCCCCAGTAGAAATATGACACCGCTCAACCTCTTCAAAGAGGAGGGTAGGGGCATATAGTACGGTGTGCTTTTTTGGGTCAGGGAAGTGAGCCAAATGAATTAAGAAGGTCTGTGTGCTTGATTCCAAAAATTGTTTATAGACATATACATGGTCTACTGATCACATGTGTTGAATTCCTCCGAGATCCATGCCTCATTCATTTTTAGAAATGTGAGGTAGTTAACACTGTGGTGAGCTAGGCGAGTACGCTTATCGGTCACAATCCCCCCTGCTGCGCTGAACGTCCTTTCGGACAGGACACTGGATGAGGGGCAAGCCAACAGTTCGATTGCAAATTGGGCAAGCTCTGGCCAGAGGTCAAGCCTGCCCACCCAGTAGTCTAGGGGTTCATCACTCCTCAGAGCGTCCACATCGGCCGTTAACCCAATGTAGTCGGACACCTGACGGTCTAGGCGTTCCCTGATGCTGGATCCGGATGACACCTGTCGATGGGTCGGCTGAAAGAATGACCTCATATCCGAAGTCACCAACACATCTTCAAACCGGCCTCTTCTTGCAGGCGCTGTTGGATTGGTACCCGCAAATCCTTCTCTGGGAGTGGGAATTGCTCCTCTGCCAGCGCACGCAAAAGCAGAATGCAGCATTTCTCGAAGCAAGGCCTGGAAGTGCTGCATTCTGACAGCCCTCTGCGACGGCGGTAACATTTCCGCCATTTTGTGTTTGTACCGGGGGTCTAAGTACGTTGCCACCCAGTACTGGTCCTTGACCCTCATGCTTTTTATACGGGGGTCCCTATTAAAACACTGGAGCATGAAGGCCCCCATTTGCACTAAAGTGGAAGCGGTGTGGTGGCCTGGCTCCTGCTCATCATCCAGGATAATGTCGTCCTCTTCATTCTCCTCTCCCCATCCTCGCACAACAGGGATCCCAGAAAGGTTTAAAGCATGCTCTTCTTGCTCCTGCTCATCCGCCCCGGCACCATCCTCCTCTGACTCCTCATCAGACTCCTGTTGTTGACTTGTCTCAGATAGAGTAGCCCCCCCTGGGAATTCATCCAGCATTGCGACTTCCTCATCTTCCCGCTCCTGCTCCTCCACAGCCTGATCAATGACACGACGCAATGCACGCTCCAGAAAGAAGGCATAAGGTACCATGTCACTGATGGCGCCATGGCTGCGACTGACCAGTTTGGTGATCTCCTCAAATGGCCGCAGAAGTCTGCATGTGTCGCGCATGAGCAGCCACTGGCGCGGTGAAAAAAAACCCAGCTCCCCAGAACCGTTTCTTTCGCAGAGTTCATACAGGTAGACGTTAACTGCACGTTTCTGCTGGAGCAGCCTATCAAGCATATAGAAGGTTGAGTTCCATCGCGTCGGGCAATCGCAAATAAGACGTCTGACCGGCAGATGGTGTCGCCGCTGAATGTCAGCAAGGCGAGCCATGGCCGTGTAAGATCTTCTGAAATGGGCCGAGATTTTCCTTGCCTGCCGCAAGATGTCCTGGACCCCAGGGTATTTGACAAGGAATCGCTGCACGACCAAGTTTAAGACGTGTGCCATGCACGGCACGTGCGTGATTTTGCCCTGTTTCAATGCGCTAAGCAGATTGGCACCGTTGTCACACACCACTTTACCAACTGTCAAATTGAGCGGTGTTAGCCACTCATCTGCCTGTGAACGCAAAGCTGAAAGGAGTGCCGGGCCAGTGTGGCTCTTTGCTTCCAGGCACAACAGACGCAGCACGGCATGGCAACGTCTCACCTGGCATGTGGAATAGGTTCTGGGGAGCTTGGGCGGTGCAGTGGAAGAGACGCTAGCAGCGGAAAAGGAGGAGGCAGCTGAGGAGGAGAGGGAGGAGGATGGAGTAGGAGGAGGAGAAGAAGAGTCAGGCCTGCATGCAATCCGTGGCGGTAAAACCAAATCTACACGGGTGCCACGGGTTACATGCTTGACGGCCGTCAGAAGGTTCACCCAGTGGGCAGTAAAACTGATATACCTTCCCTGCCCGTGTTTGCTAGACCACGTGTCTGTGGTCAGATGTATCTTGGCACCGACACTGTGTGCCAGAGATACATTCACTTGCCGCTGAACATGGCCATATAGCTCTGGGATGCCCTTCTCTGAGAAATACTTCCTTCCTGGGACCTTCCATTGTGGTGTTCCAATGGCCACAAATTTGCGAAAGGCCTCCGAGTCCACCAGTTTATATGGCAGTAGTTGGCGGGCTATGAGTTCTGACAAGCCAGCCGCCAACCGTTGGGCAAGAGGGTTATCCGGCGTCATCATTTTTTTACGCTCAAACATTAGGCCCACGGAAGCCTGCCTTTTTGCAGAAAAATGTGAGCTTGGCGTGATGGAAGGTGGAGTGGAGGACAATTGTGAGGAGAGAGGAGAAGGAGAAGTAGAAGACGAGGCTGGACGGTGAGAGCCTGCAGTGTGGCTTTGTGTGTTCCGTTGCTCCCACTGGGCTCGGTGATGGCTGCTCATGTGCCTTCTTAAGGCGGTCGTCCCTAGGTGAGTATTGGGCTTACCGCGACTAACGCGTTGACTGCAAAGATTGCAGATGGCAACGCTATTGTCAGCAGCGGACACGTTAAAAAAAGCCCACACTGCGGAGCCATGTGCCGGTGTCCTGGGAGCGCCAGATGTGACCGTACATGGTCGATGACTCGCTCCTGATACATTTGCAGTCTGCTTTGTCCCTGCTGTGCAATGTAAGTCATTGCTGCTTCTCCTCCCTATCTGCTGGTCCATATCTCCCTCTGAACTCCCCTCCTCTTCCTCTCTTGTGGGCACCCACGTGACATCACTAGACACGTCATCATCAACGTCACCTTCCCCACCGCTATAAGTAGAGTAGGCAGCAACACCGGGGACCAACCTCCTCCTTGGGCTGATCTGGGTACTGGCGTCAGACTGCTGAGTAGCGCTTGTTGCTACCTCCTCTTCCTGATCCAATACCAAGAGTGGCTGCGCATCAGAAATGTCCTCTTGATATGGATCGGAAAATAATTCCAGTGACTCAAGCGGAAGGTATGTGGTGGTGGTGGTGGTGGTCGTGTTGTTGGTGGTAGTGTCTTTGGGGGTGCACATAGCAGAGAGTGAAGAAGAGGGTGCAGATCGAGAGGATGAGGAGGGTGCAGAAGAGTAAGGCTGAGCGAGCCACTCAACCAAGTCTGGTGCATCCTTTAAAGTAATTGAACGCACCTTCTGCAACTTCCCACTTTGGCTCAAGCCTGTTGCTCCTGCCCTACCCCTACCACCCCTGCGGAAGGGCCTGCCTCTTCCTCTGCATGTCATTTTTTAAATGACCCTGTGACAAAACTCTTAGTCCCTATACCGCTGAAGGACTGCTGCAGTATAGGTGAGCGGTCAGCAGTGGTGCACGTCAACCCTATCTATTGTGGACCTATAGCGGTCCTTACAGAACAGCAGACTGTACCGCACTCAAGCCTATGTACCGTAGCACCCTATACCAAGTTACCAGTCCTTATAAGAACTTTTGTGGACCAAGCAGGTTGTGTATTAGTGTTTAGCAGACTGTACGTCAGTCCCTATACCGCTGAAGGACTGCTGCAGTATAGGGCAGCGGTCAGCAGTGGTGCACGTCAACCCTATCTATTGTGGACCTATAGCGGTCCTTACAGAACAGCAGACTGTACCGCACTCAAGCCTATGTACCGTAGCACCCTATACCAAGTTACCAGTCCTTATAAGAACTTTTGTGGACCAAGCAGGTTGTGTATTAGTGTTTAGCAGACTGTACGTCAGTCCCTATACCGCTGAAGGACTGCTGCAGTATAGGGCAGCGGTCAGCAGTGGTGCACGTCAACCCTATCTATTGTGGACCGATAGCGGTCCTTACAGAACAGCAGACTGTACCGCACTCAAGCCTATGTACCGTAGCACCCTATACCAAGTTACCAGTCCTTATAAGAACTTTTGTGGAACAAGCAGGTTGTGTGTTAGTGATTAGCAGACTGTACGTCAGTCCCTATACCAATGAAGGACTGCTGCAGTATAGGGCAGCGGTCAGCAGTAGTGCACGGCAACCATATGTATTGTGGACCGATAGCGGTCCTTACAGAACAGCAGACTGTAACGCACTCAGGCCTATGTACCGTAGCACCCTATACCAAGTTACCAGTCCTTATAAGAACTTTTGTGGAACAAGCAGGTTGTGTGTTAGTGATTAGCAGACTGTACGTCAGTCCCTATACCAATGAAGGACTGCTGCAGTATAGGGCAGCGGTCAGCAGTAGTGCACGGCAACCCTATGTATTGTGGACCGATAGCGGTCCTTACAGAACAGCAGACTGTAACGCACTCAGGCCTATGTACCGTAGCACCCTATACCAAGTTACCAGTCCTTATAAGAACTTTTGTGGACCAAGCAGGTTGTGTGTTAGTGATTAGCAGACTGTACGTCAGTCCCTATACCAATGAAGGACTGCTGCAGTATAGGGCAGCGGTCAGCAGTAGTGCACGGCAACCCTATGTATTGTGGACCGATAGCGGTCCTTACAGAACAGCAGACTGTAACGCACTCAGGCCTATGTACCGTAGCACCCTATACCAAGTTACCAGTCCTTATAAGAACTTTTGTGGACCAAGCAGGTTGTGTGTTAGTGATTAGCAGACTGTACGTCAGTCCCTATACCAATGAAGGACTGCTGCAGTATAGGGCAGCGGTCAGCAGTAGTGCACGGCAACCCTATGTATTGTGGACCGATAGCGGTCCTTACAGAACAGCAGACTGTAACGCACTCAGGCCTATGTACCGTAGCACCCTATACCAAGTTACCAGTCCTTATAAGAACTTTTGTGGACCAAGCAGGTTGTGTGTTAGTGATTAGCAGACTGTACGTCAGTCCCTATACCAATGAAGGACTGCTGCAGTATAGGGCAGCGGTCAGCAGTAGTGCACGGCAACCCTATGTATTGTGGACCGATAGCGGTCCTTACAGAACAGCAGACTGTACTGCACTCAGGCCTATGTACCGTAGCACCCTATACCAAGTTACCAGTCCTTATAAAAACTTTTGTGGACCAAGCAGGTTGTGTGTTAGTGTTTAGCAGACTGTGCGTCAGTCCCTATACCGCTGAAGGACTGCTGCAGTATAGGGCAGCGGTCAGCAGTAGTGCACGGCAACCCTATGTATTGTGGACCGATAGCGGTCCTTACAGAACAGCAGACTGTAACGCACTCAGGCCTATGTACCGTAGCACCCTATACCAAGTTACCAGTCCTTATAAGAACTTTTGTGGACCAAGCAGGTTGTGTGTTAGTGATTAGCAGACTGTACGTCAGTCCCTATACCAATGAAGGACTGCTGCAGTATAGGGCAGCGGTCAGCAGTAGTGCACGGCAACCCTATGTATTGTGGACCGATAGCGGTCCTTACAGAACAGCAGACTGTAACGCACTCAGGCCTATGTACCGTAGCACCCTATACCAAGTTACCAGTCCTTATAAGAACTTTTGTGGACCAAGCAGGTTGTGTGTTAGTGATTAGCAGACTGTACGTCAGTCCCTATACCAATGAAGGACTGCTGCAGTATAGGGCAGCGGTCAGCAGTAGTGCACGGCAACCCTATGTATTGTGGACCGATAGCGGTCCTTACAGAACAGCAGACTGTAACGCACTCAGGCCTATGTACCGTAGCACCCTATACCAAGTTACCAGTCCTTATAAGAACTTTTGTGGACCAAGCAGGTTGTGTGTTAGTGATTAGCAGACTGTACGTCAGTCCCTATACCAATGAAGGACTGCTGCAGTATAGGGCAGCGGTCAGCAGTAGTGCACGGCAACCCTATGTATTGTGGACCGATAGCGGTCCTTACAGAACAGCAGACTGTACTGCACTCAGGCCTATGTACCGTAGCACCCTATACCAAGTTACCAGTCCTTATAAAAACTTTTGTGGACCAAGCAGGTTGTGTGTTAGTGTTTAGCAGACTGTGCGTCAGTCCCTATACCGCTGAAGGACTGCTGCAGTATAGGGCAGCGGTCAGCAGTAGTGCACGGCAACCCTATGTATTGTGGACCGATAGCGGTCCTTACAGAACAGCAGACTGTAACGCACTCAGGCCTATGTACCGTAGCACCCTATACCAAGTTACCAGTCCTTATAAGAACTTTTGTGGACCAAGCAGGTTGTGTGTTAGTGATTAGCAGACTGTACGTCAGTCCCTATACCAATGAAGGACTGCTGCAGTATAGGGCAGCGGTCAGCAGTAGTGCACGGCAACCCTATGTATTGTGGACCGATAGCGGTCCTTACAGAACAGCAGACTGTAACGCACTCAGGCCTATGTACCGTAGCACCCTATACCAAGTTACCAGTCCTTATAAGAACTTTTGTGGACCAAGCAGGTTGTGTGTTAGTGATTAGCAGACTGTACGTCAGTCCCTATACCAATGAAGGACTGCTGCAGTATAGGGCAGCGGTCAGCAGTAGTGCACGGCAACCCTATGTATTGTGGACCGATAGCGGTCCTTACAGAACAGCAGACTGTAACGCACTCAGGCCTATGTACCGTAGCACCCTATACCAAGTTACCAGTCCTTATAAGAACTTTTGTGGACCAAGCAGGTTGTGTGTTAGTGATTAGCAGACTGTACGTCAGTCCCTATACCAATGAAGGACTGCTGCAGTATAGGGCAGCGGTCAGCAGTAGTGCACGGCAACCCTATGTATTGTGGACCGATAGCGGTCCTTACAGAACAGCAGACTGTACCGCACCCAAGCCTATGTACCGTAGCACCCTAGACAGACCAAGTTACCAGTCCTGATAAAGAGCTTTGTGGAACAAGTGAGTTGTGAATGATTAGCAGACTGCAGCAGAAGGGCAGCAGTCAAGTATAATATTCTTTCTATATTTGGAAGAAAGAATATTATACGTGTACAAGCCTATTACCGTACCACTGATACCAGTCCTGAAAAGAACCTTTGTGGAACTAATAGTAACAGCAAGTCTTTAAAATTATCCTCACTGCCTGACACACTGCTTCCTGCCTGTCCCTATACAAATTGGCAAAAAAGAGTAGGCTGGAACGATTAGCTGGAACAGCTCTTTTGTGGACCTGATAGTAACAGCTAATGATGATGATGATGATGATGATGAAGAAAGACTAATCTGGCTGAGCTGTCCCTAAAATAGCAGCATACAGCGCTCTGTCCCTTTATCTAAACTGACAAAAGAAACTCAGGCTGCTGACCTAACACCTATACCAGTCCTGAAAAGAACTTTTGTGTACCAAATAGCTAGCGTTTTCTCTGTCCCTACTCCACACAGGATCCTTTCCCTACAGTGACAGAAGAAAGAATGTAAAATGGCCACCGGATCGGGTGTATTTATAGGTTAGGGGGAATGTCCAAGTGTCCATGAGCTGTCATGTCTCAATTGGTTGTCCTGTAACACATGATAAACGTGTCACGAAAGGTTAAAGTTCTTGTATACATTAAACACGTAAGTCCGCCGGGGCGAACGACGGAAAAAGGCGTTCGAACCCGCGGACGGCGAAAGTCGGAAATTCGCCGCGAAACGACCGCCGGGCGAACCGTTCGGCCATCACTACTGGCTTTGTATGCAGGGCCACCATCAGGGGTGTAAGGGGCCCAGGCCCCAACCAGTGCCCCCACCAGTACAATGCGGACAGGATAGCGCCTTGCTGTTCATCAAACAGCAAGCAGGTGGCTGCAGGGAAGGCAAGCAGTGCAGCTAGGGCAACTAGGACCTAGTGCTCCAGAGTCAGAAGATCTCCACTGCCTCCCAGAGCCGGGACTCCTTCAACCTCCTCTCCATTCTATAATGACAGTGGCTCAGAGAACAAGGACTGGCGGGAGGCACAGGCAGCCAGGGGTCTGCTGGAAGGAGCAGAGCACCCTCATCATCACCCAGAAGGAGTCCTGCCTGCTGCTGGTCAGCATTAATACACAATCACCTACACACAGACAGGCACTGGGACAGGTGGGAAGACAGGACTAGTGGGTCTCTCTCACCCCCCTCTCTCTCTCCACCTTTCTCTCTCACCCTTCTCTCTCTCTTGCACCCCTTCTCTTTCTTCCCCTTCTCTCTCACCCCTCTCTCTCTCTCCCCAACTCTCTCACCTCTCTCTCTCTCTCTCATTCTCCTCTCTCTTTCGCCCACCTTTCCTGCCCCTTCTCTCTCTCTTTCTCACCCCCTCTATCTCTCTCACTCCCATCTCTCTCTCACCCCTTCTGTCTGTCACCCCCTCTCTCCCTCACCCTCCTCTCCCCCTCTCTCTCACCCCCCTCTTTTTACCCCCCTTTCTCTCATCCTGCCTCTCTCCCCCCTCTCTCTCTCCACTCCCCTGAAGAGTATGGAATGGTTGAGATGGGACTGAAGGATGAGCCAGAGAAGGACATGGGGAAGGAAGAGGACATGAGATTGAAGGGGGGGGGGGGGGGGGCTGGGGCTGGAGGTGGAGGAGGACATGGTGTGTAGGACATGAGACTGGAGGTGGAGGACAAGGTATGGAGGACATTGGATGGGGAGATGGACTGGAGGAGGAGGATGACATTGGATAAAGGATAAAGGAGATGAGACTGGAGGAGATGGGAATGGAGGAGGACGAGGACATGGAAAGGAGGAGGAGGACATGGGATTGGAGAGATGAGACCTGGGGGGCAGGTCTTAAGCTGCATAAGGGGCCCCGAGATTTCTGATGGCTGCCTTGTTTGTAAGTACTATTTCATAACTGGCTTTGTATACAATGCTTTGTAACTGGCTTTGTAACTGGGTTTGTATACAGTGCTTTGTAACTCGCTTCTTACACACTGCCTTATAACTGGCTTCATACATACTACTTTGTAACTGGCTTTGCATGTACTACTTTGTAACTGGCTTTGTATGTACTACTTTGTAACTGGCTTTGTATGTACTACTTTGTAACTGGCCTTTTTGAGCAGTGCTTTGTAACTGGCTTTGCATGTACTACTTTGCTACTGGCTTTGTGAGTACTGCTTCCTAATTGGCCTTGTAAGCACTATGTTTATTTCAAACTGTTATTCAAGTAGTTATTTGGAAAGTTTACATTTTTGTTTATGTAACCGGCACTTTCAATTTCTTGTCAAAATTTTTTGCCACACTCTGCTCAAAAGGTTGCTTACCCCTGTAATACAGTGATACTTCTTTATTTAAATTTCCTTATACAAGTTGCAAAGTATAACAATGAGTCACAAAAGTTTAATAGTTACTGTTAACTATTTTCAATACAGGGCTGAAATTTGCCAGTTGGGTTGCACAAGGCCTGGTGATTCTGGACTCACTATTGCCAGGCACCTATTTTTGTTCCTTTGGGTATCTTTACCAGAACTATGCCTTCCCTCGCTCCGAATTCTGTAAGTATTTGCAAATGCAACACTTTTTCTCCATAATTCTTATAAAGGATGGAAATGTGGTCAAGTCACCATTTGAAATGCTATGTAGCGAGGGTTGTATAAATAAAGGGACTATCTCAATATTATATAAATACCTAAATGATGATGATACTCTAAGTCAACTGCTATGCTGGGCTGGGAAGCGGAAAACAGACAGGAGAACTGACTCAACTTGGTCTCCAATATGCATAAATGTACTCACTCTATTGCTATCAAGGAGACTGTGGTTAAGCTTCATACCTGGTGGTATTATACTCCTGATACGCTACACTTAATGTATCCATTAGTACCTGATACATGCTTTAGGGGCTGTTGTGACAAAGGTACACTCTTCATCACATTTTGGAGTTGTGGAGCTCTGTAGTTCCTATGGCAACAGGCAGGCCTGGACTGGGATGAAAAATAGGCCTGGGCATTTTGGATTGAGCAGCCCATGACATGTTAACCAGCCCTTTCCCCGCTCTACACCCTGAAAGAGAGCACAGGGGGTGGCGGAGAGCATAGGGGGATGTGGAGAGTATGGGGGATGTGGAGAGCATGGGGGGAGGTGAAGAGCACAGGGGGTGGTGGGGGGGAGCATGAAGGGGGTGTGGAGAGCACAGGGGGGGAGAGCATGGGGGATGTGGAGAGCACAGGGAGGTGGTGGAGAGCACGGGGGAGGAAGAGAGCACAGGGGGTGGTGGAGAGCATGGGGGGATGTGGAGAGCATGGGGGGAGGTGGAGAGCACAGGGGGTGGCGGAGAGCATGGGGGAATGTGGATAGCACAGAGGGTGGCCGAGAGCATGGGGAGATGTGGGAAACAGGGGGTGGCAGAGAGCATGGGGAGATGTGGAGAGCACAGGGGGTGGCAGAGAGCGTGGAGGGAGGTGGAGAGCATGGGGGGAGGTGGAGAGCACAGGGGGTGGCGGAGAGCATGAGGGGTATGTGGAGAGCACATGGGTGGCGGAGATCATGGGGACATGCGGAGAGCACAGGTAGTGGCAGAGAGCATGGGGGGGTGTGGAGAGCACAGGGGGTGGCCGAGAGCATGGGGAGATGTGGAGAACACAGGGAGTGGCAGAGAGCATGGGGGATGTGGAGAGCCCGGGGGGGGGGGCGGCGGAGTGCATGGGGGGAGGTGGAGAGCACAGGGGTGTCAGAGAGCATGGGGAGATGTGGAGAGTACAGGGGGTGGTGGAGAGCATGGGGAAGGAGAGCATAGGGGGATATGGAGAGCACAGGGAGATGGAGAGAGCATGAGGGGTGGCAGAGAGCATAGGGGGATGTGGAAAGCACAGGGGGACGGCAGAGAGCATGGGGGAGGCGAAGGGCATGGGGGGATGTGGAGAGCACGGGGGGAGGTGGAGAGCACAGGGGGTGGCAGAGAACATGGGGAGATGTGGGGAGCACAGGGGAGTGACGGAGAGCATGGAGTGGGATTTGGAGTGCACAGGAGGCAGCAGAGAGCATGGGGGGATGTGGAGAGAACAGAAGGTGGCGGAGAGGATTGGGTGGGATTCGGAGAGCACGGGGGGGGGGGCAGCGGAGAGCATGAGGGAGGTGGAAAGCACAGGGGGGCGACAGAGAGCACAAGGGGGAGGAGAGCAAGGGGGATGTGGAGAGCACAGAGGGATGGCGGAGAGGACGGGGAGAGGTGGAGAGCACAGGGGGTGGCAGAGAGCACAGGGGGTGGCAGAGAGCATGGGGGGAGGTTGAGAGCATCGGGGATGGGGAGAACACAGGGGGTGTCGGAGAGCACGGGGGGGACGTGGAGAGCACAGGGGGGGGACGTGGAGAGCACAGGGGGTTCGGATAGGGATGAGCCCGATGTCCGAGTCAAACGTTAGTTCGACTCGAACATCGGGTGTTCACCTGTTCGTTGAATAGCGAACAATCTGGGGTGTTTGTGGCAAATTCCAAAGCCGCAGAACACCCTTTAAAAGTATATGGGAGAAATCAAAAGTGCTAATTTTAAAGGCTTATATGCTTGGTATTGTCATAAAAAGTGTTTGTGGACCTGGGTCCTGCCCCAGGGCACATGTTTCAATGCAAAAAAAAAGTTGTTTTTTCTTAAAGTGAAACAATAAAGTGAAATATTCCTTTAAATTTCATACCTGGGGATGTCTATAGTATGCCTGTAAAATGATGTATTTTTCCTGTGTTTAGAACAGTCCCTGCACAAAATGACATTTCTAAAGAAAAAAGTAATTTAAAACTGCTTGCGGCTATAATGAATTGTCGGGTCTCGGCAATACAGATAAAAATCATTGAGAAAAAACGGCATGGGGATCCCCCCAAAATCCATACCAGGCCCTTTGGGTCTGGTATAATTATTAAGGGAAACCCTGTGCCAATTTAAAAAAAAAAATGGCATAGGAGCTGCCCTCAAAATCTATACCAGACACTTCAGGTCTGGTATGGATTTTAAGGAGAACCCCTTGCCAAAATAAAAATAAAATGGTGTGGGGTCCCCCCAAAAATCCATACCAGACCCTTATCCAAGCATGCAACCTGGCAGGCCGCAGGAAAAGAGGGGGGACAAGATAGCGCCCCCCTCCTTAACCATACCTGGTCACATGCCCTTGACATGGGGAGGGTGCTTTGGGGTAGCCCCGCAAAGCACCTTGCCCCCATGTTGATGGGGATAAGGCCCTCATCCCCACAACCTTTGCCTGGTGGTTGTGGGGGTCTGTTGGGCTTATTGGAATCTGGAAGCCCCCTTTAACAAGGAGACCCCCAGATCCCGGCCTCCCCCTGTATGAAATGGTAACGGGTACAAATGTATCCCTAACTTTTCATAAAAAAGCGTTATAAAATATTTATAAAAATGTCCCACGAAGTCCATTCATCTTCTTCTCTCGCTCTGCCGACGGACCGAAAAAAAGAAAAAACCTGCACGCCGCCACCGATCCTCCTCCATGGGAGGCAGCCGCCATAATGACCGTCCTCTCAGGTGGCAGTTCTTTTATACGGTGACATACCGGAGTGACCCCGCCCCCTCTAAAGCACAAAGACTTCCCAATGGCTTCCCGTGGCATCAGAGGAGACGGGGCCATCCGTTTACGTAAACGGGTGGCCTGCCCCCTTTGACACCCACGGGGAAGCCATTGGGAAGTCCCCGTTTGTTAGAGGGGGGGCGGGGTCACTCGGGTATGTGAGGAGGCTTGGTGGAAGCAACCAGGAGACACTGATATCCATATAAAGCTGGGCTATTATCAGAAGCAGGAGGTGACCAGTGTGGAACATCAGCACACAGCAGCCAGTACATTAATAGGATACATCCGAATGACCCTGACCATCTGCTGTTCATTACTTTAGGCTTAATGTCTAAGCCCTTAAGGTGAGGGTATACCTGATGGGGGAGGAGTGCACATTGCACAAAGATACTTGATCACTTTATTTATTTCAAGGACTTTGTTGTTCATTTATGGACTTTGTTGAATTGTTTTAATCACTTTGGACCGTGTGTGATTCACTGAGCATGAGCATTTTATATATATATATATATATATATATATACACTGTATAGATATACACTATTTATTCACTTCATATTATGCATTATATTAGATTTTAGCACAGGTTTATGCATGTATGGTCAATAGTAGCGTGTCACTATATATATATATATATATATATATATATATATATATATATATATATATATATATACTATAGACACCCCCCCAGGTACGAAATTTAAAGAAATATTTCACTTTTTTACTTTCAAAAGTTTTTTATTTTTGAAAAGTCACTTACAAGTACATGGGTACATTAACAAACAATTGGCAGTAGGGCAGGCCTGCTGCCAGTAATAAAGTATACTACAGGCAATCAAAAGTGCAACCATTAACAATAGCAGCTAGAGATACATTATCATTATCCCTCAGAGAGGGCAAAAACCAGGTGGGCAATAATGGGGTTCACCCTATCTGGGGCCCATGAATAGAGGCTAACTAAGGAAGAGACCAGAGGTCCCCCCCGACACCCCAAAAAGGGATCTTGCTGTGTCAGGGTAGGGGTGTACATCACCGTGTACATCATACATGAGGGTATCCGAGGGGCAGCAGAAGGGGAGCTCACCAATATGCATTATATCTGCATTATGATCGTGTTATTTATCTGCCTATTAGGGCAATCATCAGAAAGAGATCAAGAGAGATAGAGAAGAGAGAGGACAGAGGATTGGGGGAAGGAAAAGCTACTCCTGAATAAGGGGGAGAGGGTGGAGGTCTGGATCAACCACCGCTCAATTGGTGATTGTCACGTCTATTGTTTAGATCTTAATGCCCGGGGGGAGACCGGGGGCACTCCTGGTAAGAGGGAGATTCCTATGTACCTGGCCCATGGTTCCCACACCTTTCTAAATTTCGGTGCGGTGTCCATCAGGATGCCAGACAATTTTTCCTGGGACATAATCCAGGATATCTTCCTCTTAGCTGCAAGAAGAGAGGGTCTGGGTTGTTTCCATGCAGTAGCTATTGCAATTTTGGCACCTAGGAGAATAAAGTGGGTCAGTTTCTGGGCGTTTTTTGGGGAGTGAAGGAACACGAGTGTTTAGCAGCGCTACTTCCGGAGTCCTGGGGACCTGGCAGCTTGTTACCCTGAGAATCATGTTGAAAATTTGAATGATCGGAACCTGGGACACTCCCACCAAATATGGATCATGGAGCCACGGTGTTGACACCCTCTAAAGCATAAAGGGTTTGCCGTGGGGTAAATTTTAGCCAATTTGGAGGGAGTGAGATAGCATCTGGTTATCAATTTCATGCTAGCTTCCATAAATGATATGTTTTGGATCCCCTGAAAGGATCTAGTCAGAGCCGCCTCCCAGGTCTCCAGACTGTTTGTGATTTGGAGGCCGGCCTCCCAAGCTGTCATATAGGGAGTTTTGCCTGCTGGGCTAGTGAGGGTCGAGTAGATTACCGATTTGCCGCCCCTCTGCTCCCCAACCCTACCACACCAAGTTTCATATTCAGTAAAAGCAGGTGGAAGGGGCTTGTTCTTCCATTGCGAGTGCAAAAAATTGGATATTTGCTGATTGCGGGATTGCGGAAACGGGATTGCGAAAGATATGAGCTAGGGGGCGCACAGCAGAGACCAATGTCGGTTACCCCACGAAGAGGGTCCCACAGGGAGCAGGAATGGGAAAGGGTAGGTGAGAGGATGGGAGGCCTAGATTTGGGAGGGCACCACAATAGATAATCTAAGGTGAATAAGGGGACAGCTTGGCGTTCGATGGACATCCAGTCCGGTTTTTCATATTTGGAGTAGATCGTGGAGAGTTGGGCCAGGCGGGCTGCGAGATAATATTTGTGGAGGTCGGGCAAGCCCAACCCTCCCCTACGCCTATGAAGGAAAAGTGTGTTTTGTGAGATACGGTACCCCTTGTTACCCCATATATATTTCAGTATCTTGCTTTGCAATGTTCGTAGGTGATCCTTCCTTACATAAATAGGGAGTGCACGAAAGTAATATAAGATTTTAGGGAGAAGGGTCATTTTGATGTGGCCTAGCCAGGATAATTCGTGTTTGGACCATGTCTTGAGATCAGCTTCTAATTGCCTGTAGAGTTTGGGATAATTTTGATTGTACAACGTCTCAGTCCTGGGTGTCAGTGAGATGCCTAAGTATTTGATGGAGGTATCGCTCCATTGGAATGGGAATGAGTGTTTAAGAGAGGAGGCCAGTTGGGTGGGGAGAGATATATTAAGAGCCACGGATTTGGAATAATTGACTCGTAACCCTGAAATTTTGGCGAAGTCATCCAGGACTCGAGATAAGTTAGGTAGAGTAGTGATGGGGGAGGTGAGAAATAAGAGTATGTCATCGGCAAAGAGCCTGCACTTGTGTGTCTGGCCACCGCACTGGACTCCTCTGATGTCAGTATTGTGACAAACGGCCATTGCTAATGTTTCAATAGCTATTGCAAATATGAGGGGTGATAGGGGATACCCTTGTCTGGTACCCCTAGTGATAGGTATGGGCGTGGAGTGGTATCCCTGAAGTCTAATTTGGGCCTTTGGGTGGGATTATAAAGCTCGTAGAAGGCCAAGAAAGCGAACCCCCGAATCCCCACCTTTCAAAGAGCTTGAAGATGTACTGCCAGGAGACCGAGTCAAAGGCCTTCTGGATATCTAGGGATAGGAGGAAGCCCGATTGTTTAGGTCCCCCCTCTCAATTCGATTGTAGTATTGAGACAATATCTACCGCCCGCCTTATTTGATCCAGTCCCTGTCTGCCGGGGATAAACCCAACTTGATCCTTGTGGACATATTGTCCAATGAAGGATGCCAGCCTATTGGCCATTACTTTCGTGAGAATTTTGAGGTCATTGTTAATGAGAGAGATAGGTCTATAGTTACTTACATCTTCCAAGTTCTTATCAGGTTTAGGTATGAGTGTAATGAATGCTGTATTTAGGTGGGGATCCCGGGGGCTTCCATTGGCCTTGTGATTGCCAAGATTGGTTAAATGAGGGGCCAGAGTATTAGCGAAAGCTTTGAAGTAGGGTATCGATAGTCCGCCAGGGCCTGGAGCGGAGCCCTTCTTGAGGTCCTTTATGACTCCCAGGACTTCTTCCACCCTGATGGGGGAGTCCATTATTTGTTTGTGTGTATCAGATATAGAGGGTATGGGAAGACCCTTCAAGAATTGTGGGAGGAGGTTTGCTTTGGGAGGGGGTGGGCTGCTGTATAAGGAAGCATAGAAGTCCTGAAAAGCATTCAGGACTTTGATCGGATTGGATGTGGGCGACTGACCCGCAGTTCTGATTTTGGGAAGGGTGTTTAACTTGGTTCTAGGGGACAGTCTGTTGGCTAGAAGTGTGCCTATTTTGTTTGCCTGCGTATAGAATTTGTGGCCGGACCATCGAATAGACTTTTCAGCTTTAGTGGTTAGGGCAAGATTGAGTTCTAGTCTAGTCAATTAGGGCGGTGGGGGCTCGGCGAGGGTCTTTTTTGTGTAGGGCTCTGAGTTTTGAGTATTCCTTTTCCAGCTTGGTAATATCTGATTGCCGTTCGCGTTTAATTTGGGTGGCCATCTGAATGAGCTTTCCCCTGATGAAGGCTTTGTGTGCCGCCCAAAGGGTTTCGGGGAATATGTCTGTCGTGTTAAGGGAAAAATTTTCTTGCAGGGCTTTATCAAGTTCTACTATTCTTGTTGGCTCGGATAATAGAGATTTGTTTAATCTCCAATGTCTGGAGTAACTCCCTCCAGAACCCGCAATGATTGATACAATTTCCACGGAGTGATCGGGGACCACCATGTCTTTGATGGAAGCTTTGATGACCTGGGGCAGGAGCGAGGTAGGTAAAAGGATGTGGTCAATTCTCACGTAGGATTGGTGAGGAGCGGAGCAGTGGGTGAAGTCCCTCTTCGAGGGGTTTAATTCCCGCCAGGAGTCAGACAGGCCATAGGCGTGAATTAATTTGGCGACCCGCAGGCTTACTTTAGAGGGCCGGGTCAATCGAGAATGCAGGGGTGAGGACTTGTCAAGGCCCTGGTCGAAGGCTACATTGGAGTCCACTCCAACAATGACTGTCCCTTCTAAATGGGGGGCCAGGGTGCGCAGCAGGGATTCAAAGACTGTGGCTTGGCCCGTGTTTGGGGCATAGTAGGAGACCAGAGAATACAGGTGGTCTCCCACCGTGCCCTTGATTAGGAGGAATCTGCCATTAGGAGGGTCTGCCATTTCAAAAATGTTGTCAAATTTACATGTTTTGGCTACCAATATGGCTACCCCTTTAGATTTTGATTCCGCGAAATAGAATTGGGGGAAGTGGGTGTGAAGGAACTTGGGACTATACTGGATAGGGGGGTGTGTTTCCTGAAGTAGGATCATGTCCAGCTTCAGGGACTTATAGTAATCAAAAACTTTTCTACGTTTGATGGGAGAGTTAAGGCCCTGGATATTGTGTGAGGCTACTTTGAGCCTAGTGTCTGGGTGGTCAGCCATGGAGAAGAGGAGGAGCCCAGCATCTGAATACGGCCTCACCTACCCAATAAGCAGCGGGGATCCAGGTGGCAGTAATGAGGTCCACGGCCTGTTGTGGTCTTGTTGAGGATTGTGCAACATAGGAGATCCAGTACATGCCTGAAAAATATGACAGTATCAGAAACATAATTTGCAGAAGTATCTTTTCATGTGGGGGGGAGAGAGGGGAGGATAGGAAATGGAAGAAAAGGACTCCTGGAAGAGGAAAGAGGAGTTTGGGGCAGGAGACACCCCCGAAGCCCTAAGAGCATTCAATAACATCATCTGACCCTCATGGTCAGATGTCCTGACCCTCAGGCGCCCGAGAGAGACTGAGGGTGGGGGAGGTACGCAAGTGATCCCTCGCGGAACTATGGACCCCCAGAAGGGAAAAAATCCTAAACTAGGAATGTGGAGGTAAAACGTGAAGCACGGCAAAACATTAGCGGAGAAATGGAACAATAACAGAGCACTCAAAACAAAATAAAGAACCATCAAATGAGTCCCCAGATATGAGGTAACTTCATGGCTCCATATCCCTCTGCAGTAGCTGCTGAGGACTCTTCAATGCTCAATAGGAGGGAGCAGGAGGGAGAAGTGGATTCAGAGGCAGTCCATATGAGGGAAAGGGTAATAGCCAGGCATCTAGGGGTATCATGAACTGAGGTTGGGGCAATGACAGTTCGGAATAACAAAGGTCCTAGGGGACAATCTGGGCCAGAACAGGTGGAGGACAGGTCCCCTGATGGTGAGGGGGAAGTCCTCTGGCCCTCTCCAGGACCTCGGGCAAAAAGTCATGAAGTGGAGGGCAGTAAGTGAAGCCTGGGTGCTTCTAAGATAGGTGCGTTGTCTTTGACTTTCTTAGCTCTTCCAGAAGTCCATATAGGGGATTGCGGGCTGTTGGGTGTTGGTCTTTTGTTGGAGCTGTGCCCAGAATTAGAGATATCCATGTCAGCTTCTTGGGAGATAATTTTCAGCCGGATGAGAAGTTTCTCCCCTTCAGGAAAGGTTGAGAATGCGTAGGTTTTCCCTTTGTCGGAGAACCGAACAGTGAAGGGGAAGGCCCACTTGTATTTTATTTCTCTCTGCATCAGCACAAACAAAAGAGGTTTTAATGCTCTCCGTCTTTGTATTGTGGATGGGGAGAGATCTGCAAAAATCTGTACCTTGTGACCCTGACACGTGACATGTTGCAGGGACCTGGCTCTCTTCATGACTTCTTCCTTAACAGAAAAATGGTGGGGCTTGGCGATCACATCACGTGAGGTACCATCTTTCCTAGGAGGACCGAGGGTTCTATGGACCCTATCTAGTTCTTTGGAGCTGAGATGTCAGGAATTAGCTGTGTGATTAGGTCATGGACTGCCGCAGATACATCCGCTACCGATTCCGGGAGCCCACGGATTCTGATGTTGTATCTCCACTACCTATTTTTAAGGTCGTCTACGCCATGGCCAGGTCAAGTTGCTCCTGCACCGAATAAATGTGTCTGGAGTTTTGGTTGGTTATGGCAATGGTGTCCTCCATTTTGTGTCCGATCGTTTCGATCCCTGAGCCCAGATTAATAAAGTCAGCTTTTAGTTCCCCAGTGATTTTCAGGGCAGTTTGGGATAGTCCTTTCTCCAGCAGTTCAGAGAATTTGTGAAATAGAGCATCCATGTGGGATACCGGGTCTCTATGGGGGACATCATGGGGGACAAGGCCTGCCTGAGAAGCCGAGTGAGGCCCTGTGCTGGATGGGGAGAAGTCCTGAATGGTGCGTTCCAGGAGGGATACAGCGGAGGCTGGGGATGGAGTGGTATCCTTGGGGGAGGCCCTGAGGCTGCCTGGAGTAGCATGGGAAGGTGCATGGGCTGGCTCTGACCTGTAGTCCACCAAGCCTGTGGAGCGATGTTCCTGGGATAGGAGCTGTGCTGCGGTGGCCATCTTGGATTTCTCCCTCTCTCCCAGCGACCCAAATTACGTTTTACCGGTCCCCCGGTCATCCGGTAGTGTGCCCAGGCTCATTGGGGAGCTATCAGTGCCACTTGTGGAGCGTTTGGTGTGCCGTGTTGTGCGCTAGAGGTCCCGTTGTTCTGCGAGGCAGCGGGGCTCTAGATGATCGAGGCCATCTTGCGAGCCTCGCGCATGCACACCCCCTGAAATATTTCACTTTTATTGTTTCACTTTAAGCATTATTAAATCACTGCTCCCGAAAAAAGGATGTTTTTAAAACTTTTTTTGCTTTGATACATGTCATCTCCCAAATGATGATGATCCTGGAGACCCTGTGAATGTGTGTCCTAGTCTTTGCAGTGCTGTACCCTATGCTAAAACTCCACTAGTGTGTGGTAGCGTTCAAAACATTCACCAATGCAAAGACCAGGAAGGTCAGGACAGGAGGGACAATAATAATGGGCGTCACGTCTATATCTGTGCTTTCTACAGACACAACATTTTCTTTGGGGGGCTCGTTGGGTAAGGGTACCAGGGAGGACATAAGGAAAATGCCTCCATGCAGCTGGCTTACTGCATTTGGATTGGGAAATTGGGCCACAGCACCGTCTGTTAACAGAAGGGCTGTGATGATCTCTTCCTGCAATTCAAGGAAGGATCCAATTCATCTTGAAGCTTTGCATAGCACATAATCATTCAGCAGAGCCAATTGAAATAAATATACAGACACTTTTTTGTACCAGCGTCTGGCCTTACGGGCAATTAGGTACGGTGCCAACAACTGGTCGTTGAGGTCTACCCCTCCCATATTAAGGTTATATTCATGGACACAGAGGGGTTTCTCCACAACACCAGTCGCCGTAGGAATTTTGACCGTTGTGTCTGCGTAAAGGGAGGAAAGAACATAAACATTTTTATTATCCCTCCACTTCACAGCGAGCAAGATATTACACTTCAAGCAGCTCTCTCCCCCAGCCTAAGACGGGAATCTACAAGCTGCTGGGGAAATCCGCGATGATTAGATGCGCCAATTTTATAATCAAACAAGTGACTAAAAAGCGGCACACTAATGTAATAATTGTCCACATACAAGTGGTACCCCTTTCCGAATAAGAGTGACACCAAGTCCCACACAATAATACCAGCACTCCCTATGTAATCTGCTCAGTTCTCTGACTCTACGTGACTATCTCTTCCCTCGTAAACCATAAAACTATATGTATAGCCTGTGGCCCTGTCACAAAACGTCTACATCTTGACCCCATATCTGGTACGCTTGCTGGGAAGATACTGTTTGAGAGACAAGCGGCCAGAAAACGTAATAAGGGACTCATCAATGCAGACAACTTGATGGGGAGTAAACAAGGCTGCAAAACGTTAATTGAAGTGCTTTACGAGGGGCCCAATTTTGTAGAGCTGATCAAATTCAGGGCCACCCTGAGGGTGACAGAGTTCATTGTTGTTGAAGTGCATGAACCGCAAGATCTGCTTGTATCGTGCCCGGGTCATGGAAGCAGAGAACATGGACATATGGTGAATTGGGTCAGTCTACCAATATGACCGGAACTCCACTCTTTTTAGTTATGCCCATGAGGAGGGATAGGCCAGAAAGGTCTTACATTTTGAAACCGTAATTGGTTTTCAATCTCTGGCAAAGTTCAAATGGGGATTAGCAGAGATTAATTGACCAGCATATAAATTGCTTTGGTCCACAATAGATCTATAGAGACCTTTGGAGAAAAACTGCGAAAAAAAAATAAGTGATGTAAAATCAACTGTTTCCACCTGAATTCTGGGTTGGCCAGTGAATAGGGGAAATACAAGTGCTGCAGAAGTGGTGGGTTCCCAATTAGGATTGGCGAATGTAGCAGAAAGGGCACTATGGGCCCTATGGGCCTGTCTTTGTCTTCTTGGTGGCTGTCAGACTCTACTCCTGCTAGCCACCTCACCAGCATGAACTCCACTTATGGGACTCACCACGTCGCCATGTGTTACTGCAGTGCTGAATGTATGACCAGGGTGTACTAGGCCACTGGTGCTTTCCAGTTCACCAAAAGGATGAGCGGCGCTAGTACTGGCTCTCTGCTCCATACGAGGGATCTGCTATTCTTGCACCTCAACGACAGCAGAAGAATGGGGTCTGGTACGCCTGACCTTGGCAGGGACCACAACTCTGTCCTCAGAGCTATCTGTCAGGGTGCCGCTGCTGTCTACAGGTTTGTATTCTGAGCCTGAATCTGACAGATGAGTGACTTCCTCTTCACTATCTGTCATGCTCAGAAACATGTAGGCCACTTCATTAGTGTACCTTCGATTTTACATTTTGGTCTCTAAATTTACTGGTACACTAGTGAGACTCACAGGTAAAAAAGCTCCTGACTGTTAGCGACTGATTCAAATGCACCCAAAAAAACTGTTAGCATTTGCAGGGATCAAGCCTGACTCTGAAAATGCTGCAGTCAGGTGCTAGCATTTATCTGGGCTGATCCCGCTAACACTATGTTTTTGGTAACCCTAAACTGCTGGGGACGCTAGTATAGATCTGATCAGATCAGATATCGATCTGCTCAGACACTATACTACTAAGGGATGTGTATGGTTCGTGCGTGGGTGTTAGCGCTACTGCCACTAATCTGACGCTGAGTGGAGCAAGGCAGACCCTAAATAACACTAAAACCTAACTTATATCGCCTGCCGGGTTATCAGGGGGTTAAACCTTTATTGGGTAATATATGGCGGGTGCCCTAATGCTATAAAAAGCAAACTAACTAACCAGCATCACCTGTAACACTAATAGGGTGATCACTGGGGACAGGGGGTGAAAGGGTTAACGGGGGGCAATCAGGGGGTTAATATATGGGGGTGTCTGAGGCTATAAAAACCTGACGGTGAAACTAACTGGCTAACTAGAGTCACCAGTGACACAAATACGGCAATTGATTAGTGATACTGGTGACAGGGGGTGAAAGGGTTAACTGGGGGGTGATCAAGGAGTTAAACCTTTATTAGGGGGGTTTAGTGCCCATTCACACTACCACGACTTGTCAGACGACTTAGCCGCCTGACAAGTCACGCTCCATTCTGTACTATGGAACCGTTCTAATAGGAGCGACTCAAGTTGCTCCGACTTACAAAAAGGTTCCTGTACTATTTTTGGGGTGACTACAGGCAACTTGCATTGACTTCTATACAGAAGTCATGTACAGGTCGCTTCTGTGAGTCGCGCTGCAAGTCGTGTGGCCCCTGTGTGAATGGGTACTTACTGTAAGAGGTAACCTAGACCTAACGGGGCTAATACTAACTGCCCTAACAGTTATTTCAGTCACAAATAACACCAATGCAGTGATCAGTGAAAAGTCTGAAAACTGCAATTGGTGACACAGTGACAGGGAGTGAAAGGGTTAACTGGGGGGGAGGCGATCGGGGGGTGATCAGGTTGTATAAAGTGTATCTATGTTTACTGGTGTTAGTGTGCTGTTGGTGCAACTTATGGTTAGATGTCTCCTCTCTCTCACTGGAATCCAAAAGACTCCCCAAGGAGAGATGAAATCACTTCCTCCTGTCTGTGTTTACATTTACACAGGCAGGGGAAGCTTTTTATTTTTGGGAGTGATTGCCAGGTCCAGACCGTAAATCATTGGTCTGGCGCTGGGGACTGATCACTCCCCTAATGAACCAAACCACCACGGGCATGGGGGGGGGGGGGGGGGGGGCGATCGCGCCCCCACCCATGGGGAGGGAGGGACGTACAGGTGTGCCCACTTGCCCATCCGTGCCATTCTGTCGTCGTACATCGGCGTGCAGGGTTCGGGAACTGGTTAATATCGCTCAGATATGTTATTTATCCAAATTATCAAGTTTTATGATTAATTATATTTATGGAAATGTGTACTTTTAAATTTGGAGATCACATAATATTTTCTACATTTCATTAGTTTGAATTTCTCTAATTTGCACTTTTAGCATTTTAAGTTGCTTTCAAATGCTCTTTGTTCCCTTTATAAACCTTAATCTTTACTTTTTTTTGTTTAGTTTAACACCGTCATTTATATGCAGACAGAGTTTTATAGAAATAATAAAAAAGGAAACATTTTTATGTAATATTACCCCAGCTATGATACCTACTAGTTTAAAAATACAGTATTTACATTTGAATGAAATCTGATCAAAAAATATTCTTTTCAAGGGAAGTACTCTGATTATGCTTAAAAAGTATCAGTTTAAAAAGCAGGTAATAGAAACTACTTTAAAAACACAAAATTGAATCTAATAGTACCTAAAATCAAGGAATGTTATACAAAGACCAGACAATGGGGGTCCTTTAATATAGCGCCAATAAATGATGCCGCAGTCTTAGAAAATAGCGCCCAATTAAGGCCAGTTACGATACAGTCTAGTGTACAGCAATACATCATTGTCCACATTAGAAACATTTTGTGCCTGAACAACATGGTCTTGAACAAATACAAATTCAGTAAGTATAATTATTTAAGATAAAGAGATTAGGTCGGTGAATAGGGACCAGTATGAGTGGATATCGTAGGCTGAGGAACACGGTCAGGGCCCATCACTTGAGGTAACTTATCATCGTATGAGTGATGTAGAAACCACATTATCTTTTATAATAAACCTTACGGGAGATTAGGGTAGGGGATAGGTAGACAGGCCAATTACGTCATAAGGTTTCTAGAATCCTCTATAAACATGCAGACCTAATATTATGAGGGTCTGGGTAAGCTATCGAACATCACTGTTGGAGTCCAGTCTTGCTTTCTCTAATCAACTCGTTGGTTATACTTATGAATAATGTTGTAATAGGTTATTTTATGAGGTACCCTTATGTCTAGAGCGGGTATGAGGTGGGGGGGACGGGGGATAGGAACAGGAGGATTGTTAAAGTGAAATAAAGAGGGGAAAGAGGGGGAGGGTAAGGACACAGGGGGAGGGGAGAAGGGAATGAGGGGGGAATCTAAGCAGTCACCATTAAATAGCATTTGAGTAGTGTATCCTAACTCTCCTAAAACAGACAAATGCCAAAGTATGATGTATGGGCAAAGAAGGATCTAGGCAAGAACATCTGGAACGATCCGATGTTAATCATTCAATATGCAGGGAGGTTTGCTACAGTCATTTGTAATGAGTTCATTATAAATGTAGGGCTGCATAATTAAGTGGCAATGTATTTCCATCACATTTAGAGTAAGGGAAGCTGTTATCAGCAGTCAGTCAGGGTTTAAAAGAATGAGTTTGTATTCCGGGGTGGTCTCAAATTCTTTCCAGCAAGCCCATTTCTGAGTGAATTTTTGCGGGGTATCTTTAGAAATGTTGATCAGTTCTTCCATCTCAGCTATCGCTTGGACTCTCAGCGTCCATTCCTTAATGGACGGGCTGTCTTGGGATTTCCAGTGTCTGGGAACACAATGCTTTGCAGCATTGATCAGATGGATAAGTAGGGACTTTCGGTAAGATGTGGTGCTTATATTGGTATGGTGCAACAGAAATTGTGCTGGGGTGAAAGGTAAATTATATGTTGTGACCTTGTGTATTAATTTATGAACCGTCTTCCAGAAGGGTTGGATGCGGGGACAGTCCCACCAGATATGTATCAGAGTGCCCTTGGCCAGTTGACAGCGCCAACAGGTTTCAGGGGTGCTTGAGCTCCACTTGTGTAAAAGTGCTGGTGTTCTATACCATTTCGTTAGGAGTTTATACCCATTCTCTTGGGTGCAGACGTTAAGGGAACCTTTGTGTATATGAAGAAGTACATTTTCCCATTCCTCACGCGTTAAAGTAATCCCTAACTCTCTCTCCCATGTATCACATACTTTAAGAGATTTGGGTGTTTGATTATGGAAGAGAAGAGAGTGGGTTTGAGATATAAGATGGGATTGAGGCGTGGAGGACATGCACAAAGATTCGAAAGGTGTCAGCTGTCTGGAGCAGTCTTGGATTTTGGTAGTAGTTTGTAGATAGTGTGTGATTTGTTGGAAAGTCCAACGGGATATGGGGGGTTTTCTGTGTGATGTAGCTAAATGATCAACTGTTAGTGCTTTCTTATTAGAGTAAAAATGTTGCAACAGGATTTGATCATATGACCAATTTTTCTGGAGTAAGTTTTCATGCATTCCTGGGGGGAAGTCTGGGTTCAGTTTCAAAGGTGTGAGTGGTCTAGGTACATAAGAGATTATCAAATTTTTATTAGGTAGTATATGGGGGTCCCTGACGCTATATTAAAACCTGACGGGGAACCTAAATAACTAACTGGCTAACCAGCGTCACCAGTGACACTTATACTGTGATCGCTGGTAAAAGGGTTAACTAGGGGCAATCAGGGGGTTAAAACCATTATTGGGTAGTATATGGGGGTACCTAGCGCTATAAAAACATGGCGCTGGGGGGCGTGGCCGGCGCGTGACTAGAATGGCCGCTTGAGCTTACAGCTCTCCACATCCACGGCGACATACAGCTACTACCAGCGTACCCCAGCCTTCACAAGAACCTCGTTAAGCAGCGTGAACACCCGCAGCACCTCGGGAACATGTCGCTGAAGCGTAAGGAGACCAGGCTTCCCCGCAAGCTGACGGCCTTCATGTATCAGCCGTCCGCGCTGATGGCGCCGCGGCGGACGAAAGAGACACGCCAGCAGAGCATTCCAGCCATCTTCACAGAAGAGATGACCGCTCCGCTACAGCTGCCACACGGGTAAGTCCATGTGCCTCAGGGAACCCTTTACAATCTCCGCCTGGGTCTCCTACCTCACACAGCCCTGCTAAAAGTAAAATGAGGATGGATGCCTCAGAGACAAGCCAGGAGGGAGACAATAGTACAGGGCTGTCCTATGGCTTACCCACACAGAGCCCTCAAACGGATGCCATTGCTTCCTTTCCCACTATAGGCTAGGCTGTTATGGACACTACCCTCAAGGAAATGCTCATGTCCCTCCGCAGCTCATTGCAGTCAGACATACTGTCAGTCTTGCAGGGCTTTGGCAATAACATGAAAGTAATGGACAAAAGAGTCACTCATTTAGAAACAAATGTGGACGCCATGACTGCCACCATAAACGACATAATTGACTCACAAGAAGCACAGGCTCAGGAAACAACAACTGACAAATTAGCAAATTTGGAGGACAGAGCCCGATGTAATAATTTTAAAATCCGAGGGGTCCCAGAATCAGTACAAAATACTGACCTTCCTGCCTTTGCGAAAGGCCTAATCAAATCAGTACTTCCAGAAGCATATGGAACTGCTTGTGGACCGTATTCACAGATTACCAAAACCTGCCTTTTTGCCTGATGCCACTCCCAGAGATGTCATTCTCAGAGTACATTTTTTTCATATTAAAGAGCAATTTATGCAAAAAGTGAGGGCTATGCCAACGCTACCTGAACCCTATACTCACCTCCAAATTTTCGCCGACCTCTCCCAGCACACCCTGAGCAGACGTAGACAACTGAACAACATTACTAAAACCTTACGTAACAACCAAATCCAATACCAATGGATTGCTCCTGCTAAAATATCCATCAACCATGCTGGCTCAAAGCATGTGGTCTCCTCAGTCGACCAAGGACTGCGTCTGTTGCAAGAGTGGGCCATTATCCCATCCAATAATGATCTGATACCTATGGATCAAAGCAACACAGGTTCCATGTTAACCCATCCTCTTCCACAGAGAGGTCACAGGAGCGCACTACCTATTTAAATGGCTGAGGTACAATATTTTAATTGGCCGTTTGGATGTGACTCCTGATCACACTCGGTCGCATTAGACTGTTACCCCCCTCCAGGGTCCCTTTTTTCAGACACTGGAGTGTCGTTCCAGTACCCTGAGAACTGTTTTTGTTCCAGTTTCACCCTTTTCCACCCCAAACATTGCTCTCCCCCTGTTGGACTAGTAACCACTCCCTGGGGAGCACCTCTGTCTTGTTCCTTGTCTGCAAACTTTGCTCTTCCAATCTTTGACGGATATTCACCTGAGTACGTTAACAAACCTTCAACTCCCCCCCCCCTTTTTTTTTTTCTTCCTTCTCCCTCCTCTTCTACAGGTACTCAAGATCTACTGCTGGTTTCTCATCCAAAAGACTGCCTCTGCAACCCTCTTCAGAACCACACACGCCAGTCAATAAGCGCTCCCTTCCCAACGACATATATCGACAAGAACCTTGTGAACGAAGCAACCATCATCCTCATCTCTGAAGTAAGCAAAGGTATTTTCATTCACAACAGCTGTCCCTCAAGTTCGCACCATGACTATAACAATTGTTACAATTAATGCTAAGGGTCTGAACCATCCCGCTAAAAGAGCCTCTTTATGGGCTCTAGCTAAACAAACCAAATGCGACATACTGTGCGCACAAGAGACGCACTTCCTAGCCAGCAACCCCCCCTCCTGCACCAATAGGAACTTTACTACCATCTACACAGCTAACGCGGATCAGAAAAAGAAGGGAGTGCTCATAGCCATTAGCAACTCTTTGACTTTTCGACAAGACCAATATTTTCTAGACTCAGGAGGACGTTATATTATTCTGAAATGTCATATTAATGATGCCCCTTATACTATAGTCAATGTGTATGTCCCCAATACCCATCAATCTCATTTCCTTCGAAAGTTACATAAAAAAGTTAAAGCAATCCAGCATGGCGCCATCGTATGGTGTGGCGATTTCAACTGCACCCCTGACCCAATCCTAGATGCATCATCTCACACCACAAGGAGACGTCCAGAATTAAACTCGCTTCTACATGAGCTGGAACTCTATGATGTATGGAGGTGTACCCACGCAGATGAAAAAAAAATCAAATTTTTTTCTCCTTGTCACAACTCTTATTCACGTATTGACCTTTTTCTCACGGATCAATGGACTCTGCAGAAAATATCTGCTTCTAATATACATCTGACCTCCTGGTCTGACCACTCCCCTGTAAACTTGACCATTGAGGATACCACTAAATGCAATCCGACCTACTTATGGAGATTGAACACCAGGATACTACAATCCCCACAATATGCACAAGTTCTACAGGACAATCTAATGTCGTTCTTTGAACAAAACGTGGGCTCAGTGACTGACCCTCATGTTCTATGATCAGCGCATAAAGCGTATATGCGCGGTCTTTTTATCCAATTAGGGGCCAGAGATAAGAGGCAAAGGAGGCAGCGAATGAACACCCTATTGACAGACATCCAATCTACTGATCTCCTTAATAAGCAAACTCCTACACAAGCACTTAAATCGAAACTTATTGCCCTCAGATTAGAATTAAGAGCTTTATTGATTGAAACCCATGACAAACACCAAAAACGTTTAAAAATGAGATTTTATGCTGAAAGTAATAAACCAGGTAAACTGCTCTCCCAGATTAAGGGACACTCCGCTAAATCCCATATTCCCTACGTCCACCATCCACATACTAATGTCAAACTGACTGATCCGCAAGCCATTGCAAACGCCTTTAGCACCTACTATAGTGCTCTTTATAACTTGAAAGATAACCAAGATCAACCCCAACCAACATCCCTACAAATCAAAGCATTTCTAGACACAATTTGTCTGCCCAGCCTATCTCCCCTCCAACTAGACGAACTAAACACACCCTTCACGATAGCAGAAATTACTCATGCCATCCAATCCTTACCCAACAACAAAGCACCCGGACCTGACGGCTTTTGTGGGAGAATACTTTAAACAATTTCACCATATACTCACCAAACACATTACTCCAGTGTTTAATTCGGCTGCCTCCTCGGCCTCTTTTCACATGAAATGCTGAAAGCTTTAATCATAACAATTCCGAAGCCAGGGAAGGAGCCCACCTCAACACAAAACTTCCGTCCTATTTCCCTACTAAACCATGATGTAAAACTCTTTGCTAAGGTAATAGCTAATAGATTATCTGATATAATGCCGCAATTGATACACCCTGACCAATCAGGATTTATTAAAGGTCGCCAGACGTCTGACGCAACCCGACGAATGGTCAACATAATTCACCACGCAGTGGCCCATCGGATGCCTTCTCTGCTTCTATCTTTAGATGCGGAGAAGGCATTCGATCGGGTCCACTGGCAATATCTAAAACAAGCCTTGGAAAAATTTGGTTTCCAGGGTCATATATTGATGGCTATTTTGGCCTTATACTCTACCCCATCAGCACAAGTCTACTGCTCATCCATGTTATCCACTGAGTTTAATATATCCAATGGCACCCGTCAAGGTTGCCCCCTTTCACCACTAATCTTTGATTTGTTAATTGAACCCCTTGCGGCTAAAGTGAGATCCCACACACTTGTATCAGGTGTTTCTATTGGCGATAAAGAACACAAAATCAGCCTCTTTGCTGACGACGTGATCTTCACATTGACTAATCCTTCCTCTTCCCTGGCTTCTGTGCAAAGTTTATTAGATGAATTCAGCTGTGTATCTTACTATAAGGTAAACGTGACCAAATCTTTCATACTACCTCTAGCCTTGCCTCAATCAAACCAACAACACTTACGCAACAGATATCAATACGCATGGTCTTTAAATTCCCTCACTTACCTGGGTACTAATCTTACATCCACCCCTGCTGCCTTATACAAAGCAAATTTCGTCCCATTCTTAGCTAAACTTCCCGCAGACCTAGCCAACATTTCTAAACTCACCCTCTCCGCATCAGGCAGACTCGCAGCATTTAAGATGCTCAAACTCCCCCAGCTACTCTATTTATTCCGAGCTCTACCCATACCTCTACCATCCTCCTTTTTCACGCAAATTCAGTCCATGCTCCGTAAATTTGTTTGGCAAGATAAAAAATCTCGAATAGCACGACATCTTCTTACGAAACACAGAAAAATAGGTGGCATGGGATACATAGATATTAAACACTACTATTACGCGGCAATTCTAGCTCAACTCAAAGCTTGGTTTATCTCTGATCCAAATAATCACTGGAGCAATATGGAAGCTTCCCAAATCTTAGGCAAAAACTTACGAAATTGCCTTTTATCCGCACCAAAAATTAGGAAAACAGATCACCGTCTATCCCCAACCGTTAAGGCATCATTGGCAGCCTTTAATTATCTATTCGACCACTTACCTACCACAGCTCCTACCTGCGAAATTCCTCTCCCCATAGAGACGCTACACTTACTGATAGCAGACTTACAGACTTCCTCTTGGCGAGACAAAGGTATATCCCACATCTCAGACTTATATGACACTGCTAACGGATTTATACTCCCCTTCACCTCCTTACAGGAAAAATTCTCATTGCCCCTCACGGATTACTTTAAATACGTCCAGATATCACATTGTCTCCTAAATACTCCCTTCCTCCGATGTACCTTACCGACAGTGGCTTGGCACTACCTATCCAAAAAATCCACATCGACCAAAGGTATCTCTCTCTTTTACGCTCTTCTGGATGATAAAAATAGCTTTGAGAAATTACCCCCTATGCTAATTTGGGAAAGGGATCTAAATTCCACGTACTCTACACAACAATGGCACAACGCAATACGCGCCACTTTCGTGGCGACTAAGTCAGCTAACCTTTGGGATCTCTCCCTCAAATGTAACCTTCGGTGGTACCTTACCCCTACACAAATACACAGATTTAGTCCTACCACTGATGCTAACTGCTGGAGACTCTGTGGCCTTCCAGGTACCCTATACCACATTCTTTGGGAATGCCCTAAATTGACTCAATTCTGGACAAACACCTTTACCTCATATCAGATATCACACATATCGCCTCCCCCCCAACTCCAGAACTGGCACTCCTTAACATTGGAATTGATAAATACCCACACAACCTTCAAAACATAATCACTCATATCTGCCTAGCAGCAAGATTGATTATTGTACGTAACTGGAAATCCCCTGACCATTTATCTCATACAGAAGTCATAAGACTAACACATATACACGGCATGTATGAACGCATGTACGCATCGGCAGAAGGTTCCTTATCTAAACTGACACACAGATGGGAAGCTTGGCTAGAATGGTATGACAGGACCAAGCCTTTATTTCACTGACAACTCCTGATAATCTCTGAGAGACACATTTTACTCAGATCCTCACTTACCTGTACACTCCCTCCCCCCCCCCCCCTTTTTTTTTTTTTTTTTTATTTATCTTACCCTCTCCTCCCCACTATGTAACCTATAAACTACTACTGATTACTGCCAACAGGATACCTCAAGTTATTTCCTATGTTACTATTACTGTTCTGGTTATTCCATGGTCGATTCTGTTTTGTACTTTTCAATAGAACAGCTTGCTGAAGCAGCGTTCGCATAGCTAAACTTCCCGCAGACCTAGCCAACATTTCTAAACTCACCCTCTCCGCATCAGGCAGACTCGCAGCATTTAAGATGCTCAAACTCCCCCAGCTACTCTATTTATTCCGAGCTCTACCCATACCTCTACCATCCTCCTTTTTCACGCAAATTCAGTCCATGCTCCGTAAATTTGTTTGGCAAGATAAAAAATCTCGAATAGCACGACATCTTCTTACGAAACACAGAAAAATAGGTGGCATGGGATACATAGATATTAAACACTACTATTACACGGCAATTCTAGCTCAACTCAAAGCTTGGTTTAACTCTGATCCAAATAATCACTGGAGCAATATGGAAGCTTCCCAAATCTTAGGCAAAAACTTACGAAATTGCATTTTATCCGCACCAAAAATTAGGAAAACAGATCACCGTCTATCCCCAACCGTTAAGGCATCATTGGCAGCCTTTAATTATCTATTCGACCCCTTACCTACCACAGCTCCTACCTGCGAAATTCCTCTCCCCATAGAGACGCTACACTTACTGATAGCAGACTTACAGACTTCCTCTTGGCGAGACAAAGGTATATCCCACATCTCAGACTTATATGACACTGCTAACGGATTTATACTCCCCTTCATCTCCTTACAGGAAAAATTCTCATTGCCCCTCACGGATTACTTTAAATACGTCCAGATATCACATTGTCTCCTAAATACTCCCTTCCTCCGATGTACCTTACCGACAGTGGCTTGGCACTACCTATCCAAAAAATCCACATCGACCAAAGGTATCTCTCTCTTTTACACTCTTCTGGATGATAAAAATAGCTTTGAGAAATTACCCCCTATGCTAATTTGGGAAAGGGATCTAAATTCCACGTACTCTACACAACAATGGCACAACGCAATACGCGCCACTTTCGTGGCGACTAAGTCAGCTAACCTTTGGGATCTCTCCCTCAAATGTAACCTTCGGTGGTACCTTACCCCTACACAAATACACAGATTTAGTCCTACCACTGATCCTAACTGCTGGAGACTCTGCGGCCTTCCAGGTACCCTATACCACATTCTTTGGGAATGCCCTAAATTGACTCAGTTCTGGACAAACACCTTTCACCTCATATCAGATATCACACATATCGCCCCCCCCCCAACTCCAGAACTGGCACTCCTTAACATTGGAATTGATAAATACCCACACAACCTTCAAAACATAATCACTCATATCTGCCTAGCAGCAAGATTGATTATTGTACGTAACTGGAAATCCCCTGACCATTTATCTCATACAGAAGTCATAAGACTAACACATATACACGGCATGTATGAACGCATGTACGCATCGGCAGAAGGTTCCTTATCTAAACTGACACACAGATGGGAAGCTTGGCTAGAATGGTATGACAGGACCAAGCCTTTATTTCACTGACAACTCCTGATAATCTCTGAGAGACACATTTTACTCAGATCCTCACTTACCTGTACACTCCCTCCCCCCCCCCCCCTTTTTTTATTTTTTTTATTTTTTTATTTATCTTACCCTCTCCTCCCCACTATGTAACCTATAAACTACTACTGATTACTGCCAACAGGATACCTCAAGTTATTTCCTATGTTACTATTACTGTTCTGGTTATTCCATGGTCGATTCTGTTTTGTACTTTTCAATAGAACAGCTTGCTGAAGCAGCGTTCGCATAGCATGTACGAACTGCAAAAATTCATTAACATCGAAACCTTGGCCGAGGGAGCGGATCCTCGCTCTTGGGTACAGTGTGCTCCCATTTGGGGTGCCTGGAACGAGGGACTGATCCCCTTACCTTTAGACTTTGTACTGCAACCGACCTACCTTTTCTTCACTAGTTTGTATCCCCTTTGTTATGTTTGCATACTGAGTGTACCAATATCGCATCATATACTGTCAACGACTTATTGTCATGATTACTTCTTTACCTTGTATTCTACATACTTGTTACTCAATAAAAATTTATTGAAATTAAAAACATGGCGGTGAACCTAAAAAAATAACTAGCTACCTAGCGACACTAGCGACACTAATGCAGCGATCAGAACAATTATTGCTTAGTGACACTGGCAAAAGGGGGTGAAAGGGTTAACTAGGGGCAATCAGGGGGTTATAACCATTATTGGGTAGTATATCGGGGTATCTAGCGCTATAAAAACCTGGCAATGAACCTAAAAAAATAACTAGCTACCTAGCGGCACCAGTGACACTCATGCAGCGATCAGAAAAATGATTGCTTAGTGACACTGGCAAAAGAGGGTGAAAGGGTTAACTAGGGGCAATCAGGGGGTTAAATCCATTATTGAATAGTATATCGGGGTACCTAGCGCTATAAAAACCTGGCGGTGAACCTAAAAAAATAACTAGCTACCTAACGGCACCAGTGACACTAATGCAGTGATCAGAAAAACGATTGCTTAGTGATACTGGCAAAAGGGGGTGAAAGGGTTAACTAGGGGCAATCAGGGGTACCTAGTGCTATAAAAACCTGCCGGTGAACCTAAAAAAATAACTAGCTACCTAGCGACACTAGTGACACTAATGCAGCGATCAGAAAAATTATCGCTTAGTGACACTGGCAAAAGGGGGTGAAAGGGTTAACTAGGGGCAATCAGGGGGTGGTTTGTGTGCCTATGTGTGCCTACATGTTAGTGTAGTGTTGGTGCACACGTACTTTCACTGTTCTCCTCGTAGTCTGGTCAAAAAGACCGCCCCGAGGAGAATGACATCACTTCCTCCCTGCCTGTGTTTACTATACACAGCGGTGGAAGCTTCTCATTCGCCAGGAGCCATCGAGAGGGGATGGCCAGAAACCAACGGCCATCCCCTCATCCCTGATTGCTCCTGCAGCGAAACGGACCGCCGCATCCAGCGGGACAAAATTTTCATTTTGCTGCGGTACAGTAATAAACACGGGGAAGATGTGCTATTTTATAGGCATACTATAGACACCCCAGGCATGGTAGTTAAAGGAATTTTTAATTTTTATTGTTTCACTTTAAGCATTATTAACCACTTAAGGACCGCCGCATGGCAATGTACGTTGGTGCAATGGCACCGACAGGCACAAGCATGTACATGTACGTGCTCGCCTTCCAGCGGGTGGGGATAAGATCGGACCCCCTCCCGCTGGATGCGGCGGTCCGTTTCGCTGCAGGAGCCATCCGGGATGAGGGGATGGCCGTTGGTTTCTGGCCATCCCCTCATCCCGGATCGCTCCTGCAGCGAAACGGACCACCGCATCCAGCGGGAGGGGGTCCGATTGGACCCCCCACCCGCTGGAAGGCGAGCACGTACATGTACGTGCTTGTGCCTGTCGGTGCCATTGCACCGACGTACATTGCCATGTGGCGGTCCTTAACCACTTGCCGACCGCCGCACGACGATATACGTCGGCAGAATGGCACGGGCAGGCATATGGGCGTATATATAAGTCCCTGCCTGCCCGCGGGTGGGGGGCCCGATCGGGCCCCCCCCCGGTGCCTGCGGCGGTCGGCATTCCTTCGAGAGCGATCCGGGATGAGGGGGCGGCCATTCATTCATGGCCACCCCCTCGCGATCGCTCTCGACGAATGGAAATCCCCGGTGACATCACTTCCTCTCCTGTAATGTAAACACAGGAGAGGAAGTGATGTATTCTCTCCTCCGTGTCGGTATTTTTCGTTCCGACACGGAGGAGAGCGGATCGGTGAGTTGCACCAACACTCTACACACACAGTAGAACATGCCAGGCACACTCACACCCCCCCTTTACCCCCCGATCACCCCCCCAATTACCCCTGCCCCCCAGTCACAGTGACACCAATGTCATTTTTTTTTTTTTTTTTTTTGCATTGGTGTCATTTGTGACTGTAATAACTGTTAGGGCAGTTAGAGTTAGCCCCCTTTAGTTCTAATGTGCCCCCCTAACCCCCCCAATAAAGGTTTAACCCCGTGATCACCCCCCGTCACCAGTGTCACTAAGGCTGGGTTCACATTGCAGCGGTTTATGAGAACGAATGTGATTCGCACCGCACTGCAGTGCAAATCACATCCGATCTCTGTGCGATTCGAGTTCAGCCATTCGCCGCACCCGCCGCACCCGCCACACCCGCCGCACCCGCCGCAAATTCGCACGGGACCCTTTTTTTGGCCCGCAGCAGAATCGGATTGCATGGGTGTTCACACCATGCGATCCGAGTTTGCAGATCGCACTGCGATATGCGAACTGATCTGGGGGTGTCAGTAACATTTCACTGACACTCCCAGCAGTTCGCATAGGGCAGTGTGAACTGCCGCCGGGAGGCATGCGATGCGGGAACCCGCCGCGGATTCGCGGCGTTTCCGCATCGCTCCAGTGTGAACCCAGCCTAATAAGCGATCATTTTTCTGATCGCCGTATTAGTGTCACAGGTGACGCTAGTTAGGCAGGTAGGTATTTAGGTTCGCCGCAGCTTTTTATAGCGCCAGGGACCCCCATATACTACCGCATAAAGCCCCCTGATTGCCCCCTAGTTAACCCTTTCACCTGTGATCACCATATAACTGTTACAGGTGACGCTGGTTGGTTAGTTATTTTTTTATAGTTTCAGGGCACCCGCCATTTATTACCTAATAAAGGTTTAACCCCCTGATCACCCGGCGGGTGTCATTTGTGACTAATAACTGTTAGGGCAGTTAGGGTTAGCCCCCTTTAGTTCTAAGGTACCCCCCTAACCCCCCCAATAAAGGTTTAACCCCGTGATCACCCCCCGTCGCCAGTGTCACTAAGGCTGGGTTCACATTGCAGCGGTTTGAGAACGGATGTGATTCGCACCGCACTGCAGTGCAAATCACATCCGATCTCTGTGCGATTCGAGTTCAGCCATTCGCCGCACCCGCCACACCCGCCGCACCCGCCGCAAATTCGCACGGGACCCTTTTTTTGGCCCGCAGCAGAATCGGATCGCATGGGTGTTCACACCATGCAATCCGAGTTTGCAGATCGCACTGCGATATGCGAACTGATCTGGGGGTGTCAGTAACATTTCACTGACACTCCCAGCAGTTCGCATAGGGCAGTGTGAACTGCCGCCGGGAGGCATGCGATGCGGGAACCCGCCGCGCATTTGTGGCGTTCCCGCATCGCTCCAGTGTGAACCCAGCCTAATAAGCGATCGTTTTTCTGATTGCTGTATTAGTGTCACAGGTGACGCTAGTTAGGCAGGTAGGTATTTAGGTTCGCCGCAGCTTTTTATAGCGCCAGGGACCCCCATATACCCCCATATACCCCCATATGCATAAAGCCCCCTGATTGCCCCCTAGTTAACCCTTTCACCTGTGATCACCATATAACTGTTACAGGTGACGCTGGTTGGTTAGTTATTTTTTTATAGTTTCAGGGCACCCGCCATTTATTACCTAGTCTCACTAGTGTACCCGTAAATTTAGGGGTGTCTACTTTCCAAAATGGGGTCATTTGGGGGGGGTTTGTGCCATCTTGGCATTTTATGGCCTTCAAAACTGTAACACCCTTAGAAAGCCTGAAGGCGGTGCTTGGTTTTCGGGGCCCCGTACGCGGCTAGGCTCCCAAAAAGTCCCACATATGTGGTATCCCCGTACTCAGGAGAAGCAGCAGAATTTATTTTGGGGTGTCATTTCACATATGCCCATGGCATGCGTGAGCAATATATCATTTAGTGACAACTTTGTGAAAAAAAAAAAAAAAAAAAAAAGTTTGTAATATTCCCGCAACTTGTGGCAAAATATAAAATATTCCATGGACTCAACATGCCTCTCAGCAAATAGCTTGGGGTGTCTACTTTCTAAAATGGGGTCATTTGTGGGTGTTTTGTGCCATCTTGGCATTTTATGGCCTTCAAAACTGTAATAGGTAGTGAGAAGTGAACTCAAAAATTTACGCCCTTAGAAAGCCTGAAGGCGGTGCTTGATTTTCGGGGCCCCGTACGCGGCTAGGCTCCCAAAAAGTCCCACATATGTGGTATCCCCGTACTCAGGAGAAGCAGCAGAATTTATTTTGGGGTGTCATTTCACATATGCCCATGGCATGTGTGAGCAATATATCATTTAGTGACAACTTTGTGAAAAAAAAAAAAAAAAAAAAAAAGTTTGTAATTTTCCCGCAACTTGTGGCAAAATATAAAATATTCCATGAACTCAACATGCCTCTCAGCAAATAGCTTGGGGTGTCTACTTTCTAAAATGGGGTCATTTGTGGGGGTTTTGTGCCATCTTGGCATTTTATGGCCTTCAAAACTGTAATAGGTAGTGAGAAGTGAACTCAAAAATTTACGCCCTTAGAAAGCCTGAAGGCGGTGCTTGGTTTTCGGGGCCCCGTACGCGGCTAGGCTCCCAAAAAGTCCCACATATGTGGTATCCCCATACTCAGGAGAAGCAGCAGAATTTATTTTGGGGTGTCATTTCACATACGCCCATAGCATGTGTGAGCAATATATCATTTAGTGACAACTTTGTGTAAAAAAAAAAAAAAAATTTTTTTTTTGTCATTATTCAATCGCTTGAGGCAAAAAAATAAAATATTCAATGGGCTCAACATGCCTCTTATCAATTTCCTTAGGGGGTCTACTTTCCAAAATGGGGTCATTTGGGGGGGTTTTGTACTGCCCTGCCATTTTAGCACCTCAAGAAATGAGATAGGCAGTCGTAAACTAAAAGCTGCGTAAATTCCAGAAAACGTACCTTAGTTTGTAGATGTGACAACTTTTGCGCAAACCAATAAATATACAATTATTGACTTTTTTTTTACCAAAGACATGTGGCTGAATACATTTTGGCCTAAATGTATGACTAAAATTGAGTTTATTGGATTTTTCTAATAACAAAAAGTAGAAAATATCATTTTTTTTCAAAATTTGCGGTCTTTTTACGTTTATATCGCAAAAAATAAAAATCGCAGAGGCAATCAAATACCATCAAAAGAAAGCTCTATTTGTGGGAAGAAAAGGACGCAAATTTTGTTTGGGTACAACATTGCATGACCGCGCAATTACCAGTTAAAGCAGCGCAGTGCCAAAGTGTAAAAAGACCTCTGGTCATTTACCAGCAAAATGGTCCGGTCTGAAAGTGGTTAAGTGGTTAATAATGCTTAAAGTGAAACAATAAAAATTAAAAATTCCTTTAAATACCATGCCTGGGGTGTCTATAGTATGCCTATAAAATAGCACATCTTCCCTGTGTTTATTACTGTACCGCAGCAAAATGAAATTTCTAAAGGAAAAAATGTAATTTAAAATTACTTGTGGCTGTAATGAATTGCCAGTTCCCAGCAATATAGGGTAAAAATCAAAGAAAAAAATGCTGTGGGTTCCCCCCACCAGTCCATACCAGGTCCTTCAAATCTGGTATGGATATTATGGGGAACTCCATGCCAATATTTAAAAAAAAATGGTGTGGGGGTCCCCCCCAAAAACGAACCTGCTCTGATACTGTGATGGGGTGGATCATGTCAGTCCGAGACCCCGCCCCTTGTGATTTCACCGCCCAGGGCATGATGGATCAATGGTGTCACAAGGGGGTGGGGTCTCCTGCTGATGTCATCCATCGGCCACGCCTCATAGTTATATATGACATGTGAGCTATGGAAGCAGACAGATCGGCCGGCTGCAGTGTCAGAGTAGGTTCCTTGGTGGCGGGAGGGGTGGAGAAGAAAGACCGGAGGACAAAGCGGGGAAACAAATAGGCTTCCAGATTCCGATAAGTCCCCTGCAAACCCCCACAACATGGGGAAAATAAAGACACCAGTCCATCCAGCTTAACCTGAGTGAGTGTGGGTGCATGTCCACAACCCCTATACATTGTGTCCCATCAAGATGCCCATCTATTATTATTATTTATTTATGTTACCCATATAGCGCTGTCAATTTTTATGCACACACACACGTCCCCACCTACAAGGAAGCCCACAATCCAAGGTCCCCAACCCACACCCATACACTAGGGCCAATTTATTTTGGACAGAAGCCAATTAACGAATTAAGCCAATTAACCTACCAGCATGTCTTTGGACTGAGGGAAGAAGACGGATTACCCAGAGGAAGCCCATGCAGGCACAACAGGAAGGTAGTGTCATGGTTGGGATTTGAACCAGAGACTTATTTTCCTCCTAGGCAATAGTGCTACCCACTACACCCCTGTGCCGCCCTCCAAACCTCCACTGGGCAAGGGTTGTGGGGATGAGGCCCTTGTCCCTATCAACATGGGAACGCGTTGTTTTGGGGGGGACCTGCGTCCTGCGACTTCTGCATCCATAGACCTCATGATTACACTGGCATTGCTTCAAATCACATCAAAGGCAAAAATCACAGGACTTTCAGGTCGCATAAGTGTGAAAGGGGCCTTATGGACCTCAAGTTGTATGAAAAGTCAGCCAAGTGTGAAAGGAACCTAATGATTTTCATTGAAAAAGACCTTTGCACTTGTATGACCAATGTCTGTGTAATCTTGCGGTATATGGACCTCAGGTTGCATTAAAGTCAAACCAAAGTAGTGCAGGGATGAATGTGACCCACTTGCAGGATGCACAAGTGAAATTAGTGCCTAATTCAAAGGTATTATCCATGAATCCCATTCACACTGCTACAACCTGAAAGGCACACTATTTTGCTGCCACTTTTCTGCTGCAACTTGGCCCCAACTTCTGGGAATGCCTATGTAATATTGCGCCCTATGTACCTCAAGTCACATGAAAGTCACACCAAAAGTAGTACACGGACTTGAAGTAGCACACATACGAATGGTTATTATTGAGAATCATGGGGTACAACTTGTCATGCAACTCAGAGGTCCAAATTTGCTGGAAAAGTCGCCCAACTGTGAAACAAGTCATATATATTTAATAGAAAGGAGCTCTCATTAATATTTGCATAGTCCTTACTGATTTACATCCACATATCAGTCCCAACTGCAGGGGGAATTTCAGAGACATCCCTGTGCAGACACCCACCAGTATCTTTCAATCTGTCCCTTCATGTATGTCTAAAGTGTTTGCACCTGATGAGCAGTAACACATAATACTATTTGTAACTGTGTTAGCCCTTGACTATGTGCATCAAATCTCCAACTACAGGCCAACGATCAAAATAAATTTGCATGCACATAAACAAAGCAACAGTTTTATAAGCATATGTACCTCTGCAGTGTAAACCCTACAATTTTAAATGTCCAAGTCTCTGGGCATGATTAGTGCTAACAAAAGGCCCATACACACGATCAGACTTTTTGACAACAAACATGCAAATTAGCAGTTTTAAGGCAACATCTGACCGTGTGTACGCTCCATCAGACAAACTTTTTCGGTTTTCATTGGACAAATGTTGGCTGTGCGAACAGATAAACGTGGCGGCAACAAAAGTCCTACATTGGCTAGTCCGATCATGTGTACACAAAAACCATCGGACTTTAGTCCAAAGTACAAAAACGCATGCTCAGAAGCAAGGACCAGCCGGAAGCGGTGGGTCTTGTAAAACTATCATTCATAATGTAGATAGCACATTCGTGACGTGCCAAATTATGAAATTTCGAAATGCAGCACACATTCTCTTCTTCTTTCTAATGGTTTAATAATAAAGCTGTTTTGCTGGTGATACTGACAGAGTACTAACAAACATATTTACAAATGATTTGTGTTCTAGTGATATCAATAAAAAAAGTAATTGTGTTTGTTTGGCAAGTTAGCACAACCCCATTATCCCATAGTGGTTTTGAAGCTCAAAGCTCCAACTCTATTTGTGTCCCTAATTTTAGAAATGTACCTGCCTACTCCCAAACTGTCATTAGATGTTAAACACATAATCTCGATTTTAGTGAAATGTTATATTTTTTGAATAGTAAGCACAAGAATGCCATATCAAAATCAAGAGGAAGGCAGCAATGGATCAGCTGGTGGAACTGGTGAAACCTCTGTACGCCAGGGCAGACATACATTTTGTGAAGAGCTAAATTGGGAACCTGAGAAGTGCATACAATAGGGGGCACACAAAGGTCATGGACTCCAAGAGATTGTGAGAAGCAGCAGATGACACATATGTCCCCAGGCTGCGGTGCTACAACAGGCTGTGTTTTTTGGCAGATCAGACCAAACCACGCACATTTCTCTCCACACTTCTTTGCACATCAGCTGAGGCCATTTTATTTATTGTGCATTCACAACATAAATAAAAATAATACATTAGTAGACATATTCTCTATCATCCGAATTCAAAATTATAAACCAAAAGAGCAAATGGTACACAGAAAATTTTAAAAATTATAGCCTAGTAAATCATACTCAAATAAAAAATACAACATGCTAAATTAGTAGCCCCTAAACTACCCAGGCCACTGAACTTGTGGATCCTGGGGCTGATTTGACCACTGACCACCATGCTGCTGAGGTGGGTGGGCTTGCTGGGGTGGGTAGGTTTGCTGAAATGGGTAGGTTTGCTGAGGTGGGTAGGTTTGCTGGGGTGGGTAGGTTTGCTGGGGTGGGTAGGCTTGTTGTTGAGGTGGAAGTGTGTGGCCCAAATGACAGACATGTGATTTTGTGGTTAGCTCTCATTTCCTGGCCTTGATGAGGAGCTGGATGATTATCCCCAGACATAGCTCCCTTTGATCCGTGTCAATCTCACGGAGCTTATTAGCTGTAAAACAGCCAAACCCTTCAGCACTATTGGGTGCTGTGGTAATGACAGATGTAGCCCTAGTTAGGAAGTCAGCTGTGGCCTCATCCAAGTGGTGGCTCTTCCTGGCCCTTTTGTTGGGAGAACGTAGGGGAGGGATTCTGCACTCAGTTGTCTGGCTGCTGGGCCCGGCCTCTTCTTGGCGCAAAAGTTCCTGTGTGTGAAAAACCAACACCATTTTAATTGTTGGCTATCAATCACAAACATTTTTCAGCTCATAACTTTTTAATTTGGAATGTGTCCAGATAGTAAAGACGATCATTCTGACTTCAGCATTTCTCATTCTTGTCCTAATCCTTTTTGGCCGCTACTATCTATTGATATGGAACTCACTTTTTTAACACAACAAATTATTATCCATACTAACATCTAATTAACATCATTGTATTTTTTTCATCCAAGCTTTTAAGCAATGCTATATCTGGGTCAAGCTGAGCTCCTCCTCCTCTTCATACTGTGTAGGATCAGGCTCAGTATCGGTGGCCTCAGCTGCTGTGAAGGGTAGTGTGGAGAGAGATCTGCATGGTATAGTTTGATCAGAAAAAAATTGGAGGCTGTTGAAATACCACAGCTTGGGTACATACACGTCTTCAGCTGCTGATCCTGATTTTTTGGATTCTTCAATCTTCTTCTTTCGTTCCCTGTTATACATGCTTCTGAGGCCCCCAATTTTGGTCTTTATCAAACTTTAGGTTGCTCTAGGGTGCACAATCTTCACAAATTCCACCAGTTTCTCAATTGCTGCAATCCTCTTGGTTTTATCGCAATAATCCTTATGTTTGACTTGCCATAGACAGGGGAGCTCCCTGTATTTTTCTGTTAATTGGCTAAGGAATTTGTGTGAATTCAAACCTGACTTCGTAATTTTGGTGACAAGTATCAGATGGCTGCAAAACAGAACACAAGACAAACCACAATGGGCGGCATATAGCTCATAATCTGGTCACAATATAGGCCTTTATGTAAGCAGGAGGGATGTGCTGTCTGTTCGGGTCGAACATGAGTTTTTCTCTTTCTTTTTACTCCTAGCTGGGTACCCCGGTATTTTTGTACTGGTAGGTCCCCCTCACTTTGGACTTCTTTTTGGATTATTTGAAATGTAAAAAGATTTTTTCAGGTACTCATTTTCCTATCCAATCCCCTATGGTGTTTCTTGGTTGGAGATTATGCTGGGTATTATCTAAGTTAATTATAAAATATCTTTACATCCAAAAGGTTTTCCCTGTTTACACCAATATATTAAAGTCTATTGAAGGTCCCTATTGGGAGCAAGGCCATTTAGATTTCATGTAAAATTGGAGGTATGTATTTCATTGAGTGGGATATATATATATATATATATATATATATATATATATATATATATATATATATATATATATATATATACATTTCTTATCATGGATTATTGGATCTTTGCCATAATCATTTATATATATCTTTGATTTAATTCAACAGATGGATCCCTAAGGGCATAGTCCTTTTGTTAATATACCCCTCTCTAAGGTATCATCATATGATCTTTGTTTTTATTCAACTACGATTGGAACGTTTATGTATTTTCAACTAAAATGCACAGGTCAGCTTTTAGAGTCATTTTGTAACTTCATGATAGCCTGTTTGGTGGTAAATTAAAATGTATTCATCAGTGTCTTTATGCTTTTCTTTTCTGATGTTCTTTTTTTATTTTAGTGACTGTGACAGACCTAGCCGGGACAGAGGCTTTTTGAGAGGACTGAATGCGAGCCTCTTGCCGACTGATTATGGCCCTGGATTTTAAGGGGCACAGGGTGAATGAGAACCCCACTATAATCTGTGCTAGTCAGATTCAACGTTGTATATATGTATATATAATGTGTGTTGTCTCATGCTGTTGGGACACACACTGTCAGATGCTAATGTCATGAACTCCAGCCACCTGTCTGTTGGCTTGTATAATGTAAATGAGTCTAATCTGGCTTGTAATAGTATTCCACACATTGTTGCTTGGGCTAATTAACCCTGTGTTGATGTTTATGGTAATGTTTATTGAATTGCTAGTAAGCTAGGAGCCGAAAAGCCTTATCCTTCAGTCAACTAGTCTGAGTGTTGATTTAGATAATTAGCTCATGCTAATTAGGTTAGGTTTTAGTCTTCTACTGTATTATAAATACTTGGCATTTTGGTTCTAATAAAGCAGTCCATGTTGAGTAGCTAAGCAAGTGTCGTCTTGTTTTGTGCTTGTGAGCGGTTGGAATATCTGATATTTATATTCAGACTTAGGAAGCGGTATACTGACGGAAGCACTCAATCAGAGTGTGGGATTGGTTCCGTCACAGTGACTATATGCCTATGCGAGATTAAAAAGTTCTCCTGAAGAAGCCTTATGATGTATGGCGAAACATGTTGAGATGTATCTGCATTGCAACTGTATATATTGATTCTGTGCTATATTGTATACATTTCGAATTATGTATTCTATAGATTGTATTAAAATTTTTATTTTTTTATAATATGGTGTAGTTGTGCTTTAAAAGTCTTATAGAAACTTGGTATTTATTGTATAGATAACGGGATGTGGCGCTACAAGTATTTTTCAGTATTTCAGCTTGTTTAAAAACTTTTCTCCTCTGTGATATAAAATAGGTGGTAAACACCAAAACTAGTGAGCTGATACTTTTTTTTTCCTATTGCATTTGTATTTTCTTAAAAAAAAAAAAAGTGTTCTGTTATAGATTTTTTGTTTCATTATGGCAACCTATAGAGGCTCTGGATTCAAAGGTCTGATGAACAAAATACATCTGGCACAGGGGGCCTCATTTGGAGGGGTTACTCTGGATCGTTTTTTTTACCAGCTTGAAGAGGCTTTTAGAGAAAAAGGCTCATATCTTTTGGAATAGAAAATATTTTGCTAAATATATTGAGGACAAAATTGTACCGTGGGGTCTCAGAGTACAAATTTTTCCAAATTTGTCTAAGGTTGAGTCAGACTTCAAAAAGGATTGGGAAATTAATTTGCAAGGTTCTTCCTTTAGAATGATGGAATCTTTATGTCAACATTATTCTAGGGAACTAGCTAATATTGATATTGAAATTGAGAAATTATATACTGAAAATAATGGTTTGATGTCAGACTCTTCCTTTAAAGATTCGGAATTAGCCCTTGAAAAACATCTAGAAGTGTTCGTAGCTGACATTTTAAAAACTAAGGATAAACATACTATAGAGAGAGGCTTGCCTATGAAACAAATATAGCCTATAAATGGTCAAATGAGGGAAATGGATGTAAAAAGAAACCTTTCTCTCAAAGACATTCAAATTCTAATCAAACACCTTCCGACTCGGACGAGTCAACTTTTTCGTCTGTGTCCTCTTTCCAAAAAGGAGGTTCCTCCCAGAATCTTACAGAGGCTTTTCAAAAACGTAAGTCTGATCACTTACCGCAGAAGTCATCTGTTGCAAAACGTACCCCAAGAGATAATACACGTGCGGGTCTTCCCTCCCAAAGTAACCTGGACCGATATTGAATGAATCACATACTGAAAGTAATAATGTTGCATCTGTGTCTATGCTAAATGTTTTGGCTTCCTCAAAAGGTTAAATTCAGGCTCACAGTTGGGACTTTCCTTTAGTTCCCCAACAGGTGGAACTTCAAAATGCTCCAAATTTTTTCGGCTCAATCGGGAGTGGATCCCAAGAAGCTGATAAGCTCATTGGGGGCCACCCCGAAGTTGGCAAGCAAGATAGTTTCCAAATAATCAATTTGTCTTCCTGCTCACTGACGGAGGATCAGGCACAGGTTCTTAGCTTGGGCTTGACCTTCTGTCCTGACCAGAAGGTTGATTCATTTGAAATTATTAAGGATGTAAATGTATTTGCTCGTAAGTAGATGTTCAAAGCTATTTTTGATAAGGATCATAAAAATTCTGAAAATATTTAGCCTTCCAGTGATATTTGGAAAAACAAGACCATAAATGAAATTAGAGCTCTAAATGAGCTAATGGAACTTTGGGAGGAGAGCAATCCGATGACTGATCCTTTCGATGATCCATCCCCTTGTCCATTACCTTCTCTAGATATTGAATCAGGACCTTGTTTCCCTCCGCTGTCTCTCTATAAACCAAAATCCAGATGTTTTCCAGTACTTCAGGGTAATCCCAATATTTGGGCATTTACCCAACAAGTATCAAGGGAAATCCAAAATACCAAATGACGACAATTTGACAGCAGATCCAATATTAGTTGAATCCAATGGAGAGCAATTGCCTCTTTAAAAAATAATGATAGGTTGATCATTAAACCCTCTGAATAAAGGAGGCAATATAGTGGTAAAAGATATTGAAAATTACAAAGTAATGGTTATGGATCTGCTGTGCATTGGCAGTGGTATAGACCAATTCCCTTGGCCAAGGTTAAGTATGCACAAACAAAATATCAACGTCTAATTGCCCAAGCTTTTTTTGCAGATTTGATAGATAACAAAAAGTGGGAATACTTGACTGTCGAAAATCCTAAAATACCTGCTATGTATGCCCTGCCAAAAATACACAAAAATTCCCAATTTCCTCCTGGATGTCCAATTATATCAGGCAATGATGGCCTAACAGAACCAGCAAGTAAATTGGTGGACGACTATTTGAGACCACATGTGAAATCCCTGAGTTTGTATATTCAGGATACTTCTGATCTTTTACAATCCATAGATGGTCTATGGGTTCCCGAGCAGGCCCGGTTGGTTGCTATTGATGTGGAGGCCCTTTATAACTCTATCCCCCATAAATTGGGGGTTTGAGTTATAGACAGCTTCCTCTCTGTACGAGGGCCAGGGGCAAGAGCTTACAGTAATTTTGTAACTGAACTATTGTTGTTTATATTAAATAACAATGTTTTCATGTTTGATCACTCCCACTACCTCCAGGTACAGGGGGTGGTGATGGGGACTAAATGCGCCCCATCATACGCCAACCTGTATTGGGGGGGTGGGAGCAGGAGATATTTTCTTCCTCCGAATATCTTGAGACGTTCCAAAAGATCTTGATTTGGAAAAGATTCATTGATGATATTTTTATTGTCTGAACGGGGACAAGGGATGAGTTAACTGTTTTTTTAATCAATTGGAGATTAATGCATTGTAGCAGAGCGTCCCAGAGAGAGCCAGGAAAAGTCCTGTTTGGGGTTTATACCTCCCCCAGGCTCCTCTCATACACATTCAAGAATCTGTGATCCATGATCAAGTTCGGGTCTTGGTCCTCTTCCCCAGGCTAATTTAAGCTCACCTGAGCAGATAGCCTTTGCTCTCTTCCTGGGACATTCACACAAAGTTGGTCTATGCAGAGAGTAAGGTTGGTAAAAGCTGTTAAGCATTTTTTTTGTTGCGACTGACAAGCGTTAGGCTTGTTCAGCCTGGTAGTGAGGGCCTGCAGAATGTATAGTTAGAGCCGTGACACGGCTAGGGTTTGTGTTTTGCTACTTTGCCCTTTATTTTGTTTTCTGGAGCACTGTACAGCACCTGTATATGGACTTGTATATACCACAAATAAACACAGCACTGTTTGTCACTTCATCTCTGGATTTGGTATCTGTGCCTGAGAAACTGCTCATCCCAGGGACCTTTATACCTGCTACCTGTCCCCCAGGTCGCAGCATTTAATTTTAAATTCGCAATGACTTGTGATCAGAAGTGCATAAACTTTTTGGATATTGTTATCTATGTAAACCAAGATGGAACAATTGGTTCTTCCTTGTATAGGAAATACTATCTTACATGCTACCAGTTCTCATCCCAGAAAAAGGGGGGGGGGGGGTTACAGACCGGCAGACCCAGACTGTAAAGAGGTTACTATAGGCACAAATAAATAGTTCAATATTAAGTTGATCGATTTAAATACTATATTTTATTCAATGTTATTAGTATTATATTCTATAATTTACCATAAATATTCACTTAAAACCAAGTGCAATTCATAAAGATTGTCCGTACAACTAGACAATAAATTCACCATAGACGAATATAACTCACAGGACACACATAGATAACATTTACAACAATACACAGAACATAACGCAGGTCTGGACCAATTGATATAAACTATTGTAACCATTATTATTGAATATCAAAGTTATATATAATCTAGATAAACATGATTTAAAATTCCCAATTAATCACTATATGGTTAACCAGTAGTTTATAGTAGACTTGTGCACAACGGAAAATTTTGTTTAGTTTCGGTTCGTTGTCATTCGTAAAATACATCATTTCGTTCTGTTATGTTTGTTATGTTACATTAATACGTTTTCGGATAATTCGTTATTATTCGTAGAAAGTCGAATTAATTCGTTCATATTCGTTGAAATTCGCTATTTATGTATGTATAGACATTCGTGATAATGATTCGTAGTTTGGAAAGTCGTTTGTTTATTGAATCTTTTAACACACACAATGACAACCTCTCTTCTCCTCGGCTCAAATACAATACAACACCCTTCTAACTCAGTTCTTAGGAATGCACTTTGCCAGTAATCCATCCTCCGGCACAAAATTAATTAGCTGATTGGACTATAAGATTTACTGATTAGCTGACCTTTGGTTTCATTAGATCTTTAAAGAATTACCAAATTCATTTGAATTCATTCGTTATGTTTCTTTCACATTCGTTGTTATTCGTTATTTTTCGTTATTTTTTATTTTTTGTTAAAGACATTTTATTGAATAATAAAAGGTGTACATACATTAAGTCAATGGTAAGCACAAAGCACTTTGAGAAAAAACATTGCTGAGTAGTACAGTGATTGCGAAATAAGGGAACAAGCATGGTCTAATACATAACATAAAACTAGAACAGAATCGTCGTCACGTGAGTGAACTATGGCAGAAGGAAGAGCAATTCCAAAAAGCATAAGTTTAAGTATCGTAATCGTCAAGTAACAGTAGACATGTTGTTTGTAGACACAGCACTATGTAACTTATAGGCAGTGCATGGTGGTGGGTAAAGCTAACCTTGCCAATCTGTTAGATTCGTCCTAAAGTAAGCGTTTTGAGAGATAGAGACACGTGGAGGGAGTTGTGCAAGTATAGTGTAATGTGATCTGTAGAAAGAGAAAAAAGAAAAAGGAGAAAGTGGACTAAGGAATTAAGTCGTAAAAACTAAAAATAAAAAGGGGCTAGGTAAAGAGAAAGAAAGAACTGACCTGGACCAGCCAGGCCTCATGCTTGTGTCAGGCATATTCATCGGGTCAGGGATTCATAAGACAGTAATCTGGGGATGAACGGAAAAGTAACCAAGATGACCAAATGCAGGTAAAGGTAGAAGGGGTATCATTCGCCTGATGTATCAATTCCTCCATCTCGGCTGTTTTGTTTATGCGGTGGAACCAATCTGCTAGTGAGGGAGGATTTTTTGTTTTCCATTTTGCAGGTATGCACATATTCGCGGCCATGATCATGTGCATGGGTAAAGAGCCAATGTAAGTTTTTTTAGGGTGGGCCGACACATGAAAGAGGTATTGAGTAGGGGAGAACGTCAATGGGCAAGTTGAGAATTTTTGGGTAATTTTGTGAACTTCCTGCCAGAAAGGTTTAATTAAGGGGCACGACCACCAAATATGTTCCAGGGTACCAGGGTTTGCCTGACATCTCCAACATTGAGGGGAGACGGACGGGTAGATATGATGCAGCTTGAGAGGTGTGTTGTACCATCTGGAGAGTAGTTTGAAGGCGTTTTCTTGAACGCAAACATTTCGGGAACCCTTGTGTGCGACAGAATATGCAAATTCCCATTCTTTGGGGGTGAGGGTCGATGGCAGGTCTCTATTCCAGGCTTTAGTGGACCAGTGTTCCTGTGTAGGTTGAGCTGGGTACAGTAGATTATATGAAAAGGAGATCAAGTGTCTCTGCGGTTCAGTAAGTGTGCACATATGTTCGAATGGGGTTAAGGTACGAGTTCCCTCTAGGGCGTACTGATTTGAAGTTAGGAAATGTCGCATTTGATTATACGTCCAAAGAGACAGACCGCTGTTAAGCATGTTATTAGATAATTCCGTGAAGGATAGGAAGTGCTTGCGGGTATAGAAGTCTTTGGCCAGGATTGTGGGATGGGGCCATAGTCCTTGTAAGAAAGAGTGGTGCATGCCAGGTGTAAAGGCCGGGTTGAGTTTCAAAGGTGTCAGCGGGCCAATGACCGAGGATAACTGGAATTTATTGCAGGCGTATCGGAATGCAGAAAGTGATGTGGCGATCAACGGGTGGGAAGAGTAATTGCGTGGGACATGAGTGGGAAGTAGCCACGGGGTTTGGGCTACCGGAATAAGATCTAAGGATGATTCAAGTTGAACCCAATCTTTGGTTTTTGGGTGGACGTTCCAGTCTATTATTCTGGTGAGGTGACACGCTAGATAATATTTGTGTATGTCTGGTAGACCTATACCTCCCTGCATCTTTGGTGTTGTAAGTTTAACATGACTCAGTCTAGGTCTCTTGGCCCCCCAAATAAACGTTGAGCAGAGTTTTCGAAAGGAAGCAAAAAAAGATTGAGGGAGTGATATAGGTATAGTTTGGAGTAAGTAGAGGATTCGTGGTAGAATATTCATTTTAATGATAGCTGCTCTACCAAACCAAGAGAATAGGCCTTTGGGCCATTTCTGGAGATCGGCAGATACTGTTTGTAGTAGTGGTTGGAAGTTGAGAGAGTATAGGTTAGCCAGGGATTTAGGGAGTTGTATTCCTAAGTAAGGTATACTGGAGGGATTCCATTTGAAGGGGAAATTCACTTGGCATTGGGAGCATTGATTTTCAGTCAGGGAGATGTTTAAAGCAAGGGATTTGTTAAAGTTAATTTTTAAGTTGGAAATTGTGTGAAATTGATCAAGGAGTTTAAGTAAATTAGGTATTGACGTTAGGGCCTCCTTCAGAGACAGAAGGACGTCATCCGCGAAAGCAGCGACCTTAAACGTTCTCCCTTTCACATCCACACCTTTAACATCTGGATGTGCTCTTATTTGTCTTAGTAGCGGTTCGAGAGTAAGGATGAATATGATCGGGGATAATGGGCACCCTTGACGGGTGCCATTGGAGATCTTGAAGGCATTCGACAGGTGGCCGTTGACTTTCACCCTTGCCGTTGGGCCTGAATATAGCATATTAATAAAATTAAGCATTCTATGTGGCAGTCCAATGGCTTGCAATGTAGCTGTCATATAATCCCAGGCCACCCTGTCGAATGCCTTCTCTGCGTCTAAGGAAAGGAAGAAACCCTTTTGGTTTTGGGACGAAAGCCAGTGATGAATATTGAGCGCTTTGAGAGTGTTATCCCTCGCCTCCCTGCCAGGTATGAAGCCTACCTGGTCAGGGTGTACGAGGTCGGGGAGAATGGGCAGGAGTCTGTTCGCTAGAATTTTTGCGAACCATTTAAGGTCTACATTTAGGAGGGAAATAGGCCTATAATTGGTTACCTGCGTGGCGTCTTTATTTGGTTTTGGAATTACAGTTATATGGGCAGTTAGCAGGTCGCGCGGGGGGGAACCGGGTGAGTCACATTTGTTAAATGAGGCTAGGAAGTGGGGCATTAAAATGTGTTCGTAAGTTTTATAATAGCCAACTGTCAAGCCATCTGGGCCCGGGCTCTTGCCTGTGTGCATGGAGGCAAGCGCCCGAGTGGCTTCTTCCTGGGATAGTGACGCGTCCAGTGCATTGTATGCGGATGGGGAAATAGGGGTCGGGCAGTGTGCGTCTAGAAATTTGGTTAATAGTTTTTCCCTCTGCTGGGTAGGGTTGATATGTGTCGTGCTGGTTGAGAGTAAATGATATAATTTTGAGTAGTATGTAACAAATTGATCTGCAATGTCGAGAGTGGAGGTCAATTTTTTACCTGTTGGAGCAGAGATGTTGTGAATGGTCTGCAGTGCTTTCTTAGAATGGAGTGCCCTTGCTAATAGTTTTCCAGACTTATTTCCATATTCGTAAAATGTTTTTTGAGAGAGTATGTATTTGCATTTAATCTGTTTTCCTAATAATTCAAGCATGTCTTTTCTCGCTTGAGTAAGGGCAGCGAGGAGTTCAGTGGTGTTTTTAAGATTGTGTGCACGTTCTAGGTTCCTGATTTTGGAAGCCAGATCGTTAAACAGGGCTTTATGTGTTTTCCTTTTTCTAGCAGCTGCTCCTATGAGTACCCCCCGAACTACGCACTTATGAGCTTCCCAGTTAATGAGTGGGGAGGTATCTTCAGTTTTGTTTTCAAGGAAGTAGTGTCTTAAAGCTTGCTCCACTTCAGATGCTATGATTGGATCCGTCAAAAGGGAAGGATCAAGTCTCCATGAATGTGCGCGCGGACTTAATGCAGGGATGGAAATCAGGATAGAGACCGGATTGTGATCTGATAGGAACATTGGGTCAATGGATGCCTGTGTGAGGGAGGGTAGGGCCTCTTGGGAGAGAAAGAGGAAATCGATTCTAGAGTGTTTTCCGTGTGGTGCCGAATAGAAAGTAAAGTCTTTCGTGTCTGGGTATAGAGTACGCCAAGCTTCATCTAGTAGCAATGATTGTAGTTGAGTTTTGATCGAGCGCAGGGCCGCGTAGGTGAGGGAAGACGCCCCGTTAGAGGTATCGAGGATGGGGTTTAACGGGACATTGAAGTCCCCTCCGAGAATGAGAGTGCCTTCTTGAAATGGGGACAGTTTAGTAATGATATCTTTGAAGAACTGTACTTGGTGCGTGTTGGGTGCATAAATATTTGCTAGGGTGATGGTTTTGTTCCTGAGGGAGCCTTTTAGGAATAGAAACCTGCCATCGTCATCCACCATGGTATCAGTAATCTGGAGGGGACAGTGGCGTGATAGTAAGATAGCGACACCTTTTGTTTTAGCCGAGGCGGTGGTGGAGCGGTAGACTATAGGGTAATAAGAACTGCGGAGTTTCGGTATATTTGATGTGCGGAAATGGGTTTCTTGTAGGAATAGAATGTCAGTCTTCTGTTTTTGCATAGCTGATAAAAGTTTTGATCTTTTCTCTGGGATATTTAAGCCTTTAGCGTTTAGTGATGTAATTTTTAGATGCTCAAGGTTGGTTACTTTCTCCGTAGAGGGCATGACCGATTAGTAAAAAATTTTTTTCAGCACAAGTATGTCTTGAGGGTAGAGTATGTAAGCAGGGGGTAATGGGGAAACGATGAAGTTGGCAAGGAAACAAAGTTTTAGGAAGTGGGAGGTTGGTATTCCGGCCACAGGTAAGAACCCGCTCACCTGTGTGAGTGGAAGATAGGGAGAGAGGAGTCGGAAGACGTTAGGGGTCTGTAAGCTACTGCCTGTGTGCGAAACACAGGAGAATCTTACAAACCACTGAGTGGGAAGAGGTTGTCGGTTGTCAAGGGTTTGAAGGGTAGCGTCCTACACACCAACAGCTTCTTATAGAAAGAGAGGAGAGAGTCATAGATGTCAACATAAAGAAAATACTTGTCTTAAAATAACGGGTGAGTATATTCTCTTATGTGGCCAGGTGAGGGGGCGCGTTGTGCGTAAAAAACGGGAACACATTCCTTTCAAATGCAAAATGACTACAAGGAAGGAGATCAGTTAAAACAACATTGTCGGTGATACAGCATGTTTACTTGAAAACATATTCTCTAGAAGTTAAACCTAGGAACATTAAGTGAAAGAGCCGGTAGTATAATCCGGAGCAAGTGTTGTAAATAAAAGCCTGCGTTGGCGTAACCAAGAGGGCGGTGGGGTGGCGATGCCGGCGCACCGTCCAAGATGGCGAGGCTCACACCTGGGAGGAAACGAGCTTAAGTGTAAGCCTCACTAGCTAGAGGGGCGTGTCCTCCTGGATATCAGGCAACCCATGTCAAACTTCAGGGTTGGACAGGAAGGTTCTCGGCCGAGGCGTCAGACCGCCCTCCCCATGCCCTCGGTGCATATTATAATAAATACAACGACAGTACTGACTGACAGATCGATCCAATATTGAAAGAAAAAGAATAAAAAAGAGAAAACGATATAGAACAAAACAGAATTATCCAGTAACCGGGAACCTACTCATGAGATTGAGTTAAACCAGTATTAACTTTTAGAAGCGGGAGCCTCTGTAATTAGTCATAAACTGTAGAGGGAGGAGGTTCGGGGGGAATAACAGAGCGTTAAACATCTTGGTATATCAGTCGAGAGACCCTGCGTGAGGAATAGGAAAGTTCATTCCGCTATGAGATCATTTCGTTCGCAATAATAGGCACGGCTTTGCTGGAGTAAAAGGAGGGTATGGAAGTTAAGAGGCAGAAGAGGGGGGGGCAAGCAGTTAGATAAGGAGAAGGTGGTGATCACAACAGTTAATCCGCGGATGGGTTGTGCAGTTAGGGACTCAGTCATTCCCATAGGCAGTGAAAGGAGTAGGGCGCCGTGAAATGCGAGACGTACCTGTAGTAGGCCCATAAAAGGCAAGGGGGGTCATACCGTGCGAACTGAAAAGGTACCGGTGTAGAGAGGTTGAAGTTTATCGTTTTTATAGGTATCTTCAGTGATCGACCTTCCGATACCATGTAAATGAAGCGGGTGTATCGTAGAGCTGCGATCATGCTGTGATCCTGGTATCCGAAGCGCAGGTTGGGTAATTAAAACAAGGACGGACAAACCGGTCGTGTGGACGACATGTCCTCATCAACGGTCACGGCGAGCTCTGCGGGAGTTCGGTGCAGCGGTGGGACTGCGCAGCTGCTGTTGAGGATAGGACTCCAAAAGTGAACAACGAGGAGATGGGGAGCGTTGTCTCCTTTATGGTGATGGCAGCGTTTCCATCTGGTCTTCTATTCTCTGATCCGAGCGGTGAGAAAAGCCATTGAATTCCGCGTACCAATCGGGAAGAGAAACCAGTGGGATATCCAATGTGCAGCAGAATGCCGTCAACTCTTCTGGGACTCTTAGGATGGCCGACCTGCCTTGGTAAATGGCTGTGAGCCCAAACAGAAAGCGCCAACGATAAGGGATACCATAATTTTTCAATATCTCTAATAGAGGGCGTAGATCTCTTCTGTTACGAAGCGTTATAGCTGAAAGGTCCTGGTAGATTGAAATGGGGTGACCTTCATATTCTAGGTGCTTTTTGAGTCTTGCTTGTTTCAGTACTTGCTCTTTGATCTGAAAATCACAAAGGCAGCAGACGACATCCCTGGGTGGATCTGTATCGCGCCCTTGGGGTCTGAGAGCGCGATGAATGCGTTCCATCGCTATGGTGGACGTTCTGGAGTCATCAAGGAGTTGATTAAACAGTGTTGTAATCACAGGGAGTAGGTAGTCATTGTCTACACTTTCGGGGAGTCCTCGCACCCGGTGGTTGCGTCTCCGTCCCCTGTTGTCCAAGTCTTCGACGTGTCGCTGGACATCTCTGAGTTGAGCCGTGTGGGTATCGATGGCGCGGTGCATCGTGGAAATCGTTGTTTGATGTATGGCGGTTCTTTTCTCTACCTCAAGCACTCTTCCCGCTATGGCCTGAATTTCATGCCTGAGGTCTGTGATGGCTGCGAAGAGGGTGTCCTTAATGTCAGCCGCCACCGTACGTAGATCCAGAAGGCTTGGCGATTGTAAGGCCGCTGGAGAGGGTGAAGAAGCAGCGGGAGGTGCGGAAGTGGGAGTTAGAATTATCCCGTCCTGTGAGGGAGCTGGGGTGGTCGTCGCCATATTGGATCTCTGAGCTCTGAACAGATCCGCGATGTTCTGTGTTCCTCGGCCATTTTTTTCCCTCGGAGATCTCGATCTGGAGGTAGAAGAGCTCCTAGAAGCTGTACCCATCATCCGAGTGAGTAATAAGAGCCGAAATTGTCTCTCGTATGGCTGATTGTAAGCTGCGGTGTGAAGGACCTCAGGAGTTATGCTGCCATCTTCACTCGCGGCAAGCCACGCCCTATTTTTCGTTATTTTTTATTCGGACATTCGGATGCATCTGAATGTCCGAAAGATTGCAAAATTCGGCCGAATTTCGATTTGTTACAAAAACGAATTGCACAAGCCTAGTTTATAGCAAACTAAGAGGAGGGGATAAGATGAATGGGCAAAGAATGGATACTCCGTACTTACCATTCAAATCAAAGCTGTTATTTAGCCTGAAATAATAGTATTTAATTATAATTCATGCTAGTTGATTTCAACTTTGCCCATTCATCTTATCTCCTCCTCTTAGTTTGCTATAAACTACTGGTTAACCGTATAAGTATAAGACCACTTAAGTATAAGATTTGATTTTTGTGTTCAAACACAAACTACTCACATAAAGATGATAAAAACACATCATGTAAAGCCAACAGTCCTGTTAGTTCTGTAGGACAGCAGCGGGTGACATCATGCATAGCTCCTCCCCTGTACGCGTTACGTTTAATCAGAACTTCAACATCACTGGACTCCTCCCGCCTTCCCTTCGTTAGCAGATGGAGGCACTTGGGGAAGGGGGGAGGAGTCTGGTGACGTTGATGTTCGTGACGTCACTGGATCTCCAACGAAACTCCCTGAAGACCCGGAAGCTGGCGAAGAGGTGAGTACCGATCAAAAGAATTTTGATCAGTCATAAAAAATTAACCATTAATCGAGGAATTAATCTTTAATTTCCACAGCCCTACTTTTAAGTAAAGCCAACTAAATTTTTCTAGTTTATAGACCATAGGTTTAAATAAAGCCTACTAGTTTTTTTTAGTTTATAGTCCATATGTTTTTAGTTTGGAATACATACATGTATGTATTTCTAACATAAACCTATGGTCTATAAACTGAAAATATTGAATAGGCTTTACTTAAACCTATGGTCTAGAAAATGGAAAAAATAACTTGGCTTTATTTGAATCTATGGTCTAGAAACTGGAAACATTTAGTTGGCTTAAAACTATAGTTTCAGACAAGTTAAGGTATTTATTCCTTACTTAAAACACTAGGGTCTATAAACTAAAAAAAAACTGAGTTGGCTTTACTTAATCACTTCAATACTAGCATATAGACATATGACGTCCGTCATATGATGTCCTCCGCTTCTTATCGCTACTGCAGGCCCCCAGGGGCCCACAGCATGGCAATCAGGTAACGGGAATGTCCCTCAGGATACAGCCCCCCCCCCCAATTTCATTGGCTCTTTACTGTGTGACCAGCTGTATCCAATCACAGCCAATCACATATGCAACCACAGAATGGGTAACGGCTGTTGCTGTGTTCTCCTCCTCACACACCAATCCAGTGCGAGGAGGAGATTGCGGTAAACAGTGAGTTACCACATTGCTGTGATATTACTGTACCTAGGTTGCCCCCCTGAATAAAGAGGACTTGTCATCATTCCATCTGAGTACCTGTCTGAGCTCATCAGAGTACCTGTCATCCATCCATCCCATCTGAGTACCTGTCATCCATCCATCCCATCTGAGTACCTGTCATCCATCCATCCCATTTGAGTATCTGTCATCCATCCCATCTGAGTACCTGTCATCCCTCCCATCTGAGTACTTATCATCCATCCTGTCAGAGTAACTGTCATCCCATCAGTGTACCTGTCATCCTGTCAGAGTACCATTCATCCTGTCGGAGTAACTATCATCCCATCTAAATACCTATTATCCCATCTGAGTACTTATCATCCCATCTGAGTACCTGTCATCCCATTTGAGTACCTGTCATACCATCAGGAGTACCTGTCCCATGATCCCATCAGGAGTACCTGTCCCATGAGCCCATCAGAGTACATGTGCCGTGAGCCCATCAGAGTACCTGTCTGTGCAGTCAATTACTACCTATGTGCAGCCCATTAGTCCCTGATGTGCAGCCCATTAGTCCCTGATGTGCAGCCCATTAGTCCCTGATGTGCAGCCCATTAGTCCCTCATGTGCAGCCCATCAATGTCACCCATCATACAGCCACTATGTCCACAAAAGTATGCACTTGAGAAGAGGCATATCAAATACTGAGTCTGATACCGACTACAGTTCTGATTATGATTCTTGTTCAGAATATGAGCCCGTCGAAGTCAGTACATCGGCATCTGAATCAGAGGAGGAAGTAGTCCAACCAAAAAGAAGATGGTCTGAAGACCAGGCAGCTAACAGCAGAGCCAGACACCCCAATGACCAATCAGCAAATGCCAATGGCGCTAGACCCCAGGAGAGGAGGCCCAGTACAAGCACTGCTAGACCCCAGGAGGAAAGGCCCAGTACAAGCGCTGTAATTTCACACCAAAGGTTTAGGGCTCAAACCCAGCTTCTGGATACCTTGGCAAACCCATTGTGGTTCCTTCTAGCACAGGGTCAGCCACAATCCCCCCTTTCACAGCACAGCCAGGTGTGCAGGTCAATATAGAAGGTTTTTCTGAAATCTATTTTTTAAATGTATTTTTCCCTGATGAATTAGTTCAAGGCATCATAGACCAAACCAATCTTTTTTCCCATCAATTCATAGAAAACAGCCCCAGCTCAAGCTATACCTGCCCTTTTGAATGGAGACCCCTAACAGTGAAGGAGCTTAAATTATTCTAAGGCCTTATGCTCTTACAAAAAATAATTAAGTGCATGCATATTGGTCTACCAACCGCATCCACCACATGCCAATTTTTTATCTGTCATGTCCAGGTCCCGCTATGACATTACAATGTGCTTCCTGCATTTCAGTAATAACTCACAGTGCCCCCCCAATCATCCTGACTTTGATAAATTATATAAAATTCACCCCCTAAATAATTTTTTCTCCAAGAGGTTTGCCAAACTTTATATCCCTGACCAGAACATCTCTGTGGACAAGTCCTTGGTCCATTTTACAGGCCGGCTGGGAATCAAGCAGTATAGCCTCAGCAAGAGGGCGAGGTATGGATTGAAGCTCAACAAGCTTTGTGAAAGATTCACTGGATATATGCATGCCATCCGCATGTACGAAGGCAAAGAGTCCCAGCTTCAGCCCCCTAAAGCCCCGTACACACGACCAGACTTTTCAACATCCAAAGTCTGACGGAATGATTCCGGCAGACTATTCGATCGTGTGTGGGCTGCAACGGACTTTTGATGCGCAAAAGTCTGACAGACTTTAGAAATGGAACATGCTTCAAATTTTTCCGCCAGAACTCTGCCGGACCCAGTTCCTACCGAAAAATTCGCTCGTGTGTATGCTATTCCGACGGACTAAAACCGTCGCTAGGGCAGCTATTGGCTACTGGCTATGAACTTCCTTATTCGAGTCCAGTCGTACGTCATCACGTTCTAATCCGTCGGAGTTTGGTGTGATTGTGTGTGGCCAAGTCCGCTCATTCGGAAAGTCCATCAGAATTCTGCCAGAACTCCGTCAGAACTCCTTCGAAAGTCTGTCGGACTTAATCCCTCGAAAAGTCTGGTCGTGTGTACGCGGCATAAGTGTCCACCGTACATGGGAATAAGCAGGAAAATTGTCTGGGAGTTTGCATTCCCACTCTGAAAAAGGGGTATCACATTTATATAGACGATTATTATACTAGTTTGCCCCTTTTCCACCACCTATATCTAAAAAATACTTTGGCCTGGGGTACAGCACAACACAAGCCTACAAAGGGGGAATCAGAAAGCTTGAGGAACAAGGAAATGTTGGCTGTGAAGTGGAGGGATAGGAAAGCTGTATACATCATGTCCACCAGCCATGATGACATCTCGGTGGAACTTCTCAGAAGATGTGGTCCCATTCGAAAGCCTTCCTGTATCCATGAGCACAATAAATTCATGGAGGGGGGTTGGATTTATATGATCAAATGTTGCAGCCCTATCAACACGAAAGTTCCTCTTCTGGTATAAAAAAATTCACAATTTACTTTTTTTTATTTGGCCATGTATAATGCTTTCATCACCTATCAAAAATCCGTGGAGGGGGGGGGGCGTGACCGGAAGCCGAAGTGGACGGACGTGCCAGGGCTGAGCTCCGCCGAGGCCTCTCAGCATCCCCGTCCATCCTCGCTCGTCGGGCGTTTTTTCGCCCCACCGGATCCTCCATCTGACCGGGGGAACGTCCTAGCTCCGGACGGAGCCATTATTTTCAGCCGATTCACCGCCGAGCCTGTAAACAGGGCCGCAGACGACGTGACAGTCCGGTCTCCGCCGCCATCTTGCGGCCTACTCCGCATTGTGGAACCTACGAACAGCGCCTCGCGGGGCACATCCCGGGCCGGCATCCAGGACATCGCCCACCGCTGGGCTCATGGGACCCCCCCGCTGGGGACAGGGAGCTGCGGATCGTTCGTTGGGGCCTGGAGGAGAACCAGCGCTGAGAGGTGAGACCCGGCGGCCATCTTGGTACACCTGAGGCCTACTACAGTTCACCTGCACCCCTCCTCCCAGCTGTCCTGCATAATCCTTCAACGAGGACAGTACCCCAGTTTATGCACAGCCTGTCCCCCCCCCCTGGATGGCTGCCTGCCTGGATCATCCTTTTCTTTGAGTCCTTTGTATAGTCTAGGCCTTATCGGCTGCCATTTTGGTACACCCGGTCCCTTCTTCCATCCTCCTGAAGCCTACTTCTGCCCATTCTACAGCCTGTTTAGTGCCTGGACTCTCCCTGTACCTGTACACTCCGGGTCCCTCTGCTTGACAGACATGTGATCACTTCTTGCGAGTCCTACCCGCCTTCCAATGCTCCCCTACCGCTTACAGTCGCTTCTTCCACATGGGGAGCTCCACGTGTAATTGAATGTATGCCTAGTCCCATCGCCTCATGGTGAAGTACGGACCGAAACACCTCCCTCAGTCGCTGTCTCCTGATCTGCGGCCCTCACAGACTCTAGATCGCTTTCTACGCAGACCGGCCTCCCCTGTTCCAACTCCAGGCTCTTCTACATATGCACAAGTGGCTTCCCAGTTGTCCGCACCAGATAACCCAAGTCCTCTGTCCAGGAGCCACTTGGACACGATGTCCGCCCCTGTTACCGTCGAAGTACTGGATGATAAACTGCGAGCTCTCCTGCAGGACTTGACCAGCAATGTCTCTAAGGAAATGGGTAAACTCGCCCATGAATTGCGGGGGGAGCTTGCTCAGATTGGGGAACGGACTGACGTTCTGGAAACCAAATTTGACGACCTACTGCAATATGTACACGTCTTGGAAGAAGACAACGCCGGTTTGAAGCAATCAGTCTCGCAGCTCCAATCTCAACAGGAGGATCTGGAGAACAGGGAACGCCGCCAAAACCTACGCATCAGAGGAGTCCCTGAGACGGTTAGTGAGGGGGAGATTAAACCATACCTACTCAGCCTCTTCAATGTTGTCGCCCCTAAAATTCCAGACATAGATTGGAGATTGGATAGGGCCCACAGATCTCTAGCCCCAAAGCCCCCAGCTGGGGCCAACCCTAGAGACATCATTGTGCGCTTCCACTACTACGACAGCAAAGAAGCGCTGACCATGGCCACCCGTAACAAGTCCCGTCTGGAATTTAAAGGGGCCAAGATACAAATCTTCAGCGACTTATCCCCTATAACTTTGGCCAAACGTCGCAGCTTTCGTCCTGTGACTACGCATCTGCAAAATCATCAGTTCCCGTATCGCTGGGGTTTCCCCTTTCGTCTCTGGCCTCTAAAGATGGGACTCAATACTTCATGAGAGATCTTCAGGAAAGTGAGGCTTTCATACGCAATCTGGGTTTACCACCTCTGCCAGATGAAGACCCCATCCCGCTTCCAACGACGCCCAGACCCTCGTCTATCCCGGCACGGATTTGGACACCAGCTCGCCAGAAATCGCAGAAACCCTTCTCTACTCCCCAGCGTAACTTGCATCCCAGATTGCCTCCTTGAAGAGAAATCTCAAACGTCAGGTCTGGTTGGACTCGATTTCGGTCCTTGTTTCACCATGTTTTTTCCCCTTTTTCCCCTTGACAGGGGATGTACGCACCCTTAGTTATAGGTTGTGACTTTTCTTTTCTTCCCATTTTTGGGTGCCTGGGACTATGGTATATTGTTCCTATTGATTGTAACTTTTGCTGGAAGGTGGCGGGTCTCTCCAGATGAGCTGGAACCCCTGATGTGCCTCCTTTTGTTCCGCGGCCGCGGCTGCGGACTCCTGGGTGGTTTTTACCCCCCAGGCCTTTTTTCTGTTACCTATGGTTTATTTTTCCATTTTTTAGGCCTTTTTTTTGGCCTTTTTTTCATTTTTTGCTTATTTTGGATGCCTTCTTTATCACTCATTAGATGCATTGTTGATATGTTATGTTTTCACGTGCTTTTCATCCCTAGGATACACCACGATTTCCAGTATTTCCTTGGTCTGTACAGGTATATTTGGTTACTGTATGTTAATTATGGGTACTTTAAGCTCCAATTACTTCATGCACAATGGCTTTGAGGGTACTTACTTATAATGTTAAGGGCTTGAACTCTGTTCATAAGCGTTGGTTGGCTCTGAAGGAGTTCAAGTCCTCCAACGCAGATGTGGTCCTAGTCCAGGAGACTCACTTCCGCCCAGGGAGTTCTCTTAAATTTGCTGCCAAACATTTTCCAGTTTCTTTTATGGCCTCCGACCCCTCTGGTAAAGCCGGGGTCGCGATACTGATTAAAAAAACCTGTCCGTTGCGGGTGAAGTCCTCTTTCCTTGACCCGCAGGGTAGATATATTCTCCTGGACTGTGACTACCTATCTCGCTCTCTTACTATAATTAATATTTATGCCCCCAACTCGGGTCAGGTTCAGTTCCTCACTGGGGTCTTGGATATGCTGGGCGCATATGCCCAGCCGTTCATGATCATCGGCGGGGACTTTAACATGACTATGTCCGCTAGGAGGGATAGACAAACCCTATTTTCAGGTAACCCTTCCTGTAAATCTGAACGCCAATCTACTGCGTTTCGCAAACTCACTAGGTCCCATAACCTCCTAGACATTTGGAGGATTAAACACCCGACACATCGGCAATTTTCTTTCTATTCCCCCCCCATAAGATGTACTCTAGATTAGATTATATTTTTGTAACGGCACCTCTATTGACGTCGGCAGTAGCCGCGGAGTTGAACCCCATGACATGGTCGGATCATGCCTCGGTTCAGCTTGACCTTGCCCTCTCCACTTCTACACCCCGGACTTGCCACTGGAGACTTAATGATTTCCTTCTCCGTGACCCGGTCACTGAAGCTCACTTGTCCCAAAGTTTAACTGACTTTTTTCAACTGAATGTAGGATCTGTGCGGGACGTGTCCACCTTATGGGAGGCTCACAAGGCCTTCTTCAGAGGAATATGTATTTCTGCCGGCTCCCGCCTTAAGCGAGACTCGGCTGCGCAGAGACTTGACATCCTTTCGCAATTGCAAAAAGCTGAGGCTCTGCTCTTATCCTCCCCTTCGGTGCCCCGTCTTCGCACAGTGACCTCCTTACGCGAAAGGTTAAAATCTCTGGACATGCATAAATGCTCTAAAGCCCTACTCTGGGCAAAACAGAAATTTTACGAGTTCGCCAACAAGCCTCATAGGATTCTGGTGAATAAGCTTAAACCCCGCCCATTTCACTCTTATCCTGATCTTCTTATACAGTCAGATGGCACTCCGACTTACTGCCCCTTAACAATGACTAAAGTTTTTGGTGCTTTTTATAATAAATTATATAACTGCCTGACCTCCGATCCCAACCATGTGTTCTCTCAAGAACACTTTAATGACTTTTGTACCTCTTTGAAATTGCCTTTGTTGTCCTCTTCTCAGGTGGACACCCTGAACGCTGCCGTCACGCCTGAGGAGTTGGCAGCGGTAGTAAAGGCACTCCCGTCCCACAAATCCCCAGGCCCAGACGGACTTCCTTATATCTATTATAAATCTTTCCTACCGACGCTTAGCCCTCATTTACTAAATCTTTTTTCCTCTTTACAGAAAGGAATAGTACCTCATTCCCAGTTTCTACATGCGCACATAACGGTTATCCCGAAGCCGGGTAAATCCCCTACCCTACCGGATAATTACAGACCCATAGCTTTACTTAACTCCGATTATAAGATCTTTACCAAAATTCTAGCTAATCGACTTTCCTTGATGATTCCCGCCCTGGTCCATAATGATCAGGTGGGATTTGTCCTGGGTAGACGAGCTGGTGACAACACTAGACGTACCATCGACCTCATAGACCTGCTCGACAAGACATCCCGCCCTGCCATTATTTTAAGTTTAGATGCACAAAAAGCTTTTGACAGGTTGGGATGGCCGTATATGTTTGCCACACTTCAGCGTTTTGGATTTTCTGGTTCTTTCCTGTCAGCTCTGCAGGCCTTGTACTCGCTACCCACGTCTCAGGTCCAACTGGCATCTTATACTGGCACCGCTCTTTACGCATAGTAATGGTACTAGACAGGGATGTCCTCTTTCCCCCCTGTTGTTTATATTATGCCTTGAGCCCTTGGCCGTAGCTATAAGGGATGACCCGGACATAAGCGGCGTCTCCCTCAGGTCGAAGGACTATAAGCTGTCTCTTTTTGCCGATGACATTCTCCTCACCTTGACGAAACCCCACATCTCCCTTCCCAAACTTCATACACTCCTAGATGCATTCAGTAGACTCTCGGGATATAAGGTCAACATGACTTAAACTGAAGCGCTCCCCATTCACATCCCTCCCCCACTTCTAGCTTCGTTAAAAAATGAATTCCCCTATCATTGGTGCCCTGTCTCCCTCAAGTACCTTGGCATTAATTTAACCGCTACATATAATTCCTTATACGTAGAAAACTTTGTTTCTCTGATTGCGGAAACACATAGTTTGCTCCGAAGCTGGTCGACTTGCCCGCTATCCCTCCTGGGTAGGATTAATGTACTAAAAATGGCCATACTCCCTAAGTTTTTATATCTCTTTGAAACGTTACCAATTGCTATACACATGCCTCAGCTTAGAAATATTCAACGGGCCTTCACCAAATTCATGTGGGGAAATAAAATGCACAGAATCGCCCAGACCGTGGTCTTTGCTCCACGATCCCAAGGGGGGTTGGGAGCTCCTGATATATTGAAGTATTTCTATGCGACTCACCTCCTGCCGGCTATCTCCTGGTCGTCGTATTTCACTTCCAGTAGATGGTCGGAACTAGAGATGAGCGTTGTCAGTCCGGTTCACCCGTGCTCTATGCTGTGGTCAGATTTGCCCTCATCTATGGTCCAGCTTAGACGCATACTTCTTGGGCCGATGCTATTTTCTTTATCCATATGGAAAAAATGTCACAAGAGGTTCTCTCTCTCTTCTCCATGCTCACCTTTGCTGAATGTTATTTTCAACCCAGACCTTCCAGACAGCCTTTCCCTGAAGAACATGTTCCCCTGGTTTAGTTCGGGTATCTTCCAACTTCGCCACTTGGTACATCCGATATCCCGTAAATTCCTATCCTTTCTAGAGCTTCAGAATAAGTATGATATCCCGAACCAACTTCTTTTCTCATATCTTCAATTCAAACACTATTTTCATTCCAGATCCCCAGATCTGGCTTTGGTCAACCCTAGTACCTTTGAAACCTTATGCTCCCAGGGTCCTTGCCAGAAGGGTCTAATATCCTCCATATATAGCATACTTCATAACTCAACCACCCCCAACACGGACACTCATCTCTATATGAGGAGATGGACCTCTGTTTTACAGTCTCCCTTAACTATCTCTCAATGGCAGGATATCTGGATGTCTACCTCCAAAGTCTCTAGGTGTGTGGAGCAGAGAGAGACGGCTTATAAGATACTGATGTTCTGGTACAAGACTCCTGAAATGTTGCATAAATACGATCCCTCTATATCTAAGCTGTGTTGGAGATGTCTGCGACATGAGGGCACTCATTATCATATTTTTTGGAGTTGCCCTATGATTGTACCCTTTTGGTCTATGGTCCAATCCCTGCTCCATACTGTGCTGGGGATTGATATCCCTTTGGATCCTAGGCATTATTTATTGGGCTTGCCGGTGGCAACACTATCTAAAAGCGCTAAGAAGCTGACAGCATATGTCCTTCTAGCTGCCAAGAGAGTGATTCCTGCGCTTTGGCTGTCCTCCTCCCCACCCAATCACTCGCAATTGATATCCGCGGTGGCAAACATACGCAGAATGGAACATATGACTGCCTTGGCACAGGACTCCCTACCTACATTTTTTAAAATATGGGATAGATGGGACAACTCCATACTGAACCCTGAGGCAACACCCTACTGTATGGATGTGAGCCCCCGAGTCAGCCTCCCTGAGACTTCCCCCCGGGATCCTATCCCTGCATCACCTATATAGTTTACGGCATTTGGTTTACTTATGCATCTTTATTTGCAGACCTGTGGTGTATCCTTTTTCCTTTCCCCCCAATGTTTTATATCAAGATACCAACATTTGATATCCCGCCTGCGGCGGTTTTTGCTGTTATATTTGCAATGTTAATTTTGTCTGTATGTATTGAAAGCAATCTTATTTTTGTTCTGTAAATGAAAAATTTTTCTCAATAAATATACATAAAAAAAAAAAAAAAAAATCAGTGGAAACAGCCAACACCTTCCTAAAGTTTATTGAAGACACTGTCACTGTCCTGATCTATCAACAAGGATCCCCCCAGAAAGACTGCATGAGCGTCATTTTCCTGACAATAATCCACCATCAGCAACCAGAAGAAGATGCCTTAAAAAAATGTCAGGTGTGCACCAAAAGAGGAGTTAGAAAAGACACCAGTTTCCATTGTCTCCAATGTCCCTCCCAGCCTGACCTTTGCATCGGAGAATGCTTCAGACACTATCACACTCTCATAAACTATTAGCCCATATTTCTAATAGACTGCCATTTCCCCATTATCAATTTCTGCCTTGAATATTTCCCTGGTGCCTCAACCAACCATATCATTGCCTTTCATGTGAACTGACCCTGGCCTGTTTATCGATTATGCCTCTGCCTACCATCTGCATTGTTTATCTACCATGTTTCTGCTTTTCACATGAACAGACCCTGGACTATGACTCTGCCTACCATCTATTTCTACCTTTTACATGTTTTTACCTGCCCCTTGGACTGATCTTTCACCCTGCTACAGGGGTCTCACATATGTGAGGGGCTCCAGAGAGAGTTCTGAGTTGAGAAAAACTGTTTTTGCTTTTCTCTTTGTTTTATAATTCCCAGAACAGGATCTGGAGTCCAGAGGCTTCAAAGTGATTTGGGTGGGAAAAGCCTCTGCCCCTGCCCCCATTCTTTCTTGACCGAGGCCCTCAGCTTAATGGTCCTGCTGCCTGGACAAATACTTTGGCTGTGCTGACAATATCTCTGTCTGCACTGACCTAGGACATTATGAACCATGTGCCTGTTGCCTGGACCAATAGTTTGGTTGTACTGACCATATCTCTGCCTGCTGCCTGTACTAACTATGGACAGTATTCCTGCCTGCTGCATGGATGATCCTTTTGCTGCTGCTGACCACATCCCTGCCTGCTACCTGGACCAATGCTTTGGCTGTGCTGACAACATCTCTCCCTGTTACGGACTATGGACAGTATTCATGCCTGCTGCCTGTTTTGCTGTCGCTGTCCATGTTCCTGCCTGCTCCCTGGACTGATGCTCTCCTCTGTGGACCACTGCACTACTAAAACCGCAGGTAATCTTTTCTTTATCCTTTACTCAGCAGAATGTATTTTGGTTTGTAATTGGTATGTACAGTAAATGCTATGTGTTAAAAATAGGAAGTGCCTTCAACAATGTGATAGTTTGGCAGGCTGTGTAAAAGTCTCACACATGTGGTAGCAGAATATATTTTGGGGTGTCATTTTTGCTACATACATGCTATGTGTTGGAAATATCTTATAAATGGACAACTTTCTGTAAGAAAAATGCGTTTTCATTTTTTTCCCACATTTTCAAAAAACTTCTGGAAAAAAATGAACCGTTCAAAAGATGCCTCAAAGATTATACATTGGAGTTTTTAATTTCCAAAATGGGGTCATTTTTTTGGGTTTCCATTGTCCTGGTGCTCCAGGGCATTCAAAAGTGTGATAGGTTGTCAGGAAACTATATGTGTAATTTATGCTCCTAGAACGCCTGACAGTGCTATTTGGATTTTGGGCCTCTGTATGTGGCCAGGCTGTGTAAAAGTCTCACATGTAGTATCGCCATACTCAGGAAGAATAGCAGAATGTATTTTGGGATGTCATTTTTTCTATGTACATATTTTTTTACAGTGTACTAGGTCATTTTCTGCCAACACTTTTCTATGTTTCCAAGACAAAAACATTTAGAAAAACTTTACAATAACTTTAGAAAAATACCAATCTCCCTCTCCACGAGCAAAATTGTAAAAAATAAATAAACCTGGTAACCCTTCTTCCCAAAAACAATCCCAGCCACTTCTTTCTTACCACTAGCTCATGTCACTGTTCCCCTTCCCAGTCCCTGTGATACGCACACCCACCCATGCATTTGTCTTTCCTTTATTTTCTTTTTACCAATCTACATACCACTTCCCCTTATTCACTTAGATAACATTTAATCCCCTTCCTGCATAGGCCATTTTTTTTCAGATTTCCACTTTGAATGCCAATTACTTAGTCATGGAACACTCTACCCAATATATATACAGTATATTTTTGGAAAGATGCATGGTAAGTTTTTGAAGTTTTAATTTTTTGTCACAATGTTTTTTGAAAATGAAGAAATTAAATACAACGAGCTGTACAGTGTCATCATATGACTGGTTTGGCAGTGATCAAGGACACTGGTGACAATATGAAAAAAACAAAGTATTATCATTTTTCAATTTTTTTCTGCTTTTCTGGAAAGTTATTGAAAAACAGCAACTGTAAGTATCCTCTGTAGGCAGTTTGGGAAAAAAAACAACTGGTTGTAATTAGTCTATTTATCAGATATGCTGTTTATCTGCAGAGAAAAATAATTTTATACCTTTTTGACGAATCAGCTGTCCAATCGTATAATATTTTTAGCTAATAGATATCTAATGAGATGATGAATTGTCAGAATAAAAAAATGCAAGTTAGACACGAGAAGGGAGCCTGCGAGTGTCTACAATAGAAATAGAGCTGTGGTGCCGCCTACCCCCTGCCCCAGGTCTGCCTGTCATCTGTGACCTGCTATGGAAAGGGGTAGGGGGTGGGCAGTGCCGCAGCTCAAATTCTATTGTAGCCAGCTGACTTTGCCTCTATTCTGTTACCCCCTAGGCCATCAGTAATGGAGGCAGAGATACTGCTGTTGGGATATGGAAGGGTTCCAATGGGAGGACACCTGAGATGTAAGGAGGCACTCCTTTGGCTGGGGACAGTGACACCTGAGATGTAAGGAGACACTCTGCTGGCTGGGCACAGTGACACCTGAGATATAAGGAAGCCCTCTATTGGCTAGGGACAGTGACACCTGAGATGTAAGGAAGCACTCTGCTGAGGACAGTGACACCTGAGATGTAAGGAGGCACTCCGCTGGCTGGGGATAGTTGGGGACAGTGACACCTGAGATGTAAGGAATCACTCCACTGGGGACAGTGACACCTGAGATGTAAGGAAGCACTCCGCTGGGGACAGTGACACCTGAGATGTAAGGAAGCACTCCGCTGGCTGGGGACAGCGACACCTGAGATGTAAGGAAGCACTACGCTGGGGACACCTGATGGTATTTGGTAGCAGATGACGTGGCAAGTGACACACTCGGAGCTCTCACTGATTCTGATTCTGCATTATGGTGAGTTGAAGTATTTTGTTTTATATTACAATGTAAAAATATAAATAATGTGCTTCAATCACTCTGACACTATAACAACCATGGTGTCGGGATGATTGAAACGCTAACACCAGGTGTTTGTAATATCTTTATCTGCTGATTGTTAAGCTTTCTGCAATACACATATTTCTATTGTGGTGTAGGATCTGGGCCTGCTGTCCCTCCATTCCTCTTTTTTTTCCTTCCTCTCTCTTTCTTTCTTTCTTTGTTTCTCCCTGCATCCCTCGTTCATCTCAGACTCTAACCACACCCATTTGAGTCACTCCCCTTTAAGCCACGCCCAATATTACGATTAAACCATGTCCATACTTTGCTGTGGTATGCTTTGCAAACCACATTTTTTCTTACCCCACTAGGCCACACCCACAAACAAATGTCCACCCACTAATTTTAATAAGACTCCGCCCACCGAAAAAAAAAATGTCCTGTGAGGATGAGGAATTTTACTGTTTACTGTTAAGCCTCTTGTGCCCCGCGAGTCAGGCCCTGTCCTGACACACGCAGCTGCATACAGCAGGAGGCAGGAGCAGAGAGCAGAGTCGGTGGGACAGAATGCTCGAGCGTGCCTGTGAAGGGAAATCGTTTTCGGCACATGAGGAGGCTCTGAAGTCTGGACAGGAGGTAGGAAGGGAGTGGGAGACAGACTGTCATTTGTTTTGCACAGTTCATTTTTTGTGGGGGGGCCCATACAACATTTTTCTATGGGGCCCTGTGATTTCTAGTTATGCCCCTGCATATAGGGTTGCCTCCTAATTACTGTATCGGTGAAATTTCGCCACCACTTATGATGCACAAACCTGATATTGATTTGGGATGACAGAAGATGTAATGGATACATTTAGAGCATGCCAATCTGTGTGTTAAGTTAGTGCAGATACATGCCAAAGGCAGTAGTGAACCTGATCAGAAGAGCTCACAAATCAAAACAATTATTATAATATAGTAATTCTCTATTTTAACTTTTGTTATCATTTTGTTAGTATCATAATATTATTTTATTTAATTGTACATTTTTCCTTGTATGAAATACGCAGCTCTAAGCTTCTGTGTTTGTTTACAACTTTATAAAGATTGATGTCAGCCTACTCTGGAAAATGTCAACAGCACAGTCATCTCAGTTAGTCATCAGCCAAACATCTCCATCTTTTTCATGCCTTTGCAAGCTCTTGGCTTTTAACTTTAACTGCTGCTGTGACATGCAATAGTCTATTGCAAATCAATTCAGAGAATGAGGAAATGGTGCATTACGCAAGAACTCCCATGGAATTTTATATTACAGTCCTACAAATAGCAGATAAGAGCATTACGATTAATGATGTCTTAATAAATGCCAAAGGAATTAGCAATATATTGTTGTTTGCTTTTGTAAATTTGCCAACACTGCATGAGCTTTACCACAATGTATGTGGGATCTCTTTGGCTTTACTTAAATATTTTTGTCTGATTTATGTGACAAGGTTTCAATAAGTTTATCTTCAAGAGACAGTTAAATGCATTCTATTAGAGGAAATTATCAAATCACTGACCTTTTAGGCTAATTTGCAGATAAAGACACATCATGTTTTTAGTAGTACTAATAATATTGTATTGACCCATGTACTTTTATTATACATCATTTGCCTATTTGGTTGTGCTTGAGTTTGTATAGAAACATGACTTTTGTTATCTTTTGCTTTCCTCTGTGTGTAAATGCACATTTACATTTTATCATTTTTAATATATGCAATTTATAATATACAATTATTTCCTGTGTTGAAATAATTTCAGGACAATCAGTTTCAGTTATTGTCTGAATCTAATGCTATTTATATTTCAACCAGCTATGTGAATAAAGATTTTTTTTTATTTACTAATATATATAACAGCAGTCTAGAAAAATGGACAGTGATTATACAAACTGAATATTGTACATTTTCTTTAAAACCAGGGTATGATTATTTAAATAGTTTCAAAATAGAGATTAGGAAACATATATAAATATGTTATATAGAAATAATGTAATGTGTATAACACCCACAGAACTGAAGTAAATGTGATAAAACAGGAACATTAAATATTGAAATAAATGTCAGATGTGACATTTCCAATTTCATTATTGCTTTAGGAACCCAGCTCAAAGTTCTGTTTAACATACTTCTAGAGTCACTCGCAAATGCACCCACACTGCGATTAGATGTGAAAACCCCAGTGAGGGTGCCCATAATTAGCTGTGAAATGCCGACCCATTGAAAGCAATGAGAGCCCTGAATCTAGATTGTCACAGAACTTCACATGTGCCAACATGCCATTAGCTTCAGTAAGGGTCCAACTGTCCATGTGCAGGGATCTCTCTACATTATGGGACCATAAAGTATGTGTAAAAGGCAAATATTCAATCAGGCAATACAGATGACACATAGGAGGTCATTTACTATAGAGCTGCAGCACTAATTAGCGCTAATTACCGTGAAGTAGTGCTAATTTGCGCTAAAACGGTATTCACTATAGCGCTGGTAAAAAAAAAATATACTCCCAAAATCGAATTGACTATAGTTCTCTGAAAACAAATAGCACCCAAACCCTTAGCCCCTGTACACACGGTCGGAGATTTCGACAACCAAATCCGTCAGATTTTGCCCGTCGGATTTTGTCCGACAGATCTTGTCCAAAACTGTTGCATACACACGGTCGGACAAAGTTGTCGAAAAATCCGATCTTTCAGAACGTGATGACGTAATTTCGTTATGATGGGACTACATTCAGGCTAGTAGCCAATAGCTTTGATGTAGGAATTTGATCTGAGCATGCGTGGCACTTGGTCCGATCAAAATTCTCTACACATGATCAGAGTATGTCCGATCAGCCCAGTTGGTAGGGAAATATTTCCAACAAGTTGGAAAATTCCGACAGAATCAGTCCGATGCATACCACACACAGTCGGATTATCCAACAACACGGTCCGATAGGACACATTCCGACGGATTCTCCGACCGTGTGTACAAGGGCTTACTCTGCTATAACCTGGAGTAGTGCATATTGAAATAATGTTTAGAGCATGATATAATTGCCTAAATGGTACTGAAATATGCAGTATATTGTTTAAAGATAATCTGCTTTTAAACTGTGTGAAAAAGTGATTTCTACATTGAAATATCTTTATCTTCTGAAAAGAGATAAATTCCCCATCTCTGTGCAACTAGGTGACAGCACAACTGAGCATGCTCAGACCTGCAAATAGCTCTAATTTTAGCTTCAATGTCTTTTTTACAGGGCGCAATAGTAAATACCAAAATTAGCGCTGTGTTAAACAGCAATTTTCCTTTGCAACATAGTTGCTTCTACTTTTTTTTGCTTTTTACACCTATAAGGCAAAAGGCATAATGAGCTAGTATGCAGCACTTCTTCCGGGTATAGCAGCTCCATTGATATGAGTGGCTGGAGCAGCGATGTTGTCACTCCCGCGCATGCACGCGGGAGGCTTCTTTCTGGCAAAGTCCGTCGTCTGCCAGGCTTTCAGCCGAGAATCCCCTGTCCGTATGCACCGCTGCAGTCAGCGGCTCATTGCCGGAGAAATATCTCCTAAACCGTATAGGTTTAGGGGATATTTTTTATATTTAGGGGATATTTTTTATATTTAGGGGATATTTAGGGGATATTTTTTCACCTATATTTTTTTACCTTTTTTTACCTACAGGTAAGCCTTATTATAGGCTTACCTGTAGGTTAGGGATGAGCCAAACACCCCCCGGTTCGGTTGGCACCAGAACTTTCGAACGGACCGAAAATTTGTGCAAACATTAGAACCCCATTGAAGTCTATGGGACTCGAACGTTCGAAATAAAAAGTGCTAATTTTAATGGCTAATATGCAAGATATTGTCCTAAAAAGGGTTTGGGGACCTGGCTCCTGCCCCAGGGGACATGGGTCAATGCCTAAAATGTTTTTAAAAATTGACTTTTTTTGGGAGCACTGATTTTAATGATGATTAAAGTGAAAAAAAAAGTGAACTATTCCTTTAAATATCATGCCTGGGGGTGTCTATAGTATGCCTGTGAAGTGCCACGTGTTTACCGTGTTTAGAACAGTCCCTGCACAAAATGACATTTAATGGAAAAAAAGTCATTTAAAACTGCTTGCGGTTTTAATGTAATATCTGGATCCGACAATATGGATGAAAATCATTGAGAAAAATGGCATAGGTAGCCCCCCTGCCCATTACCAGCCTTTTTGGGTCTTACACAGATATTAAGGGGAACCCCATACCCATATTAAAATAAGGAAAGGCATGGGGCCCCCAGGCCCTATATACTCAGAACAGGAGCATACTGTACAGGCGGTGCAAACAAGACAGGTGCCACAACACTGCAACCTCTCCCAGATACTCTAGTTGGAGTGCAGGAATGAGCCATGCTGCAAAGCATTGCATCAAAAATTGTATTACATGCCTCTGTTAAACAGGGGCTGAAAAATTGGGCCTATACACTGCAACCTCTACTATATACTCTAGTTGGATTGCAGGAATGAGCCCTGCTGTAAAGCATTGCATCAAAAATTGTAATTACATGCCCCTGTTAAACAGGGGCTGAAAAATTGGGTCTTAGGCACTGGTGCTGGTGCCACGACACTGTAACCCCTCCCATATACTCTATTTGGAGTGCAGGAATGAGCCCTGCTGCAAAGCATTCCATCAAAAATTGCAATTACATTCCTGGTTAAACAGGGGCTGAAAAATTGGGCTGGTGGCATCACCCAGAACCAAAAATGTTCTTCCAAAATATCAGCAGAGGAGGAAGAGGATAGACAGTCAACATAACAGGACAGTCACTCAGCATCAGCATAGGCAGTCTTGAAGGGATGTTATATTTTAAAAAAAAATATTCGGTTGCATCAGCTTCAGGTGCTTGGTAGCTGGTGGTGATCCAAGACTGATTCATCTTTATGAAGGTCATTCAATCAACCAAGTCGGTGGACAGGCGCACCCTCTGATCGGTTACAAAGCCACCAGCAGCATTGAAGGTGCGTTCCGAAAGAACGCTGGATGCAGGAAAGGCCAGTAGCTCAATTGCATACTGCGCAAGCTCTGGCCAGTGATCCATCTTCAAGACCCAGTAAGCCAGAGGATTTTTGGTGGGAAAGGTGTCCATGTCTGACCTTGCCCCTAGGTATTCCTGCACCATGTAAATCTGGCGATGGTTGCTGGAACCGATCATACCTTGGGGCTTCGGACTAAAATATTGTCTGAACGCATCGGTCAGACGGCCACCTTCTCCACCACTCCTTCTGACCGAAGCCTCAGCAACAAGTTGTCCAGGACCAGGAGTTTGTAACCTCCCAATCTCTAGGAACGCGTTGCACAGACCTTTCTGCAAGGCCTCCCGGAGATGTCTCATCCTCTGCTCCCTCTGCGATGGCAAGATAAGGTCGGCAACCTTACCCTTGTACCGTGGATCAAGGAGAGTGGCCAGCCAGTAATGGTCCCTCTCCTTGATCCAAAGAATACGAGGATCCTTCCACAGGCTTTGCAGCATCAGGGAGGCCATGCAGCATAGGTTAGCTGAGGCATTCGGTCCGGAGTCCTCTGAGTCACTAAGGACAACATGATCTGCAACCACCTCCTCCCAGCCACGTAGAAGTCAACGGGTTTCTTGGGACTGTAAATCATCCCTAAAAGACTGCTGCTGATGATGCTGAGTGCCAGGCTCCACCTCCATGCTGACACAATCATCCTCCTGCTCCTGGTCCTCTTCATGTGTGATGGGTGGGACAGCAGGAACACTGTCTGGACAAAGGGAGCCTTCCTGCCTCTGTTCTGCCTCACGTGCCCTGTCACTGCTCACCATCCTTGTGGCCTCCTCAAACGGTGACAGGACAGTGCATGCATCCCTGATCATGCCCCACTGGCATGGTGAGAAAAAACCAAGCTCCCCTGACCCTGTCCTGGTGCCGTAGTCACAAAGGTACTCATTGATGGCCCTCTGCTGAATGTGCAGCCGCTGCAGCATGGCCAACGTTGAGTTCCACCTGGTGGGCATGTCACATATAAGGCGGTTATTGGGCAGGTTCAACTCCTTTTGGAGCTCAGCCAGCCAAGCACTGGCATTAAATGATCGGTGGAAATGCACACAGACTTTCCTGGCCTGCTTCAGGACATCCTGTAAGCCCGGGTACCTGCCCAAGAACCGCTGCACCACCAGGTTAAGGATGTGAGCCACATAGGGCACATGGGTCAGTTGTCCCTGTGGGAGGGCGGAGAGGAGGTTGGTGCCATTGTCGCAAACCACCATTCCTGGCTTAAGCTGGCGTGGTTTCAACCACCTCTCAAGCCTGCCCCTGCAGAGCTGACAAAATATCTGCCCCAGTGTGGCTCCTGTCCCCCAAACAAACCAGCGCAAGCACGGCATGGCATTGTTTTGCCTGCGTACTTGGTAGCCCCTTGAACGGCTACGGAGCACCGCTGGTTCCGAGGACAGAGCACTGGAAGAGGCCATGGAGGAAGAAGAAGAGGAGAGGGTGGAGGAGAGAGGTGTGTCACAACCAGTAGTAGAATTTTGGAGGCATGGGGGTGGAACAACCTCCAACACTACTGCACCTTGTCCTGGATCCTTCCCAGCTGCCAAAAGAGTGACCCAATGAGCCTTGAAAGACAGGTAACGTCCCTGTCCATGCTTGCTGGACCATGAGTCAGCGGTAATATGCACCTTACTGCTGACCGCCCTGTCCAGCGAGGCAAGGGCATTGCCTTCCACATGCCGGTAGAGAGCCAGAATCGCCTTCCGTGAGAAAAAGTGGCGTTTGGCGACCTTCCACTGAGAAACCGGACATTGCACAAACTCACGGAAGGGGGCCAAGTCTACCAATTGAAAAGGCAGCAGTTGAAGTGCTAGCAATTTAGCCAAGCTAGCATTCAACCGCTGGGCATGTGGATGGCTGAGAGTGAACTTCTTTCTACGGTCCAGCAGCTGTTGCAGGAAAATTTGCCTGCTACAATCGGACGTGGGTGTACTGCTAGCCGAGTGCCCGCAAGCACTTGGCTGTGACACACCTAATTCTACACCTTCATTCCTCTCAGTGCAGGGTTCACGGAGGACTGAAGGTATAGTGGGGTTGGAGATCCCAGCTGATGAGGAGCAAGGAGAGGTCCGCTTTGTTCTTTGGTGTGGGTCTTTGAGGTATGCTTGCCAACGAGCTGCATGGCAGGTCAACATATGTCTGGTCAAGCATGTGATGCCAAAGCGGCTGATGTTTTGGCCACGTGAGACATTCTTGAGACATATGTTGCAAATAGCAGCGGTGCGATCTGATGCACTCATCTCAAAAAAGGCCCACACCAAAGAACTTTTAGAATAACTTGCAGAGGCAGCATCCTGCACAGGCGAAGCTCTGCGGTGTGATTCAGTTGGTGTGCTGCCCCTAAGCTGGCCCCCGGAGGGCATCCTGCCTCATTGGAGATGTGCCTCCTCCTCCTCCTCAACCTCCTCCTCTCTCCTACCAGGCACCCACGTGGAGTCAGTGACCTCATCATCCCCTCCCTCTTCATCACTGGAGCAAGCCTGGCAGCATGCTGCAGCTTGTGGAACATGACTGCCAGATTTCTGTCCTTCTTGAGCATCCCCTCTCTCTGCGCTCACGCTACTGCCTTCCTCTAGCTGAGTATCATCATCAGAACCTACAAAACACTGGGCATTCTCCTGGATCATGTACCCAACACTGTGCTCAAACAGTTCGGGGGACTCCTCAGGAGGACATGGTGGGTCTAGGGAAGGAGTGACTGATGATGACATTGAGACAAGGGAAAAGGATGCATTGGCAGCTGCTTTGAGAGTACCCTGTGCCTGGGTAAGAGAGGATGAGGAGGATGAAGAGGGCTTGGTCATCCACTCTACCAAGTCTTTGGCATGAGGCGGCTCAACACGTCCAGCTGCCGAAAATAATGAAAAGCGTGTCCAGTGGCCACGTGCTGATGACAATGCAATGCGTCCATGACCAGCACTGTTGTCTCTAGACACAGAGTCTGCTTGCCCTCTTTTATTATCTCGTGTCTGTCTGCCTCTCCTTGTTGGCCTTCCAGATATGGTAATGGCTTGCAGGGAAAATTGCCTGCTACAATCGGACGTGGGTGTACTGCTAGCAGAGTGCCCGCAAGCACTTGGCTGTGACACACCTAATTCTACACCTTCATTCCTCTCAGTGCAGGGTTCAGGGAGGACTGAAGGTATAGTGGGGTTGGAGATCCCAGCTGATGAGGAGCAAGGAGAGGTCCGCTTTGTTCTTTGGTGTGGGTCTTTGAGGTATGCTTGCCAAACGAGCTGCATGGCAGGTCAACATATGTCTGGTCAAGCATGTGATGCCCAAGCGGCTGATGTTTTGGCCACGTGAGATATTCTTGAGACATATGTTGCAAATAGCAGCGGTGCGATCTGATGCACTCATCTCAAAAAAGGCCCACACCAAAGAACTTGCTCTGCGGTGTGATTCAGTCGGTGTGCTGCCCCTAAGCTGGCCCCCGGAGGGCATCCTGCCTCATTGGAGATGTGCCTCCTCCTCCTCCTCAACCTCCTCCTCTCTCCTACCAGGCACCCACGTGGAGTCAGTGCCCTCATCATCCCCTCCCTCTTCATCGCTGTAGCAAACCTGGCAGTATGCTGCAGCTTGTGGAACATGACTGCCAGATTTCTGTCCTTCTTTAGCATCCCCTCTCTCTGCGCTCACGCTACTGCCTTCCTCTAGCTGAGTATCATCATCAGAACCTACAAAACACTGGGCATTCTCCTGGATCATGTACCCAACACTGTGCTCAAACAGTTCAGGGGACTCCTCAGGAGGACATGGTGGGTCTAGGGAAGGAGTGACTGATGATGACATTGAAACGAGGGAAGAGGATGCATTGGCAGCTGCTTTGATAGTACCCTGTGCCTGGGTGAGAGAGGATGAGGAGGATGAAGAGGGCTTGGTCATCCACTCTACCAAGTCTTTGGCATGAGGTGGCTCAACACGTCCAGCTGCCAAAAATAATGAAAAGCGTGTCCCGTGGCCACGTGCTGATGACGATGCACTGCGTCCATGACCAGCACTGTTGTCTCTAGACACAGAGTCTGCTTGCCCTCTTTTATTAGCTTGTGTCTGTCTGCCTCTCCTTGTTGGCCTTCCAGATATGGTAATGGCCTGCAGGGAGATGAGAAAACCAGCAATTGGGTAGTGTAATTTGTGCTGGAGGCACACAACACCCGCTAACGCCTGCAGACGCCTGTATGATAGAACATCAGCAATAAAGGGTAGTTACAGGTGTATACTGTGCTGTGCTGGAGGCACACAACACCAAGTAACTCCTGCAGATGGCTCTATTTGAGAACACCAGCAATAAAGGGTAGATACAGGTGTATATTGTGCTGTGCTGGAGGCACACAACACCCACTAATTCCTGCAGATGGCAGTATTAGAGAACACCAGCAATAAAGGGTAGATACAGGTGTGTATTGTGCTGTGCTGGAGGCACACAACACCCACTAACTCCTGCCGATGCCTTTATTATAGAACACCAGCAATTAAAGGGTAGATACAGGTGTATACTGCGCTGTGCTGGAGGCACAAAACACCCACTAATTCCTGCAGATGGCTGTATTAGACAACAACAACAAAGGTAGATGCAGGTGTATACTGCGCTCGAAGCATACAATACCCACTAACTCCTGCAGATGGCTCTATTAGAGAACAGTAATAAAGGTATAAAGAGGTGTATACTGCGCTGTAAACACACGTCACCCACTAACTCCTGCAGATGGCTCTATTAGGGAACAGCAATAAAGGTAGATACAGGTGAATACTGCGCTAGAAGCACACAACACCCACTAACTCCTGCAGATGGCTCTATTTGAGAACAGCAATAAACGTAGATACAGGTGTATACTGCGCTGGAAGCACACAACACCCACTAACTCCTGCAAATGGCTCTATTAGAGAACAGCAATAAACGTAGATACAGGTGTATTCTGCACTGGAAGCACACAACACCACTAACTCCTGCAGATAGCTCTATTAGAGAACAGCAATAAAGGTTAGATACAGTCGTATACTGTGCTAAAGGCACACAACACCCACTAACTCCTGCAGATGGCTGTATTAGGGAACACCAGAAATAAAGGGTACATACAGGTGTATATTATGCTGTGCTGGAGGCACACAACACCCACTAACTCCTGCAGATGCCTTTATTATTAGAACACCAGCAATTAAAGGGTAGATACAGGTGTATATTGTGCTGTGCTGGAGGCACAAAACACCCACTAATTCCTGCAGATGGCTCTATTAGAGAACAGCAACAAAGCTAGATACAGGTGTATACTGCGCTGGAAGCACACAACACCCACTAACTCCGGCAGATGGCTCTATTTGAGAACAGAAATAAAGGGTAGATACAGGTGTATACTGCGGTGGAGGCACACAACACCCACTAACTCCTGCAGATGGCTCTATTAGAGAACAGCAATAAACGTAGATACAGGTGCATACTGCGCTGGAAGCACACAACACCCACTAACTCCTGCAGATGGCTCTATTAGAGAACAGCAATAAACGTAGATACAGGTGCATACTGCGCTGGAAGCACACAACACCCACTAACTCCTGCAGATGGCTCTATTAGAGAACAACAATAAAGGTAGATACAGGTGTATACTGCGTTGGAAGCACACAACACCCACTAACTCCTGCAGATGGCTCTATTAGAGAACAGCAATAAACGTAGATACAGGTGTATACTATGCTGGAAGCACACAACACCCACTAACTCCTGCAGATGGCTCTATTAGAGAACAGCAATAAACGTAGATACAGGTGTATACTGCACTGGAAGCACATAACACCCACTAATTCCTGCAAATGGCTCTATTGGAGAACAGCAATAAACGTAGATACAGGTGTATACTGCACTGGAAGCACACAACACCACTAACTCCTGCAGATAGCTCTATTAGAGAACAGCAATAAACGTAGATACAGGTGTATACTGCGCTGGAGGCACACAACACCCACTAACATCTGCAGATGGCTCAATTAGAGAACAGAAATAAAGGGTAGATACAGTCGTATACTGTGCTGAAGGCACACAACACCCACTAACTTCTGCAGATGACTGTATTAGAGAACACCAGCAATAAAGCGTAGATACAGGTGTATATTGTGCTATGCTGGAGGCACACAACACCCACTAACTCCTGTAGATGCCTTTATTATAGAACACCAGCAATTAAAGGGTAGATACAAGTGTATACTGTGCTGTGCTGGAGGCACACAACACCCACTAATTCCTGCAGATGGATCCATTCAAGAACAGCAACAAAGGTAGATACAGGTGTATACTGCGCTGGAAGCACACAACACCCACTAACTCCTGCAGATGGCTCTATTAGAGAACAGCAATAAAGGTAGATACAGGTGTATACTGCGCTGGAAGCACACAACACCCACTAACTCCTGCAGATGCCTCTATTAGAGAACAGCAATAAACGTAGATACAGGTTTATGCTGTGCTGGAAGCACACAACACCCACTAACTCCTGCAAATTACTCTATTAGAGAACAGCAATAAACGTAGATACAGGTGTATACTGCTCTGGAGGCACAGAACACCCACTAACTTTTGCAGATGGCTCAATTAAAGAACAGCAATAAAGGGTAGATGCAGTCGTATACTGCGCTGAAGGCACACAACACCCACTAACTCCTGCAGATGCCAGAACACTGCACAAGGCTGCCGCGCTGGCGGCCTTATATAGTGTGGGGCGTGTACTAAACAGCCTGAGCTATAATTGGCCATAGGCATCCTGCCTGTGGCCAATTATGGCTCTCCCCGCTGCCCGCGCTGTGATTGGACAAGTATGCTGGATCACAGTGCATGCTTGGCCAATCATAAGCCAGCAATGCACTGCGATGGCGCAGTGCATTGTGGGCCATGAGCGCCACGCGATTTTTTTGCGAACGGCCCACAGAGTTCTGTCTTCGCCGAACGGGCGAACAGTCGGTGTTCGAGTCAAACATGCGTTCGACTCGAACACCAATCTCATCCCTACTGTAGGTGAAAGTAAAAATGTTGACTATACAACCGCTTTAAGAATGCTATAATGTTTTGATGTAATGGTAAAATATTTTTTTCTCTGTCACTTTCACTTGTTACTATCCATCTCACAACAACCTTTACCCAAACTGACACAGGTGTCTTTACAAACCACAAACAATACCATTGCTGATGCAAATTTGTCACAATTCGTTGTGCTTTTTATTACTTCCAAATACTCATAATTTGAGCCCAAAAATGTAATATGTGAACCAACATCAGAAATCAAAATGTAATTCCCAAAAAGTTGAGGCTAATATTACTATTCTACACTCACCCACAAAGAATCACCAACTATTACAGAATAAATCAAGACTAGGGATAAGCTTGGTGTTTGAGTCGAATGCATGTTCTACTCGAACCTCGGCTGGTCGCCCGTTCAGTGAAGCCAGAACTCTGTGGGCCATTCACGCCAAATTCGTGTGCCGCTCACGGCCCACAATGCACTGCGCCATCACAGTGCATTGCTGGCTCATGATTGGCCAAGCATGCACCGTGACCCGGCATGCTTGGCCAATCACAGCGCTGGCAGCAAGGAGAGCCATGATTGGCCACAGGCAGGATGCCTGTGGCCAATTATAGCTCAGGCTGTGTAGTACACGCCCCACACTATATAAGGCCGCCAGCGTAGGAGTTAGTGGGTGTTCTCTGTGTACCTTTAACACAGTATACACCATTATCCACCTATATAGCGTTATTGCTCTTCTGTAATTGAGATTAATTCTGTAAAATGATGGAGTCATTTTTGAATTCACACAAATTCCTAAGCCAATTTACAGAAAAATACAGGGAGCTCATCTGTCTATGGCAAGTCAAACATAAGGATTATTGCAATAAAACCAAGAGGATGGCAGCCATTGAGAAACTGGTGGAATTTGTGAAGGCTGTGCACCCTAAAGCAACCTGCAGTTTGATAAAGACCAAAATTGGGGCCCTCAGAAGCATGTATAAAAGGGAACGAAAGAAGAAGATCGAAGAATCCAAAAAATCAGGAGCTGAAGACGTGTATGTACCCAAGCTGTGGTATTTCAAAAGCCTCCAATTTTTGTCTGATCAAACTATACCATGCAGATCTCTCTACACACTACCCTCCACAGCAGCTGAGGCCACCGATACTGAGCCTGATCCTACACAGGATGAAGAGGAGGAGCTTAGCTTGACCCAGGTATAGCATTAAATACCAAGTTTCTATGGGACTTTTAAAGCGCAACTACACCATATTATAAAAAATATAAATTTTAATACAATTTATACAAAATATAGCACAGAATCAATATATACAGTTGCAATGCGGATACATCTCAACATGTTTCGCCATACATTATAAGGCTTCTTCATGAGCAATTTTTAATCTCACATAGGCATATAGTCACTAAAATAAAAAAAGAACATCAGAAAAGACAAGCATAAAAACACTGATGAATACATTTTAATTTACCACCAAACAGGCTATCATGAAGATACAAAATGACTCTAAAAGCTGTCCTGTGCATTTTAGGTGAAAATACATAAACGTTCCAATCGTAGTTGAATAAAAACAAAGATCATATGATGATACCATAGAGAGGGGTATATTAAAAAAAGGAATATGCCCTTATGGATCCATGTGCTGAAATAAATCAATATATATATATATATATATATATATATATATAGCCCACTCAATGAAATACATACCTCCAATTTTACATGAAATCTAAATGGCCTTGCTCCCAATAGGGACCTTCAATAGACTTTAATATATTGGTGTAAACAGGGAAAACCTTTTGGATGTAAAGATATTTTATAATTAACTTGGATAATACCCAGCATAATCTCTAACCAAGAAACACCATAGGGGACTGGATAGGAAAATTACTACCTGAAAAAATCTTTTTACATTTCAAATAATTCAAAAAGAAGTCACCAAAGAGGCACGGTGGCGCAGAATTGACGCCTGTGCCGGAAAACGGAATGGGCGTCATAGCGGATGCACACCAATACAGGAAGTGACAAACAACCTGTAACCCAGAAATGAAGATAGTCGGAAGCTGTTAATAGAACAGCAGACGAACACAGGTGACCTAAAAATGAACCGTCAAAACAAAAATGAAATGGCAAGATGGAAAAATAAATAAAATTAACTATCTGGTTAGGGGGTCAAAGGATAGTCAAAACCAGTTGGATATAAATAAACCAATATGCCGTTATATTAAACAACCGCATATAGGAACCACCTTAATTATGACTGGATTGGCGCCCTCTGTTGGGGCTGAAAAAACCGCCAACAGAGGAGCACCTTGGGTATCCATATGGCACATCTGATCAGATAATTCAACCAGTATTATTCTAAAGGTCTTACACATATTGTAAGACCAAAATTCGACTGGGCAAAGGGAAAACAATCCGTGAACCTCGAATTTTATACATAAAGATTTTTATTAAGAATAAATGGATAAAGACATTCAAATTTAGAAATACAGGTCAGCTCAAGTTGTCAACGAATAGGATCTCCACAACAAACTGCACAAAGTGGTTTGAAACAAATATTTAAACCCCAAAATTTGAACAACCTAAACTCTTTTTTTTTTTTTAAATCAAAAAATCTTCTATTAAACAATTATAGGCAACCTATAGAAAAGGCTTAAAACTTAAAGCGGGATTCCGCTGCCGATTTTTTTTTGTCCTGCGTTTTTGGTAGGCGATTCCTAATGTGTCTTTGTACTCACGACTTGTGTCTTTTTAACCCCCAGCTTGCCGATTTCATTAGGAAGGAAAACTTTTAAAACTTCATGCCGGCGGCTTCCATTTTCATTGTGGGCATTTGAAGCCCACAAGCATTTCCTTCCTGGATGCGGTGATGCTGTGCTCCCAGCATCCACCGCTCGATCCCGTGCATGCTCATTGATAGCAGCGAGCAGCGCTGTAAAATTTCGGGTTGCCATCACAATGGGCGGCGTCCTCGGAAGTTCCCGCCCTGTTGTGATGGCAACGAAATAAACAGTAAGAGAACAAAGAAGAAACGCTGACAAAGAACCAGCATACATCGAGGAAGGTAGGCACTGGCACTCATTACCACCATGAGGCATTAAATACCACAGACTGTATTTATATATATATATATATATATATATATATATATATATATATATATATATATATATATATATATATATATATATATATATATATATATATATCTCAAAATTGATTTTTGTTTGTTTTTTTTATATATTTTTTTTCTTTCAGTAATATTTATTGAAGATTTTTCAAATAACAATATTCAAGAATTCTATTAGCAGTAAAGGTCCAGGCATAAATTGGTAAAGAGAAGAAAAAATAAGAAAAATAGGAAAACAAAAGAAAACAGAAAGTCTAATCATGTAGTACTCGACATACACAATATGATGGTTTACAATAATGTCAAAGGTGTGTCATTGTTTGTATAAAGAACAGAGATAGGTAAGGCAAAGTATCCATAAAATTCGATATCAGTGAGAATTGTACTTAACCCAAGTAACCCATTGTTTATCAAATTTCTGGCCCTGCATAGCGTTAAGTGCAATAAGACGCTCAAAGGAGTAATTCCTATGCACAGCCCTGGTCACATCGGAAAGGTTTATCACTGTGTTGGTTTTCCAATGGCGTAAAATTAGAGCTCTGGTTTCCAATAGAATGTGGCTAACCATTTGTCTATATTTGGCAGGAAAGTCTTCTATACCAATATACCAGGGACAACATTTCTCCGTAAGGGAGGAGATTAATCTGAATACATGGTTCCAGAGACTTCTGATGTTTGGGCAATTCCAGAACATATGTAGCAGTTTGCCTACCATGCCACAGTCTCTCCAGCACTGTGAAGATGACCCCAAAAAGTATTTGGACAATCTAAAAGGTGTATATTGCCACTTATTTACAATTTTTAGAGTCATCTCCCAGTGCTTAATACAATGTGTTGATGAGTGGATAGTCTTGAAGGTTGTCTTCCATTGAGTATCAGAGAAGGTAGTCTGTAAGTCTACCTCCCAGTTATTCATTGCCCTTGTTCTTTTAAAAGTAAGTTTGTCTTGTAATTGGGTATAGCAAAACGAGATACCCCTAGTTTGCTTGGTATGATCGGTGTAAAAGTGCCACAGTAGTTGTGGGACATAGGTTTCCGGATAGGAAAGTGTTTTGAGGAAATTAGTAATGCGTAAGCAAGTGAACAGTTCTGTACATGGTAGATTATAGTGTGTTAATAATTGATCTACGCTTCTGAGTTTGTTTCGGTTATAAATATCCGACAAGGACGCTATACCATATTTCATGAGGGATTTAACCGATAACAGCAGTATTTTCATTGCAATACGTTTTTATTAAAATTTTTGTGAGTTAACAAAGATATACCTACATACATAGTATTGCAACATTCCGGTTTACAGTATAGAGTAGAAGCATATGATGACTAACGTGGGATATAAAAAGTAAAGAAAGATACAAACAGAGCAAAACCGCATCACACCTGAGTCACCAATACAGTAGTCTGGGGGTAACATGGATTACCTGTGTGTCCAGTAGGTTCTCCATTATGAAGAGGAGTCCCTCCCATTGGCACCCCTAGTGGGTACTCACTGTGCCCAGAGAGGGAAAACCTCCACCTTCCCCTGGTTCGGTAATCAAATCTAGTGAAGCCAGTTGCGCTGTCTAAGCATATGAATAATACGTCATGTAGGCAATTGAGAGAGAATGATGGATGATTAACATAAGAGAATTTTAGAGAGTAAAGAATAAAACAAAGATAGATTTGATAAAGGGTAAATAGAACAAAGGAAATAATAAAGTGATAAAATAAAAATAAAGAAAAAGAAAAGCTAGAGGTTCGGAGTTTCAACTCATTTTGCTATATGTCCTTTCACAGGTCTAGGTTATTATAAAGCAGTAATCATATCAGTTTAGTATTAGTAAACCAGTCAGTCCACCTTTTCCAACCTTCCCTGGCCGCAACAAGCCTGCCCTGGGTTGACGCAAACAGGGTTTCATACATGGCATGCGTGTCAGTAATCCTGATGATTTCTCCTAACGTTGGTGCGTTTTGATCTTTCCAGTGGCGTGTTAGGGCCAGTTTAGTACTCAACATAATATGGGAAACAATCATTCTGGCGGGTTTGGGTATTTGATCTACGTTTAGAAATAAGATGGCCAGTGCTGGGTCAGCGGGGATGGGAATCTGCGCTATTTGTGAGCATAAGTGGAATACTTTGTTCCAAAGTGTTTGTATTTTAGGACATTCCCAGAGGATATGGTACAGGGTGCCGGGGTGGCCACATTGCCTCCAACAAAGTGGAGAGGCATTGGGAGCAAATCTGGAAATCCTATATGGAGTAATGTACCAGCGTCGCAGTATTTTTTGCGTCAATTCCCAAAGGTTGATACATTTAGTGGATGCGTAAGCTGTTCGCAGCGCTGTTTGCCATTGGGCTTCTGTGAATGTCTCCCCTAAATCCTTCTCCCAAGCACTAATATTAGATGTCTTGCGGAATGTCAGTTTGTCATTGAGGGCATTATAGAATAGAGATATTCCTTTCAAGTTAGTAGAGGGTTTGGTAAGATATAAAACAATCTTCCAGGGGAGTTGTATGTCGGAGAGACGGTGTGATCGGAGAAGATGCCTAATTTGGATGTATCTATAATTATCAGGACCTGTCAGCCCATATTCAATTTGTAATGTGCAAAATGTTTTCATTGCTGGTCCTATCATAAGATCCTCAATAAATGTGATACCCTTTTCTTGCCAATGAGATATTTGCAGATTGGGGATGAGTCCACTGAGACTGCTGAGAGGAATTTTTAAAGTGGAAGTAGGGGTGGTAAAAGTTTGTGTAAGGAGTATCCTCCAAGCTCGTAAAGATGCTACGATAGAGGGGGCCAAGGCTGTGACGCGGGATGTGTTGGCTACGTGTGTCAGTAAATAATTGTATAAACTAGTGTTGGGGATTTGGCATTCTTCAAGTTCCTGCCATCTCGTTTGGGGCGAATCTGGGAACCACGTCCTCAGCTGCGCTAGTATGGAGGCAATGTAATAGTCATAGATCAGTACATTTCCCACTCCCCCGGCCATTCTCGCTGTCAGCGAGCTTTTAAAGGCCCACCTAGCTTTTTTCCCTTTCCACAAAAATTTGTTTATCGCAGCTTGTACCTCAGTAAAGTATTTAGTGGGGATGGGGATAGGAAGGGACCTGAATAAGTAGAGTAGTTGGGGTAAAATTATCATCTTTATCGCTGCTAACCTACCGGACCAGATAAGTTCTGTTTTGTCAAGGGCTTGCAGCTTGGAAGGTAGGGATTTAAGAAAGGGAATGTAGTTGTTGGTGTATAGGTCACCAGTAGTGGGGGTCAAGGTGATTCCCAGGTATTCTATGCCCTTCTCACTCCATGTATAGGGAAACCGTGCACTAATTCTCGACTGCATGTCTCCGTCCACACCCAATCCCAAGATATAAGATTTGTTCTCATTAACTTTATAATAAGACAGCGTACCAAATAGTCTCAGAGTGTCATGAACCGAAGCCAAGGAATTTTCAGGATCTGTAAGCATCAAAATAATGTCATCTGCGAACAGGCTGATCGTGTGTTCCGATGTCTGAGTCTTAAACCCAGCAATATTGGGGTGGGAACGTATATATTCCGCCAGGGGTTCTAATATTAGATTAAAAATTAGTGGGGAGAGTGGACACCCCTGGCGCGTCCCATTCGATATTGGGAAGGGAGTAGAGAGTATACCCGAAGTATACACCTTAGCTGAAGGGTTTGAGTATAAGGCCATTATAGCCGATAGGATCATACCGGAGAATCCAAATTTGGTTAGGACTGCATTCATATACCCCCAGTGGACCCTGTCGAAGGCGTTCTCCGCATCCAATGCAAGGAGCAGAGAAGGCCCCCGTCCAGCGCCAGCCAGATGGATGATATTTGTCAATCTCCTCGTGGCATCTGAGGTCTGACGCCCCTTTGTAAACCCAGTTTGGTCGGGGTGTATTAAACAGGGAAGAATAGTTATCAGCCGGTTTGCTATAAGTTTAGCATAGACTTTCACGTCCGTGTTTAGTAAGGATATGGGACGGAAATTGGCCGGTATGTCTGGAGTTTTTCCTGGCTTCGGCAAAGTCACTACGATAGCGCTCAACATTTCATGTGGGAAGGAGGAGGAAGCGGCGGCAGCATTAAACACTTCTGTCAGACAAGGTAGTAGGAATGATTTAAACACCTTATAGTATTCTCCGGAGAATCCGTCAGGACCAGGAGATTTTGAGCTGGGGAGTGAGTCAATTGTTTTGAGAATTTCTTCTAACGTAAAAGGCGTATTGAGTCGGTCCAGATGATGTGAGGAGATAGTAGGCAAGGATAGCTGTTGTAAAAAGTCATTGATCAGGGAGGGCGTGGGCTGGACAGTGGCAGTATCATCCTTTAAGTTATAAAGGGAACCATAATAGTTACTAAATGCGTTGGCAATGTCTTGTGGATGCAACAGCTTTTGTTTGTTAGTGGGATGAATGATGTAGGGGATTTTTGATTTTAACCACTTTCAGACCGGACCATTTTGCTGGTAAATGACCAGAGGTCTTTTTACACTTTGGCACTGCGCTGCTTTAACTGGTAATTGCGCGGTCATGCAATGTTGTACCCAAACAAAATTTGCGTCCTTTTCTTCCCACAAATAGAGCTTTCTTTTGATGGTATTTGATTGCCTCTGCGATTTTTATTTTTTGCGATATAAACGTAAAAAGACCGCAAATTTTGAAAAAAAATGATATTTTCTACTTTTTGTTATTAGAAAAATCCAATAAACTCAATTTTAGTCATACATTTAGGCCAAAATGTATTCAGCCACATGTCTTTGGTAAAAAAAAAGTCAATAATTGCATATTTATTGGTTTGCGCAAAAGTTGTCACATCTACAAACTAAGGTACGTTTTCTGGAATTTACGCAGCTTTTAGTTTACGACTGCCTATCTCATTTCTTGAGGTGCTAAAATGGCAGGGCAGTACAAAACCCCCCCAAATGACCCCATTTTGGAAAGTAGACCCCCTAAGGAAATTGATAAGAGGCATGTTGAGCCCATTGAATATTTTATTTTTTTGCCTCAAGCGATTGAATAATGACAAAAAAAAAAAATTTTTTTTTTTTTTTACACAAAGTTGTCACTAAATGATATATTGCTCACACATGCTATGGGCGTATGTGAAATGACACCCCAAAATAAATTCTGCTGCTTCTCCTGAGTATGGGGATACCACATATGTGGGACTTTTTGGGAGCCTAGCCGCGTACGGGGCCCCGAAAACCAAGCACCGCCTTCAGGCTTTCTAAGGGCGTAAATTTTTGAGTTCACTTCTCACTACCTATTACAGTTTTGAAGGCCATAAAATGCCAAGATGGCACAAAACCCCCACAAATGACCCCATTTTAGAAAGTAGACACCCCAAGCTATTTGCTGAGAGGCATGTTGAGTTCATGGAATATTTTATATTTTGCCACAAGTTGCGGGAAAATTACAAACTTTTTTTTTTATTTTTTTTTTTTAACAAAGTTGTCACTAAATGATATATTGCTCATGCATGCCATGGGCATATGTGAAATGACACCCCAAAATAAATTCTGCTGCTTCTCCTGAGTACGGGGATACCACATATGTGGGACTTTTTGGGAGCCTAGCCGCGTACGGGGCCCCGAAAACCAAGCACCGCCTTCAGGCTTTCTAAGGGCGTAATTTTTTGATTTCACTCCTCACTACCTATTACAGTTTTGAAGGCCATAAAATGCCAAGATGGCACAAAACCCCCACAAATGACCCCATTTTAGAAAGTAGACACCCCAAGCTATTTGCTGAGAGGCATGTTGAGTCCATGGAATATTTTATATTTTGCCACAAGTTGCGGGAAAATTACAAACTTTTTTTTTTTTTTTTTTTTTTCACAAAGTTGTCACTAAATGATATATTGCTCACGCATGCCATGGGCATATGTGAAATGACACCCCAAAATAAATTCTGCTGCTTCTCCTGAGTATGGGGATACCACATATGTGGGACTTTTTGGGAGCCTAGCCGCGTACGGGGCCCCGAAAACCAAGCACCGCCTTCAGGCTTTCTAAGGGCGTTACAGTTTTGAAGGCCATAAAATGCCAAGATGGCACAAACCCCCCCCAAATGACCCCATTTTGGAAAGTAGACACCCCTAAATTTAGGGGTACACTAGTGAGACTAGGTAATAAATGGCGGGTGCCCTGAAACTATAAAAAAATAACTAACCAACCAGCGTCACCTGTAACAGTTATATGGTGATCACTGGTGAAAGGGTTAACTAGGGGGCAATTAGGGGGCTTTATGCGGTAGTATATGGGGGTCCCTGGCGCTATAAAAAGCTGCAGCGAACCTAAATACCTACCTGCCTAACTAGCGTCACCTGTGACACTAATACGGCGATCAGAAAAACGATCGCTTATTAGGCTGGGTTCACACTGGAGCGATGCGGGAACGCCACGAATGCGCGGCGGGTTCCCGCATCGCATGCCTCCCGGCGGCAGTTCACACTGCCCTATGCGAACTGCTGGGAGTGTCAGTGAAATGTTACTGACACCCCCAGATCAGTTCGCATATCGCAGTGCGATCTGCAAACTCGGATCGCATGGTGTGAACACCCATGCGATCCGATTCTGCTGCGGGCCAAAAAAAGGGTCCCGTGCGAATTTGCGGCGGGTGCGGCGGGTGCGGCGAATGGCTGAACTCGAATCGCACAGAGATCGGATGTGATTTGCACTGCAGTGCGGTGCGAATCACATCCGTTCTCATAAACCGCTGCAATGTGAACCCAGCCTTAGTGACACTGGCGACGGGGGGTGATCACGGGGTTAAACCTTTATTGGGGGGGTTAGGGGGGTACCTTAGAACTAAAGGGGGCTAACCCTAACTGCCCTAACAGTTATTAGTCACAAATGACACCCGCCGGGTGATCAGGGGGTTAAACCTTTATTAGGTAATAAATGGCGGGTGCCCTGAAACTATAAAAAAATAACTAACCAACCAGCGTCACCTGTAACAGTTATATGGTGATCACTGGTGAAAGGGTTAACTAGGGGGCAATCAGGGGGCTTTATGCGGTAGTATATGGGGGTCCCTGGCGCTATAAAAAGCTGCGGCGAACCTAAATACCTACCTGCCTAACTAGCGTCACCTGTGACACTAATACGGCGATCAGAAAAATGATCGCTTATTAGGCTGGGTTCACACTGGAGCGATGCGGAAACGCCGCGAATCCGCGGCGGGTTCCCGCATCGCATGCCTCCCGGCGGCAGTTCACACTGCCCTATGCGAACTGCTGGGAGTGTCAGTGAAATGTTACTGACACCCCCAGATCAGTTCGCATATCGCAGTGCGATCTGCAAACTCGGATCGCATGGTGTGAACACCCATGCGATCCGATTCTGCTGCGGGCCAAAAAAAGGGTCCCGTGCGAATTTGCGGCGGGTGCGGCGGGTGTGGCGGGTGCGGTGGGTGCGGCGAATGGCTGAACTCGAATCGCACAGAGATCGGATGTGATTTGCACTGCAGTGCGGTGCGAATCACATTCGTTCTCATAAACCGCTGCAATGTGAACCCAGCCTTAGTGACACTGGCGACGGGGGGTGATCACGGGGTTAAACCTTTATTGGGGGGGTTAGGGGGGTACATTAGAACTAAAGGGGGCTAACTCTAACTGCCCTAACAGTTATTACAGTCACAAATGACACCAATGCAAAAAAAAAAAAAAAAAATGACATTGGTGTCACTGTGACTGGGGGGCAGGGGTAATTGGGGGGGTGATCGGGGGGTAAAGGGGGGGTGTGAGTGTGCCTGGCATGTTCTACTGTGTGTGTGAGTGTTGGTGCAACTTACTGATCCGCTCTCCTCCGTGTCGGAACGAAAAATACCGACACGGAGGAGAGAATACATCACTTCCTCTCCTGTGTTTACATTACAGGAGAGGAAGTGATGTCACCGGGGATTTCTATTCGTCGGGAGCGATCGCGAGGGGGTGGCCATGAATGAATGGCCGTCCCCTCGTCCGGGATCGCTCCCGTACGAATTCCGACCGCCGCAGGCACCGGGCGGGGGCCCGATCGGGCCCCCGACCCGCGGGAGGCAAGGGACGTACATGTATGTCCTTATGCCTGCCCGTGCCATTGTACCGACGTACATCGGCGTGCGGCGGTCGGCAACTGGTTAATCTATGACCTTTAAGTTGGTGTGCAAGTAATTTCCCTGCCCTATTGCCCTGTGTGTAGTACGTCATCTTTAGCCTTTTTGTCTGTTTTTCAAAAGAGTCCAGTAGAAGGAGTCTCAGGTCATGTCTCAATCTATTGAGCTGTTCAGTCAGAGATTGGGATGTGCCTCGTTTGTTTTGAGATTCTAAGTCGCGGATCTTGTCAGTAACTTCACGTATCCTCTCCCCAGCTCCCAATTTTATGAAAATTCCCCAAATATATGCCTTATGGGCATTCCAAAGCACAAACTTGTTAGGCATCGAGGGCCTGTTGAGGTAGAAAAATTCCCCCAAATGGTCCTCGATTTGCGACCTATACTCAGGTAACTGCATAAGGTAAGAGTTCGCCCTCCAAAGAGGAATGGATTCAAATGTAGAAGAGTTTTTCAACGATAGCGTGATAGACGCGTGGTCTGACCACGTGATGGTGTTGATAGATGCCGATATTGCTTTGGACAATGTGTGTTGGTCGACCAAGAACAAGTCTATTCGTGAGTACGTATAATGAGGGGCAGAAAAAAAAGTAAAGTCTCGTTCAGTCGCGTGTAGGCATCTCCATACGTCATAAACATCCTCACTGTGCAGTGTACTACCCAGAGATGTGGGTAGGCGTTTAGAGTTGGATGTCGTGTCAATGGACGTATCGGGTACGACATTAAAGTCTCCACATAGCACCATCGAGCCTCTACTGAATTTTCGGGCCTTCTTCATAATTTTGTGAAAGAAATAGATTTGCCGGGTGTTAGGAGCGTAGAAATTTACAATGGTGTAAGTCGTTTGATTAATATCGCATACCAAAATCAAATAGCGACCCTGTGGATCTGCAATTACCGTATGTAGATTGAAAGCAACAGAGTCCCTGATTGCTATCATGACTCCTTTCGTTTTAGAGGTGGCATTCGCAAAAAAGGTGTGTGGAAAGTTCTTATGCTTGCAGACTGGTGCTGCATGTTGACAAAAGTGTGTTTCTTGGGCGCAGAGGATATCTGACCCATTGGATAATGCTTCCTTCCACATGGACTTCCTTTTCATGGGGTGGTTGAGTCCCTTGGTATTGATAGATAAAAAGTTAATGGCCATGGGGATGGACGGAGATTGAGATCAGTGCAGGCTCTGTATACATAGAGAGAAGGCAGAAATTTCCCCCTAGAAGTGTCAGCAGGGGTGAGGTGACCGTTCCTTGGAATGTGTACTCACAATTAAGCCGAGGTCGAGATCTTTCTGTGGGCTGTGTTTGAGGCTGTTCGTGGAAGCCGCTATCCGTGCGATGGACAAGCATTCTTGAGGTGAGCTGCCGGTTCGTCAAATGCTGGCAAAACTCCGGAAGTAGAAAAAATAAAGGCAGAGTAAGTGAGAGAAAAAAAACAAAGAAAATCCAACTTTTACAAACATAACTGAGAAAACGAAAACCATTATGCATGGTAAGTTTCAACATAGGTCCAAGACAACCCTCAAGAGGGAAGGGGTGGATCGTATGCAACCAAATGTTGCTCAGGTAAATCGGGGTAAAAGTTCAGGCCTAACGGTCGTCCTGCCTCCCCGTCGGGAGGAGAGATGACCCCGTTAACATATAGTCAAGCATGTGAACTGGCATTTTGCGGCATCACTGTCTTCCAGTCTGGGCTGGGCAGCCGGCGAGTGGAGGCACCCGCATTATTATTGTTAGCGTCAGGAAGGATCTTCCAGTCCCTTAGCAAGGCAAGACCTTTATCCAAAGAGTCTATGACAAACAAACGTTCCTGGTAAGTAATCGTGATTTTAGTAGGATAACCCCAACGATAGGGGATTTGGTGGTTCCACAGCACTTTTGTGATCGTGTTCAGGTTTCTTCGTTTTTGCAATGTATGCTGGGACAGGTCAGCATAGAACTGTAGGTGTTGGTATTGAGGTGGAAGCTGCTCCTGTTTGCGAACGTATTGCATCAGTTGTTCTTTTGAGTAGTAAAAATGCATACGAAGGATCACATCCCTGGGGGTTTTGTCTGGGAGGTAGGCCGGTTTTGGCAGCCGGTGTATCCTATCAATAGACAATTCAATGGCGGAAAGATTGGGTAGAAGAGAGGCAAACAGGTCAGCGGCATAGGAGCGTAATTCTGAGGTTTGGATGGATTCAGGAATACCTCTAATCTTGAGGTTGTTCCTCCTAGACCTGTCTTCGATGTCGGCCATCTTGTCTCTTACCCAGGTTGATTCCCCTTCCTGCACTTCGTGAGCATCCACCAAGTCATTTATGGTGGAGGCAAATTCCCCCATCTTGCCTTCCAGGTGATCTACTCTGTCTTCCACTCTCCTCACAGCTCCACTAAGCCTGTTCATGCAGCCCATCATGTCAGCCTGGAGCGTGCTTCTCAGTGAGACTAGCATGTCTTTCAGTACGGTATCCAGCACTGGCTGATTGGTAGTAGGATAGTTGGAGATAGAGTCATGGAGCTCCCTGGTGTCATCCTCAGAGTCTGCCGCCGGGCTCAGCGCGGGGCTGCATCCAGAGCCATCCAGCTTTAACTTTGCTTTAGCTGGGCTCCCCGAGGGAGAGGATGCTGATGGGGAGGCCTGGTCGCTATAAGAGTCCAGATTTTTAGGGGATGAGGTATTAGTGGGCAGTTTCAGCTTGTGTTTGGCAGTCATTGAGGATGGATGGTCAGCGCCATCTTGCCTACCGTTATGGCGCGGTTGTAGGAAGAAGTCTGTTAGCCGTTGTGGCTTCGACGAGCCTTTACGCTTGCCCATCATGCTCTCCGGGTGTGCCCCTCTTAAAACGCCAGGTATATGGAGGATAAACGGGGTCCTGTTAGCCGCTTGTCGCCGTTGTATCTACGGGGAAGCAGGAGCTCTGGAATCAGACGTCCATTCGGTTCCGCTGCAGGCCACGCCCCTCAGTATTTTTGTCTCAAGTAGTGTTACAGGGATCTGATAGGGTATTTTCTGGGTCTCTCTATGCTTCAGATTAAGGAAAGCTCTCCAAGATAACAGAGATGACTGCATGGGTGGAGATAGGGGAACCAAATTCCATGGTGACCACCTGTCGCTCAGTAGCAATAATTTTAGATCAACGGTAGGTGATATCGATTCTTCTATGTCCACCCATATTGGGGGTTCCTGAGAACCTATCCAATGTTTAAGAGAGTCTAGTCTAACTGCAGTCAAGTAATCATGCAGGTCCACTAAACCTGCTCCTCCTACTTTTTTATGTGCTATTAGGTTGTTACGTGAACATCTAGCCCTTTGTCCTTTCCATATGAATTTCCAACACATACTTGATAGCTGGGTAATGTAAGATGCGGGAATATGGACCGGAAGGGAGCGGAAGAGATATAGAATTTGTGGCAATATCAGCATTTTGTATGCTGTAATCTTCCCCATCCAAGAGATTTCCTTCTGGGACATATCTCTTAATTGCTTTTCTATTTTAGGGAGTAGTTGAGACATGTAGGTCTTGACTAAATTGGCTAGTGTACTAGTCAGTGTGATGCCTAGGTATTCTAAACCCATATCGCTCCAGGTGTAAGGCAGCTGGGTTTTCAACCTGTTCTTGATCATGAGGGGCACCCCTAGGTCTAGTATTAGGGATTTACTAAAGTTCACTTTATAATAAGAAGCCTCTCCAAATTCCGTAAGAACCTTGTGAGCCTGTGGCAAAGATTGTTGCGGGTTAGTCAAAAGTAAAATAACGTCATCCACGAAGAGAGTTATAGAGTGTTTACTAGCACCAAATTGGAACCCAGTGATAAGGGGATGTGAGCGAATAGTTTCAGCCAATGGTTCTATTATAAGGTTAAAGATGGTGGGTGATAATGGGCATCCCTGCCTGGTACCGTTTGTGATATTAAAGACTTTGGACAAAAAAACAGCTGATTGCACCTGAGCTGAGGGACAGGAGTAGAGTGCCAATATGGCAGTAAAAATGTGGCCTGTAAAACCAAACTTTATCAAGATGGATTTCATATACTCCCAGTTCACCCTATCGAACGCCTTCTCTGCGTCAATTGATAACAACAGAGAAGGCGTTCGACTCACCCCTGCAGAGTGTATCACATTTATGATTCTCCTCGTAGCATCAGAAGTCTGTCTCCCCCTCACGAATCCCATCTGGTCATGTTGAATGAGTGTGGGAATTAAATTAGTCAATCTTTTAGCCAGTAATTTGGCATATACTTTTATATTGGAATTCAATAATGATATTGGTCTAAAATGTACCGGGGTTGTAGGATCTTTCCCTGGTTTAGGGAGTGTGACAATGTGGGCCCTCAACATCTCTTGTGGGAAAGATGCAGTAGCAGCTGCTTTGTGAAACACCTGTTGTAAATGTGGGGCAAGAATGGATTGGAATGATTTGAGATATTCATTTGCGAATCCGTCCGGCCCTGGTGATTTGCCATTGGGAAGGCTAGAGATAGTTTGTTCAATTTCTTTGAGTGAAATTACAGTGTTGAGGTCATCTAGTTGTTGACTAGAGAGGGATGGTAGCTTTAATTTGTGTAGAAAGGATTGAATTTTGTCAGTGGAGGGTTGTAATGTAGCAGGGTCTTCTTTAAGATTATATAAATTGCTATAGTAGTCAGCAATTGGTTTGCAATGTCTAGGGGATTGAATATTTTATGCTGCGTTGCAGAATTATAGAGAAATGGTATTCTGGTTTTCAAACATGAGGCTTTTTAGTCTATTAGCCAAATATTTGCCTGCCCTATTGGCATTGGCATAATGATTGAGTTGTAAACGTCGTAGGTGTCTTTCGTATTGCTGTGATAGATGATCTCGCAGTGTTTCTCTGAGGTTGGCAAGTTTACTAGCCAAGTTGTGTGTAGGAGCTTGTTTGTTTAGTACTTCAATGTTAAGAATCTCTGTCAGCAAATTATTTAAGGTTTGTGTGCGTTTTTTTTTTTGTTAGGCACCTAATTAGATAAGGACACCCCTCGTGTATGCTTTGTGTGAGTTCCACAGGATGTATGGGTCACTAACTGAATGTTGGTTATCTGCAAGAAAATTTCTGATATGTTGTGATAGGGCATCATTGGTGTTGGGTTCCTGCAACAATCGTGCATTACAGCACCAGATGGGAGGTGAGGAAGAGACAGACCCCTCCGAAATAGAGATAGAAATTGCAGCATGGTCAGACCATGTAATATCAACTATCTTAGTAGTTGCTATTTGTTGCAATAACCATTTATCCGTCAGGAATAAATCTATTCGTGAGTAAGAACAATGCCTATGCGAAAAAAAGGTATAGTCCCTTTCGTTGGCGTGGTAACACCTCCACGCATCGAACAGTCCTTCATTCTGCAGAAGGGGTTGAAGGGATGGTGTACCTCTGGATCGTTTGGTAGTTGTGTCCATGGCCAGGTCGGGCACTGAATTGAAGTCACCACATATAAGAAGATTACCATACAACATAGAAGCTGCTTTTTTGAGTACCAGTTTGAAGAAGCAGAGTTGGTGAGAGTTGGGAGAGTAGAACGTTATCAACGTGTATGGTTTGGAATTGATATTACCATTAACAATTATGTATCTACCACCCTCATCCAGGAGAGCCTTTCGGAGTTGAAAAGAGACAGAATTGCCAATGGCCATGAGTACCCCGCCTGCTTTACGGTCGGGAGTACAAGCCATAAAAACATGAGGGAAGTTCTTGTTAGAGCAGTAGGGTACCTTGTCTTTTTGAAAATGAGTCTCTTGGACGCAGAGTATGTCCGCTTTTTGTTTTTTAGCCTCAGCCCATAAGGAAAATCTTTTAGCGGGGTGATTTAACCCCTTGGCGTTTATAGATAAACAGTTAATTACCATAGTTCAAATGCTGGATAGTTGGTTGTGTGGTACAAGTACTCACCGTTGCCATGTTCAAATCGTTTGGACCATACGTACATGGTGGAGGGAAGGTACTGGGCCATATTGCATCGGTGAGGTTCATCCGTAATTCTCCAGACTCACTGTATATATCGAGTGTAAAAAAAAAGAACAAGTAACAAAACAGATAGAACATGACAATACGAAGAAAACAACAGTCAACAAGGTATGTTTAAGAAATGGATCCATAAACGATCCGTGTGCAGATTTAACTGCTATGTATCACCAGGGAGGGTCGAGGAGAACTAGAGAAACAGCTCCAATCCCTGGAGAAGTGCATCTGCTTAGTTTTCGTTGGATCTGGAGACTCCACCATTGAGCTTCCTGGGGGATCTTTTACGAGTGACCACTTGCCATTCATCAGGTATGTGTTGTGGGTTACTCGGATGCAAGCAAGATGATGAGGGATCCGGCAAGATGTTCCACTTCCTCAAGGCCTCAATGCCGTCTTTCAAGTTCGAGATCATAACCGAAACCCCATTGTGGGTAATAGCAAGAGTCGCTGGGTATTTCCATTTGTGAGGAATGGCATGGTTACGTAAGGCTTTAGTGATGGTCGCAAGATTTTTGCGCCTTTGTAGCGTGTGTCTGGATAGGTCCGGTAACATCCGTATGTCAGCATATTGTGGAGGCAACGTGTCCAGCTTGCGGGATTCATGCAGTAGTCTTTCCTTGACGTGGTAGTAATGAACCCTCAAGAGGACATTCCGTGGCGTTTCAACAGGGAGAAACGAGGGCTTAGGAAGTCTGTGTATTCTATCCACTATTAAATCTTGGACTGTGAGTTCTGGAATCATTGTGGAAAACATAGTCTGGGCAAATTGCAGGAGTTGAGTGGCGGGGACGGACTCAGGTATACCTCTTAGTTTAAGGTTGTTTCTCCTGGATCGGTCCTCGAGGTCTGCGATTTTGTCTTTCAGCCATTGTATGTCATCTCCCTGAGCCTCATGTGCCTCTACCATAACATTGTAGGAGGAGGCGTATGTGCCCATTTGTTGTTCCACCCTATCAACTCTGTTGCCCAGGGCCTGCACTGATTTCTGACAGTCAGTGGTTTCTTTTACCAAGTCCGCTTGAAGGGATGCCCTGAGAGACATTAGCATGTCCTTGAGGGTAGATTCTGATACCGGGGCATCTGTGGTAGGAAAGTCACCAATGAGGTCCCTCTCCTGTGTCCCTTGTGTAGCTGTGGATAGTTGCGGCCTGCTTACCTCCATTGGAGCCTCAGGCTGGTGTTGCGGCTTATCAGGGGATGTCCTCCTTTGTTTGGCTTTCGCTGGGCTGCATGTAGAAGGGCTTTGTGTGCCCGAGGAGGATCCGCTGTGTACGCTGGCTAAATCAGAGGCACCATGCGGCGGGCGGCGATCTGTGTTGTGCTGACTGGAAGCTCAGTTCGCCCGAGGCACGCGTGTGCCGTCGCCATTTTGTTGAAGCCCGCCCGGGCCTAAGGCAAAGTAGGTGTCTAATTTGTGTGGCTGTTGGACCATCTTTCACCGCCGGCCCATCGCTGCTGGATGCCTCTGTTAAAGAGCCGCTCGATGGTGCCTGTGGGGTCTGTGAGGGACGCAGGTGGAGTCGGATGGTGGCGGATTTCTCCGGTGGACGAGCGGAGCACTCACGCTACACGTCCTGCATGGAACTTGGTCGCCACTCCCCCCGTTTTTTTATATATTTTATAGGGAACTGCTCAAATGAATTTCTCTGCACCTCAATATATCGTTCTAATTTTTTTATTATAAAGATGTGTATGTATATATATATATATATATATATATATATAGATGTGTGTGTGTGTGTGAATGCTTATATGTGTGTGTGTGTGTGTGTGTGTGTGTGTGTGTGTGTGTGTGTGTGTGTGTGTGTGTGTGTGTGTGTGTGTGTGTGTGTGTGTGTGTGTGTGTGTGTGTGTGTGTGTGTGTGTGTGTGTGTGTGTGTGTGTATATATATAGTGGAAACACATTTTTTTAGAAATTAAATGTTTTTCTCTGTAATTTCAGAAATACATTTTTCCCGTATCCAACATCTCATTTTTTTTCATAGAAAATGGTAAGTCCATTTTTTATATTTACATAGGCATATATATTTTTTATAGTAACAATGTTTTAGTGACTTACATTTATTTAATGTTTACATTTGTATTAGGAAAATACAGAAGTTCCCACAGGATCAGTATCCAGAAGTTATGCTTCTCTGACACAAGAGGAAAGGGTGATTCATATGTAAAATTGTATATAATATCCTCCTATATCTGTTGTATCTCTATATAACTCAATTTATATATAATTCTAGAAATACATTTTTTAAATGATTGATGTTATATATGTATGTTTTCCTTAATATCAAGAATAAAATCAATAATTTCATCATTTTCATTATTGTTTTCTTATTTATTTTATCTTATGTATTATTTTAATCTAAATGTTTATTTTCATTGCATTTTTTTGGTTATTTCTTTGTCAAAATAAAATTGTAATACTTTTTATCTTTATTATCAAATTCTACTTATTGTTTTATATTCTTCTAATTTTTTATTTATTTTTTTAAAGAGAAATATGCTAATTCAACAACTGTTGGCAAGGTATCCTGCCCCTGAACATGATCGAGCCTTTCCTAATAATCCAAAGATACAGATTCAAAGTGATGATTCACGTACCTCCCAATTGCAAGATACCCAAGATGACCGAATTGGCAATACTCACTGGTGTCTGTGTGAGTGTTGCATAGCAATGGCAAATTGAATCGGTGTGTTGCCGTGAAATACAGGAGGTCGAAGGCTGTATCCCAGAGGGTAGCAAATGCATTACAAATGCAGATATGTTTATTTCACAAATTGCAACTGAGGAACATGTTCGGCTCACGTTCATGACCATGCATCTGGATCATCTACCTGTCGTGGATGGCAAGAACAATAGGTAAATATGCAAAATTCTAATAAAAAAATTAAAAGTACAATAACCAAAAATGCAATTCTGTCTTCATACCCATTTCTAATTTTTACAATTTTTATTTTTAGGCGATTGCGGAAAACAGCGTATCGATCATTCATTGCGTGGATATATGGATTTTTAGGGAAGGGGAACCGAAGAGTAATTCCATCATGTGCCGTTAAAGTAGTTCGAGAGGTATTTCCTGATCCAAACGGTTCTTACGTTGGTTTCCTATATTCTGACAATTATGATGCTGCAGAGATGGCATTTCATTAAAGATCGACATTTTTTTTTTATAGGTTATTTTTTAATTTTGTTTGTGTTTTTAATGTTCATAAATGTATTTGTTATTTTAAATAAATATTATTTCATTAAGAAAATTTTTATATAATCTTTTTTTTATAATCCACTCTATTGTCTTCAAAAAGTAAACCAATATTGTAAGTTTAATATTATCTTATAATACACACGAATCATTAATGTAAAGTAAAATTGGTTTATTAACGTTCTAAAAAAATATATATAAACAATATATTAACAATATATAACTTGATTTACAACATTATGTCACTTAGAAAACAAAGCAAACTTTATTTTTTTCACATTTTTTGGTGTAATACATTAGATTTAAAAAAAAAGTAGTACACGTATCACAATGATCGTTTATATTTTTCAAATGTTGGATACCGTGTCATATGCACCCTTACTGCAGTAATGGTTTCCGGCCTTTCTATCGGAGCTATGTTTTTTGGCATATCTGGATTTTTCGGTTTCCAAGAGGTGATTAGGGTCCCTTCAACAATGCTAATCATTGAAAGAATACAAAAAAATGGAAAGAAACACTGCGCTAAAAAATATAAAAAAACCAAATCCAAATACCTAAAAGCTGCGATTAATATAATATGATACACACCCATAAATCATATAAATCAAGAATTTTAACCGCGCTCTCACATATAGTAAATCCTAATACAAAAAATGAACACCTAAAAATTATAAGAAAAACATAACATATAAACAGAAATACTGTGTATACACCATAAATAATCACAATCTAGTGAAAAAATACACAATATAAACAAATAGGTGAATGAATAGGAAATATGTTAAATAATTATGAATTCATGCAATAATAAAGTGCACAAAAAAATTGTATAAACAATCACAGATACTGTAAATAACAAACAGGCTGCTCAAAAAAATGTGTATAAACAACAGTTTCTCATAAAGGTGTAATCATGAGCATGACAGTCCAAAAAGTGGAAATGTTTCTTCAAAAGAAATCCTGTGCAGGTGCAATAAAAAAGTTTCCTTCACCAACACCGTGCTGATAAATAGTAAGAATGCGCGCTTACCAAATCTCAAATCAAATAGGCATATGTTATCAGGAATCTCAAGGGGTCATCACACAGGAGCACCAACTAATTTTTCCACACGGATGAACCATTCATAAAATGCAAGTAGAAACTCCCATAGCGTAAATCCGTAAACAAAATCTTTTATTCAATTATAAAAAACATACTCACAAACATAAAGGTCAAATCAGCGTTAAAAAAGCCGGCCGGCAAAGCGAACGCCCAAATGTCATGTGATTTGCGTCAAGCACGTCGAGACCACCCTACGTACGTTTCGCCATATATGGCGTCGTCTGGGGCATGGGCGACACGCTGACGCATCACGTTTTATATACATAAAATAAAACCAAGCCTCGTTCTGAGCTGAGGGGAGAAAACCGGAAATAACGGAAACCGGAAGTACGTCATATTAACATGGCAGGCACATGATACCACAGGCTCCATGTTAAATGAGGGTAAAGGTAAAATAGCTAATGAAAAAAAAACGGAAATATCAAAAACCGGAAGTGCGTCATACCAACATGGCAGCCATATGGCAACACAGGCTCCATGTTGAATGGGGGCAAGAATACCAATCAAAACATACTAGATTAATTCAATGGCCGTATGCCGGAGGCCCCGAAAACCCGGAAGTGCATCATACCAACATAGCGGCCACAGAATACCAAAAGCTTCATACTGTTTGAGGGCAAAAATAAAAATCAAAACATACCAAAATAACCTAATGGCCGCATATCGGTATCATTAACATGCCGATATTACAGCCACAGGATGCCATAAATTTCATGCTAATTGCAAATAAAAACAAAAACTCAAAATATAACTAGTTAACCTGATGGCCGCATAGCGTTGTCTTTAACCTGCTGTTTAAAAGAAAAATGGTCCACACTGGCGTGCAGACTATAAACTTCCACAGACGCCACAAGTCAAAAAGCATATAGCAAAAATTGATATATATCACAAAAAGATAAATAAAAAACAAAAATGGAAGTTAATTAATCAATAAAATATATATTAAAAAATGCACGGGAAAAAAAGTTTATTATTTAAAGGACAGAAATTTCTAAATTATAAAAATATAAAAATAGAGAAATTGCATAAGTGTAAAAATATGTAAACTAAATAATAAAATAGACGATGCCTCCACATATAAAAATTTAATTATATGAAGAAGTAAACTAAAATAAAGTAAAAAATTTAAATAAAAATTAAAAATTAATGCAAAAAAGGAAAAAAACAAGGAAAAGAAAAATGTGAAAAAAAGGGAAAAAAAAGAAGAGAAGAGAGAAAAAAAAAAACACCTCTTTTCATTGAAAAAATATATATACCTCATCCTCCCATCAGCTCAGATCGAGTTAACATAATCTAAAACCTTCAACAAATAATAACATAAACCCCACATAAGTATATGCCTGCAAAAGAAAATGGGTCATGAATTGTCTATAAACGCATTGATGTCAACATCTACATTGAGCCCAAATGGGGTATAACATTTAATTTTATGGATCCAGGCCATCTCTAATCTTGATATGCCCCTAACCACAGAGTCTCCTCTCCAGGGCAAATTAAATTTATCTATGCCCAAGAAAATGGTTTTAGCTGGATTCTTATCATGGCATTGTAGATAATGCCTAGATACAGAATGCTTTGGGAAGCCGTTAATGATGTTAGTGATATGTTCATTTAAACGCACGTTGAGTGCCCTTTTGGTCCTCCCTACGTATTGCAGCCCGCATGGGCATTGCAACAAATAAACCACCCTTTTGGTGGTACATGTAATAAAAGGTTTAATATTATATACCCGCAATGTACTAGATGATATGAATGACTGAGTGCGTCTATGTGTGCAACCACTCATAGAGCAAACCCGACATCTCCGACATTCATAATACCCCGTCAGTTGTTCAAAGAAACAGGGTTTCAAACTAGGGGGATTAAAGACATTAGGTGCCACCTTATTCCTCAGAGAGGGAGCGCCCTTATATATCACTCGTGGCCTAGTGGGTAGCACTTCATTTAGGGTTGGATCGTTACTCAAAATGTGCCAATGCTTGTTAATAATCTTTTTTATTGCCTGGTGTTGAACAGAAAATGTGGTTATAAAAGGAACACGGCCCATCTTATTGTCTAGGTCGATCTTTGTCCTTTCCCTCAGTAGTGAACTTCTTTCAGTAGCCCTAACAGCTTGTAAAGCCGTTTTAAGCATTTTGTCCTCATAACCCTTGTCAACAAACCGCTCAGACAAGATACCAACTTGTTTCTCGAAAATATCAGGATCTCTACAGTTCCTTTTGATCCTCAAAAATTTACACTTTGGTATAGAGTTCAGCCATACTTGCTATCTATTGGGATATATGAATTTCTGTCAGTACTCTTAAAGTAAGTAGAAGTAAAAAATTGTTCTCCGGACTTATAAATAGTTTAATCTAAGAAATTAATGCTAACCTGACTTGCTTCAAAACTCAACCTAATCCCTCTTTGGTTCAAATTTAATGAGTCCATGAAGATATCTAAATCCTCACGTTCCCCCCTCCCATAGGAGGAGGATGTCATCAGGGTACCGAACCCACAGCTTGAGCTGGGGCCTCTGGCCAACATAGATGACATCCTCCTCCCACTGGGCCATGAAAAGGTTGGCTAAACTGGGGGCGTATTTGGCCCCCATCGCCACACCTCTCTTTTGATTAAAGAACTTCTGGTCAAACTAGAAGTAGCTGTGTGTGGCCACAAACCTTAACAATTCCATGATGAACATAATATGCTCATCAACCAGACCAGAATCCCATCTCAGGAAAAATTCAACTGCAAATAGACCCATCTCGTGGGGAATAATAGAATACAAAGATGCTACATCAGCTGTAACTAGCCACATATCTTCAGTTGGAACATAACCAGATAGTACATTAATAACCTGACGTGATGTATTTATGCACATCCATTTAAGTCTCAATATTATTAAGTTGGCGAGGAGGTGCGAATTTCAAACCCTTATCGAGTACAGTCTTTTCCGTTTGAGTTAACTCCACTGTACTAAGATTAAAAATACCAGTTTCTACTACGGCTTTTTTCGCTTTAGCTCGTACCCTTCTTCCTCCTCTAGTTCCTCTTTTCTGTCTATGGTTCTCTTGGTGCCTTGACCCAGTTTGTGAAAACCCCACTGATTGGGCTCACAACAGAGAGGCCCCGAACCCGCATATTCCAATCCCCCAATGTTGGAACTTTGACTGTTATTGGGAGGGCCCATTACTGCCGTATTCTGTTGGTCTACTCGAATAACGTCACTCTCCGCATTGGGGCCATTTAAATCTCGCAATGGATAAAACCTATTTTGTGTATTAATCCCAAATTCCAAATCATCTCTATTGGCAATGCTGCCATTAGTGGAGGGACCAGGAAAATTGGGAGGACCGAAATTGGAGGGTCCACTATAATTGGACTGTCCTCCAAAATTCGGAAGTCCGCCCAAATGTTCCAAGTTATAAGAACCACTTGATTGCGCAAAACTTGGAAAAAGAGGGGGCGGAGCATTTTGGTATGCACCATGGATGTATGACCCCTGCATTTGGGGAAAAGGGAAATTGTGATATATTCCATTAGTATATGACCCTAGCGCCTGAGACGGAGGTGCAAAGTTTGGATTAAAGGGAAAAGGGGGGAAATTCCCCCGCCCACGACCACCTCCTCCAAAGTTAGACTTCGAAGGATGATGTGGGGGAGTTTTTGTATTAGGATTTACTATATGTGAGAGCGAGGTTAAAATTCTTGATTTATATGATTTATGGGTGTGTATCACATCATATTAATCGCAGCTTTTAGGTATTTGGATTTGGTTTTTTATATTTTTAGCGCAGTATTTCTTTCCATTTTTTTGTATAGTTTCTTGATACAATACTTACTGCTGCTTTGAGCATAATTTTTGGGTCCTACATCAATATGGATATATTTGATTATAGAGCTTCTAGGGTGGTTAATGTTGATGGGGTCTTTGAGAGTTTTAAGAATGATGAAGGAGACCTCGGAGGTTTGTTTGTTAGACTAAAAAATATTACCATCTCTGAAACCCACACACAGTGGGACATAGCCTATTTAGAAACATATGTGAAACATAATATGGTTCCCAGGAGTCTAAGATTGGAAGTTAGTCCCCAAAAGGGAGATGTCCTCCTTGAGGATTGGTTTAAATATTTTAATGAAGCAGGTGTCAATTTTATTAAGTTTCTATTAGAAAGGAAAAATGCCAAACTGTCCCGGTTGGATGAGGAAATTAAGGCTATTAAAGAGAAAATGATTCCTCATATGGACTCAATAGAGTATAAGGAGAAATCACAGTCTCATTTAAAGATCTTAGAGAAAGAGGAACGTGAACAAAAGATAAAGAAGAAAAAGAAATACAATAGAGATTTGGGTGATTACCAGGGAGGTGTTGTTTTTGAATGGCAGAAGAAAATTCTGGCTGAACAGAATGAAATGCAGACAGATGGGGTAACTCTACAGCCTCAAAGAGGAGGCAATGTCCATCACCCAATAGGACCTCCTGTCGGTAATAGAGTTCCACATCACAAAGGACTAAAACCTTTCTTTAAGGGTAAGGGAGGTTTTCAACAATCCCCTTATAAATTTCAGAAAAATCAGTTTAGAGCACAGAACGCTTTTCCATCAATCCCATATCCTCCACCTTCTTTCCCCCCTCCCCCACATCATCCTTCGAAGTCTAACTTTGGAGGAGGTGGTCGTGGGTGGGGGAATTTCCCCCCTTTTCCCTTTAATCCAAACTTTCCACCTCCGTCTCAGGCGCCAGGGTCATATACTAATGGAATATATCACAATGTCACTTTTCCCCAAATGCAGGGGTCATACATCCATGGTGCATACCAAAATGCTCCGCCCCCTCTTTTTCCAAGTTTTGCGCAATCAAGTGGTTCTTATAACTTGGAACATTTGGGCGGACTTCCGAATTTTGGAGGACAGTCCAATTATAGTGGACCCTCCAATTTCGGTCCTCCCAATTTTCCTGGTCCCTCCACTAATGGCAGCATTGCCAATAGAGATGATTTGGAATTTGGGATTAGTACACAAAATAGGTTTTATCCATTGCGAGATTTAAATGGCCCCAATGCGGAGAGTGACGTTATTCGAGTAGACCAACAGAATACGGCAGTAATGGGCCCTCCCAATAACAGTCAAAGTTCCAACATTGGGGGATTGGAATATGCGGGTTCGGGGCCTCTCTGTCGTGAGCCCAATCAGTGGGGTTTTCACAAACCGGGGCAAGGCACCAAGAGAACCATAGACAGAAAAGAGGAACTAGAGGAGGAAGAAGGGTACGAGCTAAAGCGAAAAAAGCTGTAGTAGGAACTGGTATTTTTAATCTTAGTACAGTGGAGTTAACTCAATCGGAAAAGACTGTACTCGATAAGGGTTTGAAATTCGCACCTCCTCGCCAACTTAATAAATTTGAGACTTACATGGATGTGCATAAATACATCCGTAAGTTAAACATCAAAAGATATATTTTATCCAATCCGATTAAGGAAAAGGTCGTAAGATCCACTGATTATAGACATTCTGGGTTGAGTAATGCCTCAAATTTTAACCCCCCTGGAGCCCTAGCACCATCTATTTGTGTGTTTAGAGATGTGGTTCTTAGGGATTTAGAGGCAATGCCCCTAAAAAGGGTTTCCACGAGATCTGAACTCATAGCGGGATTAGACTCTCTCTCAACAAAAATCTAGTTGTCAGACCCGCGGATAAGGGAGGGGGGATTGTGGTCCTGGATAGAGTTGATTACATGGCTGAGATGCATTGTATCTTAGCGGATCAGGACACTTATTCGGTATTGAAAGGTGACCCCAAATCCCTTTACTTGGGGGAACTACAGAATATTGTTGAGAAGGGGTTTAAGTTAGGCATTTTAGATAAAAGAGAGAAAAACTTTCTAATCCCGAAAGCACCCCGCACACCTATAATTTACTACTTGCCAAAAATCCATAAGAGTCTTACTTGCCCCCCGGGGCGACCAATAGTGAGCGGTATTGATTCGCTCACGTCCCGGGTGGGCAAGTATATTGACTTTTTTCTACAACTGTTGGTTCGGAACATACGATCATATTTTAAAGACTCACGTCAGGTTATTAATGTACTATCTGGTTATGATCCAACTGACGATATGTGGCTAGTTACAGCTGATGTAGCATCTTTGTATTCTATTATTCCCCACGAGATGGGTCTATTTGCAGTTGAATTTTTCCTGAGACGGGATTCTGGTCTGGTTGATGAGCATATTATGTTCATCATGGAATTGTTAAGGTTTGCGGCCACACACAACTATTTCTGGTTTGACCAGAAGTTCTTTAATCAAAAGAGAGGTGTGGCGATGGGGGCCAAATACGCCCCCAGTTTAGCCAACCTTTTCGTGGCCCAGTGGGATGAGGATGTCATCTATGTTGGCCAGAGGCCCCAGCTCAAGCTGTGGGTTCGGTACATTGATGACATCCTCCTCCTATGGGAGAGGGGACGTGAGGATTTAGATATCTTCA